>NC_135234.1:196929785-197645285 GCF_051348905.1 Ranitomeya variabilis | reverse complement strand
AACAGTGTCCCCAGCAAAGCACCCCCACAACATCACACCTCCTCCTCCATGCTTCACGGTGGGAACCAGGCATGTAGAGTCCATCTGTTCACCTTTTCTGCGTCACACAAAGACACGGTGGTTGGAACCAAAGATCTCAAATTTGGACTCATCAGACCAAAGCACAGATTTCCACTGGTCTAGTGTCCATTCCTTGTGTTCTTTAGCCCAAACAAGTCTCTTCTGCTTGTTGCCTGTCCTTAGCAGTGGTTTCCTAGCAGCTATTTTACCATGAAGGCCTGCTGCACAAAGTCTCCTCTTAACAGTTGTTGTAGAGATGTGTCTGCTGCTAGAACTCTGTGTGGCATTGACCTGGTCTCTAATCTGAGCTGCTGTTAACCTGCGATTTCTGAGGCTGGTGACTTGGATAAACTTATCCTCCGAAGCAGAGATGACTCTTGGTCTTCCTTTCCTGGGGCGGTCCTCATGTGAGACAGTTTCTTTGTAGCGCTTGATGGTTTTTGCAACTGCACTTGGACACTTTCAAAGTTTTCCCAGTTGTTTAGACTGATTGACCTTCATTTCTTAAAGTAATGATGGCCACTCATTTTTCTTTACTTAGCTGCTTTTTTCTTGCCATAATACAATTTCTAACAGTCTATTCAGTAGGACTATCAGCTGTGTATCCAGCAGGCTTCTGCTCAACACAATTGATGGTCCCAACCCCATTTATAAGGCAAGAAATCCCACCTATTAAACCTGACAGGGCACACATGTGAAGTGAAAACCATTCCCGGTGACTACCTCTTGAAGCTCATCAAGAGAATGCCAAGAGTGTGCAAAGCAGTCATCAAAGGAAAAGGTGGCTACTTTGAAGAACCTGGAATATAACACATATTTTCAGTTGTTTCACACTTTTTCATTAAGTATATAATTCCACATGTGTCAATTCATAGTTTTGATGCCTTCAGTGTGAATTTACAATTTTCATAGTCATAAAAATACAGAAATATCTTTAAATGAGAAGGTGTGTCCAAACTTTTGGTCTGTACTGTATATGTGTGTGTGTATGTGTATATATATATATATATGTGTATATATATATGTGTGTATATATATATATATGTGTATATATATATGTGTATATATGTGTGTGTGTATATATATATATATATATATATATATATATATATATATATATATATATATATATATATATATATATATATATATATATATATATATATATATATTATGTATGACCAGTCACTGGAAAGCAACAAAAATCGCTAGAAATGTGAAATCTGCTCCAAATAAAAGAAAAAGTCCCAGTTTCATACCTATTCAGTGTGGGCTGTATTTGTTGCCCTGCACGCATCCAAGCAATAGTGACGTTTTTGCCACACACTGGTAAGGACATCTGGTGTAAGAGTGAATAACGTCTGTGATTCTCTGTTTTAAGTGATTGATGTCATTGATACGTTCAATGTGCACATCTTGCTTCACATAACCCCAAAAGTAAAAGTCTAAGGCTGTGTGCACATGTAAGGATTTTTCGTGTTTTTTTTTTTTAAAAAACGTGATAAAAACACTTTAAAAACGCATATATATGCATCCCATCATTTATTCTGCAATTTTTGTGCATATGTTGCTTTTTTCCGCAAAAAAAGCGCATCGCGGTAAAAAATGCAGCATGTTCATTAATTTTGCGGATTTCCCACTATATTATTGCATTGGGAACCTCCGGAAAAAAACACAAAAAATCTGTTAAAAAAAAAACCAAACAAACAAAAAACTGCACGAAATCCTGACGTGTGCACATAGCTTAAGGGGTCATATTCGGGGATCGTGGGAGCCATGCCTTGACAGAACCCCTGCCTATCCACCGCCGGGGGAATGTTCAGAATATCCAGAAACTCACAAACAATGGTGGCGTAGTGTGCTCCTTCAGGCCAGTTGGATTTTGGCATGCACATGTACTTTCTGAGAAGCTACAATCTATCTTTTTCATTCTCTGTGTCAGCAGTGGGGTCCTCCTCGGACTCCCGTTTCATTCAGATGTCGACGGATAGTTCTCGCTGACACTGATGTACCCTGATGTAGCAGAACAGCTTGAAATTCTTTGTAACTTGACTGGGGCTTCTTATCCACCATCCTGACAATCCTGCATTGCAACCTTTCATCAATTTTTCTCTGATGTTCACATCCAGGGAGATTAGCTACAGTGCTATAGGTTGTAAACTTCTTGATGATGTTCCTTTGTCCACAGTGCGGAACATAAAGATCTCTGGAGATGAACTTTTAACCTTGAGATTGTTGATATTTTTCAACAATTTTGGTTCTCGGACAGTTCTTTTTCTGTTCTCCATACTTGGTGTGGCACAAAGACACAATGCAAAGATTGAGTCAACTTCTCCCCTTTTTATCTGGTTTCTGATGTGATTTTCATATTGCCAAATGCCCACACCTGTTACTTGCCACAGGTAAGTTTGAACGAGCCTCACATGCGTAAAACAAAGTTGTTTACCCACAATTTTGAAAGGTTCCAACAATTCTGTCCGTCTCATTTTTAGAGTTTTGTGTGAAATGATGTCCAATTTGCTTTTTTTTCTTATACACGCAAAGGAAATAAATATGTATTGCAAAACATGTACTGTATATACTTGTGTCTAAGCTGAGTATTTCAGCACATTTTTTTATGCTGAAAACTCCCCCCTTGGCTTATATTCGAGTCATGGTACAGAAAGCGGACGTGGGAGGGGGGCGGCGGAGCAGCAAGAGCCAGCGCACACATCATACTCCCCTACCTGCACGCCCTCAGTGCTGGCACTGCATCTCCTTCCGGCGCCTGCCTGCAGCTCTTCCTATTCTCAGCGGTCACGTGGTACCGCTCATTAAGGTGATGAATATGGACACATCTCCACTCCCATAGGGGTGGAGCGCATATTCATCACCTTAATGAGCGGTACCACGTGACCGTTGAGAACAGGAAGAGCTGCGGGCAAGTGCCTGTGGCTAGAACGAGATGCAGTTCCAGCACCCAGGGCGTGCAGGTAGGGGAGGATGATGTTTGTTTTTTGTTTTTTTCAATAGGAAACATTCACACACAGATGGGCGATAAGGAGGCATGCATACAGGGACGGAATGGGGGAGACATTCATACCAGGACAGGGAAGGGGGCGGCATGCAGATGGACAGGGAGGCATTCATACCAGGACAGGGAAGGGGGAGGCATACATACAATGACAGCGACGGGGGAGCCATGCATAGCGGGACAGGGATGAGGGGACAATACATACCCGGCTTATACGTGAGTCAATAAGCTTACCCAGTTTTCCGTGGCAAAAGTAGGTGCCTCGGCTTATACTTGAGTATATACGGTAATTGCAGAAATTTTCTGGGAGAAATACTTTTTCTGGAACAATTTAAAAAGTTTCTACACTTTTGGCCATGACTGTATAGTGTGTCAAAGTATAGTTGGGCAAAAATTGTGAGACTGACACAAATTGTGGTCTTCACAGTTTGCTGCTTTAGTGTTTTTATTTCCTCTAGTTGGATGTTTCTATAATTAGTGGAGTACAATTATAGGCATTTTAGAAGTTTAACTTTTCTTGACAAATACATCAAGTGAAAACTCAATTTTCGCAGAGTTGTAATTTATTTTCAAAGACTTCTGTCCTTTCCTCTAGCGGCTGGATTTCTGTTCTGGGCCAAATCCTAACTCGATAACAACCCATTCTTTACCAGTAGTTGGGGTTTATCACAGTTTCTGTAGTGTTGTTTGTCCCACCACTTTTTGAGGATTCACCTCATGTTCTCAATGGGTTTGGGATCTGTGGTGCCTCCTGTCTATGGACTCAACATTTAAATATTTTGTTAATCGAGACACTTGGTTACCACACAAATTTTGTGTTCAAAACTTTTGGCCACAACTGTATAGGTAAGCTTGTGTGCAACTTTTCACTTGCATGAGCGCTGAGCGCCGTGGAGATCGCGTGCGGGTGTCGGCTGTATGTGACAGCTGACACCCTGCAGCAACTCCCACAATCGGTGCTATCACCGATCGTGGGCATTTAACCCCTCTGATGCCGCTGTCAGTATTGACAGCAACATAGAGAAGCATCCCCTCCCTGCGTCCATTGGGACATGAGAGCAGGTGCCGGCATGCCTCCTTCCTTTCCTGCCTGTCAGATCCTGATCTGACACTCTGCTGTACAGTGTCTGGTCAGCGATCTGACATTATATAGTGATGTCCCATACTGGGACAATGTAATAAAGTTAAAAAAAAAAAAAATGTGTAGAAGAAAAAAATAAAATAAAATAATAATATAAATATATATATATTTTAATTCCTCAAAGAAATTTTTATTTTTTTTTTACCAATAGATACATTTCTTTATGCAAACAAAAAAATAAAATAAAAGTACACATTTGGTAAGGTCACGTCCATAGCGACCCTCTCTATAAAACTGCTATTTAACCCCTTCAGTGAACACCGTAAAAAAATAAAAAGACAAAAAATGCTTATCATACTGCCTAACAAAAAGGGCAATAAAACGCGATAAGACTGATGTAAATAAAAATGGTACCTCTGAAAATGTCATCTTGTCCTGCAAAAAACAAGCTGCCATACAGCTCCATCAGCAGAAAAAATAAGTTATAGCTCTCAGAATAACGTGATGCAACAATTATTTTTTCTCTAAAGTAGTTTTTATTGTGTAAAAGCGCTAAAACATAAAAAAATAAATAACGTATCATTGTAATCGTACTGACCCGAAGAATAAAGATGCCTTACCAATTTTACCACATGCGGAATGGTATAAGTTAAAAAAAGCAATTCCTGAATTGCTGGTTTTTGTTCATTCTGCCTCCCAAAAATTGTAATAGAAAGCGATCAAAAAATGTAATGTGCCCAAAAATGGTACCAATAAAAACGTCAGCTAGTCATGCAAAAATCAAGCTCTCACATGACACTGGGCCAAAATATGGAAACAAATATAGCTCTCAAAATATAGTGATGTACTAGTTTTCACAATAAAAAGCGTCTTTTAGTGTGTGACAGCAGCCAAACATTAGAAACCCGATATAAATCTGGTATCGCTGTAATCGCACTGACCCGAAGAATAAAGTCACCTAATCACTTATACTACACGAGGAATGGAGTAAATAAATAATAAATAACCAGTTCTTCACCTGCTGTTGTTTTTATTTTTTTTTCATTCTGCCTTTTTTTATGAGCCTTTACAGTTAATACGGTCACAAACGCTGGGCTTTATTGGTCACTATCTGCATAATGTGATCTTACTTTACCAATATCACTGACCATCATTGTTGCCGTTAAACAACATACCAGAGAAAGTGACGGACATGCCATGATGATTCTGCCATCCTTTCCTCAGCCTGTGCTGTAGATTTATGGTCTGCTCTCTAGGTCTACTTAATAGTGAGTGATGATTTATTGTAGTGAAGGCAGCAATAAATCTCTGTTTGGAAGCTGAGAAAGGCAATAAATCTTAGATGAGCATAGAAATAAGGATGGAAAAGGGGCTTTTAATCACATTTAAGCCCTGCTCTTATAGCAACAGTTTATGGTGGTCTGTATTAATTTCCATCCAGCATGTTATTGACTGGATTTATTTCTCCATTAATACTTTAATAACTTGAAATAATGAGAAGATTGCATGCAGTACTTTCATGTATGGTATTATATAGTAATGAGATTATAAGATTTCCTAAACAGAATCTATCAGGGTGTATGTGAATACCCCCTAAGGGTATGTGTCCACGGGCCGGATTACTTCTGGATTAGCCGCGGATTGAACGCTGCATTGCGATTTTATGAACACACACCCGGCGGCCCTGCGTTTACGGACATGCAGCGCGTCTTTTTAGAACGCAGCATGTCTGTTTACCTTGCGGCAACACTCCGTCGCCGCAAGGTAAATAAAATGGTCCTATGTATGGGGTGCGGCGATTCCGGATGTGTGCCATGAGCACATCCAGAATCACCGCGCGTACAGAAGGGGCAGCGCTTTGGGTGGAGCGGGTTTCTTGCTCCTTCCAAAGCGCCGACAAGCCGAACCGTGGACACGCACTCTTAGGGTATGGTTCCACGGTCAGGAATGGCTCAGGTTTTGTTCAGGATTTGATGCAGGTAAAATCTGCAGAGAATTTTTTCACAGAATAAATCTTATAGAAAGCGTCCTACTTCAATTATTATCTCACCGAAAAAAAGACACTATTTGAAAATGGAAACAATAACTAATAAAACTTAACATTTAATTCATTTAGATAAAACAATATCATTCACGATCTAAAAATCATATGGCTGCTGAAAAAGTTACAGGGTGCACAATCTCCCTACCAAACCTCTATCTGTGCCCTACCTGGCAGCAGAGGTTGGCACCCTATTAAACCTGCGCAATGGCGCCCCTGCTCCACGTAGTCTGATCCTAACTGACCCTAATGGGCCCTATAGTGTAGAAGATAGATACTTAACCATCCAGCAGACCATACATAACAGACAGACATAAAACTGTCACTAGAAAAGTGCTTAACAACAGATATTGCACTTTAAAAGGCCTAAACAAAAGGGGAAAAAATGATGATAATATACAGGCTAGTGCGCTAGTGTGTTTAGTGAATCAGACACACTAAAAAAATGCAATGCACTATTAATCAAGACCTCTAATAGGTAAGCCTGTCCCCCTATCTATAACCTATCTTTACCCTACCTGCCTGCGGAGGTAGGCACCCTAGATTCCTGCGCAAATGGCGCCCCCGCTCTAGTCGACTGTCCCAAACTCTCCCTAGTATATAAAGAGGCAGGCAGTGGTAGAAGAAAACCACTTCTACCACTGCCTGCCTCTTTATATACTAGGGAGAGTTTGGGACAGTCGACTAGAGCGGGGGCGCCATTTGCGCAGGAATCTAGGGTGCCTACCTCCGCAGGCAGGTAGGGTAAAGATAGGTTATAGATAGGGGGACAGGCTTACCTATTAGAGGTCTTGATTAATAGTGCATTGCATTTTTTTAGTGTGTCTGATTCACTAAACACACTAGCGCACTAGCCTGTATATTATCAACATTTTTTCCCCTTTTGTTTAGGCCTTTTAAAGTGCAATATCTGTTGTTAAGCACTTTTCTAGTGACAGTTTTATGTCTGTCTGTTATGTATGGTCTGCTGGATGGTTAAGTATCTATCTTCTACACTATAGGGCCCATTAGGGTCAGTTAGGATCAGACTACGTGGAGCAGGGGCGCCATTGCGCAGGTTTAATAGGGTGCCAACCTCTGCTGCCAGGTAGGGCACAGATAGAGGTTTGGTAGGGAGATTGTGCACCCTGTAACTTTTTCAGCAGCCATATGATTTTTAGATCGTTAATGATATTGTTTTATCTAAATGAATTAAATGTTAAGTTTTATTAGTTATTGTTTCCATTTTCAAATAGTGTCTTTTTTTCGGTGAGGTAAAATCTGCACCAAACTCCTATACAGAAAAGAAATACCAGAAATTTTTTTGTTTAAAACAATATATAGGTATATCCAATGAATATGAACCAAAACATATAACCCTTAAAAAATATTCATAAGACCACCATTCATAATAAATATTTAATTTACACATAAGTCACACAATTCATCTCCATAAAAAAAATTTTTCATGTAAAATTCATATAATATAAAAACTTTTGAAGCTGATAATTTTAAAAACAATTTATTTCTGTAAAAAATGTACAAAAATGCAGAGATCAATAATTTGATTCAGAAACTATGTATGCACAGGGCATACTGAAACTCATTGGCACCAAATAAAATTAAAATTCTAAATAATCTATACACCCAAAAATTATGTATATATGTGTGAGAAATATATACGGTATAAAAAAAATATAAAAAAAATTATAAAAATAAGTGCGAAAAGACGATTTATCCAATGAAATAATCAGAATGGCCAAAGGTGAAAGTGCAAAGTGCTAAATAAATATGGACACTCAACTATTTCAAAATCAATTAATCATAGTGCATAACAGATATATATATCAAAAATTATAGTGACAACAAAATAATTGCACTGTAAAACAATAAAAATCAGGTGTAAAGAACGTAAGTATGGTAAAAATGCCCAAGTACCAACCAGTGTCAGGACGCCACTGCCCCCGCACATACCACTCCAACGCACGTTTCGCTTTCCGCTTCGTCAGGGAGTGATGTGGGCAGGGTGCAGAGGCATTAAATAGCAAAACCACAGCTGGAATAGATCTAAATTAAGGAGA
Organism: Ranitomeya variabilis; assembly: GCF_051348905.1. Taxonomy (NCBI): domain Eukaryota; kingdom Metazoa; phylum Chordata; class Amphibia; order Anura; family Dendrobatidae; genus Ranitomeya; species Ranitomeya variabilis. The sequence goes on along the minus strand of NC_135234.1, from coordinate 197,637,030 downwards.
CGTCATAAGTATATGGCGCCGCGATCACCACGCGACTGCCGCCATCACCATGACAGGGACCCGGAAGTACGTCACCCAGTGCGTCCACAGGACACAGTCGGCGGCGCACTTCCCAGAATCCCCAGCAAAGGACGGGGACGGCGCATGCGTGTCACGGCGCTCGACATCACCGCAGCCATGTTGATTGAGGGAACGCCATAGGTATGCGGCGCCGCAATCACCACGCAGCTGCCACCACCAAAAAGATAGGGACCCGGAAAGTACGTCACCAAGTGCGCTAAAAAGACAGTCAGCAGGCGCACCTCCCAGAAACCCGGCCTAAGGACGGAGACGGCGCATGCCTGACATAGCGCTCATAATACCGCAGCCATATTAATTGAGAGAAAATATACAAACAAAAGGGCAATATTAATTCATAAAAACAGACAAATATAAACATACTGTGCTTAAATAACAAAATACACAATAATTATGCAATATCGATACAATTGTGTTATTAAATGTATATTTTTGTATCTGTGAATCCTAAAAGAATATATATAAAAATTAATAAATAAATCAATAAAAATGTGCACCCACAAAATGTATACCAATAATAATCAAATATAATAAATACAAAATATATGAACCACATAATTTCATATATATCCTATCCCCATTACTCCTATATGTGCGTATCATATAAATTTAATAACATAATTATATAATGAATCTCAAAAGAATATATAAAATTATTAATAAATAAATAAATCAATAAATATGTACACCCACAAAAATTATAGTACTAATAATCAAATATAATTAGTACAAAAGAATCTACTATATAATTGTCTAAGGGTACTTCCGTCTGTCTGTCTCTGTCGCGGTTATTCGTTCGCTGATTGGTCTCGCCAGCTGCCTGTCATGGCTTCCGCGACCAATCAGCGACGCGCACAGTCCGGAAAAAAATGGACGCTCCTTACTTCCCGCACTCACTGCCCGGCGCCCGCATACACCCCTCCGGTCACCGCTCACACAGGGTTATTGCCGGCGGTAACGGACCGCGTTATGCCGCGGGTAACTCACTCCGTTACCGCCGCTATTAACCCTGTGTCCCCAACTTTGTACTATTGACGCTGCCTATGCGGCCTCAATAGTACAAAATGTAATGTTAAAAATAATAAATAAAAAAAAAAAACCTGCTATACTCACCCTCTGTAGTCCGCTGAGCCACTCGCGCCGCCACCATCTTCCGTTGCAGGTTGCGGTGGCAAAGATGGTATGGCAGAAGGACCTGCCATGACGTCACGGTCATGTGACCGCGACTTCATCACAAGTCCTGCGCGGAAAGGACCTGACTTGACGTCACGGTCATGTGACCGCGACATCATCACAGGTCCTGCGCTCAGACCAACCCTGGGACCGGAAGCTGCCGTGGACTACAAGGGGCCCTCGGAAAGGTGAGTATATGTTTATTTTTTATTTTTTAACCTGTGACAAACATGGCTGGGCAATATACTATGTGACTGGCCAATATACTACGTGGCTCTGTGCTGTATACTACTTCGCTGTGCAATATACTACGTGGCTCTGTGCTGTATACTACGTAACTGGGCAATATACTACGTAACTGGGCAATATACTACGTAGCTGGGCAATATACTACGTTGCTGGGCAATATACTACGTTGCTGGGCAATATACTATGTGGGCTGGGCAATATACTATGTGGGCTGGGCAATATACTATGTGGGCTGGGCAATATACTATGTGGGCTGGGCAATATACTATGTGGGCTGGGCAATATACTATGTGGGCTGGGCAATATACTATGTGGGCTGGGCAATATACTATGTGGGCTGGGCAATATACTATGTGGGCTGGGCAATATACTATGTGGGCTGGGCAATATACTATGTGGGCTGGGCAATATACTATGTGGGCTGGGCAATATACTATGTGGGCTGGGCAATATACTATGTGGGCTGGGCAATATACTATGTGGGCTGGGCAATATACTATGTGGGCTGGGCAATATACTATGTGGGCTGGGCAATATACTATGTGGGCTGGGCATATTCTAGAATACCCGATGCGTTAGAATCGGGCCACCATCTAGTATCTACATAATTTCATATATATCCTATCCACAATAACTCCTATATGTGCATAATACTAGAGAACCTATATAATTAAAAATATATCAAACATATAGAAAAATTGAATTAAAGAAATAAAGTTTTTTTTAATGAAAAATTCTGAAAAAATATTAAAAATAAATTGCCCATATACTACATTACTTCCAATATTCTTCATTACCCCATACCAAGAAAATATATTGATCCACCTATCCAAAATCTGCACCAATTCTGCATCTGAGGTCACTGGCAGGTCACCTGCGTTTTTTATGCGTTTTTCCATGCGTTTTTTCCGCATGCGTTTTTAATGCATTTTTTCATTGCATGCGGTTTTTTGTCACTTTAAATAAAGCTAATTGAAAGTTAGCTTCCTGGAAGCAAAAAAAGTGATTTCCTGTTTGCAGATATATTGGGATACGTTCCCATGGTCAGTAAACGCTGCGGGTTGGACGCTGCGTACATCATGCCTTTTTTTTCATGCGGATTTGTGTGTATAAGCTAAATAAAGATATACAAAGAAAAAAAAGAATTGTTATGTAATTTCCTTGTCCAACCTCTTCTTTTACATACTCCATTGAAGAATAATGTTTACACACACAGATACTAGTGATGAGCGAGTATACTCTTTGCTCTTGTCGTCTCAGAGTATTCGTAAGTGCTCCGAGATTTAGTTTTTGTTGACGCAGCTGCATGATTTACAGCTGCTAGCCAGCCTGAGTACATGTGGGGGTTGCCTGGTTGCTAGGGAATCCCCACATGTACTTATGCTGTCTAATAGCAAATAATGCAGCTGCGGCAAGGAAAACTAAATCTCCGAGCACTTAAAACACTCGGAGACCACCCGAGCAACGAGTATATTCGCTCATCACTAATAGATGTATAGATAGATAGATAGACATGTGCATGATGATACTTGGATATGTGCTAGATGACACAGACAGACAGACAGATATGGGGTAGATGATGGATATAGGTAGATGATAGATTTTTCTATCTATAGCTATATCTATCATCTACCTATCCTCTACCTATCCATCAATGGATAAGATGGATAATACCAAGCCCGTTGTTCAGTAATAAACATAATAAAATGGTACATAAAGAGTTAGGCCGGGATCACACATGCGAGAAACTCGGACGAGTCTCGCCTCAATACCCAGCACTGCCGCCGGCACGCTCCGCACCCGAGTGCCGCCGGCACTCGGGACCGGAGTGTGCGGCTGCATGTATTTTTATGCAGCTCAACGCTTCGGTCCGAGTGCCGGGTAATGAGGTGCGAAACTTGTGCGAGTTTCTTGCAAGTGTCCCCGGCCTTAAATGCAATATCTGTTTAATTTACAAAAAAAAAAAAAAAGGCATTGGATTCCTCTCAATTTTCTGTGCCAGAGAGGGAAACTGATGGGGGACCGATGTTTGTAGCCTGGGAAGGGGTTAATACCCATGAAGCTTCTCCAGGCTGTGAATATCAGCCAGCAGCTGTATATTTAGCCTTTACTGGCTATTAAAATAGGGGGGCCCAAAAAAAAGATGTGGTGGTCCCCCTATAATTTATAGCCAGAAAGGCTATGCAGACTGCGGGCTGATATTCATAGCCTAGAGGGGATATGGATATGCTACATCTGGATGCCTGACATCCAGACATAGCTTGTAGATGACCGCCGGAGATAACTCTCTGGCGATCCCCTACACTCTAGCACTCGCGGTCAGCTGACCGAGGGAACTAGCCTAGTGACCTGAGAGAACCCCCTGGTCACGTGCTCGGCAGTTCTCGCGGTAAGCTAAGTTATTATGAGAACTGCAGTGTCGCCGCATTGTAAACAGACAAGCTGCATTCTGGAAAGATGCCGCCGCAAGTCCGTTTACATGGGTCTGCCGCCTGATTCTTTTAACGCAGTGTTTCCCAAACTCCAGTCCTCACGGACCCCACGGGTCATGTTTTCAGGACTTCCTTAGTATTTCTCAAGTAGTGGAAGTATCATCAAGGCATCAGGAATTGTCTCACCTGTGCAACACTATGGAAATCCTGAAAACATGTGAAAACATGACCCGTGGGGTCCGTGAGGACTGGAGTTTGGGAAACACTGTTTTAACGCCTAGTGGAGATGGGATTTCAGGAAATCCACTCTACGCAGCGTCAAACACGCAGCGTTTCCTGACCGTGGAAACATACCCTCAGACTTCCCAACACTTAAACTGTATAAATATCTAAATGTGTGTGTAATATATATTGTAATCTCCGAGTTCATGCATTGTTGAAAAGATGTACTTTAAGCAATCCATGCTCAATCATGTTGGTGGAGCTTTTTGATCAGTCCAAATGTCGTCCAGATAGCCATACACCAAATTACTTCAAATCTTCAGTCCTAATGCTGGAAAAAAATGAAAAACCAGTCCGACATAGGAACAGATTATATAAATAAGGACAGTGCTACATTTCTAGGTAAAATAGATGGATAGTAACCGTACCTACCCTGACATGACAACAGAGCTTGCTATTGCAGTGTTATCTTCTGCATCAGGGTCTATTTTTAAGCAGTTTAATAGTAATGTGTTTTGCACACTGTGCAGTCAGGAGAATGCCAGGAGTAGCTACGGATCCACTATTACAAGTTCTCCATGTGTGACAGAACATTGCATCTTCCCAGTTCCAAAAACTTGACATTGATTGGGAAGAGAAGAATGCGAGTAGTCAGAAAGTACACTGCTCCAAAAATTAAAGAGAACATTAAAATCCCACATCCTAGATATCAATGAATGAAATATTCCAGTTGTAAATCTTTATTCATTACATAGTGGAATGTGTTGAGAACAATAAAACCTGAAAAAGATCAACGTAAATCACAGCTAATATCCCACGGAGGTCTGGAGTTGGAATGATGCTCAAAATCAAAGTGGAAAATACACAGTGTTCCAAATTATTATGCAAATTGGATTTAAGTGTCATAAAGATTTAATTGTTTTGTTTTTCAAATAAACTCATGGATGGTATTGTGTCTCAGGGCTCAATGGATCACTGAAATCAATCTTAAACACATGTGCTAATTAGTTTTCCGGGTGATTCTAATTAAAGGAAAACTACTTAAAAATGATGTTCCACATTATTAAGCAGGCCACAGGTTTCAAGTAACATGGGAAAGAAAAAGGATCTCTCTGCTGCCAAAAAGCATCAAATAGTGCAAAGCCTTGGTCAAGAGATGAAAACATTAGATATTTCCCAAAAACTTAAACTTGATCATCGAGAGATTTGTAGCTGAATCTGAGCACAGATGTGTTCATGCTGATAAAGGCATTATGAGGAAGATTTCTGCCAGGCAAGTTCATTGGATTAAGAGAGCAGCTGCTAAAAAGCCATTACAAACCAGCAAACAGATATTTGAAGCTGCTGATGCCCCTGGAGTCCCTCAAACCTCAAGGTGTAGGATCCTTCAAAGGCTTGCTGTGGTGCATAAACCTACTATTCGGCCACCCCTAAACAGTGTTCATAGTTTGCCCAGACATACATGAAGTCTAATTTTCAAACAGCCTTGTTTACTGAGGAGTGTCGAGCAACCCTGGATGGTCCAGATGGTGCAGTAGTGGATGGTTGGTGGATGGCCACCATGTCCCAACAAGGAGGTGGAGGAGTCATGTTTTGGGCCAGAATCATGGGGAAACAGCTGGTAGAGCCCTTTAACCCCTTCATGACCTTGGGATTTTTCGTTTTTCCGTTTTCGTTTTTCACTCCCCTCCTTCCCAGAGCCATAACTTTTTTATTTTTCTGTCAATTTGGCCATGTGAGGGCTTATTTTTTGCGGGACGAGTTGTACTTTTGAACGACATCATTGGTTTTACCATGTCGTGTACTAGAAAACGGGAAAAAAATTCCAAGAGCAGTGAAATTGCAAAAAAAGCGCAGTCCCACACTTTTTTTTTTTGGCTTTTTTGCTAGGTTCACTAAATGCTAAAACTGACCTGCCATTATGATTCTCCAGGTCAGTATGAGTTCATAGACACCTAACAAGACTAGGTTATTTTTTATCTTAAGTGGTGAAAAAAAATTCCAAACTTTGCTAAAAAAAAAAAAAAAAAAAATTGCGCCATTTTCCGATACAAGTAGCGTCTCCATTTTTCATGATCTGGGGTCGGTTGAGGGCTTATTTTTTGCGTGCCGAGCTGGCGTTTTTAATTATTCCAATTCTGTGCAGATGCGTTCTTTTGATCGCCCGTTATTGCATTTTAATGCAATGTCGCAGCGACCAAAACGTAATTCTGGCGTTTCGAATTTTTTTCTCGTTGCGCCGTTTAACGATCAGGTTAATGCTTTTTTTTTATTGATAGATCGGGCGATTCTGAACGCGGCGATACCAAATATGTGTAGGTTTGATTTTTTTTTATTGATTTATTTTGATTGGGGCGAAAGGGGGGTGATTTAAACTTTTATATTTTTTTCACATTTTTTTTACTTTTTTTTTTTAACTTTTGCCATGCTTCAATAGCCTCCATGGGAGACTAGAACCAGGCACAGCACGATCGGCTCTGCTACATAGCAGCGATCTGCTGTTCGCTGCTATGTAGCAGAAAATCAGGTGTGCTGTGAGCGCCGACCACAGGGTGGCGCTCACAGCTGCCGGGGATCAGTAACCATAGAGGTCTCAAGGACCTCTATGGTTACTATTCTGAAGCATCGCTGACCCCCGATCGTTTGACGGGGGTCGGCGATGCGCTCATAACAGGCCGCCCGGCCGGATGCGGTAGTTAAATGCCGCTGTCTGCGTTTGACAGCGGCATTTAACTAGTTAATAGCGGCGGGTGAATCACGATTTCACCCGCCGCTATTGCGGGCACATGTCAGCTGTCCAAAACAGCTGACATGTCCCGGCTTTGATGCGGGCTTACCGCGGAGCCCTGCATCAAAGCAGGGGAGCTGCCTCCCGTCCGAGGTCAGTAAGGGGTTAAGGTTCCTGAAGGTGTGAAAATAACATCTGCAAAGTATATATAGTTTCTGACTGACAACTTTCTTCCATGGTATAAAAAGCAGAAACGTGCCTTCAGGAGCAAAATCATCTTCATACATGACAATGCACCATCTCATGCTGCAAAGAATACCTCTGAGTCATTGGCTGCTATGGCCATAAAAGGAGATAAACTCATGGTGTGGCCACCATCTTCCCCTGACCTCAACCCTATAGAGAACCTTTGGAGTATCATCAAGCAAAAGATCTATGAGGGTGGGAGGCAGTTCACATCAAAACAGCAGCTCTGGGCGGCTATTCTGACTTCATGCAAAGAAATACATGCAGAAAATCTCCAAAAACTCACAAGTTCAATGGATTCAAGAATTGTGAAGGTGATATCAAAGAAGGGTTCATATGTTAACATGTAACTTGGCCTGTTAGGGTGTTTTGGAGTTTAATAGCTTTTTTGTATAGTGAATGTGATCTCCTAATGCTGCAAATTCAACAAATGAGCATTTTCAGTTCTTTAACCCCTTCACCCCCGGAGCTTTTCCCGTTTTTTCGTTTTCATTTTTCGCTCCCCTCCTTCCCAGAGCCATAACTTTTTTACTTTTCCGTCAATATGGCCATGTGAGGGCTTATTTTTTGCGGGACGAGATGTACTTTTGAACGATACCATTGGTTTTACCATGCCGTGTAACAGAAAATGGGAAAAAATTTCCAAGTGCGATGAAATTGCAAAAAAAAGTGCAATCCAACACTTGTTTTTTGTTTGGCTTTTTTGCTAGGTTCACTAAATGCTAAAACTGACCTGCCATTATGATTCTTCAGGTCATTACGAGTTCATAGACACTAAACATGTCAAGGTTCTCTTTTATCTAAGTGGTTAAAAAAAATTCCAAAGTTTGAAAGTTTGCTATAAAAAAAAAAAAAAAAGAAAGAAAAAATGCGCCATTTTCCGATACCCGTAGCGTCTCCAATTTTCGTGATCTGGGGTCGGGTGAGGGCTTATTTTTTGCGTGCCGAGCTGGCGTTTTTAACCCCTTTCTGCCATTGGACGTACTATTCCGTCCATGTGGGGTGGGCCCTAATTCCCAAGGACGGAATAGTACGTCCAGCGCGAACAGCCGCGCTCACGGGGGGAGCGCGGCCGAGCGTCATCTGACTATCACAGCTGACATCCGGCACTATGTGCCAGGAGCGTTCACGGACCGCCCCCGACACATTAACCCCCGGCACACTGCGATCAAACATGATCGCAGTGTACCGGCGGTACAGGGAAGCATCGCGCAGGGAGGGGGCTCCCTGCATGCTTCCCTGAGACGATCGGTACAAGGCGATGTGCTCACCTTGTACCGAGCGTCTCCTCCCTGCAGTCCCCGGATGCAAAATGGCCGCAGGGCTGCATCCGGGTCCTGCAGGGAGGTGACGTCACAGCGCCTGCTCAGAGCAGGCGCCGGGAAGCCTCCCTGTTGTGCACGTCAGATCGCCGATCTGACACAGTGCACAGCAAAGTGTCAGATCGGCGATCTGTCACTTTACTGTGATGACCCCCCCTGGGACAAAGTAAAAATGTGAAGAAAAAAAAATCACGTGTAAAAAAAAAAAAAACAAAACAAAAAAAAACAAAACCTAAATAAATAATAATTAAAAAAAATTGTTCCAATAAATACATTCCTTAAGCTAAATAAAAGAAAAAACAATAAAAGTACACATATTTAGTATCGCCGCGTCCGTAACGACCCGACCTATAAAACTGTCCCACTAGTAAACCCCTTCAGTGAACACCGTAAAAAAGAGGCAAAAAACGCTTTATCATACCGCGAACAAAAAGTGGAATAACATGCGATCAAAAAGACGGAAATAAATAACCATGGTACCGCTGAAAACGTCATCTTGTCCCGCAAAAAAACGAGCCGCCATACAGCATCATCAGCAAAAAAATAAAGTTATAGTCCTCAGAATAAAGCGATGCCAAAATAATAATATAAGTTTTTATCGTATAAAAGCGCCAAAACACAAAAAAATGAGATAAATGAGGTATCGCTGTAATCGTACTGACCCGAAGAATAAAACTGCTTTATCCATTTTTACCAAACGCGGAACGGTATAAACGTCCCCCCCAAAAAGAAATTCATGAATAGCTGGTTTTTGGTCATTCTGCCTCACAAAAATCTGAATAAAAAGCGATGAAAAAATGTCACATGCCCGAAAATGTTACCAATAAAAACGTCAACTCGTCCCGCAAAAAACAAGACCTCACATGACTCTGTGGACCAAAATATGGAAAAATTATAGCGCTCAAAATGTGGTAACGCAAAAAACATTTTTTTGCAATATAAAGCGTCTTTTAGTGTGTGACGGCTGCCAATCAAAAATCCGCTAGAAAACGCGCTATAAATAGTAAATCAAACCCCCCTTCATCACCCCCTTAGTTACCAAAAAATTAAAAAAATTAAAAAATGTATTTATTTCCATTTTCCCATTAGGGTTAGGGATAGGGTTAGGGTTTGGGCTAGGGTTAGGGCTACAGTTAGGGTTTGGGCTAAAGTTAGGGTTAGGGTTTGGATTGCATTTACGGTTGGGAATAGGGTTGGGATTAGGGTTAGGGGTGTGTCAGGGTTAGGGGTGTGGTTAGGGTTACAGTTGAGATTAGGGTTAGGGGTGTGTTTGGATTAGGGTTTCAGTTAGAATTGGGGGTTTCCACTGTTTAGGCACATCAGGGGCTTTCCAAATGCGACATTGCGTCCGATCTCTATTCCAGCCAATTCTGCATTGAAAAAGTAAAACAGTGCTCCCTCCCTTCCGAGCTCTCCCGTGCGCACAAATAGGGGTTTACCCCAACACATGGGGTATCGGCGTACTCAGGACACATTGGACAACAACTTTTGGGGTCCAATTTCTCCTGTTACCCTTGGGAAAATACAAAACTGGGGGCTAAAAAATAATTTGTGTAAAGAAAAAAAAAAAATACTTTTTATTTTCACGGCTCTGCGTTATAAACTGTAGTGAAATACTTGGGGGTTCAAAGTAATAACAACACATCTAGATAAGTTCCTTGGGGGGTCTAGTTTCCAATATGGGGTCACTTGTGGGGGGTTTCTAGTGTTTAGTTACATCAGGGATCTGCAAATGCAACGTGACGCCTGCAGACCAGTCCATCTAAGTCTGCATTCCAAATGGCGCTCCTTCCCTTCCGAGCTCTGCCATGCGCCCAAACGGTGGATTCCCCCCCCCCCCCACATATTGGGTATCATCGTGCTCAGGACAAATTGGACAACAACTTTTGGGGTTCAATTTACACCGTTTCCCTTGGAAAAATACAAGACTGGGGGCTAAAAAATAGTTTGTGGAAATTAAAAAAGGATTTTTTATTTTCACGGCTCTGCGTTATAAACTGGTAGTGAAACACTTGGGGGTTCAAAGCTCTCACAACACATCTAGATGACTTCCTTAGGGGCGTCTACTTTCCAAAATGGTGTCACTTGTGGGGGGTTTCAATGTTTAGGCACATCAGTGGCTCTCCAAACGCAACGTGGCGTCCCATCTCAATTCCAGTCAATTTTGCATTGAAAAGTCAAATGGCGCTCCTTCCCTTCCGAGCTCTGCCATGCGCCCAAACAGTGGTTTACCCCCACATATGAGGTATCAGCGTACTCAGGACAAATTGGACAACAACTTTTGGTGTCCAATTTCTTCTCTTACCTTTGGGAAAATAAAGAATTGGGGGCGAAAATACCATTTTTGTGAAAAAATATGATTTTTCTCGGTCTCCCATGACAGCACTACGGAGAGAGGGGATCCGCCCTTCGGGGACAGGAAACCTACAGATACATAAGGGCGGTACCTCTCCCTCGCATCAGTTGGTTTCCTGTCCCTGAACGGGGAACCTCTTTTCGGCAGTACCTGCAAGGAAGACGTCGTATCCAGGGACCGGGACCGGACAGTCGAGTTCTGGCAGCGAGGAGGCTCCTGCCGCGGCTGGTCCGGTACCCGAAGCCGCCACCGCTGAGACCGATGGGGTTTTCAGGGTGAGCGGGGGAGAGGCCGCCGCCAGACTCCGACGGACGAAGGGGCGCTGGTCACCCGGAGCTCCTGTGCCGGCTGCTGCACGGGCCGGGTGAAGAAAGATGGCCGCCGCTCCGGAAATGCGGCATCAACTTCCGGGTCATCTCCGCGCGCATGCGCGGCAATTTCTCCTCTCCCAGGGATGTGTGCAGGACCGGAAGTGACGTAAAACGCCGGAGCTGGCGCCGGATTTAAAAAGGGAGATGGTGCACACATGGTTGTCGCACTACCTCCCTTTAACTATGGAGGACAGCGACTCACAGCAGCTGCAGCCAAGGCAGCAGCATCATAAGAAAAATGACCCAAAGAGCTCCAGAAGTGGATCAAGCGGTCGATCCACACAGCGCAGCAGATCTGCTGCAAGGACTAACTCTCCTCCTCAAGAGGCTCCACTGCCAGATCCCGGCCCTCCTCCAGAACCGGTACCTGCCTCCACATCTGAATGGTGAGTGATCTCCGTGAAAGTACACATTTCCTATAATAGGGCTCCCTCTTCTCCCTTACTAGGGTAAGAAGAGCCTGGAGAAAAAGAAAAATAGAGTTTGTCCCACATGTAACAAAGCTTTGCCGGCAACCTGGGGAAAAAAGCTTTGTAAATCTTGTATCCAGCGTTTGTTATGTGAAGAAACCCCTGACTTCGCTTCTGAACTTAAAACCATAATTAGATCGGAAGTTCAGAATGCCCTATTATCCTCCAAAAAAGGGAAGGAGAAGGTGAAGGAGACGGTATATGCTCACTCTGTCCGATCCTCATCTGAGGATGCGGACTCTGATGATTCCAAATCCTCCCTATCTTCCTCTGACGAAGATTCGGGCCGTCACTGCTTCCCATTAGAGGAAGTGGACGCTTTGGTTAAAGCCGTCAGGGCCACCATGGGGGTTGAGGATCCCAGACCCGATAAAACGGCTCAAGACATTATGTTCGGAGGTCTGACACAAAAAAAGCGGAGAGCTTTTCCATTAAACTCCAATGTCCAGACACTAATCAAAAAAGAATGGGAGAAACCGGACAGGAGAAATTCTTCAGTACCCTCGCTGAAAAGAAAGTATCCCTTCGATGATGAGGCGTCCACTTCTTGGGACAAGGCACCCAAATTGGACGTAGCAGTAGCCAAAGCTTCAAAAAAATTTGCGCTCCCATTTGAGGATATGGGTACCCTCAAAGACCCCTTAGACAAAAAAGCAGATACCTTTCTCAAAGGGGCTTGGGAATCGGCTGGAGGTAGCCTGAGGCCTGCAGTCGCAGCGACCTGCACCTCCAGGTCTTTGATGGTGTGGGTTGACCAGCTGGAAAGCCAGATCAAGGACGGATCACCCAGAAGTAAATTGTTAGACTCAATCCCTGCAATTAGAGCAGCAGCAGCTTTTCTAGCAGACTCCTCAGCGGACTCAGTACGTCTAACATCCAAGGCCGCTGCCCTCTCCAACGCGGCCAGAAGGACCCTATGGCTTAAAAGCTGGCCAGGGGATCTCCAAACCAAATTAAAGCTGTGTTCTATTCCATGCGAGGGAAACTTCTTATTCGGGGAAACCTTGGATGACATCCTCCAGAAAGCGGGAGACAAAAAGAAGGGGTTTCCAAATCTGGGACCAGCCCCATTTAAACAGTCCTTTCGGAATAGAAAATTTTTTCGTCGAAGACCTCCTAGAGACCAAAATAAATGGGAAGAAGGTAGAAGGCGAGACAGAGGCTACCTCTTCGGCAACACCTCCCGTGATAAGAAACCCACCAAATGACATTGTCCCTGCGGTGGGGGGAAGGCTCACCGCATTTCTTCCTGCTTGGAAGAAAATATCCAACAACACCTGGATTCTAAGACTCATACAATCTGGCCTAAAAATAGATTTCCTTTCCCTCCCCCCTCGAAATTATGTAGTAACAAAAATGAGGTCTTCGTCGGTAGAGCAAGCGGCACTAGAAAAAGAGATTATCTCCCTACTGCAGAAAGCTGTAATTCAGGAGATTCCTCCTCAAGAAATGGGGGAGGGGTTTTTCTCCCCTCTGTTTCTAGTACCAAAACCCGACGGGTCCTTTCGGACAATTATAAACTTAAGAAACCTAAACAATTATGTAAGAAATCACAAATTCAAAATGGAGACAATAAAATCTACAATAAAAATTCTCTTTCCAAATTGCTACATGGTTGTGATAGATCTAACCGACGCATATTACCATGTGCCCATCCACGAGAATTCTCAAAAGTTTCTCAGGATGGCGGTGTCCATAAAGGGAAAAATAAGAAACTTCCAGTACAGGGCCCTCCCGTTCGGGATTTCTATAGCTCCACGGATATTCACGAAAATAGTAGCGGAGATGATGGCCCACATAAGGGAACAGAACATTATCATAGTCCCTTACTTGGACGATTTTCTTATTGCCAGCGACTCGGCTCAAAATTGCAGAGATCAGAGAGACCAAGTAATGACTACTCTGACGGAATTGGGTTGGCTCATAAATATAAAAAAATCAAAGTTGGAACCCTCTCAGGTACTGGAGTTCCTAGGGTTGACGTTAGACTCCCGGGTTCAAGAATGCTGGCTCCCGGTCCCCAAAAAAGACAAAATTTTGGCCATGATAGCACAAACACTGCAAAACCCCTCCATGACTCTAAGGAGGGCAATGTCTCTACTGGGGTCTCTATCCTCATGCCTGCCGGCGATACCCTTTGCACAATTCCACACAAGGGAGCTTCAGTGGCACATACTAGAATGGCAGGTAATTTTAAAAAATTTGGAAAGCAGGGTCACTCTAAATTCCTCCGTTATTCATTCCCTCCTCTGGTGGGGAAAGAGCCAGAATATTTCAAAAGGGATTCCTTGGGTACCCAAAATATCTCGGGTAATAACAACCGATGCGAGTCCCAGGGGGTGGGGGGCCCACATGGGAAATAGAGTGACTCAGGGCAACTGGTCAATTCAGGAACTATCAGCATCCTCAAATAAAAAAGAACTCTGGGCGGTGTATCAGGCTCTCCTATCATTTCTTCCCTACATTCGAGGACATCATGTCCGAATTTTCTCGGACAATATAGTGACAGTAGCCTACATAAATCACCAGGGGGGAACAAGGTCTCGGTTACTGATGAATTCCTCCGCCAAAATTCTCCGCCTTGCAGAAACGAATCTACTTTCCCTTTCCGCACTACATATTCTAGGTTCAAAAAACGAGAAAGCAGATTACCTGAGTCGAACTCAGTTGAGACAAGGCGAATGGTCCCTGAATCAGTCTGTCTACAATCAGATCACGAAAATGTGGGGAACCCCAACAATAGACCTGTTCGCCAATCACAAAAACAAAAAAGTAAACAAATTTTGTTTTCTAAACCCAGAAGGGAATCCCCAGGCTCTGGATGCTTTTCTCATTCCATGGACACACAAACTAACTTACGCTTTTCCACCAACCATTCTAATTCCGGCGGTCATCCGCAAGGTCAGAGGACAAAACAAAGATGATCCTTATTGCCCCATTCTGGCCAAAAAGGACATGGTTTTCCTGGCTAAGGATGCTATCGGTCTCAGACCCATGGGTTCTACCGAATCTGCCAGACCTATTACAGCAAGGACCGATCCTCCACCCACAGGAGACGAACTTGCATTTGACAGCCTGGCTTTTGAACGGGAACTGTTAATAAAAAGAGGCTTTTCAGACAACTTGGTTGCAACATTATTAAAATGTAGAAAACCTATTACTACTAAAATATATGGCAAAACATGGAAAAAATTCTTGTCTGTATCCAAAGTCAAAATCCAGGATGGACCTTCAATTAATAAGATACTTGAGTTCCTACAAAAAGGGCTGGAACAAGGATTAGCGGTTAGTACTCTTAAGGTGCAGATAGCAGCCCTGGGTGCTCTCTATAACCAGAATATAGCAGCCAACCCATGGATAAGAAGATTCGTTAAAGCGGTAACAAGATCAAAACCTGTAGTTACCCAAAAGATGCCCTCATGGGACCTAAATTTAGTCCTTTCAGCATTATCTGGTCCACCATTCGAACCTATAGACACGATTTCCATAAAAACACTGTCACTTAAAACCATTCTTCTAGTAGCCTTAACATCGGCGCGCAGAATAAGCGATATTCAAGCCCTATCCTCTAACCCTCCTTTTACAAAAATATTGGATGATAGTTACTCTTAGACCTGACCCGGCCTATCTGCCAAAAGTGGCGTCTAAATTCCATAGGTCACAGGAGATATCCCTTCCGTCCTTCTGCCCGAACCCTAGAAATAGGAAAGAACAGAACTTCCATAATTTAGATGTCAGAAGATGCCTAGTCCAATACCTAGATTCCACTAGGGAGTATAGGAAGGAAGGCTCTCTGTTTGTTTTTCCAGGGTCCCAGAAAAGGATTTCGGGCATCTAAAGGCACTTTGGCAAGGTGGATAAAAGAGGCAATAGCGTTGGCATATTCATCTA
Source organism: Ranitomeya variabilis (assembly GCF_051348905.1). Lineage (NCBI taxonomy): Eukaryota > Metazoa > Chordata > Amphibia > Anura > Dendrobatidae > Ranitomeya > Ranitomeya variabilis. The sequence goes on along the minus strand of NC_135234.1, from coordinate 197,621,492 downwards.
CGGGAAATGCGATCCCGGACGGTATAAGAGCGCACTCCACAAGAGCAGTTGCTACCTCATGGGCTGAGAGGTCAGAGGTATCAATAGAACAGATCTGTAAGGCGGCCACCTGGTCATCACCGTCAACCTTTTTTAGACACTATAGACTAAATCTAGCCTCTATGTCTGACCTAACCTTCGGTCGAAGGGTTCTTGAGGCGGTGGTCCCTCCCTAAGCTTAGTCTCTGCAATTCTCTCCGTAGTGCTGTCATGGGAGACCGAGAAAGTCATAGTTACTCACCGATAACGGTGTTTCTCGGAGCCCATGACAGCACTCGCTTATTTCCCTCCCATCACGAGTGCGGTGAGCACCTTTAATTACATATGATTTATATAATGTATATATTACAATTTAGGCACGGGGTTCTTTTTTTGTTAAGAAATGTTATAATATGGTATTTTCTCTATTGTAAACTAACCTGGAGGTCCTCCGATGCTCTGTAAACCAACTGATGCGAGGGAGAGGTACCGCCCTTATGTATCTGTAGGTTTTCTGTCCCCGAAGGGCGGATCCCCTCTCTCCGTAGTGCTGTCATGGGCTCCGAGAAACACCGTTATCGGTGAGTAACTATGACTTTTATTTTTACGGCTCTGCATTATAAGCTTCTGTGAAGCACTTGGTGGGTCAAAGTGCTCACCACACATCTAGATAAGTTCCTTAGGGGGTCTAGTTTCCAAAATGGTGTCACTTGTGGGGTGTTTCAATGTTTAGGCACATCAGGGGCTCTCCAAACGCAACATGGCGTCCCATCTCAATTCCAGTCAATTTTGCATTGAAAAGTCAAATGGCACTCCTTCCCTTCCAAGCTCTGCCATGCGCCCAAACAGTGGTTTACCCCCACATATGGGGTATCGGCATACTCAGTACAAATTGTACAACAGCTTTTGGGGTCCATTTTCTCCTGTTACCCTTGGTAAAATAAAACAAATTGGATCTGAAGTAAATTTTTTGTGTAAAAAAGTTAAATGTTCATTTTTATTTAAACATTCCAAAAATTCCTGTGAAACACCTGAAGGGTTAATAAACTTCTTGAATGTGGTTTTGAGCACCTTGAGGGGTGCAGTTTTTAGAATGGTGTCACACTTGGGTATTTTGCATCATATAGACCCTTCAAAATGACTTCAAATGAGATGTGGTCCCTAAAAAAAAAAACTGGTGTTGTAAAAATGAGAAATTGCTGTTTAACTTTTAATCCTTATAACTCCCTAACAAAAAAAAAATTTTGGTTCCAAAATTGTGCTGATGTAAAGTAGACATGTGGGAAATGTTACTTATTAAGTATTTTATGTGACATATCTCTGTGATTTAATTGTATAAAAATTCAAAGTTGGAAAATTGCTAAATTTTCCCCAGATTTCCGTTTTTTTTTTTCACAAATAAACGCAGGTAATATCAAAGAAATTTTACCACTATCATGAAGCACAATATGTCACGAGAAAACAATGTCAGAATCATCAGGATCCGTTGAAGCGTTCGAGTTATAATCTCATAAAGGGACAATGGTCAGAATTGTAAAAATTGGCCCGTTCATTAAAGGCCCCGTCTCACATAGCGATTTACCAACGATCACGACCAGCGATACGACCTGGCCGTGATCGTTGGTAAGTCGCTGTGTGGTCGCTGGGGAGCTGTCACACAGACAGCTCTCTCCAGCGACCAACGATCAGGGGAACGACTTCGGCATCGTTGAAACTGTCTTCAAAGATGCTGAAGTCCCCCTGCAGCACCCGGGTAACCAGGGTAAACATCGGGTTACTAAGCGCAGGGCCGCGCTTAGTAACCCGATGTTTACCCTGGTTACCAAAAAAACAAACAGTACATACTCGCCTTTCGGTGTCCCTTGCCATCTGCTTCCTGCTCTGACTGAGCCACCGTACAGTGAGAGCGCAGCGGTGACGTCACTGCTGTGCTGTGCTCTCACTGTACGGCGGCTCAGTCAGAGCAGGAAGCAGACGGCAAGGGACCTGACGGACATCAGATGGTGAGTATGTACTGTTTGTTTTTTTTGGTAACCAGGGTAAACATCGGGTTACTAAGCGCGGCCCTGCGCTTAGTAACCCGATGTTTACCCTGGTTACCAGTGAAGACATCGCTGGATCAGTGTCACACACACCGATTCAGCGATGTCAGCGGGACCTCAACGACCAAAAAAAGGTCCAGGCCATTCCGACACGACCAGCGATCTCACAGCAGGGGCCTGATCGCTGGTACGTGTCACACATAGCGAGATCGCTACTGAGGTCGCTGTTGCGTCACAAAACTAGTGACTCAGCAGCGATCTCGCTATGTGAGACGGGGCCTTAACGTGCAAACCACCCTTGGGGGTAAAGGGGTGAATGATACCATTTTGGTGCAGATATGTTCTTTTGATCGCCCGTTATTGCATTTTAATTTTTTGCGGCAACCAAAAAAAACGTAATTTTGGCGTTTTGATTTTTTTTCTCGCTACGCCATTTAGGGAACAGGTTAATCCTTTGTTTTTATTGATAGATCGGGCGATTCTGAACGCGGCGATACCAAGTATGTGTAGGTTTGATTTTTTGTTTGTTTGTTTTATTTTGATTGGGGCGAAAGGGGGGTGATTTGAACTTTTATATATGTTTTTCTTTTTATATATATATTTTTACTTTTTTTTTTTTTTTTAATTTTGGCATGCTTCAATAGCCTCCACAGGAGGCTAGAAGCATGCACAACTCGATCGCCTCTGCTACATAGTGGTGAAGCACAGATCACCTCTATGTAGCAGAAATGCAGGGTTGCTTTGAACGCCGACCACAGGGTGGCGCTCAAAGCAATCGGCCATCAACAACCATAGAGGTCTCAAGGAGACCTCTGGTTGTTATGGCAATGCATCGATGACCCCCGATCATATGACGGGGTCAACGGTACGAGCACCTCTGGCCGCGCGGCCGGGAGCGCTAGTTAAATACCGCTGTCAGAGTTTGACGGCGGTATTTAACTAGTTAATGGGCGCGAGCGGATCGCAATTCCGCTCGCGCTCATTGCGCGCACATGTCAGCTGTACAAAACAGCTGACATGTCGCGGCTTTGACGTAGACTCACCGCCGAAGCCCACCTCAAAGCAGGGGATCTGCCAGCTGACGTACTATTCCGTCAGCTGGCAGAAAGGGGTTAAAACATATCAAATGTTTAGAAATTCTACTGTGCCTTATAATTTGGAACAGTGCATTTTGAGTTTTTATTCATTTTGGAGATTACACTGTTATCATTGTGAGGTTTCTTCAATAAAATTCGATGTATACTCTAACGGGTGATGACTTTATTAGACTGACTGTCATTTGCACCGACCATTTAGGAAAATCCGAGAAAAATGTTATTTGCATAATTTGGAACATAGTGTAGTTACAGGCTGATCCAACTTCAGTGGAAATGCCTCAAATCAAGGAAATGATGCTCAGTAGTGTGTGTGGCATCTACGTGCCTGTATGACCTCCCTACAACGCCTGGGCATGCTCCTGATGAGGCGGCGGGTGGTCTCCTGAGGGATCTCCTCCCAGACCTGGACTAAAGCACCCACCAACTCCAGGACAGTGTGTGGTGCAACGTGACGTTGGTGGATGGTGCGAGACGTGATGTCCCAGATGTGTTCAATCGGATTCAGGTCTGGTGAATAGGCAGGCCAGTCCATAGCTTCAATGCCTGCATCTTGCAGGAACTGCTGACACACTCCAGCCACATGAGGTCTGGCATTGTCCTGCATTAGGAGGAACCCAGAGCCAACCGCACCAGCATATGGTCTCACAAGGGGTCTAAGGATCTCATCTCGGTACCTATTGGCAGTCGGGCTACCTCTGGTGAGCACATGGATGGCTGTGCAGCCCTCCAAAGAAATGCCACCCCACCCCATTACTGACCCACTGCCAAACCGGTCATGCTGAAGGATGTTGCAGGCAGCACCTCGCTTGTCACGGCGTCTCCGGACTCTGCCACGTCTCTCACATGTGCTCAGTGTGAATCCGCTTTCATCCGTGAAGAGCACAGGGCGCCAATGGCGAATTTGCCAATCCTGGTGTTCTTTGTTAAATGCTAAGCGTCCTCCACGGTGTTGAACTGTGGGTGTCGGGCACTCAGACCACCCTCATGGAGTCGGTTTCTAACCGTTTGTGCAGACAAATGCACATTTGTGGCCTGCTGGAGGTCATTTTGCGATGCTCTGGCAGTGCTCCTCCTGTTCCTCCTTGCACAAAGGCTGAGGTAGCGGTCCTGCTGCTGGGTTGTTGCCCTCCTACGGCCCCCTCCACGTCTCCTGGTGTACTGGCCTGTCTCCTGGTAGAGCCTGCAGCCTCTGGACACTACGCTGACAGACACAGCAAACCTTGCCACAGCTCGCATTGATGTGCCATCCTGAATGAGCTGCACTACCTGAGCCTCTTGTGTGGGTTGTAGAGTCCGTCTCATGCTACCACGAGTGTGAAAGCACAACCAACATTCAAATGTGACCAAAATATCAGCCAGAAAGCATTGGTACTGAGATTTGGTCTGTGGTCCCACCTGCAGAACCACTTCTTTATTGACTCTTGATAATTGCCAATAATTTCCATCTGTTGTCTATTCCATTTGCACAACAGCACGTGAAATTGATTTTCAAACAGAGTTGCTTCCTAAGTGGACAGTTTGATTTCACAATAGTTTCATTTACTTGGAGTTATAATCTGTTGCTTAACCCCTTCATGACCCAGCCTATTTTGGCCTTAATGACCTTGCCGTTTTTTGCAATTCTGACCAGTGTCCCTTTATGAGGTAATAACTCAGGATCGCTTCAACGGATCCTAGCGATTCTGAGATTGTTTTTTCGTGACATATTGGGCTTCATGTTAGTGGTAAATTTAGGTCGATAATTTCTGAGTTTATTTGTGAAAAAAACGGAAATTTGGCAAAAATTTTGAAAATTTCGCAATTTTCACATTTTGAATTTTTATTCTGTTAAACCAGAGTTATGTGACACAAAATAGTTAATAAATAACGTTTCCCACATGTCTACTTTACATCAGCACAATTTTGGAAACTATTTTTTTTTTTGCTAGGAAGTTATAAGGGTTAAAATTTGACCAGTGATTTCTCATTTTTACAACAAAATTTACAAAACCATTTTTTTTAGGGACCACCTCACATTTGAAGTCATTTTGATGGTTCTATATGGCTGAAAATACCCAAAAGTGACACCATTCTAAAAACTGCACCCCTCAAGGTGCTCAAAACCACATTCAAGAAATTTATTAACCCTTCAGGTGTTTCACAGCAGCAGAAGCAACATGGAAGTAAAAAATGAACATTTAACTTTTTAGTCACAAAAATGATCTTTTAGCAACAATTTTTTTATTTTCCCAAGGGTAAAAGGAGAAACTGGACCACGGACGTTGTTGTCCAATTTGTCCTGAGTACGCCGATACCTCATATGTGGGGGTAAACCACTGTTTGGGCGCACGGCAGGGCTCGGAAGGGAAGGAGCGCCATTTGACTTTTTGAATGAAACATTGGCTCCAATCTTTAGCGGACACCATGTCGCGTTTGGAGAGCCCCCGTGTGCCTAAACATTGGAGCTCCCCCACAAGTGACCACATTTTGGAAACTAGACCCCCCAAGGAACTCATCTAGAGGCATAGTGAGCACTTTAAACCCCCAGGTGCTTCACAAATTGATCCGTAAAAATGAAAAAGTACTTTTTTTTCACAAAAAAATTATTTTAGCCTCAATTTTTTCATTTTCACATGGGCAACAGGATAAAATGGATCCTAAAATTTGTTGGGCAATTTCTCCTGAGTATGCCGATACCTCATATGTGGGGGTAAACCACTGTTTGGGTGCACGGCAAGGCTCTGAAGGGGAGGCGTGCCATTTGACTTTTTGAATGGAAAATTAGCTCCAATCATTAGCGGACACCATGTCGCGTTTGGAGAGCCCATGTGTGCCTAAACATTGGAGCTCTCCTACAAGTGACCCCATTTTGGAAACTAGACCCCCCAAGGAACTTAACTAGATGCATAGTGAGCACTTATAACCCCCAGGTGCTTCACAGAAGTTTATAACGCAGAGCCGTGAAAATAAAAAAATAATTTTTCTTTCCTCAAAAATGATTTTTAGCCCAGAATTTTTTATTTTCCCAAGGGTAATAGGAGAAATTGGACCCCAAATGTTGTTGTCCAGTTTGTCCTGAGTACGATGATAGCCCATATGTGGGGGTAAACCACTGTTTGGGCGCACGGCAGGGCTCGGAAGGGAAGGCACGCCATTTGGCTTTTTGAATGGAAAATTAGCTCCAATCATTAGCGGACACCATGTCGCGTTTGGAGAGCCCCTGTGTGCCTAAACATTGGAGCTCCCGCACAAGTGACCCCATTTTGGAAACTAGACCTCCCAAGGAACTAATCTAGATGTGTGGTGAGCACTTTGAACCCCCAAGTGCTTCACAGAAGTTTATAACGCAGAGCCATGAAAATAAAAAATAATTTTTCTTTTCTCAAAAATGATATTTTAGCCCACAATTTTTTATTTTCCCAAGGGTAACAGGAGAAATTGGACCCCAAAAGTTGTTGTCCAGTTTCTCCTGAGTACGCTGATACCCCATATGTGGGGGTAAACCACTGTTTGGGCACATGCCGGGGCTCGGAACGGAAGTAGTGACATTTGAAATGCAGACTTTGATGGAATGGTCTGCGGGCGTCACATTGCATTTGCAGAGCCCCTGATGTGCCTAAACAGTAGAAACACCCCACAAGTGACCCCATTTTGGAAACTAGACCCCCGAAGGAACTTATCTAGATGTGTGGTGAGCACTTTCAACCCCCAAGTGCTTCACAGAAGTTTATAAGGCAGAGCCGTGAAAATAAAAAATAATTGTTCTTTCCTCAAAAATTATGTTTTAGCAAGTAATTTTTTATTTTTGCAAGGTTAACAGGAGAAAGTGGACCCCAACAGTTGTTGCCCAGTTTGTCCTGAGTACGCTGGTACCCCAAATGTGGGGGTAAACCACTGTTTGGGCGCACGTCGGGGCTTGGAAGGGCGGGAGCACCATTTGACTTTTTGAACGCAAGATTGGCTGGAATCAATGGTGGCGCCATGTTGCGTTTGGAGACCCCTGATGTGCCTAAACAGTGGAAACCCCTCAATTCTAACTTCAACACTAACCCCAACACACCCCTAATCCTAATCCCAAATGTAGCCATAACCCTAATCACAACCCTAATCACAACCCTAACCCCAACACACCCCTAACCACAACCCTAACCGCAACACACCCGTAACCCTAATTCCAACCCTAATCCTAACCCTAATCCCAACCATAACCCTAATCCCAACCCTAACCACAACTGTAACCCCAACACACCCCTAACCCTATCCGTAACCCTAACCACAAGCCTAATCTTAACCCTATTTCAAACCCTAGCCCTAATTCCAACCCTAACTCTAATTCCAACCCTAACCCTAAGGCTATGTGCCCACGTTGCGGATTCGTGTGAGATTTTTCCGCACGATTTTTGAAAAATCTGCAGGTAAAAGGCACTGCGTTTTACCTGCGGATTTACAGCAGATTTCCAGTGTTTTTTTGTGCGGATTCCTATTGAGGAACAGGTGTAAAACGCTGCGGAATCCGCACAAAGAATTGACATGCTGCGGAAAATACAACGCAGCGTTTCTGCACGGAATTTTCCGCACCATGGGCACAGCGGATTTGGTTTTCCTTAGGTGTACATGGTACTGTAAACCTGATGGAAAACTGCTTCGAATTCGCAGCGGCCAATCCGCTGCGGATCCGCTGCCAATCCGCTGCGGATCCGCGGCCGATCCGCTGCGGATCCGCGGCCGATCCGCGGCCGATCCGCTGCGGATCCGCGGCCGATCCGCTGCGGATCCGCGGCCGATCCGCTGCGGATCCGCGGCCGATCCGCTGCGGATCCGCGGCCGATCCGCTGCCGATACGCGGCCGATCCGCTGCGGATCCGCTGCCGATCCGCTGCCGATCCGCTGCCGAGCCGCTGCCGATACGCTGCCGATACGCTGCGGATCCGCGGCCGATCCGCTGCCGATACGCTGCCGATACGCTGCGGATCAGCGGCCGATCCGCTGCGGATCCGCTGCCGATCCGCTCTGTGTGCACATGCCATAACCCTAACCCTACCCGTAACCCTAACCCTACCCCTAACCCTACCCCTAGTTCTAACCCTAGTTCTAACCCTAGTTCTAACCCTAAGGCCATGTTCACACGCTGCGGGTTCCTCTGCGGGTTAATCCCGCAGCGGAATTGAAAATCTGCAGGGCAAAACCGCTGTGGTTATCCCTGCAGATTTATCGCGGTTTGTTCCGCGGTTTCTGCTGCGGGATTACTGCTGTACTATTGATGCTGCATATGCAGCAATATGCAGCATCAATAGTAATGTAAAAAATAATAAAAATTGGCTATACTCACCCTCTGACGTCGCGATCTCCCCGGCGCTGCAAGCGGCTGTGCCGACAAGGACCTTCGTGACGTCACGGTCATGTGACCGCGGCGTCATCACGGTCATGTGACCGCGACGTCACCACAGGTCCTGTTCGGCACAGCAACTGAGACCGGACGGCCGCGGGCAGCGCTGAGAGGTGAGTATAGCTTCATTTTTTATTTTAATTCTTTTTTTTACACTATTTTATGGTTCCCAGGGCCTGGAGGAGAGTCTCCTCTCCTCCACCCCGGGTACCACCCGCACATTATCCGCTTACTTCCCGCAACGTGGGCACAGCCCCATGCGGGAAGTAAGCGGTTCAATGCATTCCTATGGGTGCAGAATCGCAGCGATTCTGCACAAAGAAGTGACATGCTGCGGGTTGTAAACCGCTGCGTTTCTGCGCGGTTTTTCCCGCAGCATGTGCACTGCGGTTTGCGGTTTCCATAGGGTTTACATGTTAATGTAAACGCTATGGAAACTGCTGCGGACCCGCAGCATCAAAATCGCGGCGGTTCCGCGGTAAAAACCGCAGCGTGTGAACATGGCCTAACCCTAGTGGAAAAAGAAAAAAAAATATTTTCTTTATTTTATTATTGTCCCTACCTATGGGGGTGATAAAGGGGGGGGTTTATTTATTATTTTTTTATTTTGATCGCTGTGATAGAACCTACCACAGCGATCAAAATGTACTTGTAATGAATCTGCCGGCCGGCAGATTCGGCGGGCGCACTGAGCATGCGCCCGCCATTTTGGAAGATGGCGGCGCCCAGCGAGGAGACGGACCGACAGCGGGAGCCTCGGTAAGTATAAGGGGGGGGAGATCGGGGCACGGGGGGGCGTCGGAGCACCGGGGGTGACATAGGAGCAGGGGGGGACTGGCAGGAGGACGGGGGAGTGGAGCACAGGACGGAGGGGACCGGACCCCATAACGGAGCACTGGGGGGGCGATCGGTGGGGGGGGGGGTCACTTCAGGTTTTCCAGCCATGGCCGATGGTATTGCAGCATCGGCCATGGCTGGATTGTAATATTTCACCAGTTTTTTAGGTGAAATATTACAAATCGCTCTGATTGGCAGTTTCACTTTCAACAGCCAATCAGAGCGATCGTAGCCACGGGGGGGTGAAGCCACCCCCCCTGGGCTGAAGTACCACTCCCCCTGTCTCTGCAGATCGGGTGAAATAGGAGTTAACCCCTTCACCCGATCTGCAGGGACGCGATCATTCCATGACGCCACATAGGCGTCATGGGTCGGATTGGCACGGGTTTTCATGACGCCTACGTGGCGTCATGGGTCGGGAAGGGGTTAAGGCTATGTTCACACGATCCTTTTTTCGCTGCGGATTTTTCAGGTCCTGATTTGTGAAAACCGCAGTGCAAAACCTGCGTTGGTTTTCACTGCGGTTTTCAGTCCTTTTTCTATTGCGGATTCCACTGCGGGTTTCCAGCTGCATTTTCCTATTGGTGCAGGTGGAAACCCGCTGCGGAATCCGCAGAAAGAATTGACATGGTACTTCTTTTTTTCCGCTGAAAATCCGCGCTGATTTTCAAGCCGAAAAAAGGATAGTGGGCACAGCGGATTTCGTTTTCCATAGGGTAACATTGTACTGTACCCTGCATGGAAAACGTCTGCGGATCCGCAGCTGCAAATCCGCTGCGGATCCGCAGCGAAAAAAGGATCGTGTGAACAAGCCCTAAGGGTATGTGCGCACGTCAGGATTTCTTCAGGAATTTTTGCGTTTTTTTTGCGGAATTCCTCTATAAAAACGCAATAATTCTGCACAAAAAAGCGCTTAAATTATGCATCCTGTCATTTAGAATGCATTCCGCAGTTTTTGTGCAAACTTTGCGTTTATTTCCTAAAAAAACCCGCAATCTGCAAAAAGAAGCATGTTCATTCTTTTTGCGGATTTCCCATGATTTTGGAGTGTCAGGAGAAAATCCGCCAAAAATTCCGCAAAAAAAAAAAATTGCGTATTTCTGTCAGAAATGTCCGGATTTTGTCAGGAAAATTTCTGCAAGAAATCCTGACGGGTGCACATACCCTAAGTGTTCCTTTTATTTTTTTGAACAGTGTATATACAGTCAGGCACACAGCAACTGAAATAGATGGCAAAGATAATTTACCGTAGATGAAAGTATGAGTTCTGAGGATGGTAATGGCATGCCACGGTGCATTTATATGCAAAGAAGAAGTGGGAAATCGAGCTAAAAGTAGGGCAGAAAGAAACTAGAGAATGATCTAAAGCTGCAGCAGCAGAAAGTCTGTCTCCCCTTTTTTACACCTTAAGGGTATGTGCACACGTCAGGATTTTTTGCAGAAATTTTCCTGACAAAAACCGGACATTTCTGCCAGAAATCCGCATGCGTTTTTACCGCGATTTAACCGCATTTTTCATGCGTTTTTGGTGTGTTTTGTGCGTTTTTTGTGCGTCGTTTCCCAAATGCATAGAATAGCGGGAAAAACGCAGAATCCGCAAAATTAGTGAACATGCTGCTTTTTTTTTTTTACAGCGATGCGTTTTTTTCGCCGGAAAAAACGCATCATGTGCACAAAACATGCAGAATGCATTCTAAATGATAGGATGCATAAAGCATGCATTTTTAATGAGTTTTTATAGCGTTTTTATCGCGAAAAAACCTGAACGTGTGCACATACCCTGAAGAGCATCTTTCATTATATTTAAATTGTTAAACTGGTGACATCATGGTATAGTGGCTGCAGACCTGGCTGAATAAATTATTTTTATTTTTCCTCCTTCAACAAAGTGGACATCAGCAGACATTTTTTTCGGGTGTTGTGTACCCTTTCTCTTGCTTGATGTTACCCAATCATAAGTAGGTCTCATGCAGTAGGAAAAAAACACCCCCCCCCCTCCCCCGCTGTATAGAGGAGAGCAGAGCTGTGTTTCATTTAACGCTGCTTCTTGCAGTTTTCATCTCACATCCCTGTTGGAAAGAGTAGACACATCTGCTTGACAAATGGTTTCAGAGCCAGCAGTACTGGGCAGGTCTAGTATTGCAGGACACCAGTCTACTAGATAGGCGTGCCAAAAGGATTATAAAATTCTAGTTTTAGATCTTTAATGAACATACTTTTTTTTTATAATCTCCAAAATTGAACTTTGGTACAGTTTTCTCCTCCATTAAATTTAATGACGTTAACTTCCAGACACCAGCTTTCGGCACAGGTGATAGAAAGCAAACACACCATCTCCTAAATACTTCACATGCTTGAATCATGGTGTAAAAACCTAGATAGGAGGACTTGTTATAAGTCTAAAAGCAATCTCCTTTTAAATACTGTGAATTTACTGATGACACCAACAGTGAGCATAAAAAAAAAAAAGTAACACTTGTGCTAAAACTGAAATTTGCTTATAAATTAAAATCTGGGATTTCTTGCATATCTCAAAGTGTAAATCCACAGGTATCGGTATGAAGCTGCAGCGACAGATGTGCACCAAATTGTGGCTCACCTTTTCCTTACAATTTTTTTTCAACATCAAATTAACAAGCTGCAGAGTAAAAAAAAATGTCTGTCGCACAGGTCTATTTTGCCATGGAAATTAGCTGCAGCATGTGGATGCATTTTTTTTCAGGTAATTTTTATCAAACTTCTTGCCTAAGTTTTGTAGATAAGCAACTTACGCAAGAAGTTCTGGATGGGGAAATTTTACCGGCATCCAGGACAACACCATTTGCATAGCCAGACTTCCGGGGCACACAGGTTACAGAGAAGAGACGAGCTGTATGCTATGCCCACAGTTGGGCAAAGCATAATGCGCAGGCGCGACATTAGACTTAACTGCGCAGGCGCGAAACACTACGCAAACGTCGGGAAGAAATTACTTAGGGAAAAGCAAGAGGTGGGGGAGGAACAGCGAATTCACAACGCCCATTTGATCAGACCGCCGTGATTGACAGGCGAAAACTGCGACTTTACTAAGGTATTTTGGCAGCAAAGGTGGGGAATCAGGGGACCATAAAGACAGTTGTAAATCACAGCTCAGGCCCTATTTAAAGCTATTTTTAGCTCATATTGAAAAAACGGGGTGACAGGTTCCCTTTAACAAAATAACATAAGCCTGTTGTATATGAAACACAAGAATATTAACTGGCATTCAAATGAATACCGGTTACGACTAAAGGTAATACTTGTTCGGAGGATAGATGCCATTCCACAAATCCCAGCAGGCGCTGAGTAAAGGGCGAAAGATAAAGGAATGGTAAATGGCTAATTTCTCAACAATGTTAGGTGGATGAGTTTTTGTAACTCTCATTTACTTTGCTGCTGTAAAATTGTGTGGATTCTCCACCCTAAAATTCACAGCATTTTCCAGTAAATGTGATCACCGTCTTAAGGTTCACCTTTCTGGAAGCTCATGCTCAAACTCAACCAGCAGACTTATTGATACCCAGCATTACTAGATAAGATTATAATGCAATGTTCATATGTGGCGTACCATGTGTACATCATACTAGGGCTAATATGACACCATATATGAACATTGTATCACAAGCATAGCTAGTATTGTTGGGTATCAATAGGTCTGTTGGTTGGGTTTCAGCATGAGCTTCCAGAGGTGTAAACCTCATAAGGCTTACCAATAAAACCCTCGCATTCATTTTTATGTTGACTATGCAGAAGTACATTTGGAATGTAGCCAACCGCTCCTTTTACCTGTTAACGTGTATGGCGGATGCAGGTCGTTGTACACTTCTGATGGTCCATTTATATTTATGGAGAGGAGGAGTGGTAGAGGGGCAGTGCCCACAGTAAACACAATGTCTGCAAATTGAGGTTATGGCTTTTATCCTAAGTCATGTGACAATGCTAATTGCAGAGTCGATATTAACTTTTAGGATTGCTACTTCCTATAGGTGGCACTAGAGTTCCTCATCTTCTCTGAAGAGACAATTTGCATATCTCTGTAGAGGCTCAGCACTTGCTTATCATCTCTCCCCAACTGAGTAATGCCTCATTGACCCTCATTCTAGTTAATAGTGCAAGTCCCAAAGGTTAAATGAGGCAAAAAGTAAAAGCATCCTGATTGACCATAGTGAAATATTGCAGTTTGGATTTTATGAACGGTGTTTTAAGGAAAAATAACACTAGGCAAAAGTCTGAAATGGGCTTCCTCAGGCAAAATACGGTTGCAGGAAGTACAGGGATTGGACTGCGGTAAAGTTAATTTCTCTAAGAAGCCCCCTTTAGACTGAGCCATCAGTAAGAATGATTGTCCGCAGAAGAAAAGGTGAGCGCTACTATGAGTCCTATGTCATGCCAACAGTAAAGCATCCCACGACTGTGTGTGGGTTTGCTTTTCATCCAAGGGAGTAGGCTCACTCAGTTTTGCCTAAGAACACTGCCATGATTAGAGAAGGGTGTCTTAATACTCTTAAGACCAACTTCTCCCAATGATCAAGGTGCAATTTTGTGATGAACAATACTACTTTTTCCAGCATGATGTTAGAGCATGGCACAAGGCAACTCTGATAACCAAGTGGCTCGGTGAACATGGAAACTTTGGCTCCATGGCCAGGAAACCCCACAGATCTCAATTGCATTTTGAATCTGTAATCAAGCCGCAAAAGCAGGTGGACAAACAAAAACCCAGAAAAACTGTTATAAATGCCAAGTACTGTTTAGACAAGAATGGGTTGTCAGTAGTCAGGATTTCACTCAGAAGCTGATATCCGCTTCCAGAGAGACTTGTATAAGTCTTCAAACATAAAGGACAACACTGGAACTATTCAGTCTGCAAAAACTTGGTGTTTTTATCAATAGTTTCAAAACTTCTGAAATATTTTAAAATTGTACTCCACAAACCATGGAAACATCTGACCAAAAGTTTTAGAAATACTGAAGAAGCAAACCTAGTGATAACTAGTGATGAGCGAGTGTGTACTCATTGCTCGGGTTTTACTGAGCATGCTCGGGTGACCTCCGAGTATTTGACTGCTCGGAGATTGTTTTCATCACGGCAGCGAAATGATTTACAGCTAATAGCCAGGCTGAGTACATGTGGGGATTCCCTAGCAACCAGGCAACCCCCACATGTAATAAAGCAGGCTAGTAGCTGTAAATCATTCAGCTACCGCGATGAACTAAATCTCTGAGCAGTCATAAATACTCAAGAGGTCACCCGAGCAACGATTACACTCGCTCATCACTAGTGATAAACCCAATTTTGTCATTCTCAAAAGTTTTGGCCATGACAATTGATAAGAAATGTATAGTCACGTGCCAGTCCCAGGGTGAAGCTTCACGTTTAATGGTGAACAAAAATAATCTAACATATGGCAGGTGACTAAGGTAAATGTATGGTTACATAGGTGTGCATATGGGAGTCTTGGAAGGTTATTAAAGTTGTTTTTCCATCAAGATGTGTTTCTGATTTCCCTTTAGTATTAGTAAGTGTATAGATTGTCTCTAACCAAGTTGCGGTCTCCCATCAGACCCACTTAAGTTAAAAGCTCCAGATAGCTTTTTCCCCACTGGAGGAATTTATAAATTACTTTAGTAATAGGTGAACACTACAGACAATGTGGCTTTACATCTTGTACCTAGACTTGTGTTTTTAATTAGTGGAGACCTAAAACTTATAGCTTTTTGTGATGACACAGCATTTAATCTTATTTATCCAGACGTAAATTTAGTAATCCAGGGAGCATAGACTGTTATCTTTGTTTACTCTTCTTATAGGTTGAATTGATATTTGTAAATTGATGAATGTTTGTCATTTACTTCTTATTTCAGCTGCTCCTACAGTTTATTGTACTGTTATCTTTGCAAAACAGGGACGCAAGGTCACTGAACAATTATGTTTGCTGATATGTTAATTACACATTATACCAGGCCATGCAGTTTGTTGACTTGCAAACATTGAAGGATAAACTTCATGTTCAATTCATATGAAGACAGGGACAGTGACGCTGGTGTTGATTGGGTGCTGGGTTCAATTGTCCTAACAATGTATGAGTCCCCCAGGGATAGGGAGTGCCAACACCTCTGGAACGGCGCCGACACGGGAGGTGAGTATAGGCTTTTTGATTTTATAGGGGCCAAGCACTTAGATCAACAAGTGGTTGTGCTACTAGGGGACAACATCTTTAAGGGGAACAGGTCACCTCCCCCAGGCGTTTTTAACTAAAAGAGCCAGCTTGTGCAGCACTAATGCTGCATTATGTCAAGGTGGCTCTTTTAGTTGGGGTCCCTTCCAACGCTGAAATAATTCGTTTTTAAATTTGCCCCTCATACCTGTAGTCTGTCCGGGGGCATGTCTTTTCCACCCCGGGCACAAACGCCTCCCTCAGCCAGGCTGTTCGTCGCCTCCTCTACAGTCATTAACGTCCCCGGCTCCTGCGCTGTACGTTTTTTTGTTTTTTTTTCCGGGCATGCGCAGTTTGCGCTGCCCTTCGACTCCCGTCACATGATGGGAACTTACAGCGCAGGCACCGGGGACGTTAATGACTGCAGAGGAGGCGGCGCACGAAGGGACTGAGAGATGGCTGGGAGGCTTTTGTGTCTGGGGGGAAAAGACATGCCCCCCCGGACAAACTACAGGTATGAGGGGCAAATTATAAAAACAAATATTTCAGAGTTGGAAGGGACCACAAATAAAAGAGCCACCTGACAAAATACAGCATTATTGCTGCACAAGGTTGCTCTTTTAGTTAAAAACGCCAGGGGGGTGTTGACTGGTTCCCTTTAATTCTAAAGGCTATAACATGCGCACGTATCCAAAGAGTAGATAAAGTTGCTGATCACACAACTGGGATCCCCCACCAATCATGGGAATGTGGGTTACTTGTGTGGTAATGGGTGCCTCACCGGTCAGACCCCTAGCAAGCATACACTGCATACAATTTTATTGTACATTATCTGTTTTCTTGTGAAAGTTATGTATATTTATGCGGGATATAGGTTGCATGTACCAATATCTTTATATTGTCTATTACATTAATTTTAACCTGTCATTAGGTTCATGCTGCCTGAAGCATGGGTAGCAAATTTTAGGACATGTTTGGTATTTGGTCACTGGTTTACATTTTCATTTTTCACCCACTTTCTGTTTGGGCTTACAATTGCAGAAGTGGTGACGTGTTTCTATTATACTTTTCCTCTGATTGTTTAATGCCATATTTTGGCTTACAAATACTAATGTAAAAAAATACTGAACGTGTGAACGTGGCCTAAGGGTATATTCACTGTAGCTGAAACATCCACATTCAAAGACCATTCTAAAAGCCATGCGTTTTTTGAAGCTTTTTTCAGCTTGGTTTTTTTCTTGCATTTACAATTATGAAGTGGAGCAATAGTGTGCATTTTAATGTATGTAAAAAAAGCATAGTAAAACAAAAATTTTGTACACAAGAATTGACGTCACACATTTCAAAGCAAGTTAAAAAAAAGAGGAAAAAAATGACACTAAAGGCATGTTTTCTCATTCAAATGAATGGGAAACTTGTTGCAGGCTGAATTAAGTAACGATGAGGTTTTTTGTTGTTTTGGTGGATTTTGGACTGCAATATGCACTAAAAAGTTATCAAACACCTCAGGCGTGAAGCTCCATTATATTTTTCTTGCAGAAAGTTTTTTTTATACTGGCCACAAGGGAAACTTTAGACTCCTACATCCTGTCCTATGTGAAACAGTTTTAGGCAAGGCTTCATATTATCAGACAGGCTTGTAATGACAGGTAATACACAGCTGATAATACAGGGTCCTCCATTAAAATTACATTACCACAAAAATCTGACTTGAACAACAGGTTATTTTTCGGTGCGTTTCAAAGTTCTTAGTCATATGACCTCTACATAAAAACATCCTTATTATACCCATTCCATTAAGTAAAACCATGTACTCCTGTTGCGTGACATGATTGGTTTACATACATTACAAAAGCAAATGTGAGACAGCCAACCAGAAGTCATGACGCCTACGCAGATTATCGCCTTCTTGTCCACTCAAAATAAGTTTGTAAGAGACGTCTCTACTTAACTCAGTATAGCTACTCTATGTATAAAAAACATCCATTGCAGCATGAGTATGCCGTGTGTGACAGCTGAGCACCTGCTACAATAACATCCAATGCAGACTATATGGGCTGTGTGTGACAGCTGAGCACCTGCTACAGTAACATCCAATGCAGACTATATGGGCTGTGTGTGACAGCTGAGCACCTGCTACAGTAACATCCAATGCAGACTATATGGGCTGTGTGTGACAGCTGAGCACCTGCTACAGTAACATCCAATGCAGACTATATGGGCTGTGTGTGACAGCTGAGCACCTGCTACAGTAACATCCAATGCAGACTATATGGGCTGTGTGTGACAGCTGAGCACCTGCTACAGTAACATCCAATGCAGACTATATGGGCTGTGTGTGACAGCTGAGCACCTGCTACAGTAACATCCAATGCAGACTATATGGGCTGTGTGTGACAGCTGAGCACCTGCTACAGTAACATCCAATGCAGACTATATGGGCTGTGTGTGACAGCTGAGCATCTGCTACAGTAACATCCAATGCAGACTATATGGGCTGTGTGTGACAGCTGAGCATCTGCTACAATAACATCCAATGTTATCCAACACACACACACACACCCACCCCCAAGGCTACTTTCACACTTCCGTTGTTTAGTATCCGTCACAATGTCGTTTTGGGCAAAAAACGCATCCTGCAAATGTGCCCGCAAGATGCGTTTTTTTCCCATAGACGTGTATTGCCGACGGATCGCGACGTACGGCCACACGTCGCGTCGGTCGTGCACTGGTTGCGTCTGATTTTGGCAGCCCGTCGTACGTTGCATCCAGTTTTTAATACTGCGCATGCGCAGAAGGAAATATTGCTCTCACTCTCTTCCTCACCCAGGATTCTGACGGAAATGTGAAAGGACACACTTCCGTCGGTACGTCGCGCCGACGCTTTGTGACCGGCGACTACCGACGGAAGTGTGAAAGTAGCCTAACTTACATATAAGCTCAAACTGCCATTCATTATTAATAAAAACAGCTAATGTCACTGCGATAATTTAGCCCAATAGGGAAACTCGCTCCCAACTCTATTATCCAATAAGCTTCACAACACCTCAATGTGCGCTCCCAGTCTCCGCCTGGGGCCGGCTTCCCGCCTCTCTATGCCATTTAACCCTAAGGGAACTTACATCTCCATTATGATTCTCCCGAAAATGCAATTGCTGGATACATATTAGTCTGAAAGAAAATATCACTTATGGCTGCCACAGCCAGTTTGTACGGAATACAGGAATAGAGAGAGATGATGTCTAACGTTATCCATGAGTAGTCTTGCAACCAAGTAACATTTCTGATGTTGGACAATGTTTTGTGTCTTTAATAAACACTATCATATGATTTACTATTCGGCTGCAATTTCTTATCCACCCATGTAGAAAGTCTCTCATTCAAACTCCCAATTCCAGCAACGATAGAATGGAGAGGAGGAGAGAATTGAGCTTTATGCACCTTGGGGAGGGCATGAAACACAGGCCATACAGGTGTCTCTACATATAAATATTCTGATGTCTTTTTAGAAATAGGCCCTAATGCCACTCCCTCCCCATGAACACAGCACAACTTCTATTGCATTCTTGCAGCTGGATTTCAGAAGCATATGGAGAGAACAAATGAATTTCGTAATGATATGACCAACAAGAAATATTTGATGAAAGCATTTATTAATTCTAACACCACACATGTTGTTTACATGGCTACATGTGTGGTGTGCAGTAAGTACTACATAGGGTGCACTGTGAGACCCCTTTAAAAAAAAAAAAATTGGAGGGCATATTATGGCTGCTAAGCCTGACAGCACTGTCAATTGTCGACTTTCCAAACATTTTCAGGAGAATCATAATGGAGATGTAAGTACCCTTAGGGTTAAAGGCATAGAGCAGTGTTCCCCAACTCCGGTCCTGAAGAGCCACCAACAGGTCATGTTTTCAGGATTCCCTTAGGTTTGCACAGGTGATGGAATTATTGCCTGTGCAGGTGATACAATTATCACCTGTGTAATACTAAGGAAATCCTGAAAACATGCCCTGTTGGTGGCTCTTGAGGACCGGACTTGGGGAACACTGGCATAGAGAGTCGGGAAGCCGGCCCCAGGCGGAGACTGGGAGCGCACTTTAAGGTGTTGTGAAGCTTATTGGATAATAGAGTTGGGAGCTAGATTCCCTATAGGGCTAAATTATCGCAGTGACAATAGCTATTTTTATTAATAGCGGGTGGCAGTTTGAATCTATATGTAGGTTAGTTGTGTGTGTGTGTGCGTTTTTTTTTTTTTTTTTTTTACCCAGACTCCCATGACTGCACCATGAAAGAGGGGATCTGCCCTTCAGGAACAGGAAACCTGCAGATAAAAAAGGGTGGTACCTCTCCCATGCATCAGTTGGTTTTCTGTTCCTGATGGGACTGGTTCCTACAGATACCTACAGGATATAGGATCCCAGGCCCGGCCGGTTGACTCAGGTAGCGGGGGGTCTCCTACCTCGACCGGTGCGGGGGTCCTGGAAGCGCTGTCGGGGGTTGCCTGGTGACTTCGGGGGGAGGGGCCAGCGTGCGCTTCTGGGTCACCGGCACTGGCTCCCTTCTGCGCATCCCCTAGATAGAAAGGCAGACATCTTTCTTAAAGGAACTTGGGAGATGGCGGCAGAATCCCTGAGGCCAGATCTATGATGGTCTGGCTGGACCAACTTGAGTCTCAGCTAAAAGAAGGAACACCTCAGGAGACTATTCTGGGGGCACTTCCAACAATTCAAGGGGCCGTGGCTTTTCTGTCGGATGCCTCAATTGATTCAGTCAGAATGGCGGCAAGAGCAGCTGGTCTCTCCAACGTAGCCCACAGAGCGCTGTGGTTAAAATGCTGTCCAGGCGATATCCAAGCAAGATCTAAGCTCTGTGCCATCCCGTGTGAAGGGGAATATCTTTTTGGTTCAGTCCTGGACGAGTTACTGGATAAAGCAGGGGATGAGAAAGAGATTTCCCAACCTATCATCCTCCTCTTACCGATGTCCTTTCAGCAGGAGAAAATTCGGTCAGAGAAGACCGACAAGGGGCCCCGCTCCAAGTGGGTTGGCAAGAAGAAGAGAGATACTGGATTCATGTTAAGGCATTCATCGCAAGAACGAAAAAAAACATCCCAATGACTAGCGGCTCCCGTAGGAGGTAGATTGTCGGCCTTTTATCCAGCCTGGTCTCATATCAACAGCAGTTGGGTGCAGGGCGTGATATCTGCAGGACTTAGACTTGAGTTTCGTTTGGCCACAGGGGATAAATTCAAGATGACTCCTGTCCGTCCCTCTCAGAACAGTCTGCGCTAGAGACTAAGGTTGTCAAAGTGTGCCATAAAAGGGTCCTGGTTTAGGTTCCGGAATCTGAGGAGGGTAGAGGTTTTTACTCTCCCCTGTTCTTGGTTCGGAAACCGAGCAACTCTTTCAGGACCATCATCAATCTTCGGTCCCTCAATAGGTTTCTGGTAGCTCGACCCTTTAAAATGGAAACAGTTGGCTCAGCAGTAATGAAGCTAATTTCTGAACTTATGGCCCATCTTCGAGAGTCGGACATCTTGATTATCCCACACTTAAACAACTTCTTAATTTTAGGCAATTTGGCAGATCATTCTTTCCCAGTTAGAAAGGTCTATATCCATTCTAGAACACTTGGGTTGGTTGATAAACTCTGGAAAATCCCGGTTACAACCCTTCAGGGTCCAGCAATTTCTCAGCCTCGTTTTAGATTCAGTAAATCAAAAATGTCATCTTCCAACTCATAAAATTATTTGCATCCGTCATCAGGTTTTGCGGGCAGTAAATAAACCCTCCATGACCCTCAGGCAGGCCATGTCCCTATCAGGTTCCCTAACATCTTGTATCCCGGCCGTCAAATGGGCTCAGTTTCACACAAGAGCCCTTCAGAAATATGTTTTATTTAATGATAGAGCCCTGCGGGGGTCCTTACAGGGAAGAATAACATTAGTTCAGTCTGCCTTAAGCTCCTTAAGATGGTGGCTTAACAAGAATAACTTCAGGAGTTCCCTGGGAGAATCGCATATTCCATATAGTAACTACAGACACCAGTCACTTGGGGTGGGGGGCCCATATGGGGGATATAGTGGACCAGGGACAATGGAATCCCCAGGTAGAAAGCTCATCTTACCTGAAGGAACTATCGGCGGTCGAGCTGTCAGTTAAAACATCTCCTTGTGTATACCTTCAGGATCACCATGTCAGAATTGTCTCTGACAACCAGGTAACAGAGGCCTATATCAACCACCAAGGTGGAACCTGATCCGAGTTTCTGATGGAAGTAGCAGCACACCTTTCCCAGACAGCAGAAAGACATTTTCTATCTTTGACAGCGCTTCACATAAGAGGAAAAGACAATACCACAGCAGACTTTCTAAGCCGCAACACACTGAGGCAGGGAGAGTGGTGTCTGAATGGAGCTATCTTCAGCCAGATTGTCCGCATGTGGGGTCAACCGGACATACTTTTTCGCCACCAGGAAGAACAGAAAAGTAAAACCATTCTGTTATCTGAATCTAGGGGAAAACCCCCTTAAGGTGGATGCCTTCCTCCGAAAGTGGGATTTCAATCTGGCCTACGCTTTCCCCCTGTTGTCCCTGTTGCCTCTGGTAGTAAGGAAGATCAGATAAAACAGAGCGAGGATTATACTAATTGCCCTATTCTGGCCCAGGAGGGCTTGGTTTTCATGGCTGAAGATAATGTCAGTCTACAATCCCTGGGTACTTCCAGATCTTCTCGTCCAGGGTCAAGTCAATCACCCACGGGTAGCAGGGCTCCACCTGACAGCGTGGAGTTTGAAAGGGCATTATTAAGGCATAGAGGATTCTCCCCCAATCTAATAGACACCCTTCTGAAAAGTAGAAAATCAGTTACAACCAAAATCTATGCCAGAACCTGGAGACGATTCTAGCCACTTATGACCTTAAAACCAAAGAGGGGGTACCTATTGGACAGATTCTCGATTCTAGCAGAAGGGTATTGAATTAGGTCTGGCTACTAGTACCCTGAAAGTACAGGTTTCGGCCCTTGGTGCCTAATTTAGTTGTGATGTTGTGAAAAATTACTGGCTATCCAGATTTATTAAAGCAGCTGGCAGATCTAGGCCTATACCCAGGGTAAGGTGCGTCCCATGGGACTTGAACTTAGTCCTTACGGTTATGACGGAGGCTCCGTTTGAACCCATGGTATCTGCCTCAATTAAGATTCTATCCCTCAAGGTAGCTTTTTCATTAGCTATTTCATCAGCACATAGAATAAGTGATATTCAACCACTCTCTAGAATTCCGCCTTACACACAGATTTTGGACAAGATAGTATTTAGGCAAGACCTGGCCTACTTGCCCAAGGCTACCTCAGACTTCCACAGGACACAAGAGACAGTTCTCCTTTCCTTCCTCCCTAATCCCACTAACCAAAAGGAGGAAAAACTGCATACTTTAGATGTTAGAAAGTGTCTTTTAGAGTATCTTTCTGTCTCTAATCCTTGGAATAAAGACAATGCCTTATTCATATCTTTCCAGGGTGCTAGAAAAGGTTTTCGGGTTTCAAAATGAACGTTAGCAAGATGGATTAGGGAGGCTATCTCTCTAGCTTATATAGTAATTAGCAGTCCGGCTCCACAGAACCTAAGGGCGCATTCTACCCGGACCATGGCAACCTCTTGGGCAGAAAGATCTGGAGTTTCCATCGACCAGATATGTAAGGCGGCTACGTGGTCATCCCCTTGCACCTGTTTCAACCATTATAAGCTAGACATGGGTGCTTCCTCTGAGCTCACCTTCAGGTTAAGGGTGCAGCAAGCTGTAGTCCCTCCCTAAGCTTGTTTTACATCTCTGTAATTCTCTTGTGGTGCTCTCATGGGAGTCCGAATAAAACATTCAGTTACTTACCGGTAACATTCGGAGGCCCATGACAGCACCCTTAGTTCCCTCCCTTAAAGTATGGGTGCGCACTTCTTCCACTTACAAGTTTTCACATGGGTGAATTGTTAAAGTTGTAAATATTTTATGTGCCATTAACCATGGCGGCTCTCTCTCAAGCGCTGTAATGCAACTGATGCGTGGGAGAGATACCGCCCTTTTGTATCTGTAGGTTTCCTGTTCCTGAAGGGCGCGGATCCCCTCTCCCGTGGTGCTGTCATGGGTCTCCGAAAAAAAGGCCATTACTGGTAAGTAATGTAATGCTTTTTTTTTTTGCTTTTTTTTTGTTTTGTTTTATTTTGCTGCACTGGATGATATTGTTGCAGATGCTCAGCCATGACACAAAGCACACACAGGTATATCATACACAGGCTGTATATTATTGTTAGCGAAGGCTTAGCTGTGATATGCAGCATACGTAGGCTACATTGTCATTGTAGCAGATGCTCAGCTGTGACACACAGTATACATAGGCTACAATGGATGTTATTGTAACAGATGCTCAGCTGTACCACATCATACACAGGCTGTACTGGATGTTATTGTAGCAGATGCTCAGCTGTGACACACCACACACAGAGGCTACATTGTATGTTATTGTAGCAGGTGCTCAGTTGTCACACACGGCATTCTCATGCTACAATGGATGTGTTTTATACAGTACAGACCCAAAGTTTGAACACACCACCTCATTTAAAGATTTTTCTGTAATTTTATGACTGATAATTGTACATTCACACTGAAAGCATCAAAACTATGAATTAACACATGTGGAATTATATACTTAACAAAAAAGTGTGAAACAACTGAAATTACAGTATGTCTTTATATTCTAGGTTCTTCAAAGTAGCCACTTTTTGTTTTGATGACTGCTTTGCACACTCTTGGCATTCTCTTGATGAGCTTCAAGAGGTAGTCACCGGGAATGGTTTTCACTTCACAGGTGTGCCCTGTCAGGTTTAATAAGTGGGATTTCTTGCCTTATAAATGGTGTTGGGACCATCAGTTGTGGTGTGCAGAAGTCTGGTGGATACACAGCTGATAGTCCTACTGAATGCACTGTTAGAATTTGTATTATGGCAAGAACAAAGCAGCTAAGTAAAGAAAAACGAGTAGCCATCATTACTTTAAGAAATGAAGGTCAGTCAGTCCGAAAAATTGGGAAAACTTTGAAAGTGTCCCCAAGTGCAGTGGCAAAAACCATCAAGCGCTACAAAGAAACTGGCTCACATGAGGACCGCCCCAGGAAAGGAAGATCAAGAGTCACCTCTGCTTCTGAGGATAAGTTTATCCGAGTCGCCAGCCTCAGAAATCGCAGGTTAACAGTAGCTTAGATTAGGGACCAGGTCAATGCCACACAGAGTTCTAGCAGCAGACACATCTCTGCAACAACTGTTAAGAGGAGACTTTGTGCAGCAGGCCTTCATGGTAAAATAGCTGCTAGGAAACAGCTGCTAATGACAGGCAACAAGGAGAAGAGACTTGTTTGGGCTAACGAACACAAGGAATGGACATTAGACCAGTGGAAATCTGTGCTTTGGTCTGATGAGTCCAAATTTGAGATCTTTCAGCCCATTGTTTTAGGCTAAAATTGCCCCTCTTGGCTTATACTCGAGTCATACCCAGGGATCGGCAGGGGAGGGGGAGCAGCAGCTGTCTAATAATACTCACCTGCTCCTGGCGTGGTCCCTGCACGTCCCTGGTTCTCTGGCGCCGGCAGCTTCTTCCTATAGTGAGCGGTCACATGGTACCGCTCATTACAGTAATGAATATGGACTCCCATGGGGTGGAGCCGCATATTCATTACTGTAATGAGCGGTACCATGTGACCGCTCAATACAGGAAGAAGCTGCCGGCATCGGAGAACTAGGGACTGCACCGCGCCAGGAGTAGGTGAGTATAATGCAGTGCGCGATATTCATCTGTTCCCCGTTCCACCGACGGCCGTCGCTGCGTCTTCCCCGTCCTCTGCAGTGACGCTCAGGTCAGAGGGCGTGATTAGTGTGCGCGCCGCTCTCTTCCTGAACGTCAGTGCGGAGGACGTGGAAGACACAGCGGCCGTCGGTGGAACGCGGACCGGTGAATATAGCAAGTGCCGGGGGCCTGAGAGGTATGTCATTTTTTTAAAAATTTTTTTTGCTGTTTTTTTTTTTTTTTTTAATCGCAGCAACCGCATATGGGGCAAATGTCTGTATGGAGCATCTTATGGGGCCATGTGCAGCATTAAATGGGGCAAATATCTGTATGGGGCCATGTGCAGCATTATATGGGGCAAATATCTGGAGCATCTTATGGGGCCATGTGCAGCGTTATATGGGGCAAATATCTGTATGGAGCATGTGCAGCATTATATGGGGCAAATATCTGTATGGAGCATCTTATGGGGCCATGTGCAGCATTATATCGGGCAAATATATGTATGGGGCCATGTGCAGCATTATATGGGGCAAATATCTGTATGGGGCCATGTGCAGCATTATATGGGGCAATTATCTGTATGGGGCCATGTGCAGCATTATATGGGGCAAATATCTGTATGGGGCCATGTGCAGCATTATATGGGGCAAATATCTCTATGGAGCATCTTATTGGGTCATAATCAGCATTTGTGGAGCATTATATGGGGCAAATGTCTGTATGGAGCATCTTATGGCGCCATAATCAACATTTGTGCAGCATTGTATGGGGCAAATGTCTGTATGGAGCATCTTATGGGGTCATAATCAACATTTGTGCAGCATTATACGGAGCATATGTTAATATGGAGCATCTTATGGGGCCATCATGAACTTTATGGAGCACAATATATGGGGCTCCTGATTCAATATGGATATTCAAAAACACTTAACCTACTGATGTCTCAATTAATTTTACTTTTATTGGTATCTATTTTTATTTTTGAAATTTACCAGTAGCTGCTGCATTTTCCACCCTAGGCTTATACTCGAGTCATTAAGTTTTCCTAGTTTTTGTGGCAAAATTAGGGGGATGGCTTATACTCGGATCGACTTATACTCGAGCATATACGGTAATTTCAGTTGTTTCACACTTTTTTTAAGTTTATAATTCCACATGTGTTAATTCATAGTTTTGATGCCTTCAGTGTGAATGTACAATTTTCATAGTCATGAAAAATCTTCAAATGAGGTGTGTCCAAACTTTTGGTCTGTACTGTGTATACATAGAGTTGCTATACTGAGTAAGTAGAGACGTCTCTTCCAAACTTACCGTATTTTGTGTGGGTAAGGAGGCGATAATCTGTAGGCGTCATGATTTCTGGTAGGCTGTCTCACATTTGATTTTGTAATGAATGTAAACCAATCATGTCAAGCAACAAATGTACACAGTTTTACTTAATGGAATGGGTATATAAGGATGTTTTTACGTATTGGTCATATGACTAAGAACTTTGTTTGAAAGGCCTCAGGCACTTAGGGGCTGCTTCCCCGCATGATGGTTTTTATGAAGAGATGCCTGGTGCTGGAACTTTTTTTTTCTTTTTTGCTATTGCTAATGAGTGGTATCCAGCCACTTGTTCCTGGCACATGTGTTCATCAGGATTCCGGTGAGGAACCACTAATCCCTTTCCCTGTTCCTAGTCCGGTTTGTTTGGCTCAACTTGTACTTGCTTTACAGCTAGATCAGAGCAGGCTGCTGTCATTACATCTCACACAGGAGTAGTCCAGAACAGGCAAGGTTACTCCTGTGTGAGATGTAATGACAGCCTGCTCTGATCTTGCTGCGAGTACAATTTGACCACAACAGACATGAATATAAATACAGACACTTTAAGGTCTCAGCTCTGGACAATGTGGGGGGCTGGGCAGTATAGCAGAGTTGATAGATGGGTTTGTATTGTGACACAGCTAAATTAAGCTGCTCAGTGACTCAGATACCAGGAGATCAAGACAGGCTCCCAGGCTTAGAAGTCAGCTCTAAATGTACCGTTACACTAAATGACTTACCAACGATCACGACCAGCGATACGACCTGGCCGTGATCGTTGGTAAGTCGTTGTGTGGTCGCTGGGGAGCTGTCACACAGACAGCTCTCTCCAGCGACCAACGATCAGGGGAACGACTTCGGCATCGTTGAAACGGTCTTCAACGATGCCGAAGTCCCCCTGCAGCACCCGGGTAACCAGGGTAAACATCGGGTTGATGTTTGACAGACATCAGAATGTGAGTATGTAGTGTTTTTTTTTTTTTTTTTTTTTTTAACTTTTACAATGGTAACCAGGGTAAATATCGGGTTACTAAGCGCGGCCCTGCACTTAGTAACCCGATATTTCACACACAGCCATGACAGCGGGTGATCAGCGACCAAAAAAAGCTCCTGATCATTCCCATCGACCAACGACCTCCCAGCAGGGGCCTGATCGTTGGTTGCTGTCACACATAACGAGATCGTTAGCGGGATCGTTGCTTACGTCACCAAAAGCGTGACGTTGCAACGATATCGTTAACGATATCATTGTGTGACTCAGCCTTAAGCTATTGTTGGGGGTGGGGGGTATTCTTTCCTTTGTTTTCCTGCCTGCTTAGGATTTGGCAACTTCCTACAGTAGAAGTACACGCCCCCAGTGAAAACTGTATATTGATTGCTAATATCTCTGCAACAGGTGAAATGAAAAAAAGAAAAGCAACCCTAACATGCAAAAAAAAATTATTGTGCTCTGCAGCCAATGTTACCTGCGGTGTCCCGTTGAATATGAACTTGTCGGTGCAAAGTTCTCCAAAAAGGTTTATTTAAAAAAAAAAAAGAGAAAATTATATATATATATATATATATATATATATATATATATATATATATATATATATATATATATATATATATATATATATATATATTAATTAAAAATAAAACCTTCAGATTTTGCATTGTTGTAACTCTTTTATGTTATCTTTTTGTTTTTAGTTGGTGTGATAAGGTGTCCTGTTTGCCGACAAGAATGCAGGCAGATCGACCTAGTGGATAATTACTTTGTGAAAGACACATCTGAATCGCCAAGTAGCACGGATGAAAAGTCTGAGCCGGTATGGCCAACTACAGTTCCATCTATCTTGTGTGTAATCTTTTTTTTGTTATTTAAGTACATGGGTAAATAACTTGCGTCATGAAAGTCGATGCCAATCCGACCCGTGACCTAGCGTATGCATCTAGGTGTGATCGCGTTCCTGCAGGTCGGGTTAACTGAAATGTCACTCGACCTGCAGGTACAGGGGGGACTTAAACTGGAGCCCAAGGGGGGGTGGCTTTGCCCCCAAACCCCCCCCCATTGCTACGATCACTTCCGGTGACCTCTTTGTGACCACCCCCAAATCTGATTGGACGCTATCTCTCCATTCAGATGTGGAGGGGCGGAGTAAACAATGGCTGCCTCGCTGTCCAGCTTCATCCCATCTGTGGAAGCTGAACATCTTGGTGCCTGCTTGCTGTCCTTCCACCGACTGTCCTCGATTGCCGCCGCCATCCGGTACTCCCTTCTGCTGCCCTCCGCTCCCCCCGCTGTTCGATTCCACCCCCTGATCACCTGCTGCTGCCGGCTCCATCTCCGCCTCCATCTGCTGCTGCATGTCCTCATTCCCCTCCTGCCCTCTCGCGCCTGACAGCCCGCGCCCCGCTGACGGGCCCTCGCGCGCCCCGCTGACGGGCCCTCGCGCGCCCCGCTGACGGGCCCTCGCGCGCCCCGCAGACGGGCCCTCGCGCGCCCCGCAGACGGGCCCTCGCGCGCCCCGCAGACGGGCCCTCGCGCGCCCCGCTGACGGGCCCTCGCGCGCCCCGCTGACGGGCCCTCGCGCGCCCCGCTGACGGGCCCTCGCGCGCCCCGCAGACGGGCCCTCGCGCGCCCCGCTGACGGGCCCTCGCGCGCCCCGCTGACGGGCACCCCCGCGCCCCGCTGACGGGCGCCCCGCTGACGGGCACCCCCGCGCCCCGCTGACGGGCACCCCCGCGCCCCGCTGACGGGCACCCCCGCGCCCCGCTGACGGGCACCCCCGCGCCCCGCTGACGGGCTGATGGCGCTCCTTCCCTTCCGAGCCCTGCCGTGCGCCCAAACAGTGGTTTATGACCACAAATGAGGTATCGATGTACTCAGGAGAAATTGCCCAATAAATTTTAGGATCCATTTTATCCTGTTGCCCATGTGAAAAAGAAAAAATTAAGGCTAAAAAAACATTTTTGTTGGAAAATTAAAATGTCCATTTTTCCCTTCCACGTTGCTTTAGTTCCTGTGAAGCACCTAAAGGGTTAATAATCTTCTTGAATGTAGTTTTGAATAGCTTGAGGGGTGCAGTTTTTGGAATGGTGTCACTTTTTGGGTGTTTTCTGTCATGTAGGCCCTCAAAGGGACTTCATTTTTTTTTAGTGACCACATCACATTTGGTTTTGTAAATTTTGCTGGAAAAGGAGAAATTGCTGACTAAAACATTTTCACAAAATTTTATTTTCCCCAAAAATTGTGCTGATGTAAAGTAGACATGTGGGAAATGTTATTTATTAACTATTTTGTGTCACATAACTTTCTGGTTTAACAGAATAAAAATAAAAAATTTGAAAATTACGAAATTTTCTAAATTTTCAAATTATCTCCGCTTTTTTTCACAAATAAACGCAAAAACTATCGACCTAAATTTACCACTAACGTGAAGCCCAATATGTCACGAAAAACATTCTCAGAATCGCTAGGATTCGTTGAAGCGTTCCTCAGTTATTACCTTATAAAAGGACTCTGGTCAGAATTGCAAAAAATGGCCAGTTCATGAAGGTCAAAATAGGCTGGGTCATGAAGGGGTTAATTTGGTCCCCCTGCAATCAACAACAGGCACATGAGATAACAATGTAAAGGGAATGATGGTAATCACAGCGCCAACATCAGAGGAGTGGTCTCAGTCTGGGGAGTATTTTTTTAATTTAATTTGGGGGTAGTTAAGAAGGTGTAACCAAGTAGTGGGCAACCCATTTAATTTGACTTTTGTCCAAAGTTTATCATTGTTCCCCATGCTGTCTCTACCTGAGTGCTGTGTAGTAAACTGCTCCTGTCTTCACCTACAGTTGTCCACTCATCTGTACGGCTGAGAATCATTCCTGTGTAACAGATCCAGTAGTGAAATAACAACTGCATCAGATCCAAACTGAAACACTTTAATCTGATCCTTGCACTTTGAAATCAGTAATTTACCAAAAGGATTCAGCTGCAGTCAGTTTCCTTTTTGCCAGACTAAAAAGTTGCCCAGGCAAAAAAAAAAAAATTGCAGCTGGATTCATTTGTTAAAACATTGAAGTTTGTGTGAATAGATCAGTTTTATAGGTAGTCTCACCCCCCAAATTTCAAGAGAACCACTGAAGCTAAGTTCACACATCCAGTAATCATCCTCTAGAACTCATCCAGCAGCAATCCGCTGCCGATAACAACTTTTTTGTCCGCTTGAACAAAAAAATGATTCCAACTGGTTCCTTTATTTATTTTTTTAAACATTGAAGTCTACGGAACTGATCTGTCTGTTAAATGGCTTATCTGTCCTTTTTTCTCCCATTTTGAAAAGCATCCGTTTATCATATACTTCTGGACATGTGTAGTTTCACGTAATCATCTATTTGAAACCGATACCGTGTTAAAAAATGGATGGCTATTTAACCCCTTCCCGACCTGTGACACAGCGTATGCGTCATGAAAGTCGGTGCCAATCCGACCTGTGACGCATATGCTGTGTCACAGAATGATCGCGTCCCTGCAGATCTGGTGAAAGGGTTAACTCCTATTTCACCCGATCTGCAGGGAGAGGGGGAGTTGTACTTCAGCCCAGGGGGGGGGGGGGTGGCTTTGCCCCCACGTGGCTACAATCGCTCAGATTGGCTGTTGAAAGTGCAATAGCCAATCAGAGCAATTTGCAATATTTCACCTATGAAAATGGTGAAATATTGCAATCCACCCATGGCCGATGCTGCAATAGCATCTGCCATGGCTGGAAATCATGTTCTGCCCCCCCCCCCCCCCCCCCCCCACCGCCCCCGATCTCCTCCCCAGTCCTCCGTTCTGTCCGGTACCCCCCTCCGTCCCCCTGTCCGCTCCCCCGTGTTCCTGTCCGCTCCCCCCATCCTCCGATCCCCCCCGTGCTCCGTTCCACCCCCCTGTGCTCCGATCCAACCCTCATACTTACCGAGCCTCCCAAAGTCGGTCCATCTTCTCCCTGGGCGCCGCCATCTTCCAAAATGGCGGGCGCGTGCTCAGTGTGCCCGCCGAATCTGCCGGCCGGCAGCTGCGTTCCATGTACATTTTGATCACTGTGGTAAACTTATCACAGTGATCAAAATAAAAAAATTGTAAATGACCCCCCCCCCCCCCTTTATCACCCCCATAGGTAAAGACAATAATAAAATAAAGAAAATATTTTTTTTTTCCACTAGGGTTAGAACTAGGGTTAGGGGTAGGGTTAGGGTTAGGGGTAGAACTAGGGTTAGCGTTAGAATTAGGCTATGTGCACACTGTGCGGATTTGGCTGCGGATCCGCAGCGGATTGGCCGCTGCGGATTCATAGCAGTGTTCCATCAGGTTTACAGTACCATGTAGACCTATGGAAAACCAAATCCGCTGTGCCCATGGTGCGGAAAATACCGCGCGGAAATGCTGCGCTGTATTTTCCGCAGTATGTCAATTCTTTGTGCGGATTTCGCAGCGTTTTACAGCTGTTCCTCAATAGGAATCCGCAGGTGAAATCCGCATAAAAAACACTGGAAATCCGCGGTAAAACCGCAGGTAAAACGCAGTGCCTTTTACCTGCGGATTTTTCAAAAATGGTGCGGAAAAATCTCACACGAATCCGCAACGTGGGCACATAGCCTTAGGGTTAGGGTTGGAATTAGGGCTAGGGTTGGAAATAGGATTAAGAATAGGCTTGTGGTTAGGGTTAGGGGTGTGTTGGGGTTAAAGTTGGGGTTGGGATTAGGGTTAGGGTTGGGATTAGGGTTAGGGTTGTGGTTAGGGGTGTGTTGGGGTTGGGTTGTGATTAGGGTTATGGCTAGAGTTGGGATTAGGGTTAGGGGTGTGTTGGGGTTAGGGTTGGGATTAGGGTTAGGGGTGTGTTGGGGGTTAGTGTTGGAGTTAGAATTGAGGGGTTTCCACGGTTTAGGCACATCAGGGGTCTCCAAACGCAACGTGGCGCCACCATTGATTCCAGCCAATCTTGCGTTCAAAAAGTCAAATGGTGCTCCCTCCCTTCCGAGCCCCGACATGTGCCCAAACAGTGGTTTACCCCCACATATGGGGTACCAGCATACTCAGGACAAACTGGGCAACAATTATCGGGGTCCAATTTCTCCTGTTAACATTGCTTGCTAAAACATAATTTTAGAGGAATGAAAAATGACTTTTTATTTTCACGGCTCTGCGTTATAAACTTCTGTGACGCACTTGGGGGTTCAAAGTGCTCACTATACATCTAGATAAGTTCCTTGGGGGGGTCTAGTTTCCAAAATGGGGTCACTTGTGGGGGTTTCTACTGTTTAGGCACATCAGGGGCTCTGGAAATGGAATGTGACGCACGCAGACCACTCCATCAAAGCCTGCATTTCAAAACGTCACTACCTCCCTTCCGAGCCCCGACTTATGCCCAAACAGTGGTTTACCCCCACATTTGGGGTATCAGCGTACTCAGGAGAAACTGGACAACAACTTTTGGGGTCCAATTTCTCCTGTTACCCTTGGGAAAATAAAAAATTGTGGGCTAAAAAATCATTTTTGAGAAAAGAAAAATTATTTTTTATTTTCATGGCTCTGCGTTATAAACTTCTGTGAAGCACTTGGGGGTTCAAAGTGCTCACCACACATCTAGATTAGTTCCTTGGGAGGTCTAGTTTCCAAAATGGGGTCATTTGTGGGGGAGCTCCAATGTTTAGGCACACAGGGGCTCTCCAAACGCGACATGGTGTCCACTAACAATTGGAGCTAATTTTCCATTCAAAAAGTCAAATGGCGCTCCTTCCCTTCCGAGCCTTGCCGTGTACCCAAACAGTGGTTTACCCCCACATATGAGGCATCGGCGTACTCAGGAGAAATTGCCCAACAAATTTTGGGATCCATTTTTATCCCGTTGCCTATGTGAAAATGAAAGAATTGAGGCTAAAAGAAATTTTGTGTGAAAAAAAAGTACTTTTTCATTTTTACGGATCAATTTGTGAAGCACCTGGGGGTTTAAAGTGCTTACTATGCCTCTAGATAAGTTCCTTGGGGGGTCTAGTTTCCAAAATGGGGTCACTTGTGGAGGAGCTCCAATGTTTAGGCACACGGGCTTTCCAAACGCGACATGGTGTCCGCTAACAATGGAGATAATTTTTCATTCAAAAAGTCAAATGGCGCTCCTTCCCTTCCGAGCCTTACCATGTGCCCAAACAGTGGTTTACCCCCACATGTGAGGTATCGGTGTACTCAGGAGAAATTTCCCAACAAATTTTAGGATCCATTTTATCCTGTTGCCCATGTGAAAATGAAAAAATTGAGGCTAAAATAATTTTTTTGTGAAAAAAAAGTACTTTTTCATTTTTACGGATCAATTTGTGAAGCACCTGGGGGTTTAAAGTGCTCACTATGCTTCTAGATAAGTTCATTGGGGGGTCTAGTTTCCAAAATGGGGTCACTTGTGGGGAAGCTCCAATGTTTAGGCACACGGGGGCTCTCCAAACGCGACATGGTGTCCGCTAAAGATTGGAGCCAATGTTTCATTCAAAAAGTCAAATGGCGCTCCTTCCCTTCCGAGCCCTGCCGTGCGCCCAAACAGTGGTTTACCCCCACATATGAGGTATCGGCGTACTCAGGACAAATTGGACAACAACGTCCGTGGTCCAGTTAATAAAAAAATTGTTGCTAAAAGATCATTTTTGTGACTAAAAAGTTAAATGTTCATTTTTTACTTCCATGTTGCTTCTGCTGCTGTGAAACACCTGAAGGGTTAATAAACTTCTTGAATGTGGTTTTGAGCACCTTGAGGGGTGCAGTTTTTAGAATGGTGTCACTTTTGGGTATTTTCAGCCATATAGAACCCTCAAAATGACTTCAAATGTGAGGTGGTCCCTAAAAAAAATGGTTTTGTAAATTTTGTTGTAAAAATGAGAAATCACTGGTCAAATTTTAACCCTTATAACTTCCTAGCAAAAAAAAAATTTGTTTCCAAAATTGTGCTGATGTAAAGTAGACATGTGGGAATAGTTATTTATTAACTATTTTGTGTCACATAACTCTCTGGTTTAACAGAATAAAAATTCAAAATGTGAAAATTGCGAAATTTTCAAAATTTTCGCCAGATTTCCGTTTTTTCACAAATAAACTCAGAAATTATCGACCTAAATTTACCACTAACATGAAGCCCAATATGTCACGAAAAAACAACCTCAGAATCGCTAGGATCCGTTGAAGCGTTCCTGAGTTATTACCTCATAAAGGGACACTGGTCAGAATTGCAAAAAATGGCATTAAGGCCAAAATAGGCTGGGTCATGAAGGGGTTAAAGGTTTTCCATAGACTTCAATGTTAAAAAAAGAGGATCTAGTTGAAATAAGTTTTTGTTTAATGATAATTATACTTGTAATTATTGATTTTTTTGTGGTTTAGATGTAATAAAATATGAAAAATCTATATGTAAATAAGGAGGCTTTGGTACAATCTGTGTGTGGTCAAGGGCTCATTGCACCATTACGCCCCCTCAGTTTGCATACCGAGCATTGTCCTATCTTGATTGCTGCCTGAGTTCATTTAGTGGTTGTGCTTGGTCTCTGCCGGCATGCTCACATAGTGTCATTGCAGGCGCTCATCACTGTCTCCTATCTGTAGTACAGTACAGAGTGTCGGCCACAGACCGCAGTCAGCAGTGACACTGAGCGCAGCTGCACTGTCCATGTGGAGCTGCTGATTGTGCTCCGCTCTGGCAATCTGTGACGCCAGATGAGACGGCCTGC
This sequence comes from Ranitomeya variabilis, assembly GCF_051348905.1. Classification (NCBI taxonomy): domain Eukaryota; kingdom Metazoa; phylum Chordata; class Amphibia; order Anura; family Dendrobatidae; genus Ranitomeya; species Ranitomeya variabilis. The sequence continues at coordinate 197,586,087 of NC_135234.1, read as the reverse complement.
AATAGCTCCATGTGAGTGCAGTGTCTGTGCAGAGCCGCTGATTGGATATGCAATTTCAGGGGACATAGCAGTTTATGGAGTCCTTGGCCAAGCCAAGAGAGCACTGTAGCCCCCTCATTTGCATTTTAAACTAATAAAAGGAATACTGCAGGTATTATTATTATATGCCAAGTCCTCTATATACCTGTACAAATAGTGTAGTTAGCTTTTTTTTTTTTTTGGGGGGGGGGGGGGGGGGGGTGGAGTCCCTTTAAACTGTCAGTTTTTCATCAGTTTTAAACTTTTTTTTTTTTTTAACACTTGTTTATTAGAGACATTGATTATGGGTCATGTAAACTCAGCCTAAGGCCGCGTGCACACATTCAGTATTTGGCCAGTTTTTTACCTCCAGTATTTGTAAGCCAAAACCAGGAGTGGAACAATCGGAGGAACTGACGTCACTGGCAGGTCACCTGCATTGTTCTTGCGTTGTTTCAGCATTGTAAGGACATGCTGCGTTCTGAAAATACGCGCCGCATGTCTGTTTCCGCGGGTCTGCCGCATGCGTCTTTTAATGCATAGTGGGGACGGGATTTCATGAAATCCCCTCCATTATGCTGTAACATCTGGATGCTGCGTGTTTGACGCTGCGTGTTTGACACTGAGGCTCTACGCAGCGTCAAACACGCAGCATTACCTGAACGTGGAAACATACCCTAATAAAAACACGTCACCATTTCTGTATTTATCACCCTCTCCTGGTTTTGGCTTACAAATATGGAGTTAAAATACTGACCGCATACTCAACGTATGGGCACCAGACCTGTTCCTGATTGATTGTAGGAGCATATTCATATATGGCAAGAAGTTGAAATGAATAAGTCGCCTTTTACAGGTAAGGTTTGATTATCTTAAAGGGGTTGTCCACTACTTCAATATTGTTCTCTTTTGGCTAGTTCATCAGCCACCTATCCCGGCAGGCAGGTATAAGCCAGGCTCATAACATCTGATTGGTCTGATATTAATAACTTATCTTGAGTATAGGTCGGCTGAATGGAAGTCGCGTACAACCCCTTTAACCCATCTAAAATAAAATATAATCAATTTGGCTAAAGCTGTTATCCTGCTGCGCTGTGTTCACAGCTCTTCTGCAGACTTACAAAAGTTTGTTTTAAGTCTGAAATTGTCTGCATTTTTTGGTGACTTTGGTTTTGCATAATTTTTTTGGGGTCAATTTTTTTTCCCTTTTTTTTTTTTTTTTTTAAATATACAGCAGAGAAGAGGGGCAATAGAGGCCAAAGAAGAAAAACCCCACCCTGTCATAACGAAGTCCTAGGGCAAATGGTTGCTTTATTGCAGTAATTGGCTTGTGATCACTGCTAGAAACCTGATGTGCTGGTTTCCTGGGAAAGAGGATCAGGCTGGATACTGTCCAGCATGGCTGACACTGTTCCCACTTTGTGTGGGGCAATTGCGATAGTCGTATAAACCTCTGTTGTCCGCAGGCTGATATCTTGTATGTACCGGTAGTAGAAATGCAGATTGTGTTCCTGTTCAGTGGATAGAATCATGCCTGGATGATCTTTAGAAGAGATTGGCAAGTCTCATGTGATTAACCAAGGAGCACCTCTCCTTATTACCAATAAAATACTAGTGACAGAATGCGTTTTCTCCTTTATGGTTGGTAGGTCTGGTCATGAGCACAGTAATTATCTTTTTGTGGTGCCAGTGATGGGTGACTATAAAGATGTTGCTTGGTACCTCTATGCAGGTATTTTGCCCTGACATCCTTCTGCAGATTTGGCCTTCGTGGTCCTGACTCTGATTTTGTCTTGATGATGTCTGTGTAATGCTAGTGGGATTCTAAAACGTAGTGTAAGGAAAAGTGTTGTCAAGCTTATAGACTTTTTTTTTTTAACTGCTTCAGTACCACCCTTAGACTTACGGTAAATTGCTTAGGTTTTTCCGATCTTCAGTTATTTTCTAAAACGTCACTACTTTGTAGAGCAGAGACAGCCGGTTTGCTACCATCTGTGCCTTCTCCATCACTGTGTACCCTGCACTGTGTATGCAGCAATGGGAAGCGCTTCCTTCTCCATACATAGTGGTCATGTGATCGTTGTGTATAGGGAGGCAAAAGAAGTTGCTGTACACAGGTAGTCGAGACTGCTCTGCTGTACACGGGTAGTCGAGACTGCTCGGCTGTACACAGGGTGTCGAGACTGCTCGGCTGTACACAGGGTGTCGAGACTGCTCGGCTGTACACAGGGTGTCGAGACTGCTCGGCTGTACACAGGGTGTCGAGACTGCTCGGCTGTACACAGGGTGTCGAGACTGCTCGGCTGTACACAGGGTGTCGAGACTGCTCGGCTGTACACAGGGTGTCGAGACTGCTCGGCTGTACACAGGGTGTCGAGACTGCTCGGCTGTACACAGGGTGTCGAGACTGCTCGGCTGTACACAGGGTGTCGAGACTGCTCGGCTGTACACAGGGTGTCGAGACTGCTCGGCTGTACACAGGGTGTCGAGACTGCTCGGCTGTACACAGGGTGTCGAGACTGCTCGGCTGTACACAGGGTGTCGAGACTGCTCGGCTGTACACAGGGTGTCGAGACTGCTCGGCTGTACACAGGGTGTCGAGACTGCTCGGCTGTACACAGGGTGTCGAGACTGCTCGGCTGTACACAGGGTGTCGAGACTGCTCGGCTGTACACAGGGTGTCGAGACTGCTCGGCTGTACACAGGGTGTCGAGACTGCTCGGCTGTACACAGGGTGTCGAGACTGCTCGGCTGTACACAGGGTGTCGAGACTGCTCGGCTGTACACAGGGTGTCGAGACTGCTCGGCTGTACACAGGGTGTCGAGACTGCTCGGCTGTACACAGGGTGTCGAGACTGCTCGGCTGTACACAGGGTGTCGAGACTGCTCGGCTGTACACAGGGTGTCGAGACTGCTCGGCTGTACACAGGGTGTCGAGACTGCTCGGCTGTACACAGGGTGTCGAGACTGCTCGGCTGTACACAGGGTGTCGAGACTGCTCGGCTGTACACAGGGTGTCGAGACTGCTCGGCTGTACACAGGGTGTCGAGACTGCTCGGCTGTACACAGGGTGTCGAGACTGCTCGGCTGTACACAGGGTGTCGAGACTGCTCGGCTGTACACAGGGTGTCGAGACTGCTCGGCTGTACACAGGGTGTCGAGACTGCTCGGCTGTACACAGGGTGTCGAGACTGCTCGGCTGTACACAGGGTGTCGAGACTGCTCGGCTGTACACAGGGTGTCGAGACTGCTCGGCTGTACACAGGGTGTCGAGACTGCTCGGCTGTACACAGGGTGTCGAGACTGCTCGGCTGTACACAGGGTGTCGAGACTGCTCGGCTGTACACAGGGTGTCGAGACTGCTCGGCTGTACACAGGGTGTCGAGACTGCTCGGCTGTACACAGGGTGTCGAGACTGCTCGGCTGTACACAGGGTGTCGAGACTGCTCGGCTGTACACAGGGTGTCGAGACTGCTCGGCTGTACACAGGGTGTCGAGACTGCTCGGCTGTACACAGGGTGTCGAGACTGCTCGGCTGTGCACGGGGGGGTCGAGACTGCTCGGCTGTGCACGGGGGGAGGGTCGAGACTGCTCCTCTGTGCTCGGGGGGGAGGGTCGAGACTGCTCCTCTGTGCTCGGGGGGGAGGGTCGAGACTGCTCCTCTGTGCTCGGGGGGGAGGGTCGAGACTGCTCTAATGTGCACGGGGGAGGGGGGGGGGTCGAGACGGCTCTGCTATGCTGTCAGCATTCCCCTTGTACCTGAGACTAATACCACCCCCAGTAACAAAGGAAATTCAATGAAAATCAAATATTTCAATATTTAAATATCCCCCAAACATCTTTTACGACTTTGAGGGCCACAATGTGTATAATAAATGATGCAATGATTAACAGATGAAAAAATATGCCACTGTCATTTCAAATTGATATTACAAGCCCCACCCCGACTAAGTGTCTATGTAAAAATATTTTACAGAATGGGAAACAGAGTTTTAAATATATATTTTTGTAATTATTTGACGTTATAAAAGTAAACCAGAGACTCATTTCCTTCATTTTTCAACCGATAGCGGTACATATCTTAAAGAGAAGAGCATCGATGATCGTGATGTGGCTCCATGTATCACGAATAAAAGAAGCAACATTTACGTGAAGATCTGGCTTTTTTTTTTTCTTTTCTTCACCACATGTACGAAAAAACTGAAAACTTACAAGGTCAGGAATAGGGGGAAATGGCCCAGTCGTGAACTGGTTAAACTACTGCCATTATTATAAATTGACAAAAGCATCTCCATCTTTTCCCCAGCGATCCAGTGCCGCACCTCCTGCAGCGCTCCCAGCCTTTGCTTACTTATGACGGACATGCCCGCTCTAACATAATGGCTCCATATGGCTGAAGGAGATAGGGGAAAAATGTTTCTAATTTTTATATAACCCCTTCAATAATTAGTGTCTAACGTCTTAATTGGGTAAAATTTGTAAAGTGCTTGTAAAAGCAATCAACCTTGCTATTTACCACCTATAAAAATCCTCTCCGTCCCAGGAATGGAGAGATTTTATATAGTTTACTGCTCGTTGGTTAGCTTATTGGTCACCTCGGCAGTCTGTTAGAGGTGGCTGCTTTCCTGTTTGAGTGCCCCTCCTCCGATGCGTCTACTGGCAGACGGGTGAGCGCTTGGGTCAGTGGCGCAACCATGACGCTGAGCCAAACTGTCAAACTTCAGGAGCACATAGCTCCTCTAGCAAGTAAGAAGTCTGGGAGGCAGAGGTGTGGAGTGCTTCTGAAGAAAGTTTAGGCAACCCTTTTTTTTATAAGTGTTGTGGACAAAAAAAAATATAAAACCTGTATGTCACATGAAGACAAAAGCTCAAGTCTACCATTCACCTGTCCGTTATAACCCAGTCGGGAATTAAGTGTAAAAATGATGAAACCTTAAAGGAAACTCTTTTCTGCTTAGCATCCTTGCACCGCATCCTTAATTTCTTATGTTGTGTTATCACAAGGAACAGTGAATATGAGCCCAAATATTTGGCCTTGTTATATGTTGAATTATTGTTTTATATTTTCTTCTTTATGCTTTGTATTTTTTATTTGCCTGTTTCCTAGGTTTGTACAAGTTGTGAGGACAATGCAAGTGCTGTAGGGCTCTGCGGGGAATGTGGGGAATGGCTTTGTAAGACTTGTATAGAAGCGCATCAAAGGGTTAAATTCACTAAGGACCACATGATCACAAATAAAGAAGATGTCTCTTCAGGTAAGATTTCTCTGTTCATTGATGAATTAATGGCTCTGTCAAATCAATAACTGAATACTTTACATTTCTACTCAGGTCAGAAATGTAAAGTTCTGAAACTTTGGAAAATATATTTTGTGCTTTTATTTCTCAGATTTGAAGCTTTCTGATCCACAGATATTTCTATGATCTGTCCATCCACCTGACGTTTGTTTTATTAAAAGCTTATATTTTGCATTCACCATTAAAAATTTTTTTTTGGTCCTTAGGATTAAAAATGCACCAAAAAAACACATTATTGATACACTGAATTTTAAGATCATGATGGGAAAAAAAGGGGGGAAAATGCAAGATCATACAGAACTGCACCACAAAAATCTTTTAGCAAAAGTTTTTAAATGTGGATTTCTTGAAATATATCATGGAGTATGCTAATTTTATTTTTGGTGTAGTCATCAATGTTAGATACTTGGAGGTCCGACATCCACATGGTCAGCTGTATTGATCTCTGGCAGCGTCTGGATGTAAACGGAATGGCTCTGGAACAGCACAGCTTTATTCTGTGTATTGTTCGTAGCAGAGAATTGCAGCGCAAGTCGTCTTCAGTAATAATGTTCTAGCTGCATTCGTGATCTCTGGTGGTGCAGCGAGTTGCCCTCTGTCAGTCTGATGCTGCTGACCTAACCCAAAGATGGACAACAGGTGTTACTTTTGGCAGTGCTGACTGAATTGGTAAACGGCAGTGCTTGTCTAGTGCAGATAATTTATCTCAAAAGTACAGGTGATACCTTGCCTGCACTAATAGGAAGAATGGAGCTCTTTCCCCATAACAATGGAGTGGCAGAGCGCATGTCTAACCGCTGCTCCATAGTCTACTGGGCTGCTGGAAAATGCCCAGTGCTGAGCTCATCAGCCTCATAGGGAATTGATGGACCACCGGTTGGTCGTTTGCTCTGCTGCTTCATTGTAACGGAAATAAAAGTGCCACATTCTGCCAATTTGTACAGGTTCCAGGATTGGACCCACACCTCCACCAACCCCCTAGAGATTGGCTCATCACTGGTTGTCACCTATGTGCTCGGATAAGGTTTTAAGTGTCTTCGGCGAGTTCGAAAAATATGTTAAGTCCTAGCGCCTGCATGTCTCGCTCCTATTTGACAGCCGCAGCACACGCAGAGATTACCTAACAAACTGTCAGTGCATGTACTGTATGTGTTACGGCTGTTAAACAGCCGCTAGACATTCATCCGTGGGGACTCAAGCATATTTTCCAAGCACGCCAAAGACATTTGGTTAGCACACAAGCGTGCTCAGATGAGTTATCCAAGCACGCTCACTCATCACTAGTGACCACTTATCTGCACTGGCCAGCCCCTTAAAAGCTGCATTCACACTGCAGGTTAATCGTGAATGAGCACTGTTCAAAACGCTTATTTTATAATTGTGTTGCAGTGTAGCCAGGCTGATGATCACCTGATGAAACTACAGCCAGTAGGTCCATGTAAAAGGACCTGAAGGTCAGAGCTTGGCTACAGCTGTTACCTACTGGCTGCTTGTAATCACTTGTATTCCTTGTACATGTGGGCAGTCATATGGCTCATGTGCTTCTATTCAATTTTCCTGACTAGGCTCTTCTGAATGGAGAGAAGTGCATAAGTCAGATGAGACTACTCGGCACATGACCACATAATGTGCAAACTGCGCACAACCATTCACATGACAGCACACGGTCATGATTTGGCAGCCTGCAGGCATACAGAGCAACTGCAGACTTTTCTTTGAAGACCAGACTACCCCTGTAACAAAAGCTGAAGGAACCACCAGTGCAACCAAACATTTCTCACGTGGATGTTTTCATAATCATGGAGTGTCAATTACCCTGTTAAATTTGGGTAAACACCTAAACTCACCACTGATGTGACAGCTGGAGCTGCTTCTCTTTGGCACAGCTATGATAAGTGGTAGTCATGATGTTGCTACCCACAACTGGTTTTGCAGGTTTGCTTCAGTCAATGTAGAGCAGTGCCTACTCTCTTCGGTAATTTTTCAATTAAAAAAACGGCTTGTAGTAGAAAGTTGTTCCGAATAGACATACATATTTCAACTCCTATCTTCTCACAGTAGGAAATTATCACTCATGTAACTGTTATAGAACTCAAGCAGTGGATGTCTGATGTAAGCGTCACATAGGAGACACTGACTGCTGTATACATTACACAGGAGACACAGAGAGGACACCTGTCTGGTTTGAATTAGTGTAGAATGAAAACGTTTTAGTTTTTCTACTCATTTCATCAAATCTGATGGCTCAGGAACAGATTTTACTGTAACAAAGGATTTTATTTGTGTATTTCTATTTTTAGTCCTTTGTGTTCTTATTGTGTGTTCATTTTACTAAAAGATTTCTATGACATTTATTACTTTTCTCTAGAATCCGTGGGAGCGTCAGGCCAGCGTCTAGTTTATTGTCACGTCCATAAACAGGAGCAGCTAAAATTGTTCTGTGAAACCTGTGACAAGCTAACATGTCGTGACTGCCAACTTCTTGAACATAAGGAACACAGGTATGCATGTCTCCTAGTGCCCAAATACTGAGGATTACTGTTTTTAAGTTTGACTGGCATTAAAGGTTCTCAAGCTTATTATCAACTGTACACATGTAGCCATGAAGGCAACATATGCTTTGTCAGCCATGAGACCCCACAATATTTATGACACCCTTTGAATGTTTGCCCTTTGTTGTTTCCAGGTAATAGATGACTCGTGTAGCTAAATTTTTCTTTTTATGCAGTAAGGCAAATGAAGGGTGGCTGTGCTCATTAGATATTTTGTTGAAATCTGTAATATCGACTGTCACAGGGTAGCTCCACAATCTTCTGTCAGCAGATGAAGGGGAAAGGAAGGATCTGGGATGTCTGATTTTAGCATAGCATCTATGGCAGATAAGTCACTCTCAGGTGTGATCCACTTAAGATTGCTTTACATTTTTTTATATACTAGGCAAGCAGAAAAGCATAAATGCAATTTTGTTTCTGCTCATATGACTTTCGTGCGCGTCTTGGACTGTAAGGCTGTGTGCCCACGTTGCGTCTTTTATGCGTTTCCGCTGCTTTTTTTTCTGCAGCGGAAACGCTTACAAAATGCTTAAAAACGCATTCCCATGCAATCCTATGGGATTCCGCAGTTGCTTTGCCCATGCTGCGGAATTGTATAGCAGTAAAATCTGCAGCATATTCATTATTTCTGCGGAATCGCGGCGAATTCCGCCGCCATAGGAATGCATTGAAACGCTCACTTTACGCATGTGGCTATACCCACCATGCGTAAAGTGAGCGCTTCATGTGCAGATGGTACCCAGCCTGGAGGAGAGAAGACCATCCTTCAGGTCCTGAGTACAATATTCCTGTAAAAAAAAAAAAAAAATAGAAAAATAGGGATATGCTTACCTTCTGATGGCCCCCGGAGTCCTCCCGGCTCTCAGTGGTGCACGCGGCGGCTTCCGTTCCAGGGATTCATTGCGCGAATCACCTGAGATGATGTCGCGGTCACGCGACCGTGACGTCACAAAGGTCCTTCGCGCAAAGCATCCCTGGGAACGAACCGGAAGCGCCACTAAGGAGATCGGGGGGCCGTCGGAAGGTGAGAATAACCATATATAGATTTTTTTTTTTATTGTTTTTAACATTCTATCTTTTACTATTGATGCTGCATAGCATACCAGGATGGGGAAGGGGTGGGGGGCATGCATACCGGCATAGGGAAGAGGGGGGCCATGCATATCGGGATAGGGCATATTAAGTACAGAATTGACCACATTTTTTTGCTTCAGTTTTTTTTTCCTCCTAACTTCCTCCTCTAAAACCTTGGTTCGTCTTATGGTCCGGTGCGTCTTAGGCTATGTGCACAAGTTCAGGAATTCTCGCAGAAAATTCCTGAGAAAAACCTGAAATTTTCTGCAAAAAATCTCCATGCATTTTTTGCCGCGTTTTTGGTGCGTTTTTGATGTGGTCTTGATGCGTTTTTTTCTGGACATTTCCCAATGCATTTTATAGTGGGGAAATCCGCAAAAAACCTGCAAAATTAATGAATATGCTGCGTTTTTTTTACCGCAATGCGTTTTTTTTCACGGAAAAAAAACGCATCATGTGCACAAAACATGCGGTTTTCATTCTAAATGATGGGATGCATATTGTATGCTGTTTTTCTGCGGTTTTATAGCATTTTTATCTGGGAAAAACTGCAAAAAAACACAAAAAATCAGCAACGTGTGCACACAGCCTTAAAGTCTGAAAAATACAGTCATAAAATCCATTAGGCGATCGCAGGTTCAAGTCCACAAAACAGAAAAAATAATTAAAAATAAATCTAGAAAAAGATATTTACTTGGCAAAAAATGTCAGCACTCCACATGTGAGATAGTGGAAGATAAGTGGTGGTCTTTATTCACTCATGTATGTGTGATGTTTCGGCTCCTAACACTGTGAGCCTTTCTTAAGCCATGAATTTGGTTTGCCAGAGGCTCACAATTTAAAGAGTTAAAGCATGTGACCAAACATGGATGAATAAAGACCACAGTTTTTTTTTTCACTGCATCGCGTCCGGAGTGCTGGTCGGTACCCTGAGGATCTATCAGTTTTGTATAGTGCTGCTTACTGTTGAGGATAGAGACAGAAAAAGAAACATTTTGATTTACTCTTTCTTTCTCATTTAAATACAAAAATTAATATGTGGTATCGCTGCTTCTGTGAAAGTACTGTTTTTCCAAATATAAATCTAATTTAACCATTAGATAAAAGCACTAAAGAAAGTAACACGAATGGCAAAATTGTTTTTGCTTTTTCCTGTCCCTGCAATACTACCAATACCACAAAAATATTACAATATGAAGCGATCAAAACACATCTTTTCCAAAATTTTGTCAATAAAAATGTCCAATCACCACGCAAAAAAAAGCATATACATCTATTGAGGTCTTCCTAAACTATCCACAGAGTATTCAGCTCCGGTACAATGCCCACTCTACTACTGCAATCCTATTATTATAACATTTCTAGCATTCTCGTGTAACAGATTTGTTGGCATATCTGGAGTTTTCAACCATGGTTTCCATACCCTTTCAACCCTTTTTTGTGCATTAAATTTTGTTTCTTAGAAAACCTAATTAACAAAATCATAAATCTTGTGAATGATAGAGTAGGAAGATTCCTTTATCTAATGGGAAAAATATGCTTATTAGGTTGGAATAGGATGCTTGATAGGTCTATTTGAACGATGTTCCATTTCATCCTCCAATAAACTCAAGATACAGATTTTAGTATTTGCATGTAGGACTGTCAACTTTCACTGTGAAGAGTACCAATAACTGTGTTTCAGAATGTTCTCAGGTCTGAACATTCCCACATCATCTGCATCAGGTTAGCATTTGCTACATTAGGGTATGTGTCCACGGTCCCGAATCCCAGCGATTTGGTCGCAGCGGATACCCCACTCTACCCAAAGCGCTGCCCCCGTTTGTTCGGGCTGTGATTCCGCATGTGTTCATTCTATACATAGACTGTGTTATTTATCTTTCGGAGCCACCTGCGTGTTTGTACGCATAGTGGAGATGGGATTTCATAAATCCCATCCACTATGCTGTAACATCTGGACGCTGTGGATTGGACACTGCGGCTGTACTCAGCGTCTAATCCACAGCAAATACGGAAGGAGTACGCCTCGTGGAAACATAGCCTTACAAGGGAACACTAAAATACCACATTCTAGATGTCACTGAATGAAATATTCTAGTTGAAAATCTTTATTCATTGCATATTGGAAGTCATTGACAACAATAAAACACAAAAATGATCAATGTAAATCAAACCTACTAGGCCAGACTGATCCAACTTCAGTGGAATTGCCTCAAGACAAGGAAATGATGCTCAGTAGTGTGCGTGGCCTCCAAGTGCCTGTATGACCTTCCTACAACGCCTGGGCATGGTCCTGATGAGTCTGCGGATGTTCTCCTGAGGGATCTCCTCTTAGATCTGGATTAAAGCATCAGTCAACTCCTGAACAGTCTCTGGTCCAACGTGGTGTTTATGGTTGGAACGAAACCTGATGTCTCAGATTGGACTTGGGTCTAGGGAACGGGCAGGCCAGTCCATAGTATCAATGCCTTCATGCAGGAACTGCTGACACACTTCAGCCGCATGAGGTCTAGCATTGCAATAAAGTGCTCAAAAAAATTATGGGAACGCTTACATTGTGTGTTTAACTCCAAATCACACTTATGTGAAATCGCCCTGTCCAGTTATGAAGCATCACTGATTGTGAATCAATTTCTACTGCGGTTTGCAAATGGAACAGACAACAGGTAGAAGTGATAGGCAATTAGCAAGACAACCCCCTATAAAGGTGTGGTTCTGCAGGTAGTGACCACAGACCATTTCTCTGTTCTCACCCTTTTTGGCTGTTCTGGTCATTCATTTTGTAATTTCTCTCTCCTCTAGATGTACAGTAGCATGAGGCAGTGTTTACAACCCACAGAAGTTGCTCAGGTAGCGCACCTCATCCAGGATGGCACATCAATGTGAGATGTGGTAAGAAGGGTAGCTGTGTCTGTCCGCACAGTGTCCAGGGCATGTAGCAGATGCGAGGAGACAGGCCAGTACACCAGGAGTCGTGGAGGGGGCCATAGGTGGGCAACAACCCAGCAGCAGGACCGCTAGCTCCTCCTTTGTGCTAGGAGGAGCAGTGCCAGAGCTCTGCAAAATAACCTCTAGCAGGCCACTAACATCCATGTGTCTGCTCAATCTGTCAGAAACAGACTCAATGAGGGTGGTATGAGGGCCCGACACCGTGCAGGGTGATTGCCATTTACCAGAGAACACCAAGATTGGCACATTCGACATTGGCGCCGTGTGCTCTTCACGGATGTGATCAGGTTCACAATGAGCACGCGTGACAGATGTGACAAAGTCTGGAGACTCCATGGAGAACATTCTGCTGCCTGCATCATTCTCCAGCATGACCAGTTTGTTAGTGGGGAGGATAATTATTTGGAGGGTCGCACAGCCCTCTATGTGCCAGCCAGAGGGTATCCTAATTGCCAGTGGGTACCATAATTGCCAGTAGGTACCGGGATGAGAGCCTCACACCCATTGTTAAGACCATATGCTTCTTCACTGGGACCTGGGTTCCTTTTCATGCATGGTAATGCTAGGCCTCATGTGGCTGAAGTGTGTCAGCAGATACTGCATGATGAAGGCATTGATGCTATGGACTGCCCTGCCAGTTCCCCAGACCTGAATCCAAACGAGTACATCTGGAACGTCATGTCTTGTTCCATCCACCAACGCCATGTTGCGCCACAGACTGTCCAGGAGTTGACTGGTGCGTTAATCCAGGTCTGGGAGGAGATCCCACAAAAGAACATCCGCTGCCTCATCCAGACCATATCCAGGCGATGTAGTGTGGTTGTACAGGCACATGGAGGCCACACACACTACTGAACATCATTCCCTTGTCCCTTGAAGCTGGATCAGCCTGTAATTCGATTTTCCAATTTGATTTTAAGTATCATTCCAAATCCAGACCTCCATGAAATATTAAGTTTGATTTACATTGATCATTTTTGTTTTCAACACATTCCACTATGTAATGAATAAAGATTTGCAGCTAGAATATTTCATTTAGTCTACGTTCACATTTGCGGTCTGCGCCGCAGCGTCGGGCGCCGCAGCGTCGCTGCATGCGTCATGCGCCCCTATATTTAACATGGGGGCGCATGGACATGCGTCGCACTTGCGTTTTGCGCCGCTTGCGTCACTGCGGCGCCCGCGTCCGGGCGCAGAGGACGCAGCAAGTTGCATTTTTGCTGCGTCCAAAATCAATGAAAAAAAGGACGCATGCGGCGCAAAACGCAGCGTTGTGCATGCGTTTTGCTGCGTTTTTGTTTGCGTTGTGCGTTCCGGCGCCGACGCTGCGGCGCACAACGCAAATGTAAACGTAGCCTTAGTGATATCTAAGATGTGGGCTTTTAGTGTTCCCTTTATATTTTTGAGCAGTGTATGATGTTTAAATCAGGTTTTTGTATTCAATGTCATTTTGTGATAATCTTTAGAGGGAAGCTACAGTCAAACCTTTTTCCTAGTTACTGCTCATAATGCAGTGTTGTGTTATCAGTTTTTTCAAGTTATCTTATGGTTTCTTATTAAGGGTATGTGCACACGTCAGGATTTCTTGCAGAAATTTCCTGAAGAAAACCGGACATTTTCTGCAAGAAATACGCATTTTTTTTTTTGCGTGTTTTTTTCCCGTTTTTTTCGCCTTTTTTTTTTTTTTTTTTTTTTTAGCATTTTGCAAGCGAAATTAGCTTGCAGAATGCTAAAGTTTTCCAAGCGATCTGTAGCATCACTTGGAAAACTGACTGACAGGTTGGTCACACTTGTCAAACATAGTGTTTGACAAGTGTGACCAACTTTTTACTATAGATGCTGCCTATGCAGCATCAATAGTAAAAGATAGAATGTTTAAAAATAATTTAAAAAAAAATAAAATAAATGGTTATACTCACCTGCAGACAGCCGATCTCCTCAGCGGCGTCCGTTCCTATAGATGGTGTGTGTGTGTGCAGGACCTTCGATGACGTCGCGGTCACGTGAGCGGTCACGCGACCAATCACAAGACCGCAACGTCATCGCATGTCCTTCACACACACCATCTATAGGAACGGAAGCGGCCACGTGCACCGCTGAGAGGCGGGAAGACTCCGGGGCCATCGAAGGTGAGTGTATCACTATTTTTTATTTTAATTATTTTTTTTTTTTTACCAATTATATGGTGCCCAGTCCGTGGAGGAGAGTCTCCTCTCCTCCACCCTGGGTACCAACCGCACATGATCTGTTTACTTCCCGCATGGTGTGCACAGCCACATGCGGAAAGTAAGTAGATCAATGCACTCCTAGGTGTGCGGAATCCCCGCAATTCCGCAAATTTAATGAACATGTTGCTTTTTTTTCCGCTATGCGATTTTTTTCGCGGGAAAAAAATGCAACATTTGCACAAGAAATGCGGAATACACTGTAAATAATAGGCATAGGTAAAAGGTTTTTTCGCGTTTTTATAGCGAAAAATACTGAACGTGTGCACATGGCCTAAGGGGTCTGCAAGCAGGGTTTCTCTTATCAACTAGGTATTGTACGATCTCATCTCCTCACATTGTACAGAAGGCTGGACAATGCCCCAAGACCAGAAGATACTGTCTACTGCTACAGCGGTTTTTGCTTTAACATATCTGTATTAAGTATGGTGAAATAGTTTGTTTTAGGCAGGTGTATAAAAATTTCTGCTAAGTAAGAATGCTTTAAAAAAAGCTTCTAGTTTTATTTTTATCAGTTACAGAAACACTCCTAAAATCGTATTTTTTGCGAAACCTGTCTAAGTACGTGTTGTAATGCAATAAGATATTTACCGATCGACGTCTTCCCTGGTTTCCAACACCACTTCGGTCAACTTCACTTACGTGACTGAAGTTCGGACTAAACAGGTTACATATGGACCTGTCCATGAGACACAAAAGGGGTTTCCATTTTATATGTTTAAAGGGAATCTATCACCCCTGGGACACTTTTCAGCTGTAGTAGGAATGCTAAGCTAGTCTTGCTGTCAAGATGTGGATAAATAGCCTTTTATTTTATTATGCTAATGATTTCTACCAGGCTCCGGGGCGTGCGGTGACTGGAAGAAAACCCTGCCTCCGCTTTTCATTATACGATGACCCTCTCTCATGCCCGTCACACCGACTTGAGACGTGCAGTTGTGCTGGGATCCAGTGCATGTGCCCTGCACTTCCTCGACAATCGGTACCTCTTCTTTATTTCTATGGTCCAGTTCTTGTGCACAAGCACGGCGCACAAGAACGCTGAATACACTGACCAGAGAAGGAAAAAATACAGATTGTCGAGCGAGTGCAGGGCGCATGCGTGGCATTCCGGAGCCACAACTGCACATCACAGGTCAGTGTGATGGGAGGGGGGTGATAGTATAATGAAGAGCGGAGGCCCCCGGAGCCTGGGAGAAATCATTTAAAATATATTTTTTTTCTCTACATCTAGACAGCAACTATGAGGCATACAGGTAAGACTAGATTAACATTTCTATTACCTTTATGCCCATAGTAATGGCTGAAGTGTGTTCCAGGGGTGACAGATTCCCTTTAAGAACTGTACATATTTTTTCAGTTAATGGTCTATATTTTATATTTGTATGGTAGTATAGCACATTGTTTTTGGGGTAAATAGGCTCTTTTTTTATTTTGATTTCTCCTTATTTTCTGTTTCAGGCATAAGTTTGCCCATGTATTACTAGTAATCATTCACAGTTGTGCCTTTCAGATGCGCTTAGGTTGTTAATGTATTGGTATTAGTTATGCATATGCAGTTTTGAGTAATAGTACCATTTGGCTTCCCTGCACATGATATATGGTATGCGCAGTGCCTATAGCGGCAGTAATCTTTCAGCAGTGGCAGCACAATCACTGTATTGTGAAAAGGTCTTCGTTTAGAGGAGCCAATTCTGAACAAAGTCTCATCATTCACAATTGCCTCTGGTTAATGTTAAAATAAGGGGAATGAATGATTAGAATAGCAGTAGCAATGACAGCTGGATGAAAAAAAAAAAAGGAATTTTAGACTTTTTTTGTTGTTGTTATTATTATTAACAGGGTTTCCCCACAAATTAAATTTATGTATCCATAGGATAGGTCTTTAATAGTGATGAGCGAATATACTCGGTACTCAAGATTTCCCGAGATTTACATCTGTTAGCCAGCATAAGTACATGTGGGGGTTGCCTGGTTGCTAGGGAATCCTAGTGTATGTTGCGACCAAAAAAATTAATTCTCTTAACTCGCACTACTTTGTAAATGTAGATAAAAGATTAGAAAAGACAGAGAAATGGTATTTCCATCTACAGCCGTTGTAGATATTTAATATATGAGATGTTTATCATATATATGTTTATGAGCCATAAGGAACCATCGTCTGCATCTTGGAAAGGGTTTAAAGGTAATAATACTGTGTCCTGGGCGTTCTTTGTGACAGTGTAAATAATAAAGATTATTCTTTTATCAGATACCAATTTTTGGAGGAGGCCTTTCAGAACCAGAAGGGTGCTATTGAGAGCCTCTTGATTAAGCTCTTGGAAAAAAAGAATTATGTTCACTTTGCTGCTCATCAGGTTCAGAACAGGTAAATTTATATTTTTCTAATACTTTAATAAGAAATGTTAAAGATCCTCTTAACTTGTTTCTAAGCTGTTAGACTTCATGTATAAAACCAAGTGTCCATGCCACTTTTGCCATTGAAGAGTTGTTGTTTTTTTAATTTTTCACCATAGTTAGGGCCTTTACTGGGACGACATTTGTGTCCATTTTTGATAATTTTCCCAAAAGTCCAAGTTCTGTTTTTTTTCCTACTAAAGAAAATGCTAACGTTACTGACCCTTTTGCTGTAAAAAAAGAAAAAAAAAAAAAAAAAAAAGTGATAAATGACAGTTATAGCCAAAATGTACAACGAAACCTCAAAAGTTGGGGAAAAATAACATTTAATATAATCGACATTCCTGCTTATATTGGGTATATTTTTTTTGTTTGACATATTTTTTTTTTTCTGGTGAAGTCTAAACATTTATCTTTGCCCCCAAAACAGTGCAAATTCTTTCTTTTTTTAGATATCGTTGAAACTACTACAAAGAAATTGCATCTTTTGTTCTTTGGTTATTTTAAGTTAAAAGGGGGTTGTCGAGATTTTTTGCAAAACTGTCTAAAGGGAGGGAATGTGTTTAACACCATTATCCCAGCATTGACAGTGCATTGATTTCGATGAGCACCATGAAATGCCTTAATTTTTCTGTTGTGGTGGTACTTCTATTAAAAAAGACTACTCTCCTGGTTCTCTAGCGAATTACATTTAATCATTAGTACTCCCAGTAGTGAGGAGCCCTACAATCAATTTAATTTGAAGCTACTGTCAAGGGGTTGTCAAAAGTGGACAGCCCCTTTTTAAATTATGACTTAAATTGATAGCACAGGATCCCTCCCCTTTCCCTCTTGCTCATATAGACATGGTTTATATTAAATCTCCGTTATTGTTTTGTGTGCTCTGCAGGATAAAAGAAGTGAATGAAACTAATAAAAGAGTGGAACAGGAAATTAAAGTTGCTATCTTCACCTTAATAAATGAAATTAATAAGAAGGGCAAATCTCTTTTACAGCAGCTGGAGGTATGAGACATTTTCATTTTTCTTTTCTTTCCTATCCATTTTTGTGTTTTGATAAATGATTTTATATAATAAAGAAGAAAAAAAATCTATATTATCAAAATAATTCAACATTCTAAGATATGCACAGAGAATTGTGAACCGGAGAAACCTAAAGAAGCCCTTTCATTTTTTTCCCTTCAACTGCACCCCTCCTCCACACCTGATTATCTACCACCCTGCTCTTCTTGTATGCACTTATTTCCATGAATTTCAACCTCCTGTTTCCTTCCCTTCAGCCTTAAAGATGTAGTCCAGGTTTGGCACGAAAGTCTGCAGCCACTCTGTGACTGCAGACTGGCGAATCCTCACAACGCACTCTGGATTCTTTGGTGCCGGCATTGGGAACATGAGTGCAATATGCATACTCCCTTCCGTACTCTGATTGCATCTGCACGGCCTTGCTCAATACCAGTGAATTGAGCGAGGCTGTGTACGTCTAGTTGGAATGTGACCGGAGGTATGCATAATATTTTCCTATGTTATTAAAAAAAAACAAAAAAACAATAGATTATCACTAAACAGTCAGGAGACTGAACTGTCATCTACTCCATTATAATTGTGTTCTGCTATCTGTGTCATCTTAATCATCAGCTATGTTTAAGAAATTTCTGTCCTGCCTTGTGGAGAAAGTGTTTTGGTACATTCCATGAAATTTCATCATATATAAAGTTCTGGTGTGTGTGTGTGTGTGAGAAATTTCATCATATATAAAGTTCTGGTGTGTGTGTGTATAATATATATATATATATATATATATATATATATATATATATATATATATATATATATATATATATATATATATATATATATATATATATATATATATATCAAGCTGCTGCATGGGATATACCATCGACAGATATGGAGGTGGCTGACATGGAGAAATCCTACCAATGGCTGGAGAAAGCTGGACTCCAAGACAGCACAGAGGCACTAATAGCGGCACATCATAGAAGCAGGAATCTACCACAGAAGACAAGACCCAAGGTGCAGTCTATGCAAAGAATCCTCAGAAACCGTGCAACACATAGTGGCAGCATGCAAAATGCAAGCAGGAACAGCGTATACCGAACGCCACAACCAAGTAGCGGGAATTGTATACAGCAACATCTGCACAGCATATGGGAGACCCCAGAGAAAGGTATTGGCTAATCAACCAGACATTGTGATAACAGTTCCATCCAACTAACACCCTATAACCTGCCTTACAACAACATGGAAGCTCCTGTGAGGCATCATAGCCTCCAAGCTACAGAAACATATGAACCAGTACATGAATCCAGCTCAGAAAGGCATTTGGCTTACACCAGAGGCTTTCAGCACCAGCTCCTAATAGAGCAGTCACTCAAGACAAGATCCAGACAGACCAATCTCAGCACAGCCTGGATTGACTACAGGAAAGCCTATGACTCAGTGCCACACACATGGAAACTCAATGGGACTATGGAGAACAACATTGGAAGTCAACACAAGACAACTAGCGCAAGTGACCATCAAATGCGGCATATACCAAGATTGATGCACTGTCCCCATTGCTGTTCTGTTCTCTTAGTCAGATAATTACAGAGTCTGGAATGGCTGGAAAAAGCTGGACTCCCGAGACAGCACAGAGGCACTAATCATATCGGCACAAGAGCAAGCACTAAGTACCATATCCATAGAAGCAGGAATCTACCACACAAGACAAGACCTAAGATGCAGACTATGCAAAGAAGCAGTCCAACACAGTGACAGGATGCAAAATGCAAGCAGGAACAGCGTATACCGAACGCCACAACCAAGTAGCAGGAATTGTATACAGGAACATGTGCACAGCATGTGGACTAAGTCCTGATGGGAGACCCCAGAGCAAGTGGTGGAGAATGAAAGGGCTAAAATCCTGTGAACTATCCTGAAAAGAGTAATAATGACATTGTCTGTCTGTATGGCTGGCTTCAAAACATTGAGGACTCGGAAATAGGCAACATTGAGGACTATAGATGGAGTGGTCAACCAGCAGATGAAACGCACATCATACTTCCCTTTGAACTCAGAAGACGTCCAGCAATTCCATCAGCTCAGAACTAACAGAAAAAAATGTTGGGAATCCGTTACACAAAAGTACTCTTCTGAAAAATCTTGCTAGAAGAGACATGTAACCCCTTCACGACATGATGTAGGCGTACGTCATATCTTGTGTCCTTGCATGGGATGCGGGTTCGCAAGACAAGCTTTTATTTTCCCACCACATGATGGCTGATTTCATGTTAACAGCTGAAGGGGAACTTGCTCATCTTCTCTCCAAATCGCACCTCACCACTTGTGCACTTGACCCCATCCCACCTCTTCCCCAACCTCACCACCACACTAATCCCATCCCTAACCCATCTCTTCAACCTATCACTAACTTCTGGTACCTTCCCCACTGCTTTCAAACATGCCACTTTATTCGGACTCCCATGACAGCACCACGAGAGAGGGGATCCGCCCCTTTAGGAACAGGAAACCCACAGATACAAAAGGGCGGCACCTCTCCCACGCATCAGTTGGTTTCCTGTTCCTAACGGGACGGGATCCTACAGATTTTACAAAAGGATCCCAGGCCGGCCGGCCGACTCGGGTAGCAAGGGGGTCTCCTACCTCGGCCGGTGCGGAGTCCCTGGTAGATGTCGCAATGGTCCTGGCAGGGCTGCATATGGGCGACATTCCAGCAGAGAGCGGTCACCGGTGGTGTCCTGTCTCTAGACCAGCGCCGCGTAAGTATGTCCCCTGGGTCCCCTCCTTCTGGGGTAGCTGGGGTCTCAGGTATGCGGCGATGCTTGGCGCCATCCGGAGGTGCTGCGGCTCTGTCCGGCGTCCTCGCCGCTCTTTGCGCTGATGGGAAGCGCTGGGAGGCCGGGTGACGCCGGGGGAGGAGTCGGCAGTCACTTCCGGGGTCCTGCGCATGCGCAGTGAATACCAAGATGGCGGCGCCCACCGGTACAGCGTCGCCGGCGTTCTGAGCCCCGGGGGGTTTACCACCTGCACCAGGGGGAGGCCGGAAGAGGTAATCAGGGGAGCGCTAGGCACAGCTGCTGACCGGGGGAGAGATTATAAAAAGAACTCCGGATCGTGATCCCTTGCTTCTGGCCTCATATCTGGTGAAGATGGAGGACGAGCACGTGCAGCTTCTGGAAGCCCAGAAGCCTAAAGAGAAGGATCGCGACAAAAGGAGTAGTGAATCTGGCCACAAAAGCACCTCCAGACAGGGGTCTGGAACGTCAGCCAGGAGAAATCCCCCTCGGATTCCGGTACTTTTTCTTTGGGCAGCGCTGGTAAGTGATCTTCGTGAAAGTTCACTCAGTGACATGATTCCCCTCATATGTTCCATTATAGGGGAAGAAATGTGCCGGGAAGGCGAAACACAGGGAATGTGGAATCTGCGGGGTTCCCCTACCTGATTCGTGCCCTAAAAAGTTATGTGGCCCCTGTATACAGCAGACGGTGAGGTCTCAGGAAAGGGGAGAGAGGGAGAGCATTATATCTACAGGGATTAGATTGCTTTACTTACCCCCCTCAGGTGGCGGAGGAATCCCTTACTATGACCACCAGCTTAAAGGAGATGATCAGAATGGAGGTCAGACAATCCTTAAAGGGTTTTTCTCAAGGAGGAAGCTCTAAATCCAAAGCTCCGTTACTCTCCGATTCTTCAGTAGAAGAGGATAAGGAGGAAGTTTTCTCCGGTTCGGCTGCGTCATCCTCTTCCTCGGATGAGGACACCGCCCGCTTCTGTCTACCCCTCGAACGAGTAGATAAGCTGGTCAAGGTGGTCAGAGGAACGATGGGCATAACGGAACCGAGACCCCAACTTTCCAAGGAGGAAATTATGTTCAGTGGGTTGGAGCAGAAAAAACGTAGAGTCTTCCCGCTTAACGAAAAAATCCAGGCTCTTATCAGTAAAGAGTGGAAAAAACCTGAGAGAAAGGGTTCTTTACCCCCAGCGCAGAAGCGCAGATATCCGTTTGATGATCCTGCAGTCACCAACTGGGAAAAAGCCCCTAAGTTGGATGCGGCAATAGCCAAAGTGGCCAAACGGGCCTCTCTCCCCTTTGAGGACATGGGGACCCTTAAGGACCCCCTTGATAGAAAAGCGGACACCTTTCTAAAAAGTACCTGGGAGATGGCGGCCGGTTCTTTAAGGCCTGCGGTGGCTTCAACCTGTACAGCCAGATCAATGATGGTTTGGTTGGAACAATTAGAGACTCAGTTAAAAGAAGGTGCATCAAGGGATTCTATCCTGACTGCCTTACCACTGATCCAAGAAGCAGCTGCTTTCTTATCAGATGCGTCTATTGACTCTGTCAAAATGGCTGCTAGGGCAGCAGGTCTCTCGAATGCGGTCAGAAGGGCTCTTTGGCTGAAATGTTGGCCAGGCGATATACAGTCAAAATCAAAACTCTGCATCATTCCATGTAAAGGGGAGTATCTATCCGGGCCCACCTTAGATGAACTCCTAGAAAAAGCGGGAGATGACAGAAAGAAGTTCCCCAACCTGCTGGGATCCTACCGTCGTCCCTTTAATAAAAGAAGGTTCGGTCGCGGAGGGAAGCGTACCTTTTCACCTTCAAGGGATCGGTCTAGGTGGGACGACAGACGTAGACGAGGTACGGGATATATGTTCCGTCGTTCCTCAAAAGAAAGGAAGAAGGAGGACAAATGACTAGGAGCCCCGGTGGGGGGTAGACTTTCGCATTTTGGTTCAGAATGGTCAGAGATCACGAATAGTGTCTGGGTTCAAGATACTATTTCTCGAGGTCTTACTCTTGAGTTTTGCCATACCCCACGGGATAAATTTATGTTAACACCCTTACGTTCTAATCCCCTAGAACAATCTGCTCTAGAAGAAGAGGTTTGGTCTCTCTGTTCTAAAAATGTTCTTACACAGGTTCCAGAGACTGATAGAGGGAAAGGATTCTATTCTCCCTTGTTTCTTATTCAGAAACCTGATAACTCGTATAGAACCATTATAAATCTCAGACATCTTAATAGTTTTTTGGTTAAGCATACCTTTAAGATGGAGTCCATTAGCTCAACAATAAAGATACTGTTCAAAAACTGCTTCATGGTGGTAGTCGACTTAAAGGATGCCTATTACCACGTACCTATTCATGCGGATTTCCAGCAGTTCTTGAGGGTAGCAGTATTAATGGGAGGAGTTGTTTATCACTTTCAGTACAGAGCTCTTCCTTTCGGTATAACATCAGCCCCTAGAGTATTCTCAAAAATAGTGGCAGAGGTGATGGCTCACTTGCGAGAAGCTAATGTCCTTATTGTCCCATACCTTGACGATTTCCTCATAATAGGTAACTCGGTAGAACACTGTTTGTCTCAACTAGAACTAACTAGGGTTACGCTGGAACGCCTGGGCTGGATAATTAATTTTGAAAAGTCTCGATTACAGCCTCAAAAAATTCAGAAGTTTCTGGGCTTATTACTAGATTCAACTACACAGCAGTGTTATCTTCCGGAAAATAAACTATCTCAGATTCAGCATCAGGTACAAAAAGCAGTAAATACACCCTCTATGACCCTGCGGCAAGCTATGTCCCTGTTGGGGTCCCTCACATCGTGCATACCAGCGGTAAGGTGGGCACACTTTCACACTAGATCCCTCCAGAAAGAGATTTTGTTTAAGGATAGGATCTTGAGGGGTGTATTAGAGGAAAAAATAACGCTAGAACCAGCGACTCTCAAATCCCTAAGTTGGTGGCTGGATAGGGATAATTTGTCAGCAGGTGTTCCCTGGATGATAGACGTGTCCCGGGTTGTGACTACGGATGCCAGCTCCTCAGGTTGGGGGGCTCACATGAATGACATTGTAGTGCAAGGCCAATGGGAACCATACTCAACATCCTCTTCCAATCAGAGAGAATTATTAGCAATCGAATTGTCAGTTAAAAACCTCCTCATGTATCTGCAGGGCCACCACGTCAGGATCCTCTCAGACAACCGGGTGGCAGTCTCCTATATAAATCATCAAGGAGGGACACACTCCGAGGCTCTGATGCAGATCACAGATCGTCTCCTCCGGATGGCAGAAGAGAATTTACAATCCTTGACTGCTTTGCACATCACAGGAAAAGACAACATAAAAGCGGACTTTCTCAGCCGCAACGTTCTAAAGCAAGGAGAATGGTCTCTAAACGGAGACATCTTCAAACAGATTGTACGCTTGTGGGGTCAACCGGTAGTGGACCTATTTGCCACAAGAGAAAACAAAAAAGTAAAAAACTTTTGTTCCCTAAATCCCAGGGAAAATCCACTGGCAGTGGACGCATTCCTCATAAAATGGGATTTTTCTCTGGCCTACGCCTTCCCGCCACTGAACCTACTACCTCTAGTGGTGAGGAAGGTCAGAGAAGATCGTGCGAGACTCATTCTGATTGCTCCCTTTTGGCCCAGGAGAACCTGGTTTTCATGGCTCAGGACGATGTCAGTGGGCGATCCCTGGGTACTTCCAGACATCCCAAATTTACTCTCCCAGGGGCCGATACTCCATCCACAAGTGAAGGGACTTCATTTGACGGCTTGGAGTTTGAGCGGTCATTGTTAGAAAATAAAGGCTTCTCTCCTAAATTAGTCGATACCCTTTTAAGAAGTAGAAAGCCAATAACAACAAGAATCTACTCCAGAACCTGGAGAAAGTTCTTAACTTTCTCAGAATTTAATATCAATGATGGTGTACCAATACGTCAAATATTGGAATTTTTGCAAAGAGGGTTAGAGTTAAAACTCTCCACAAGCACATTAAAAGTACAAGTTTCTGCACTTGGGGCCCTGTTCTCATGTAATATTGCGGGAAACTACTGGGTGTCGAGATTCATTAAGGCGGTCGGTAGAATTAGACCACTTTATAGAAACAAAATGGTACCATGGGATTTAAATCTTGTCCTTTCTTCTTTGACAAAGCCCCCTTTTGAGCCGTTGAATGAAGCCTCAGTCGGGATGTTGTCTCTCAAAACAGCTTTCCTAGTAGCTATAACATCAGCTCGCAGGATAGGAGACATCCAGGCACTCTCTAGACTTCCCCCGTATATAGAATTTCTCCAGGATAGAGTTATCCTAAGACCGGACCCAGCCTACTTACCAAAAGTAGTATCCCAGTTTCACAGATCGCAGGAGATAGTTTTACCTTCGTTTATCCCTAATCCTTCTAACCCTAAAGAAAGGGAGCTCCATACCTTAGATGTCAGGAGATGCCTTCTTCAATATATCTCGGTCACTAATGATTGGAAGAAGGATAATGCACTATTCCTGTCCTTCCAAGGTCCAAGGAAAGGGGCTAGAGCATCTAAATACATACTAGCTAAATGGATTAGGGAGGCTATCTCTCTTGCTTACACGACAGGTGGGGGTCCGGCTCCGCAGAATCTGAGGGCACATTCCACCCGAGCCATGGCGTCATCCTGGGCAGAGAGGTCTGGAGTGTCGGTCGACCAGATATGTAAGGCGGCCACATGGTCATCCCCTTCCACCTTTTTCAAACACTATAGATTGGACTTGGGGTTCTCCTCAGATCTCACCTTCGGGTTAAGGGTGCTGCAGGCTGTTGTCCCTCCCTAAAAATGGCTTACATCTCTGTAAATCTCTCGTGGTGCTGTCATGGGAGTCCGAATAAAGCATTAAGCTACTTACGGGTAGCGGCATTTTTCGGAGGCCCATGACAGCACCCTTAGTTCCCTCCCTTTTCACATGGGGTTGCACAACTTGGGGTTATAAATAACTAAATAATTTAAAGAAGAAATGTTATCTTCTCACGTGTGTTACTTTATTAAAGTCATTGTGTTTAATTGTATGCAATATTGTGTTTGCTTGTCATTAACTGCGGTAGTCCTCTCAGGCTCTGTAATCCAACTGATGCGTGGGAGAGGTGCCGCCCTTTTGTATCTGTGGGTTTCCTGTTCCTAAAGGGGCGGATCCCCTCTCTCGTGGTGCTGTCATGGGCCTCCGAAAAATGCCGCTACCCGTAAGTAGCTTAATGCTATCACACGTATCCTCAAAAAGCCATCACTTTACCCCAAACCTATGTCCAGCTATCGCCCCATATCTTTGCTCCCATTTACATCCAAACTCCTTGAGCAGCACGTCCATGCTGAACTTTCCTCTCACTTTGCATCTAACTCTCTCTGAGACCACCTACAATCTGGCTTCCGTCTCCACCATTCCACTGAGACTTCCCAGACCAAAATTACTAACGACTTACTTACAGCCAAAGCTAACAGACAATTCTCTATACTCTTCCTTCTAGACCTGTCCTCTGCCTTCGACACAGTTGACCACTGCCTCCTACTGCAGATCCTCTCTTCCTTTGGGGTCAAAGACCTCACCCTATCTTGGATCTCCTCATACCTTACCAACCGCACATTTAGCTTTTTTTACTCCCATACTACCTCTTCATCTCTCCCCCTCTCTGTTGGTGTCCCTCAAGGCTCTGTCCTTGGGCCCTTACTCTTCTCAATCTATACACTCGGCCTGGGACAACTCATAAGGTCCTATGGCTTCCAGTACCATCTATATGCTGATGACACTCAGATCTACCTCTCTGGCCCAGATGTCACCTCTCTGCTCTCCAGAATCCTAGAGTGTCTATCAGCCATATCCTCCGTCTTCTCCTCTCGCTTCCTCAAGCTCAATGTGGACAAATCTCAACTAATTATCTTACCTCCATCTCTCATATCTTCTCTACCTGATCTATCTATCAAAATAAATGAAATCACACTTTCCCCTGTCCCCAAAATCCGCTGCCTCGGAGTAACCCTGGATTCTAACCTGTCCTTCAAACCGCACATCCAAGCTCTTGCCACCTCATGTCGCCTCCAGCTCAAAAATATTTCCAGAATCCGTCCTTTCCTCAACCCTCACTCTACCAAAATGCTTGTGCATGTCCTAATCATCTCCTGCCTCGACTACTGCAACATCCTCCTCTGTGGCCTACCTTCTAACACTCTCGCACCCCTCCAGTCCGTCCTTAACTCTGCTGCCCAACTAATTAATCTTTCCTCGCTACACTCCTGCTTCCCCTCTTTGCAAATCCCTTCATTGGCTCCCAATTTCCCAGCGTATCCAGTTTAAACTACTAACACTCAACTACAAAGCCATCCATAACCTTTCTCCTCCGTATATTTCCAAACTAATCTCTCAATATCTTCCCTCACGTAATCTCTGGTCTTCCCAAGACCTCCTTCTCTTCACGCTTATTCGCTCCTCACCCAATCGCCTCCAAGACTTCTCCCAAATATCCCCCATCCTCTGGAATTCTGTGCCCCAACACGTCCGGTTATCCACCACATTTGGATCCTTCAAATGAAACCTGAAAACCCACCTCTTCAAAGAAGCTTACAGCCTGTAATGACCACACGGCCACCTCAACACCATCTGAGCTACTGCAACCCTCGACCTACTGTCTCCTTCCCCATAATCCTGTAGAATGTAAGCCCGCAAGGGCAGGGTCCTCTTCCCTCTGTATCAGTCTGTCATTGTTATTTGTGTTTACTGTAAGTGATATTTGTATTTAGATGTAATCCCTTCTCATGTACAGCACCATGGAATTAATGGTGCTATATAAATAAATAATAACACTGGAGCTTTGCATACGGCGATTAACCTGTTAAATCCTGCCGTCAATTTCTGACAGCGGCATTTAACACGTGCCGATGTGTACTGCTCGTGCCATGCTCCCATTGGCGCAACTATGACATTATTGCGGGCTACTAGTGGGTTGTCGACAGCTGGGATGCCTGTCATTACGATACTACTGTGAAAGCCTGTGTTTACAGGAGATTGTAATTTTAGCAATACATAACAGTGGTGATGCTCTACTTTGTGTAGTACAAGTTGTGATCAGACGTTCGTAGATTCCAGTCCCCTAAGGGGGACGATTAACTTCTTCACGCCTTGGCCATCTTCCTTTTTTTTCTCTCCCCAATTTTGTTTTTCTTACCCCTTTTCCAAGGGCCATAACTTTTATTTTTCTATCTTATATCAGTATGAGGACTTGTTTTTTGCAGGACGACTTGTACTTTTGAATGACACCATTCATTCTGTTGCATACCATTAATTTCTGTGTAGTGGTACTGACCCGGAGAATCACATTGCCTAGTCAGTTTTGCTTTATAGTGAACATGGTAAATAAAAAAAATTATTTTTTTTTATCCCGTTTTTCAGTACACGATGTGGTAAAATGATTTCTGTCATTCAAGACAAGTCCTCATATGGCTGTATTGACAAAATTGTAAAAGTAATTGCTCTTGAAAGAAGGTGAGAATAAAACAAAAGAAAAATGTTCATGCTTGAAGGAGTTAAAATACTAGACGGTTTTTATTAATTTCACCGCCACAGTGGTAGCACTGATATAATTTCCGTGCTCTGCAGGAAACAGTGAGGCATGGTGGAGGTTCCTTGCAAGTTTTGGGCTGTGATTTAGCAAATGGAGTTGGAGATTTGATCAAGATTAATGTTTTCCTCAATAATGGAAAATGCAGGCAGATACTTGTCCATCATGCAATACCATCATGAAACTATCTGGCTCCAAATGTATTTTGCAGCAGGCCAACAACCTCAAGCATATACCGTAATCATTACCCTATAAAGAACCATCTTCACCGTAAAGCACAAGGAGTCTTTTAAAGTGTAACCGTAATTTCATTTCTTATTTTATAAAGTGTATATATAGTACACACTAAGATTTCATCAGTGAAATCTTTCTCGGTCAGAGATGATCAGTCATTTTCCAAATTTTCAATTTACAGGTAAAATCTGTATTCGGTGAAGGCAGACTTTCTCATTACTGAGAGAGAATCTATTCAGTACTACCTGACATCTCCTGTGTGAAACGATTTGGGAGGTGCTGTAGGTAGAACTACCCCCTCCTCCATACGCGGAATCTTATCAGTAGTACCTTCTCTATCTCATACCTTAGTAATGTTATCTGCCTTCACTCAAAACAGATTTTACCCATAAACTGAGAATTTTGAAAATTAATAATCAGTCCTGACTGACAAAGAAGCATATTTATCTGATATGGATTACAAAGTTGCTTATTTTCATATGTGCTACTGATCTTTGAAATAGAAATTAAAACTACGGTTACTGTTTTAAATACTAACAAAGCAAAGAAAGAGTCTAAAACGTCCCAAAAGTACGGTACAAATTATTAGGATTTTTATTCACATCACATATATATCATAAAAGCAACACATGTAATAATAGACAAAGCAATTTAATGAGTAACAGGTGTAAGAGCATATATATATCCCAAATATTAGTGGGGGAAGGACAGAATCTAACATCTATATTATAACACCGTATAAGTGCGACTCGCTTAAGATTGCTCCCTCAAACTCTATCTATTACTGTTTTAAGTTAATATGGCCTCCGCAGAGCCCTGATCTCAACGTCCGTGTTTGGAGATTACATGAAGAGACACGTGGATGTGAGCAGTCTTATATTCACAGAAGATCTGTGGTTCTCCGAGATGGTTAAGACAATTTCACTGTTGAGTTCCTTCAAAAATGATGTGCAAGTTTAGCTAGAAGAATTGGTGCGTTTATGTTTTGAAGGCACAGAATGGTCACACCAAATATTTGATTCAGATTTTTCTTTTGTTCTTTCACTCTGTTTCATTAATTGATAAATTACACTATTAACACGTCTATGTTTGAAAGCATTCTTACTGCAATAATTGCTATTTATCCACCCTGCCTAAAACTTGTGCACAGTACACTCTATGTATGCATGCATGTATGTGTATGTATACATATTGGGCCTAGTGGGAGAATGAAGAATGAAAGACACCGTAACCCCCCAAAAAAAATACATTATCTAAAGAAAACGTTAGTGGTACTTTGAAAACCCAACTCAAAATAGTGATTTATTGTGTATAGTGCTGAAGTACAGTAATTGGTTATGGTCTTCTGCTCGTGTTAATGTGAGGCTGCTTGTTGTTATGCAGTTTTAGGCCAGAAATGTGAAAAACATCAGAATATCTGGATTATTTTCTAGATTGCTGAAGTATTACTGTGTCATCTATTTAAAGGGAACCTGTCACCCCGTTTTTTCAGTATGAGATAAAAATACCATTAAATAAAGCCTGAGCTGTGCTTTACAATAGTGTATTTTTTGTCCCCTGATTCCCCACCTATGCTGCCTAAGTACCTTACCAAAGTCGCCGTTTTCGCCTGTCAATCACGCTGGTCTGGTCAAAAGGGCGTGGTGAAATGGCTGTTTCTCCCCCACCTCTTGCTTATCTTCCCGGCGTTGGCGTAGTGTTTTGCGCATGCCCAACAGCGGAATTCTGTTTGCATGCGTGCGCAGATGGAGTGCTCTGCTGCCCGGGGCTTCAGGAAAATGGCCGTGGGATGTCGTGCGTGCGCAGATGGATATCGCGGCGGCCATTTTCCTGAAGCAGAGATGCGAACTCGGCTTCAGAAAAATGGCTGCCGCGATCTCCATCTGCGCTCCCGTGGCCATTTTCCTGAAGCCCCGGGCAGCAGAGCACTCCATCTGCGCACGCGCGGCCTCAGGAAGATGGCCGCCGCCACGGAAAAGCTGGTGAATAGCGCAGATCGCGCTCTTTGTCTGCTGCTGCACAGTGCATTCAGCAGTTGCGCATGCGCAAAACACTACGCCAACGCCGGGAAGATAAGCAAGAGGTGGGGGAGAGAAACAGCCAATTCACCACGCCCTTTGACCAGACCAGCGTGATTGACAGGTGAAAACGGAGACTTTGGTAAGGTATTTCGGCAGCATAGGTGGGGAATCAGGGGACAAAAAATACACTATTGTAAAGCACAGCTCAGGCCCTATTTAACGGTATTTTTATCTCATACTATAAAAACGGGGTGACAGGTTCCCTTTAATAGTTTATGGGTCTTTCTACTGAGATATTCTAGGATAAAATGAATATTTACGAAGGACCGAAAAATCTGGGTAATACACTAAAGACTTTGACTCTATGTATGCCAAGGACCAGAATTTGCAAGCTGCTATGAAACAGCTCGGTGGTTGGATTGCTGTCCTTTTGCCTTCAAAGGGTATGTGCACACGTTGCGGATTTGCCTGCGGAACCGCAGCGGACTGGACACTGCGGATTCCCAGCAGTTTTCCATCCGGTTTACAGTACCATGTAAACCTATGGAAAACAATATCTGCAGTGCACATGCTGCAGAAAATACGCGCGGAAACGCTGTGGTTTGTTTTCTGCAGCATGTAAATTCTTTGTGCGGATTCAGCAGCGTTTTACACCTGCTCCTCAATAGGAATCCGCAGGTGAAATCCACACAAAAAACACTGTAAATCCGCGGTCAATCCGCAGGTAAAATGCAGTACGTTTTCAAAAACTGAGCGGAAAAACCGCATATAAAATCCGCAACATGGGCACATAGCCAAAATGCATTGATTTCCTATTTTCAGTCATTTTATTATACCGTATATACTCGAGTATAAGTTGAGATTTTCAGCCTTTTTTGTTAAGGCTAAAAGTGCCCCTCTCGGCTTATACTCGAGTCATTGTCCCGGGGGTCGGTGGGGAGCGGCAGGAGTGGCGGCTGTCACATCATACTCACCTGCTCCCGGTGCGGTCTCTGCACTTCCCTGTTTTCTAAGTGACCGTGCATGGTTTCTATTTGCACGGGTTTCTCTCTTCTTCGCTTTTTTTTTTTTTTTTTTCATTTTGAGGGAGCTTTTGCAATGTATTAGTGCCACTGTTTATTCACTTAATTATGAGCTTTTTATTCTACTTTGTAATCTGTTGTGCTGTTAAGTTCTAATTTGAAAAGTTTGTGTTCCTTCATTAGAGTGTCACAAAAGAAAGACAGAGCAAACTTGTTCAGCAACAAAATGACATAACTGGCCTCTCTAGGCAGGTGAAACATGTCCTAAACTTCACAAACTGGGCAATCGCAAGTGGCAGCAGCACGGCATTGTTATACAGCAAACGTCTGGTAAGTCTTGTTACTTGGGTAATACAGATTAGACTAGTGTTTTAACCCCTTACTGACATCTGTTGTGCTATGACGACATGTTGGACCCCATTGCACAGCAATCATCAACCTCTTGCAGCAGCAGCAACCAGAGCAGATCTCTATCCATAGCCCCTGACCTTTTATATGCTACGTCAATCTCTGACTGCAGCATTTAAAGGGCACACCGCCAGTCCATACGTCTGTGCCCTCCCACGGTGTGATTGTGATGTTCCAATGGGTTGCCACAGCACCTGTGGGCCTGCTGAAGACGCACACAACTGCCTTGATGACGGTACTTTTGTGAAGCCCAGCCTGTGGCTGGGTTTTCATGGGAGACCGTGATTTTTTACTATATGCTGCAAGAGATCTCGGGTGAGCACAGATTCAAGTTTGCTAAGGGGACTTACAAAAACGAAAAAAATTCAAATCTCCCCCTTTTAACCCATTTAAAATAAATAAAAAAATAATTATTAAATTATTATTGGAAATATGATTATAAAAAATAAACATATTTAGTATTGCTGCAACTATAAAAGTATGGTCTATCAGAATATCGAATTAATGCAATAGAGAAAAGAAATCAAAATCCTAAAATTGTGTATTTTCAGTCACTGCAGCTTTGGTAAAAAAAAAAAAAAAGATACAATAAGGAGTGATCAAAACGTCAAATATATTTAAAAAAACAAGACAAAAAAACAACAACAATTTCTTAAAAGGGTTGGCCTCTTTAAAAAACAAACACACCTCTGGTATTTAGGCACATCCATCTCTATATCTGTTCATACTTATTCTCCACTATGTAAACACTACTACTGTCATATTGCAGCTTGGGTTGTACCATGTGATTTACCCACATGACTTTCTCACCCACTAATCACATCCTTTTCTGTGCGCGCGGTGCTGGTTACTGAGCGTGATCAGCACACGGGCAGATGCTGAACACTGTTTCTTTTGGGCCATGTTCACACTTTGCGGTTTTTACCGCGGAACCGCGGCGATTTTGATGCTGCGGGTCCGCAGCAGTTTCCATTGCGTTTACATTTACATGTAAACCCTATGGAAACCGCAAACCGCTGTGCACATGCTGCGGGAAAAAACGCGCAGAAACGCAGCGGTTTACAACCCGCAGCATGTCACTTCTTTGTGCAGAATCGCTGCGATTCTGCACACATAGAAATGCATTGAACTGCTTACTTCCCGCATGGTGCTGTGCCCACGTTGCGGGAAGTAAGCGGATAATGTGCGGGTGGTACCCGGGGTGGAGGAGAGGACACTCTCCTCCAGGCCCTGGGAACCATATTTGGGGTAAAAAAAAGAATTAAAATAAAAAATCATGTTATACTCAGCGCTGCACGCGGCCGGCCGGTCAGAGTTGCTGTGCGAACAGGACCTGCGGTGACGTCGCGGTCACATGACCGTGACGTCACGAAGGGTCCTTCTCGCACATCATCTTTGGAACCGGACCGCCGGGTGCAGCGCCGAGGAGATCGAGACGTCAGAGGGTGAGTATATAAACTTTTTTTTATTTTAACATTACTATTGATGCTGCATATTGCTGCATATGCAGCATCAATAGAATAGGAGTAATCCCGCAGCGGAAACCGCGGAACAAACCGCGATAAATCTGCAGGGATAACCGCAGCGGTTTTGCCCTGCAGATTTATCAAATCTGCTGCGGGAGAACCCGCAGAGGTCACCTGCAAAGTGTGAACATGGCCTTAATGCACTAAGTGGGCTCTTCCACAGTACAGAACCCACGCAGAAGATGTTTGCATGCAAGAATCAAAGAAGTTTTGTGGGTAAATTGCTTGACTGTTCCAATCTTTCAGTGGAAGCAGCGACCGCAGAGCTGCAGCGCTTAAGGTACCGTCACACTAAGCAACGTCGCCAGCGATCTGTGACGTTGCAGCGTCCTAGGGAGCGATATCGCTGTATTTGACACGCAGCAGCGATCAGAATCCCGCTGTGAAATTGCTGGTCGCTGCTAGAAGGTCTGCACATTATTTGGTCGCTAGGTCGCCGTGTTTGACAGCAAAAGCAACCATACCAGCGATATTTTACACTGGTAACCAGGGTAAACATCGGGTTACTAAGCGCAGGGCCGCGCTTAGTAACCCGATGTTTACCCTGGTTACCAGCGTAAAATGTAAAAAAAAACAAACACTACATACTCACATGCTTCCCCCGCCGTCTGCTTCCCACACTGACTGAGCGCCGCAAATTGAAAGTGAAAGCACAGCACAGCGGTGACGTCACCGCTGTGCCCTGCTACTGCCGGCGCTCAGTCATTACAGGAAGTGGACGCCGGGGGACGCATGTAAGTATGTACTTACATTTTACGCTGGTAACCAGGGTAAACATCGGGTTACTAAGCG
This sequence comes from Ranitomeya variabilis, assembly GCF_051348905.1. Classification (NCBI taxonomy): domain Eukaryota; kingdom Metazoa; phylum Chordata; class Amphibia; order Anura; family Dendrobatidae; genus Ranitomeya; species Ranitomeya variabilis. The sequence continues at coordinate 197,552,175 of NC_135234.1, read as the reverse complement.
CGGCCCTGCGCTTAGCAACCCGATGTTTACCCTGGTTACCCGGGGACCTCGGCATCGTTGGTCGCTGGAGAGCGGTCTGTGTGACAGCTCTCCAGCGACCACACAGCGACGCTGCAGCGATCGGCATCGCTGTCGCTATCGCTGCAGCGTCGCTTAATGTGACGGTACCTTTACTTAGCCCACACATGAGCCACCAGGGGTCTTCTAATTGCCTGGTGAGGAGCAGTATGAAGATCTTAGCAGATTACAGTATACATTTTATTATGATTTTTATAATGAAGCCAAATCCTTTAAGTCAAGATATGTTAATCCCACTTTGGGTATAATCATAGAAGGACCTCTGTAACGAGGATTCCATAGTGACTAGAAACACCAAATTTAATTTGTTTATTCAAAGTTTACATTTGGCTTATTGATTTTATTTATTTTTCTGTACTCCTGTAGTTTCTCATTTCTGGTTCTTTTTTTTCCCAGATTACTTTTCAGTTACGTCACATTTTAAAGGCTCGATGTGACCCGGTACCAGCAGCAAATGGAGCAGTACGGTTCCATTGTGATCCGACATTCTGGGCAAAGAATGTAGTAAATTTAGGTAAGCTTGTTCTTGGTTCACCTTCTATACAAATTGACCATTTTAAATACTTGAGATGATATATTATATTTATGTATTTTTTTTTATTTTTATTTCTTGCCTAATTTAAACAGCAGTTCAGAGATGCTTTACAGCAGCCACATGGACTGGTTTTCTAGAGATGGCCCCCTGATGTCTATCATGTATTGTGGGCATTGCTCTGGGACATGTGAGGATGCCCATGTGCAGTTAAAAGAGGCGGTCCGGCTCCAGCTATATGACTGGGATGTTAGATTTCATTGTAGACCGCCTGCAGTGATGAAAAAGAAAAAAAAAAACTTCTGTCTGAGAATTGATCTCTACCAAACAGTAAATGTCAATAAGTTTTATTGTGAAAACTGCTGTACCAATTAGAGGAGGTACTCAATTTAAATAAAAAGAAAATCCGCTGACCGGTCTTCGAAATGTACTATAGAGTGTATATTAAAGGGAACCTGTCAGCAGGATGGTGCACAGTAACCTACAGACACTGTCAGGTCGGCGCCGTTATACTGATTACAATGACACCTTGGTTGATGAAATCCGTTTTGTGGATGTTTTCTAATCTTTATTTTCAGTTTTGTGTTAGAGATTGTCGTGCCCTAAGGCGGGGCTGGTGTATGTGGTGTAACAGTAGTCTCCAACTTTATTGTATCATGGTCTTTGTTTCAAAATGTCTTTCTGTTGTGAAGTTCTTGCTATCTATTCCCTTCTGACTTACCATTTTCTTTTTCCCAGGCAATCTTATTATTGAAAATAAGCCGACTTCTGGGTACGCTCCTAATGTTGTTGTGGGGCAAGGTCCCCAAGGAACAAATCATGTAAATAAACCCCCTGCACAAATTAACCTAGCACAACTCCGACTCCAGCATATGCAGCAGCAGGTGTATGCTCAAAAACATCAGCAGCTCCAGCAAATGCGGATGGTACAACCACCAGGTCCGCATCAAAGGCCACCTGGTCCGCAAGTCATGCATCAACAGGCAAGTATAACTTAGGGCAATGGTGTCTTCTTTAAATATAATAGATGTAATGATACTGGATGGAGTACTATGTAGGTTGCATTATACTTTATATAGCACTGTGAGGCCATTATTCTGTGTGGAGTACTATGTGGGGCCATTATTCTGTGTGGAGCACTATGTGGGGGCCATTATTCTGTGTGGAGCACTATGTGGGGCCATTATTCTGTGTGGAGCACTGTGTGAGGCCATTATTCTGTGTGGAGTACTATGTAAGGCAATTATTCTGCGTGGAGCAGTATGTGGGGCCATTATTCTGTGTGGAGCAGTATGTGGGGCCATTATTCTGTGTGGGGCCATTATTCTATGTGGAGCTCTATGTGGGGCCATTATTCTATGTGGAGCACTATGTGGGGCCATTATTCTATGTGGAGCCATTATTCTGTGTGGAGCACTATGTGGGGCCATTATTCTGTGTGGAGCACTGTGTGAGGCCATTATTCTGTGTGGAGTACTATGTGAGGCAATTATTCTGCGTGGAGCAGTATGTGGGGCCATTATTCTGTGTGGAGAACTATGTGAGGCAATTATTCTGCGTGGAGCAGTATGTGGGGCCATTATTCTGTGTGGAGCAGTATGTGGGGCCATTATTCTGTGTGGAGCAGTATGTGGGGCCATTATTCTGTGTGGAGCAGTATGTGGGGCCATTATTCTATGTGGAGCTCTATGTGGGGCCATTATTCTATGTGGAGCACTATGTGGGGCCATTATTCTATGTGGAGCCATTATTCTGTGTGGAGCACTATGTGGAGCCATTATTCTGTGTGGAGCACTATGTGGGGCCATTATACTGTATGGATCAGACACTTTTTGTAGCCATTATACTGTATGGAGAACTCTATGGGCATTATAGTTGGAGAATCATGGTGTGATTGGGTCACCATTATTTATTTATTTATTTATTTTTGTCGAGGTTGGAGGGTACTGTGTAGGAATTCACTGTAGAGATAACATACTCTGGGGGCACTTTTGTTTGCATCATACTTTCTGTATTATTCATGTTTTTGTATCCCTTGTTAGTACTTATTTAGGTTAAGCCATTTGGCCATATGTTTGCTGCTCCTAAGTAACATATTTATTCTAATATTTTATTCTAAGATCTATAAATTAAAATGCACTTTGCTCGTGGGACAACCCCTTTAAGTTTGTTTCCATATGAAAAGGTTAATTTTATTTAATCAGGAAATTTTCTGAATTGTAAACATTTTTTTGTTTAAACTCCTTAGTGACCGGGCCAAATTTTTTAAATCTGTCCATTGTCACTTTATGGTAATAACTCTGGAACGCTACAACATATCCCATTGGTTTGGAGATTGATTATCCCTTTAAACAGACAGCCACAACATAAAAAAATCTCCCTCACGCCTGCTTTACATCAGCACAATTTGTAAAATGTTATTTTATTTTGTTAGCATTTTAGGATGTTTAAAATTGTAGCAGTAATTTTTTCCTTTTATTCCAAGGAAATTTACAAAACAATTTTAGGGACCTATCAGGTTTGAAGTGACTTTGGGGGTCCTATATATTGGAAACCCCAAAAGTGATACCATTTTAAAACAGCATCCCCTGACAAATTGAAAACTGCTGTCAGGTAGTTTATTAACCCTTCAAGTGATTTTCAGGAATTAATGCAAAGTGGCATAACAATGAAAAGGTGTATTTTTTACCACCTAAATGTCGCTGACTTCTGAACAGGTTACTGTAGCCGGCAGACTCTAAGGACCACATGCTCAAGATCTCAGGGTGACATTGGGGATAAAGAGGAAGCCCCCACACTCTGTTAACCATTTATATGATGTAGTCACTATTGATAGCAGCATCTAATTGGTTAAACAGATATGGACGGTGCCAACACTGATTGTGGCTAATGCAGCAAGTTGTCAGCTATAGTGTACAGCCGACAGCTGCTGGATTATCACCTGTATGGGGGGGCTGTTCTCTGATATGTCAGGTCATTAAAAAGACGTACTGGCGGTCATGAAGGGGTTAATAAATATGAAGGTTGGCCCACCACATGGTCCAAGCTTTTCATTGTGGCTGTGTATTTGAGTTTGATATCCGTGCTCTAGTAAGTGCATGTCCTTCTGTCCCTGCCATGTCCCAATGAATGCCACTGCCCTACTAAGCATGTAACCCCTCCTTATACTAACCTACACCCTTTGTTGTGAAGGTCAAAAGTAGTTGTAAGGATAAGGGATGCTATGAATAAAAGTAAATAAGACTTTTACTCAAAAGTAAATCTATTAATATGTCCATGTAGCTCATTCAAAGAGTCAAAAGTCCAGCAATATCATTATATGAGCAGTCTGGTTCCTCAGTTACTGAGAAATCGGGGTTTGATTTGATATACAAATTAGGATGCAGATCTAAGGCCTGTGTCACTCCAGCTCTATTCCTCACCTTACACCCCCTTTTTCTGCGACACTGTTAGAGCTGGAGTGATGCATGTGTCAGATCTCCAGTAGTCCTTCAGCCTCATTTGCATATAAATTCAGACTCCGTTTTCTCAGTAACCGATTAATGGATTGGCCGTGTAAAGGTTTTGCTGTACTTGTCTTCACAAGGTCTGTTAGTGTAGATAAATAGTTTTGGGAGTTTGGAATCCTGCCGACAAGCTACCTAGAATTCATGACCATGTTAAGTGCAGTGTATTAATGCAATGTGCAATGTATGTGCAATATTGGCTACTTTCTGGAAATGCTACAGTGACCAAACCATATAAAATAATTAATGGTAACAGTTAAAAAAAAATAAAAGTAAATTTATAATAAACCATGGGGTCTTTTTTTGTAAGTAGCTGAATTTTTTTCTTTAAAGATGCTAACCCAACAATTAAACTCTTGCAGCCTCCAAGGTTAATCAGCATGCAAACCATGCAGCGAAATAACATGAACTGTATACCTTTCCAAGCGCATCAGATGAGAATGGCACAGAACGCTGCCCAGAATGCCAATCGAATGCAAGGTATACCTCGGCACAATGGGCCCCAGTACTCAATGATGCAACCTCATCTCCAAAGACAGGTATGTTTCAGTGCTTTACATATATTGAAATAATTTCAGCATTCTTGTTTTTATTAGCAAATGTTGGTTTGACACAAATGTTTGAGGGACTTTCTATGGTTTTACCTAAAGGTAAAAAGCACCGAGATTCAACAATTAAGTTCAGCAGTTAAGACAACAATTACTTGAATGAGAATGATTTGCAAAGGATGGGAACGCTGCTGATTCTGGGAAAATGATCAGAACTTTTTCTAATTCTGTACAGCTCCTTTGTAATTAGTTTAGTTTCCTCCAGCTGATCACCATACGAGCAGACCATGTCTCACAATCTGTATAAGCCAACTGCATTGATATGTCTACGTGGATGCCCATCCTTTTGCCGATCTGACATATATAAAGAAACATTTTATTTTTAACTTTTTTTATATATACTTTGTCTAGTCTGATTTAAGCTTGCAGGATCACCTCGTTATTATGAAAGGGGGAAGTGAAATAAATGGCTTTATTGCACTTCTGTAGGCACTAGTAACTGATGACTGGTTGTAGATAGCTTTCCTTACTTCTCGTCTGTGTTGGAAGGGGGTAATATTTGATTTCGTACTTGAGGTGAAAGAGGTTGTATCATAATTGGACATTACCCCCGTACATAGTCATGGGCAAAAGTTTTGAGACTGACACAAATTGTTTTTCACAGCTTTAGTGTTTTTATATCTTTTTGTGAGATGTTTCTGTGGTTACTGAAGTAGAATTCTAGGCATTTTATAATTTTATTTAGTTTAAGTTCACACAGGGCGTTTTTGCTGCGTTTTTTTGTGCTAATTTTTAGTTGCTTTTTACAGTACCAGCAAAGCCTATGAGATTTCAAAAATCTCATGCACACACATTTGTTTTTTGTGTGATCAGTATTTTGTGCTTTGCTGCTTTTTTTGGACATAGGGCATGTCACTACTTTTAGCGTTTTTTCAGCGTTTTCCACCCATTGACTTGAATGGATGGTGAAAAAACGCTACATATACGCAGGTTGACTTTTCTTGCAGTGTATATGCTGCAGAAAAGTCAAGGACAGCCGGATGTGGCCTCACACTCTGCTCCGCTACATCTAGATGGCAGGCTGCATGATGCATCCATACAGCCTGTCATCCAGCAGACGACACTATAGTGTTTGACACGCTGTCATATGCATGACAGGCAGCAAACACCGCTTCTGAACGGCAGGGAAAGCATCCCCGCCGGTCAGAGAGCCGCGGGTCCCACGCTGTCAGTGGGAGCCTTCGCTCAGCTGTGATCGGAGGTGTAAACTTTACCTCCAATCACTGGTGTCAGCTGATGGGACTACTGCTCCCATCATCTGACACCCACAGCCGCTAATTGCAGTGAGAGCAGGAGCGGTGGATGGGAGTTTTCACCTGCCGCTCCTGCGCTATAAACAAAATAAAAACAAAAAGCTTTGGGGTTCCCCCTAGTTTTGATAACCAGTCAAACAAAACTCACAGCTGGGGGCTAGTTATCAAGAATAGAGGGGTCCTCACGCTTTTTTAAAATTATTTAAATAAATAATGTAAAAAAACGGCACTGGGTCCCCCCCATTTTTTGATAACCAGCATAGCTAAAGCTCACAGCTGGGGGCTGGTATTCTCAGGCTGGTAAGGGGCCATTGATATAGGCCCCCCAGCCTAAAAATGGCAGCCCGCAGCTGCCCAGAAAAGGCGCATCTATTAGATGTGCCAACTCTGTCGCTTTGCAGGGCTCTTCCCACTTGCCCTGTAGCATTGGCAAGCGGGGTAATGAGGGGTTAATGTCACCTTCCTATTGAAAGGTGACATTAAGCTGGCTTAGTAATGGAGAGGCGTCAATAAGACACCTATCCATTACTAATCCTATAGTAATTAAAGGATTAAATAAACACACACACAGAAAAAAGTATTTTAATGAAATAAAACAATATACACAGTTTTTCCATTTTATTATTCTGCCATTCCAAGTGAAGCCATGGATCGTCTGAAATAAAAGTAAAATGATAAACCAAAAGTATACTTCCTGATCCATCGTAGTCCGATATAACGAGTGTCCCACGCAGTATCTGGGGGAGATGAAGCTTACAACCGGGAGCGCTGGTAATGCGGCTGCTACTGGGGAATGAATGAGACGCTTCAGGCGCAGGCTCAGTAACTAGCGGTGTTGTCACTGAGCCTGCGCTCCCTCACAGCCTGACCTGAGGTAACTTCTGGACCGTGGGAAAATGCCAGGGAAGAGGTTACCAGAGGTAATCTATCTATTCTATCATTCTATTTATTCCATCAATCTATCTATTCTTTCTATCCTATCCATTCATTCTGTCTCTCTTGATTCTGTCTCTCTTCATTCTGTATCTATTGGAAGTTATTTTTTTTCTGTGTGCACTCAACTTTATTGGCATGCACAAAGAAGAAAATGCGGCAAAAAACGCTCCTAAATCTGCGTTTCTGGCGCAGCTTCTTTCCTGCCAAGATGATCGGGTTTTGCTGCAGAAAAAAAGCAAAAACGCCCTGTGTGATCTTACCCTTAAACTTTTATTGACATGCATCCAGTTTATGCCAAGACTCAATATTTACAGTGTTTATATTTCTGCAATTTACCCTGGCATGTGCTGTATTAGGTTCTGGGAAAAATCCTGGCTAATGACAACACATTTTTGCCTAATCAGTGCTTGAAGTTCTTCAAAATGTCTTTGTTTTTATTTGTCCACTCACTTTTTGAGGTTTTGAGGATTAACTAAATCAATGGGCTTGAGATCTGTAGTTCCAATACCATGGACCCCAAATTTCAAGGTTCACCATGGTATTAATTTATCACTTTTGTCTTGTGACATGGTGCTTCAGCATTATTTGTCACCATAGTGCTCCTGGATTTTTGGGAGAAGGTGCTCTTGGAGGATGTTTCGATCCCATTCTTTATTCATGGCTGTGTACTTAAAGAAGTTGTCCACTACTTTTACATTGATGCCCTATTTTTAAGACAGAGTATCAATGTGTGATCGGCCGGGGTCCGACAGTCAGCTGTCATCGGCTGCGGTGGCCATTGGCCGGATATACTTGCTTTTGGAGCTCGGCGGGTCAACTTATAGTGGCCAGGGCTTGTTACTGCACATCTGCCTCCTATATTGAATTGAATAGGAAGCGGATCAGTAGTAGGCCATGACAAGTAGACATCTGAGCTCCGTAAATAAGTACTTCTGGCTGGTGGCCGCCTCTGCTGACACCAGTAACTACTGATCGGTGGGGATGCCCAGTGCCAGACGCTGGTCATTCGGACATGGATGCCCTATCCCTATCCTGAGGGCTTCAACGTAGAAGTAGTGGACAATTCCTTTAAGCAAAATTACGGTTTGCATGACTTAGGACTCATGTTAGCATTAACCTTTTCTTCTGCTGGCCATCACTGTTCCAAATTTTCCAACAGTCTGAATCGGCCTTCATCAGAGAATATTGCTTTACCCCAGTCATCGTCAGCCCAATCACAGTGCTTCCTGGAGAATGTCACGGTCTTTGATTGTTTTTTCTTGGAGATGAGCAGCTCCGTTGCTGCCCTCTTTGATATCAGGCCATCTGGCAAAAGTCTTTGTCTCAAAGATTTCTTTACTATTGGTCTTGTGGTGAAAGTCTGTTCTGACTGGCATTCTGATCACTTTTTATTCCATCTTTTGTATAACAACATGACCTAAAACCCTCACCTCTGCCTTTTTTTTTTACTTTGCAGATTATTATTCTATAGTTTGGGTTATTACAGACACAATGATACCAAATATGTAGAATTTACTATAAAAGATAAATAAGATATATGGTAGATAAAATATAGTATCTATTGGTACTATTTTGGGCTTCATGAGACTGAGTGCTTTCTATTCAAATTTCAAAGTGAAATGATCATATAACAGTAGTGCTGGATATATGTATAAGCAAAAATTTGGGCACCCTTGGAGATTTGTGGGCTAAGAGAACTTTGATCAAGGTTTCAGACCTTAATTGGTCTGTTATGGCTTATTTACTATCATCATTAGGAAAGGCCAGGTGATGCAAATTTCCTAGCTTTATAAAAACCCCAGGCTCATCTAACATTGTACCCAAAAATAGCAGCCATGCGTTCTAAGCAGCTGCTTAGCACTCTGTAAATGAAAATGGTGGAGACCCACAAAGAAGGAAAAGGCTGTAAGAAGATAGCAAAGCGTTTTGCAGTGAACAGGAACATTGCAGGTCTAGATAAGGTCTGGAAGGCCATGTAAAATTTCAGTGAGAGCTGCTTGTAGGATTGTTGAGGCAAATTGGAACGCTTGCTTGACTGCAAAAGACCTTCAGAAAGATTTTAGCAGACTCTGGAGTTGTGATACATTGTTCTACTATTCAGAGAAACCTGCACAAATATGGCCTTCGTGGAAGAATCATCAGAAGAAAACTACTCCTGCATGCTCAATATAAAATTCACTGTCCTGAGTATGCAAAAGAACATCTAAACAAGCCTGATGCATTTTTGAATCAAGACTTGTAGACTGATTAGGTTAAAATGGAACTCTTTGGCCACAATGATCAAAGGTATGTGTGGAGGAAAAAGGGCACAGATTTTCAGGAAAAGAACATGTCGCCAACCACTAAGCATGGAGGGTGGATCAATCATGCTTTTGGGTTGTGTTGCAGCCAGTAGCACAGGGAACATTTTACAGGTAGAGGGAAGAATGGATTCATTGAAATTTCAACAAATTCTTGCTGCAAACATAACACCATCTGCAAAAAAGCTGAAGTTGAAAAGAGGAAGACTTCTACAAATGGATAACGATCCTAAATACATATCAAAATCTACAATGGACTACCTCAAAAGGCGCAAGCTCAAGGTTTTACAATAGCCCTCACAGCCCCCTAATCTGAACATCATTGAAAATCTGTGGCTAGACCTCAAAATAGCAGTGCCTGCAAAGCAATGCGACCTAGGAATCTCACTGAACTGGAAAAATTCTCCTAGGAGGAATGGATAAAAATCCCTCAAACAAGAATTGAAAGACTTCTGGCTGGCTACAAAGCGCGTTTACAAGCTGTGTTACTTGCAAAAGGGGGTGCTACTAGGTACTAACCATGCAGGGTGCCCAATTTTTGCATCAGACCATTTTTCTTTTTGCAATGTTTACTTAATATGTAAAAAATTACTTTAGTATTTTAGGCAAAAAAAAAAAAAAAAGTAATGTCATCTTTAACTTTAACCCTGTTAGAGATCATTTAGTCTTCAACTTGCTTAACTGTTCACATTAAGAATAATTTTGACCAGGGGTGCCCAAACCTTTTACATTCCACTGTAAGCAAGTATAAGTTTCCTGTTGATCAATGCCTTAGCACAGCGTATGTAATCTAGATAGTGGCAGGTAATACCAGGAATGCTGCTTATGGTTGCACACGTTTCCTACTACTTGTAGTTAGCACAATAATCCTTTCTTGACTCCCCATATGCTGCCACTGCATTTAGTAAAAATAAAATGATATTCCGGGCCTGAGACTCTGCACCCTGGTGATTGTTGTTTTACTGCTATGCTCGAGGACCTGTTCTTGCTTTGTAAAATGCAATCTTCTCTTTATGCTAATCTAGAAACAAAGCATCAGACTGCACTGATAACTGACATGTATGCATGCCCATTTCGGTGTATGTATTAACATATATTACCATAACATAATCTTCATATAAAATGTCTTTGATGTTCTGCTGTCCAGTAAAGTGACCTTTATTAAATGTTTTTCCTTCCAGCAGCACTCTAATCCTGGACATGCTGGTCCATTTCCAGTAGTCTCAATTCATAATAATGCAATCAATCCTACAAGTCCTACTACAGCAACTATGGCAAATGCAAACCGAGGCCCAACCAGTCCATCTGTTACATCCATAGAATTAATTCCATCTGTAACCAATCCTGAGAACCTTCCTTCTCTGCCAGACATCCCACCCATTCAGGTCAGTGCCCCAGGCTTAAAGCATTCATATTTTTGTTAACTTTAAAGTGTTTTAAATGCTTTCTGTTTTCAGGCCGTATTATGGGATCAGAATAAGTAAAGCTTTGCCCGTTGAATACATTGTCTCAAATGTAATTGTACCATATCACGTTATCCCATATTGATAAGTTGATGAATAACTTGCCTTGAGTCTGACCCCTGGAAACCCATCAATCCTGAGATCAGGTCTGTGCAGCAGGTACGACCTCCATATGAGGACGCTTGGCCTGCTTCCATCCTACTCACGCTGGAGGACTATTGCATTAGTTTGTATGCAGTAGTGAATATCAACCAACCCTTCAGGGGGCAAAGACTGGAGCCTACTGAAGTCGTTCCAATGATTAGTCTTCACATTATGTGGCTCTTTGGCCAACAGCCATCTCTGCCTGCTCTCACGTACATGGGATCGCTCATTCAGTCAAGTGCTTCAGTGTTCTCCACAAGGGTGGTCTCTAGACATGTTTAATAACAGCTGATTTTCGGTTGACAGACTCTGATATTTTTCCCGACAGTCAATTTTCTGGGGCTCCTGTACGCAATCAACGGTCTGCCGAACCCGCCATCGTTAGTTTATTGTGAGGCCTAAGCATTGTTATATTATATAGAGTAATATTTCCGATCATAAAGGTTAGCTCTTAACAGTGCATGTTCCTTAGTATTACAAATTCAAAATATTACATATTGCGTACTCCGCCATGGCTAAGAATGCTCCTCAAAAATGTTGAGTGTTTTTACCCTGCTGTAAAGTGTATAGTGCATCCTCTGCTCAGCGCTGCATAGAAGAGAGGCTTAGTTTATCAGCTTGAGGTTCATCATTAAAGTGGCTTTAAAGGGAACCTGTCACCTGAATTTGGCGGGACCAGTTTTGGGTCATATGGGCGGGGTTTTCGGGTGTTTGATTCACCCTTTCCTTACCCGCTGGCTGCATGCTGGCCGCAATATTGGATTGAAGTTCATTCTCTGTCCTCCGGAGTACACGCCTGCGCAAGTCAATATTGCCTTGCGCTGGCGTCTACTCCGGAGGACAGAGAATGAACTTCAATCCAATATTGTGGCCAGCATGCATCCAGCAGGTAAGGAAAGGGTGAATCAAACACCCGAAAACCCCGCCCATATGACCCGAAACTGGTCCCGCCAAATTCAGGTGACAGGTTCCCTTTAATTTGGTCAAGATTGCTTTTTCACTGGTGCCAGTAGTTACCCCCCATTCTACACATATCTGTTTACTACCATCATACGGCTAAAAGGTTGAGACATTTTTGTTGTTTTCCAAGAATATAATAAATGTAAGCGATTTTTACACTTGGAACTTTTAGGCAATTTTGGCTTTTAACCCCTTTCTGCCAGCTGACGGAATAGTACGTCAGCTGGCAGATCCCCTGCTTTGAGGTGGGCTCCAGCAGTGAGCCCACCTCAAAGCCGCGACATGTCAGCTGTTTTGTACAGCTGACATGTGCGCGCAATGAGCGCGAGCGGAATCGCGATCCGCCCGCGCCCATTAACTAGTTAAATGCCGCCGTCAAGCGCTGACAGCAGCATTTAACTAGCGCGCGCGGCCGGAAGTGCTCGCACCGCTGACCCCCGTCACATGATCGGGGGTCATCGGTGCATTGCCATAACAACCAGAGGTCTCCTTGAGACCTCTATGGTTGTTGATAGCAGATTGCTTTGAGCGCAACCCTGTGGTCGGCGTTCAAAGTACACCTGCATTTCTGCTACATAGAGGTGATCTGTACTTCACCTCTATGTAGCAGAGGTGATCGAGTTGTGCATGCTTCTAGCCTCCTATGGAGGCTTTTGAAGCATGCCAAAATAAAAAAAATATTTATATAAGTATTTAAAAATATAAAAAAATAAAAAATATATAAAAGTTCAAATCACCCCCCTTTCGCCCCAATCAAAATAAAACAATTAAAAAAAAATTCAAACATACACATATTTGGTATCGCCGCGTTCAGAATCGCCCGATCAATAAAAACAAAGGATTAACCTGACCGCTAAATGGCGTAGCGAGAAAAAAAATCAAAACTCCAAAATTACGTTTTTTTGGTCGCCGCGACATTGCATTAAAATGCAATAACGGGCGATCAAAAGAACGTATCTACACCAAAATGGTATAATTAAAAACGCCAGCTTGGCACGCAAAAAACAAGCCCTCACCTGACCCCAGATCACGATAATTGGAGACGCTACGGGTATCGGAAAATCACGCAATTTTTTTTAATTTTTTTTTTTAGCAAAGTTTGGAATTTTTTTTCACCACTTAGATAAAAAATAACCTAGACATGTTAGGTGTCTATGAACTCGTAATGACCTGGAGAATCATAATGGCAGGTTAGTTTTAGCATTTGGTGAACCTAGCAAAAAAGCCAAACAAAAAACAAGTGTGAGATTGCACTTTTTTTTTGCAATTTCATCACACTTGGAATTTTTTTCCCGTTTTCTGTTACAGGGTATGGTAAAACCAACGGTAACGTTCAAAAGTACATCTCGTCCCGCAAAAAATAAGCCCTCACATGGCCATATTGACGGAAAAATAAAAAAGTTATGGCTCTGGGAAGGAGGGGAGCAAAAACGAAAACTAAAAAACGGAAAAAGCTCCGGGGGTGAAGGGGTTAAAATCCAGGCCATCATGGGTCCCCTGCTGACTTACATATGTGTGTTAATAATAAAGGGGATTTTTGTTTTATTAACTATGCAAGATTTTAGAAAGTGGCCACCTTGTCTAAAGCAGTTATATGTGAAAAAGATGTCCCTAGAATAATAATTTAAGTACCACTCCCAACATCTTTTTTATTTTTTGTCAAATCTTTTATGAAGGCGTAATGCATAATGGCACCACAGAACTGCTATTGTAAGCTGCCGGATTACTGTGGGATGGGGAAGTCACTTTTCTCAATACAAGTCTATGGGATTCAGAACGAGGTTACAGATCCTTATTCTGAATTTCCCAGAGATTTGGAATTGAATTGATTTTGAAAAGTTGCCTTTGCTTCACATGGCAAACACTCTGTGATTTGTCAGGTCACAACTGCAGTCACATGGTGCCGGATCTGGGCTTAAAGCGCCTACCAGTAGGTACGTGACTAAATGCATTACACTCACATACATGATCTACAAAGGGATAAGAAACTGCTGGAGTGGTGCTTTAGAGTTTATCTGGGCAGAGAAGAAAAGTGTGTAGTCACTCTGTGCACATTGTCATTATTCTCAGTGTGGATGGGCGGTCCAGTGGATACACACGTGCGATTTACTGACTTGCAGTCACGTGCTAACTAGTCTCAGCTGCTATTCTTAACCCCTTCACGACATATGATGTATATTTACGTAATATGTTATGTTCTTGCCTTTGATGTGGGCTCACACACTGATCCTGCTCTTTCCCCACACATGATTGTTGATTTAATCAGCTGTTATGTGCCTTTAACAGCCGTGGATGGATCACTGCGCTCCTCTTGCTGCGGTTAACCAGTTAAAACCTGCTGTCAACCACTGACATTAGGATTTAACTCACGCTTGCTGGAAGTACATCATAAAACCTGCCTATTTACGCCCGTCACGTGATCTAGGGATGCAGATGTCTTATCATGACAGCTGGGGGTCTGCAAAAGACCCTTGTGCTTATTACAATACTTCTGTGAATGCCGGCTTGTGGCCGATGTTCATAGGAGATCATTTCTGCTATAGCACAAGCGATCGGATGTTCGCAGTTTCAAGTGTTTTAGGGGGACTATTGACAATTGTAAGTTTTTAAATATATGAAAAATAAAAAAAAGTTAAAATCACCCCCCTTTTGCCCCATTTAAAATGTAACCATTAAAAAAAAAAAATACAAATTTGATATCACTGCTTTCAGAAATGTCCTATCCAAATATAAAAATTAATCTGATTGCTAAATGGCATAATGAGAGGAAAACTGAAACGCCAGAAGTAAGTTTTTTGGCCAGCGCAACATTGCAATAAGAGGCAATAAAAACATCGTATCTACCTCAAAAAGGTATTGATAAAAATGTCACGGCTCAAAAAATAAGCCCTCATATAGCCCCAGATCCCGGCGGGGAAAGAGACAAACGCAAAAACATTTGCTTAAATTTCAGATTTTTTTTTTTCGCCACTTAAATAAAAATTAAACTAATACTTGTTTAGTTTTTGTACTTATACTGACCTGGGGAATCATAGTAAAAGGTTAGTTTTACCATATAGTGAACATGGTAAATAATAAAAAAAAAAAAATTGTGGCATTTTTGTTTTTCCAATTTTGTCACTTGGAATGTGTTTCCCATTTTCCAGTGCACTATATGGTAAAATCAATGGTGTCATTCAAAAGTACAACTCGTCCTTGAAAAATCAAGCCCTCATATGGCTATACTCACAGAAAAATAAAAGTTATGGTTCTTGGAAGAAGGGGAGTAAAAAAAATGGAGAATGGCCATGACGTGAAGGTGTTAATGTTTTATTGATTGAAGCAAATAAGAATCTAGTTGGCTTGTGACCACCCAATCCCCCTGCGAATTCAGAGCAATCATGAAGATGATAGTCTGCAAAACTGTAAGGCGCTGCGGAATATGTTAGCGCTATGTAAAAATAAAGATTATTCTAAGATTATTATGAGTGGATGTAAACCTGCGCTGCAGAGGATAAAAGAACAGATGCAGTTTTATTTGTCAACTCGTTTTGAGGTAATCCTTCCTCTTCATCAGAACAAATCACAGGTTACCTCGAAACATGCTGACAAAACTGCATCCGTACTGCAGCTGATCTTATTGTATATTGGATGCTCGGCAGCGCAGGTTTACATCCACTCTCATCTCCAAGTTGGTACCGGGTCTTTCTGATGGAGCTGCAGCAGTCATTTTCATACAAGTTTACAAAAGGGTTGTGCCCATCACAGCCTCCCCTCCAGCTGATTAAATCCCACTTTACTCTTTTCTTTGTAATCTGCATCAGACCCTATTGCGCTTATTGTCATTCTAGTGTTATCTATACACGTACAGAGGAATCATGACATCTTGTGCGTTACACTGCCACAATTCAGCTGTGTTCATTGACTGCAGACTTTTTTCAGCCCCGAAAAATCCCTTTAAGGGGGAATACAGATATGTTAGGAGTTGTGACAGGTGCTCTTTAGTCAAAAAGCAATTTTGTTGTGCAATGACTTTCCAGGTGTTTCGGTCTACACCCTTTTCTATGTATTTGGGCAGACCTATGGAATTGCTTAGGCATGTATGAGAGGGAACCTGTATATCAGCCTGTGGATGGTCTGCCAGCAGATATAATGAATACTGGGCAGACTGCAGTTATTGTACAATTTTGGGGTGGTTTTCTGAAGCAATGGTAGTTATAGCAAAGGAATCAGATACAATGTTTTTTTGCTTTTCAAAACTCATCAGATCCATTATATTGGGGTTTTAGAAACACTAAAAGGTCTACATACACAGCGTGTTGGTTTGTGGCGAGCATTTTTATTTTTTTCAAAAAGCAGCATTATTTCAGGATTATAAGGGACTGTGCAGACTGTCTTTGTCAGGCTCATTTGTGTGTTCCCTAAATATGCTCAAAAGAAAGAACCTAGACATTTCTGTCAGAAAGGCGTGATGTTCATCTGCTCAGTCTTTTAATGCCTGTAGTTAAAAGATAATCCAACGACACAAACCGCATAGAAGATGCCACAAGTGAAATAAGAAAGTCTGTGAGGAGCCAGAAAAGGCAACGATGCAAAAAGACTCCGGCATCTCCTGAAGCAGGTTCTGCTTAAAGCCAAAATGAATGACTCAGCGGGTTTGCCATAGTTTAAAAGACATCCTGTGCATATGCATGGTTAATAATAAATCTACTCTAAAAATCCAAAGAGTAACAGTCATCTTAATTCTTTCATTAATCAATAGTACACATGCTTATTATTGATGAGCGGGTATACTCGTTTCTCGAGTTTCTCCAAGCATGCTCGGGTGATCTCCGAGTATTTTGGCGTGCTCGGAGATTTAGTTTTCGGCGCCTTAGCTGCATGATTTACAGCTGCTAGACAGCCTGAATGCATGTGGGGATTCCCTAACAATCAGGCAGTCCCTGCATTTGTTCAGGTTGTCTAACAGCCGCAAATCATGCAGCTGCGGCGACACACTAAATCTCCAAGCACGCCGAAATACTAGGAGACCACCCGAGCATGCTCGGAGAAACTTGAGTAACGAGTACACTCATCACTGATGCTTATCCTAGAAAATTGTCAAAATTGATCAGTCATTATCAAAAATGTCAATTCTGAGCTAAAATCTGTATTCCGTGGAGACGACGTTTCCCATTACTGAGATCGGAGATGGCGGTTCTATAGCGATGGGAGGAGCTAGAGGCAGACTCCTTCCCCTCCTATCAACATAAAATCTCATCGGTAGCCGCTCTATCTCAGTAATTTAGTAAACTGTCATCACAGAATACAGATTTTACTTCAAAATACATCGTTTAGATAATGACCAATTTTAGCAGAGAAAGAAGCAAATTTTTCACCCATTTGAATGGGTGAGAATCATTGAAAATAACTGAACTTGTTAACGTGCTGTTAACCTGTTAAATCCTGCTGTCAATCTCCAAGATTAGCATTTAACATGCGTCGTAACACGTGCACATCAGTTCTTCCGTGATGCTCTCTTCAATGCATCGCATGATAAAATGAATGGTGTCATTCAAAAGTACACCTGGTCCTGCAGAAAACAAGCCGTCATACAACTAGGTGGAAGGAAAATGGCTCTTGGAAAAACGGGGCGACGGAAGCGAAAACGAAAAACTGGAAAAGGGGTTAGAGAGAAGTGTAAAGTCCCTTCTATTTCCAGACATTCTGTAGTAATACATAGTGGTATCATGTCCAGAACACAACTTGCATTTCTTGCACCCTTCAATATTGGCTCATGCATTTGTATAAACCTGGAGCTACAGCAGAAGTACCTATAACATTAGTCCGTAAAACCTTTATGGGATCACTTTAGACTCCGCTGCAATTTTCAGTGTTTTTCAGTTGTCATAAACGTCCATCTGATGATCCTCGGGCGTTCTGTAAAGTTGCTGGCTGAGTCCCAACACCACAGTCGAGATAATTAATGATGGTTGTTTTGCAGAGCTTGCTTTAGCATGGCCTGTCCCATGGTTGTCATGAGTTGCTGGTTTGTTTTTCTTTTTTTGACTGACTAAATCCAACTTATTGATATGGATTAATGTCAATGTTATTAGAAACCTGAAGTTAAGCGTACCTTAACCTGCAGAATTATGAATGCAGCTCTGGACTATGATGCAGGCTGTAACCGGACAAGAAAAGTATCGTAAATCAGTTTATTTGCAAACTCGCTGAATATTTATGTAAACTCAATTTATAAGCAAAGTGTAAACGTGTTTAGATATAGGCATGTGTTAATGTAAAACTCAGTGCAGGATTGTTACTGATTTGTAAAGCAGTGTCTTTCAGATCTGTGGCATCTCCAAAAGTGCAGGTAGTCTTAGGTTTCCTCCTCCAGTGTATATCTGTGAAATCGGCTGTGAATCACAGTCCAGGGCAAAATCTGCGCCAGACACAGGCACCTAAATCGTTGTGGACCCGACAAAGGATCCATGGTGAAAAAATTCTGCCACATGTGGACCCAGCTTTAATTTTAGTTTAATGAGTAATTAGTAGCCGGACTATTTCTACAACCCCTGGCAAAAATTATGGAATCACCGGCCTTGGAGGATGTTCATTCAATTGTTTAATTTTGTAGAAAAAAAGCAGATCACAGACATGGCACAACAAAAGTCATTTCAAATGGCAACACTCCAACACATCAGTAGTATTTTGTTGCCCCACCTCTGGCTTTTATAACAGCTTGCAGTCTCTGAGGCATGGACTTCATGAGTGCCAAACAGTACTCTTCATCAATCTGGCTCCAACTTTCTTTGATTGCTGTTGTCATATCAGCTTTGCAGGTTGGAGCCTTGTCATGGACCATTTTCTTCAACTTCCACCAAAGATTTTCAATTGGATTGAGAACCGGACTATTTGCAGGCCATGACTTTGACCTTATGTGTCTTTTTTTCAAGGAATGTGTTCACAGTTTTTGCTCTATGGCAGGATGCATTATCATCTTGAAAAATGATTTCATCATCCCCGAACATCCTTTCAATTAATGGGATAAGAAAAGTGTCCAAAATATCAACATAAACTTGTGCATTTATTGAAGATGTAATGACAGCCATCTCCCCAGTGCCTTTACCTGACATGTAGCCCCATATCATCAATGACTGGGGCATTCCATGTTAAGTGAACCAATGATGTTTACCTTTTATATTTTTAATTCTTTTGAGATTTTATTTGGTAATAGTGTCAGAGAATGCAAAATGTGAAGAAAAAAAATTCTAGATTTATTTATTTATTTTTTTATTTTCAAAGTTCGGAAAAAGTGCGAATTTCGGTGTTGCCTGCCTTTACCTTTCTCCTCATAACTCAGACTAGAAAAAAGATAGAGAAACAAAATGAACACCATTCTACTCAGAACTGTACAGGCTTTCACCAGATATGTCACAAGATTATCTTTGTTATTATTTTACCCATGCGAACGCAAACGTAAAAGTTTAAAACGCATTTCCGAAAAAGTTTAATTTCAAAAACTGCACATGTGCCTGCTATGCTCCTAGCCACATCTGTACCAAAATTCAAGTTGGGATCGTGATGGGATCATATTTAAAAAAAATAAAACTATTAGTGTCAGTTTGAAAATCTTGAATTCAGATCTGTTCAGCCTGTGGTAAGTGTGGGGTCTATATTTACCAAATAATCCGTGATTTTTAGATATTACTGTATTATTTTATTATGTTACAGCTTAGAAGCAGGAGAGGACAGAGGAGAAAGCTTTGTTAGGGCTGAGAATGACCAGGGGTAGACAGTGACTGCAGAGCAGATGACAGACAGCAGCTCGAGCCTCCAGAGCCATATTCACACCAAATCTTAACACCCAGGAAACTCCTCAAATGGAGGGAGAAAAACATTCTTAACATCCAGCTCATGTATTGTACGGACCAGGACTACGAAGAGGAGGAGAGTTTGTGAGAACATCGGTTACAGGAAGCAGAACCCATCACAGGGACTCAGCAATACAGGACTGTCATCCCATGTAGTGAAACAGAAATAAAAACAAGGATTTTTTCATTCAGCAAAGACAGTGAAGTCCATGAAGTGGTAGAAGGCGGCACAAGATCGGCAATGGATGACAGAACTGGTGAATATGATTGGCGCTGGTGGCGGCTACTGGACTCTCCAAAGATTGTGAAAAGGAAAAATTAGAATTGACTTTTCTGCACCTTCTGGTCCAGCGCCATCCTTTGTGTATCCAAGAAAACCAGACATTGTAAAAGTTAACAAAAATCAGATATTAACTCCGGTGGAGTCGAACACCATCACAGGCCGCACATACTCTGACACAAAAGGAAATGGCCATTGCTAGTAGGCGCTTATGGACAAGATTACACTTCACCCACTAGAAGGGACACATTGATGATAAAAGGCCAGTGTAAACACGTACTATTGTTTGATTAGTTCATATTTTATAGAACGAGGATTTAACTACTGTACTATTCTTAAAACACTTCATAAATTACATGTTTAGTGATATAATAGAAAAAAAATTGTTACATGTATAAATAGGTGGTAAAAATATTGGTTCTTTTAATCTGGTTTTTAACATATACAGTATATACTCGAGTATAAGCCGACCCTCCTAATTTTGCCACAAAAACTGGGAAAACTTATTGACTCGAGTATAAGCCTAGGGTGGAAAATGCAGCAGCTACCGGTAAATGTAAAAATAGATACCAATAAAAGTAAAATTAATTGAGACATCAGTAGGTTAAGTGTTTTTGAATATTGATATTGAATCAAGAGCCCCATATAATGCTCCATGCAGTTTATGGTGGCCCCATAAGATGCTCCATATTAAAATATGCCCCATATAATCCTGCATAAAGGTTAATAAAGGCCCCATAAGATGTTCCATAGACACACTTGCCCAATATTATGCTGCACAAATGCTGATTATGGCCCCATAAGATGCTCTATAAAGATATTTGCCCCATATAGTGCTGCACAAACGTTATGGCCCTATAAGATGCTCCATACACACACTTGCCCCATATACCGTAGTGCCCTACAAACGTTAATTATGGCCCCATACAGACACTTGCCCCATATAGTGCTGCAGAAAGGTTATGGCCCCATATAGTGCTGCACAAACATTATGGCCCCATATAGTGCTGCAGAAACATTATGGCCCCATATAGTGCTGCACAAATGTTATGGCCCCATATAGTGCTGCAGAAACATTATGGCCCCCATATAGTGCTGCACAAATGTTATGGCCCCATATAGTGCTGCAGAAACATTATGGCCCCATATAGTGCTGCACAAACATTATGGCCCCATATAGTGCTGCACAAAGGTTATGGCCTCATATAGTGCGGCAGAAACATTATGGCCCCATATAGTACTGCACAAATGTTATGGCCCCATATAGTGCCGCAGAAACATTATGGCCCCCATATAGTGCTGCACAAAGGTTATGGCCCCATATAGTGCTGCACAAACATTATGGCCCCCATATAGTGCTGCACAAATGTTATGGCCCCATATAGTGCTGCAGAAACATTATGGCCTCCTATAGTGCTCCACAAATGTTGTGGCCCCATATAGTGCTGCAGAAACATTATGGCCCCCATATAGTGCTCCACAAATGTTGTGGCCCCATATAGTGCTGCAGAAACATTATGGCCCCCATATAGTGCTCCACAAATGTTGTGGCCCCATATAGTGCTGCAGAAACATTATGGCCCCCATATAGTGCTGCACAAATGTTATGGCCCCCATATAGTGCTGCACAAATGTTATGGCCCCCATATAGTGCTGCAGAAACGTTATGGCCCCATAGATGCTCCATACAGACACTTGCCCCATTTGCTGCGATTAAAAAAATATAAAAATCACATACTCACCTCTCCGTCGCTCAGGTCTTCGGCACTTTCAATAGTCACCTGACACCTGCTCGTTCCGGGCGCCGATCTGTCTCCAGCACTGACGTTCAGCAGAGGGCGCGCACTGATCACGTCACCGCGCCCTCTGACCTCAGCGTCAGTGCTGGAGACAGATCGGCGCCTGGAACGAGGAGCAGGTGACTATCGCGCAGCGCTGCGCTCCCCTCCCCGTATACTCACCTGGTCCTGGCGCTGTGTAGTCCCTGCTTCCCCGACGCCGCAGCGCTTCATCCTGTACTCAGCGGTCACATGGTACCGCTGATTACAGTAATGTATAGGCGGCTCCACCCCTATGGGACGTGGAGCCGAATATTCATTTATTGTAATGAGCGGGACCATGTGACCGCTGAGTACAGGAAGAAGCTGATGCTGACGGCGCCGGGGAAGCAGGGACCTGCAGGGATCGCGCCTGGACTAGGTGAGTATTTTTAGACAGCTCCCCCTCCCCTGCCGACCCCCGGGTATGTCTTGAGTATAAGCCGAGAGGGGCAATTTCAGCCCCAAAAAGTGGGCTGAAAATCTCGGCTTATACTCGAGTATATACGGTAATTAGGATGAGACTGTATTTAGAAAATCACGCTTGAGGATATGATCACCTTTTTTTCTTTTGGTTTGTTCAATGCATTCAGGTTGAAAATGCTGCGCAAGTTGTGTTATGATGATTAAGATGTATTTATTCTGGCACTTCGGTATTTGTTTTTTGTGTTTCTTTATTGTTGCATATAAATGTTGAATTCAATAAGTTGTAATTTGAAAAGAAAAAAGGAAGAAATTCACACAAACATAAAATCAGATGATTCAAAGCTTAAAAAATAAAAATTTGATAGGTCCCAAGTTGAATCTCTGTACAAATATAAACAAGAACACAAGTAACACACATGCATTTTTCCACAATTTTAAAGGGAAGGTGCCATCAAAAAAATTTTTTTTACAGCAATTGTAAAAATGTAAAGAATTAATGTTTAAATTTTCTTAAAAAATATTTTCATTTGTTTATAATTTAGTAAAATATGAAAAATAATTTGAAAAGTTTTGGAATTTCTACTTTTAAACACTAGGGGGAGCAGCTGCTGAAATTTCAGAAAAACCTAGTGTACAACTAGCTCACATTACTGCACTGCAGTAATTATGGGCGGAGTCTGCTGACGTGTGTGATGTCTCCTCTCCTTCCATGTGTTTGCTAAGGGATAAGAGGATTCAGGAACCCAGCGAGCAGCCATTTTGTTGGTGACTGCAGAGTAAGGCTGCCGTCACACTAGCAGTATTTGGTCAGTATTTTACCTCAGTATGTGTAAGCCAAAACCAGGAGTGGAACAAATAGAGGAAAAGTATAATAGAAACATATGCACCACTTCTGTATTTATCACCCAGTCCTGGTTTTGGCTTACAAATACTGATGTAAAATACTGACCAAATACTGCTAGTGTGACCGCAGCCTTATACTGACAAGTAGACAGTCACCGAGGATGGCAGGCAGCAAGGATTCTGGGAGATCTGTGGTGGAGGGAGCAGGGTGACAGCAGCACAGAGTATTTCAGGAGAGCAGTGTGCTGGTCTATGGAGGGGGCACCATGTTCAGTGCGCGGAGCAGCCAGGGATTGTACATAGAACGCTGTCTTTTATACACATGGATGGGCCGTCTGCTCCACAGAAATCCAGGAAACATTTCTGCGGATTGATGGCCTGTTCTGATCCAGACTCTGCATGCAGACCCCATTCCCCTCCTCAGATCCTGTCTTCTCCATCCTGTCCTGGCGATGTGTGAAAGTGAGACAACAGACGCAGTCCGGGGTGATGCTGGGAAGGAAATGTAGCCATATAGTAACGATAAAAATGAGACCTCTCTCTTCAGCTGCCTCACCAGCCCTGACTGCACCTAACTGAAGGTCATGCTGCCCCTCTATTACCCCAGACCCGCGTGCAGGTGCTCAGCCAGAACCACCATAGAATGGGCCCGCTTTCTGAAGATAATACGGTCATAGTGTTCTCACATAATACCGCCATATAGATCTCACATAATACCGCCATATAGATCACACACACAATACTATCAAATAGATCACACAATACTGTCATACAGTTCTCACATACCACCATATAGATCACACATAATACCGCCATATAATTCTCACCTAATACTGCCACATAGATCACACATAATCCAACAATATAGTTCTCATATACCACCGTCATTTAGTTTTTACATCATTCCACAACACTGATCAAACATAATATTGCCATATAGATCACATATAATACCGTCACATAGATCACACAATACTTGGCGGCATAATGTGTGATATTATATATATTATAATATCCCGGCATAATGTGTGGTCTTTATGGGAGTAATATGTGATAAATATATATATAGCGGCATTATACGTGATCCATATGGTATTGTGCTGCTCTAGGGAGGTGAGAGACGTATGGTGGAAGGAGCAGGGTGACAGGAGCACAGTATTTCAGGAGAGCAGTGTACTGGTCCATGGGTGGGAGGGTGTGCTCACACTCACACGCTCCCAACTGTATACTTATAGCCTTTACTGGCTATTAAAATGGGGGACACCCCCCCCCAAAAAAAAAGACATGGGGCCCCCTATAATTAATAACCATCAAATATTATGCAGACAGCTGCGGGCTTACATTAATAGCCTAGGAAGGGGCCATGGATACTGTCCCCCCCCCCCCCAGGCTAAAAACATCAGCTCTCAGCCGCCTTTTACACGCGACTTTTCTGGCGCTTTGCCTGGCAATTTCCACTTGCCCTGTAGCGGTAGCAAGTGGGGTTCATATTTGTGGGGTTAATGTCACATTCATATTGTCCGGTGACATCAAGCCCACGGCTTAGTAATGGAGAGGCGTCTATAAGGCACCCATCCATTACTAATCATATAGTTGTATTGTAAATAAAGACTCGGCCAGAATAAAGTCCTTTATTAATCTTTTTTAAACCATACCGAATGCGTAATCCTCGACTCCCTCATCTCCCACAGCAAAAATAATAAACCACAATGGGGAATGACACGCAGGGGGGAGAGGAGTGCATAGGAGAAGATTAGATACTGACTGCTGAGCCTTGTATCTAATCCTGTCCTGTGTGATACCGACTGCTGAGCCGTGTATCTAATCCTGTCCTGTGTGATACCGACTGCTGAGCCGTGTATCTAATCCTGTCCTGTGTGATACCGACTGCTGAGCCGTGTATCTAATCCTGTCCTGTGTGATACTGACTGCTGAGCTGTGTATCTAATCCTGTCCTGTGTGATACTGACTGCTGAGCTGTGTATCTAATCCTATCCTGTGTGATACTGACTGCTGAGCCGTGTATCTAATCCTATCCTGTGTGATACTGACTGCTGAGCCGTGTATCTAATCCTATCCTGTGTGATACCGACTGCTGAGCCGTGTATCTAATCCTGTCCTGTGTGATACTGACTGCTGAGGACACAGTACACGGGACAGGATTAGCTACCCAGGACAAGATTAGCTACACAGGACAGAGGTAGCAGTGGTAGGTGCATATAGAGGCAGGTAGCAGTGGTATATAGAGGCAGATAGTGGTATACAGAGGCAGGCAGCAGTGGTATACAGAGGCAGGCAGACAGTGGTATACAGAGGCAGGCAGACAGTGGTATACAGAGGCAGGCAGGCAGGCAGTGGTATACAGAGGCAGGCAGACAGTGGTATACAGAGGCAGGCAGACAGTGGTATACAGAGGCAGGCAGACAGTGGTATACAGAGGCAGGCAGACAGTGGTATACAGAGGCAGGCAGACAGTGGTATACAGAGGCAGGCAGACAGTGGTATACAGAGGCAGGCAGACAGTGGTATACAGAGGCAGGCAGGCAGTGGTATACAGAGGCAGGCAGGCAGGGGTATACAGAGGCAGGCAGGCAGTGGTATACAGAGGCAGGCAGACAGTGGTATACAGAGGCAGGCAGACAGTGGTACACAGAGGCAGGCAGACAGTGGTACACAGAGGCAGGCAGGCAGTGGTACACAGAGGCAGGCAGGCAGTGGTACACAGAGGCAGGCAGGCAGTGGTACACAGAGGCAGGCAGGCAGTGGTACACAGAGGCAGGCAGGCAGTGGTACACAGAGGCAGGCAGGCAGTGGTACACAGAGGCAGGCAGGCAGTGGTACACAGAGGCAGGCAGGCAGTGGTACACAGAGGCAGGCAGGCAGTGGTACACAGAGGCAGGCAGGCAGTGGTATACAGAGGCAGGCAGGCAGTGGTATACAGAGGCAGGCAGGCAGTGGTATACAGAGGCAGGCAGGCAGTGGTATACAGAGGCAGGCAGTGGTATACAGAGGCAGGCAGTGGTATACAGAGGCAGGCAGGCAGTGGTATACAGAGGCAGGCAGGCAGTGGTATACAGAGGCAGGCAGGCAGTGGTATACAGAGGCAGGCAGGCAGGCAGTGGTATACAGAGGCAGGCAGGCAGTGGTATACAGAGGCAGGCAGGCAGTGGTATACAGAGGCAGGCAGGCAGTGGTATACAGAGGCAGGCAGGCAGTGGTATACAGAGGCAGGCAGGCAGTGGTATACAGAGGCAGGCAGGCAGGCAGTGGTATACAGAGGCAGGCAGGCAGTGGTATACAGAGGCAGGCAGGGGTATAGAGGCAGGCAGTGGTATACAGAGGCAGGCAGGGGTATACAGAGGCAGACAGTGGTATACAGAGGCAGGCAGACAGTGGTATACAGAGGCAGGCAGGCAGTGGTATACAGAGGCAGGCAGGCAGTGGTATACAGAGGCAGGCAGTGGTATACAGAGGCAGGCAGTGGTATACAGAGGCAGGCAGTGGTATACAGAGGCAGGCAGGCAGTGGTATACAGAGGCAGGCAGGCAGTGGTATACAGAGGCAGGCAGGCAGTGGTATACAGAGGCAGGCAGGCAGTGGTATACAGAGGCAGGCAGGCAGTGGTATACAGAGGCAGGCAGGCAGTGGTATACAGAGGCAGGCAGGCAGTGGTATACAGAGGCAGGCAGACAGTGGTATACAGAGGCAGGCAGACAGTGGTATACAGAGGCAGGCAGACAGTGGTATACAGAGGCAGGCAGACAGTGGTATACAGAGGCAGGCAGGCAGTGGTATACAGAGGCAGGCAGGCAGTGGTATACAGAGGCAGGCAGGCAGTGGTATACAGAGGCAGGCAGTGGTATACAGAGGCAGGCAGGCAGGCAGTGGTATACAGAGGCAGGCAGGGGTATACAGAGGCAGGCAGTGGTATACAGAGGCAGGCAGGGGTATACAGAGGCAGGCAGGTAGTGGTATACAGAGGCAGGCGTATACAGAGGCAGGCAGGGGTATACAGAGGCAGGCAGGCAGTGCTAGGTGGTATATAGGGGCTGGCAGCAGTGGTAGATGCATAAGAAAATAAAAACGCTGTACTTACCTTCTTTCCTCTCCCAGGAAGTGCTGAGTCATGTTCAGGGCAGAGCAGTGTGACGATCTCCCTGCTCTGCTCTGAACAGGTCGGCAGTGATTGCAGCCTGTACTGTAATACTAAGTACAGGCTGCAATCATAGCTCCTCGCTGCAGATACTTACCCTGGACCCTCGGCAGCAGCTTCTCCCAGCAGCAGCTTCTGCCATCGCACGCACTGAGCTGTGTGTGCGATGGCAGAGGGAAATAAACAAAATGGCCGCGATCTCCTCTCACAGCTGTGACGTAGCAGCTCAGTGGGCGTGGCCAAGTCACAGCTGAGAGGCAGGAGGAGATGCGGTCGGAGCCCCACCGTTGGCTCCTATGTACATGGCTGCCGTAAGTGAGGTGTGCAAGTGTCGTGCCCAGACACTTACACCCACACTAATGAAAATGGCGGCCTCCAGTGGTGAATGTAAAAGTGAATAAATAAAAAAGTATGAAAGAGGTACATTTACTTTTGTATTAAAAATAATTGATTGTATAATCAATAATTATTAATACAAAAACTAAAATCACGGCACCCTCCCTTAAAAACATACGTTTTTTTCACAATTGCGCATCAAAATTTTGAATTTGATTTCTCCCAAAAAAAATGTAAAGAAACAGTCTTGTGACATATCAAATGAAAGCCGATACCGTTCTGAGAAAAATACTTCTCCCACCTCTTATTCTTAATTCTAGCCCAACATATGATAAAAAATGTAAAGCCATATCAGGCCAAAATCCGCGCTTTTTCAAAACTTTAGAAATCTGTAAAAAATTAACTGATGAAGAAAAAAATTCAAAACTTTTAATTTGTAATTAACTAAAGTTGTACTTCATAAAAACAAAACAAAAAAATCTAAAGACGTCCGGTAAAAAAAAAAAAAAAAAATCATATTTGGATCACTTGATATGGAATGACCCGACTGGAAATTTGCATGTTCTCTTCAGGCAGTCATAGTTATAAATCTCATTGAAACGAGACCAAACAAAAGTTCCAGCATCATCACCTTGCCCAATGCAGATTCGCGATTCATCATTGAATATGACTTTCATCGAGTCATCCACAGTCCACGATTGCTTTTCCTTAGCCCATTGTAACCTTGTTTTTTTCTGTTTAGGTGTTAATGATGGCTTTCGTTTACCTTTTCTGTATGTAAATCCCATTTCCTTCAGGCGGTTTCTTACAGTTCGGTTACAGACGTTGACTCCAGTTTCCACCCATTCGTTCCTCATTTGTTTTGTTGTGCATTTCGTGTTTTGGAGACATATTGCTTTAAGTTTCCAGACTTGACGCTTTGATGTCTTCTTTGGTCTACCAGTATGTTTGCCTTTAACAACCTTCCCATGTTTGTATTTGGTCCAGATTTTAGACACAGCTGACAGTGAACAACCAACATCTTTCATCTTTTGCAACATTGCGTGATGATTTACCCCCTTTTAAGGCTATGTGCCCAAGTTGCGTTTTTGCCTCGATTTTACGCAGCGGAAACACTTTAAAAAAAAAAAAATGCTTACAAGCCGCATTCCCATTACTTTCTAATGCATTTCACAATTGATGTGCCCATGCTGCATTTTTTTTCCGCAGCGGAAATGCATAGCGGAAAAAAACGCAGCATGTTCATTATTTTGCGGAATCGCGGCAATTCCGCACCCATAGACATGCATTAGAAAAACGTCTAAAAAGTCGCATGCATAACGCTTCAATTACACGTCAAAAACACGTCTAAATCCGCATGCGTTTTTCCAGCCAAGGGTATGCAGAATTAAAGCAGAAATTTCTGCTTCTGTTCTGCAACGTGGGCACATAGCCTAAGAGTTTGATAATCCTCTCCTTTGTTTTAATTGACATCTCGCGTTGGAGCCACGATTCATGTCAGTCCGCTTGGTGCTACAGCTCTCCAAGGTGTGATCACTCCTTTTTAGATTCAGACTAACGAGCAGATCTAATTTGATGCAGGTGTTAGTTTTGGGAATGAAAATTTACAGGGTGATTCCGTAATTTTTTCCATCATAATTAAGTGACTCCATAATTTTTCCCCTATGCTTGGTTACAAAAAGTAACCATTACTGACTACCACATTTTTTTGTTTTTTTATTTTTTTACTGTTTCTTTAAGCCAGAAAGTTGCCATTTGAAATGACTTTAGTTTTGTGCCATGTCTGTGATCTGCTTTTTTTTTATTATACAAAATTAAACAACTGAATGAACATCCTCCAAGGTCAGTGATTACATAATTTTTGCCAGGGGTTGTACTTGTAAATGTCAAGCAGTACTTGAGTAAAGACCATTTCCATATGCTTGTGTTGGCGGGATGCTCTTCACTTCTTTCCTCAATTCTGCTACCAGGCGTCACCATACAAACTACATATTTTATAGAATTGATCTTAGACTTGATGAGGCTGATGTACTTACTTTGAAAGTCATTGACACAATGGCAGTATATTCTAGGTATTAAATTACCCATTTTATCATAAAAACTTTATCTTAATATCAGTGAAAATTTCCAAATGGAGAAAACAAACATTTTGACTTTTATATCTTTTTAAAGGTATATGAAGTTTTTAATTTCAAATTTGATGATAAATATAAAGTCTCCTGTTGTAGGGATCTAATAGTCATGTTTCCTACTCATCTTGCAGTTGGAAGATGCCGGGTCAAGCAATTTAGACAACATATTAAGTAGGTATATCTCAATTGGCCATCATCAGCTTCCACAGCCCACAAGCACTATGAATCCATCTCCAGGACCATCTGCTATGTCCCCTGGATCTACTGGTTAGTAATTTAGTGGCTTTAGTCTTCATGTGAATTGTGTACATATATAATGTGTGTATGTATAGAATACATATTTTATATGGGTTTTTTTTTCTTAATTAAATCCATGTAATTAAAGGGAATGTGTCATTATAAAAATAACTTTTCTTCAATCTACTTTTCTTGCTAAATCCATTTTTTTAGAACTTTTTTTTTATTTCAAGATCTGTTAAAAAAATAAATAAGATAAAAAAAAGTACCATATTTTTCGGACTGTAAGACGCACCGAACTATAAGACTTACCCCAAATTTTCAGAAGGAAAGGGGGATAAAATATATAAAGTGTCAAATGGGGGTCCGCCTTACAGTCCGAATTCATAGTACGGCGGGGGGGGGGGGTGTCGGCACAGGTGGAGGAGTGGTCACGGGGGTTGCTTGGTGGCCCAGGCAAGTGCGGTGGCCTCTGGGAAATCACATCCCAGGCTGGTGCGGTGGTGGGGCGACGGTGGTGCTCTGTGGGGCGACGGGGCTCCACCGGCATTTTTTGAAAGCCCGGATGCCCCCGCAGATCCAGTGCTGCGATGCGGTGGCCTCCAGGAAAATTGCCGCCGGGGGGCGGCGCATGCTCAGATTCAGATCTCGGCAATGAGATCTTGTCCCGAGATCTCAGACTGGGACGAGATCTGAATCTGAGCATGCGCCGCCCCGGCGGCCATTTTCCCGGAGGCCACCGCATCGCAGCACTGGATCTGTGGGGGCCTCCGGGCTTACACGAAATGCTGGCGGAGCTGCGCCGCCAAACAGAGCGCCACAGCTGCGCCAGCCTGGGAAGGGAGGCATCGCCCTGCAGTGTCGGACCGGGATCACCGCCATAGTATTTGTAAGTATATTCCAACCATAAGACGCACCACCATTTTCCCCCCAACATTTTGCGTCTTATGGTCCGAAAAATACGGTGTATTAAAATCTTGCCGTTTTCACACTGGTGAATAAGACCTAGTATTCGTCTCTCACCTTTTCTTTCCGGCCATCTGGACATAGGCAGCAATAAACTGTCTCTGAATTATTTTCTCATAGAAATATTTTCTGGGCATGTTGTGATATGTACAGAGGTCATTGTGAAGGGAATGGGAGAAGGTGAGCTGTGACCATCACCTGTATTGAAGGATCCTGTGTTATCTGCTGCAAAATAGAAGTGTAATCTGGCACTACCCTGCCTGTAATAATCGGCATACTGAAGTTATCTGTACAGTACGGCTTTTTGTACGGTCATAGTCCTTCATAGATGTTTAGAATCAAAGATTTTCCAGTTTTTCCATAAATTAACTGCTAATCGCCTATTTAAAATATAATGTGGCAGCTGAGAATGTGGAGCTTCTTGGAAGGCTGTTAATGGAAATAGAATAAGTATTTCATAACTTTTTTTTTTTTTTTACCCCCTTCTCCACCTTTGGATTTTCTGCTTTTGTGCTTTTGTTTTTTGCTCCCCTTCTTACAAGATCCATAACTTTTTTTATTTTTCCGTCAATATGGCCGTGTGAGGACACCATGAATTTTACCATATAGTGTATTGGATAACGGGAAAAAAATTCAGAGTCCTGTGAAATTGCAAAAAGTGCAATTCCACAATTGTTTTTTAGGGTTTTTTTGTTCACTGAGTGCTAGAATTGACCTGCCATTATGATTCTCCAGTTCATTACAAGTTCATAGATTCCAAACATGTATAGGGTTTTGTTTTTTTTGTTTTTTTTATTTTAAGTGGTGGAAAAAATATCCAATGTTTGTTAAATAAAAAAAAAGGTGCCATTTTTTTTTTTTTGAGACCCGTGGCGTCTTCAGTTTTTGGGCTCTGGGTGAGGACTTATTTTTTTGCAGGCCGAGCTGACCTTTTTATTGATAACATTTTGGGGTAGATATGAACTTTTGATCACCCGTTATTGCATTTAATTGCAATCTTGCAGCGACAAAAAAAACGATTGCCTGAAAACATGTGGGCTCGGTGCCAGAGCCCCCATCAAATGCCTGGGACAAGACCTATGACTTACCTATATGTCGTAAGTCGTGAAGCAATTAACCTTGTATTTATCAATGCATCAAATTTTTGCAAATACTCAATGCCGAGTCTTATTTTTCAAGACTTCTTCAATTTGCCGAGGCATGCTGAATATCTGCTTCTGGGCAAATTCTTGGCTGATGGCATTCTTGCCTAATCGGTACAGACTTACCGTAATCAAAATTTCTGTGCTTTTTGCTTGTTCATCCTCTTTTTGAGGATTGACCACAGGTTCCCATTGGGATTAATCTGGGGAGTTTATTTATGGATCCAAAATGTAATGTTTTGTTCACCAAGCCACTTGGTTATCACTGTTGCCTTGTGGCCGGTGTTCCATCACACTGGAAAATCATTGGTCATCACTAAATTGCTCCTGGGAGAAGTTTGCTCTTCATAGATCTCACTCTTTATTCATGGCAGTGTTCTTAGGTAAAATTGTGAGTGCCAAGCTCTTGGAAGAAAAGCAGCTCCACATGAACGGTCTCAGGACGCTTTAGTGTTGGCATGACACAGGACCGATGGTGGTGCTCACCTTTTCCTCTCTGGACAATCAGTCTTCCAGATGCCCCAAACAGTCTGAAGGCAGCTTCATCTGAGAAAATATCTTTACCCTAATCCTCTGCAGTCCAATCTCTTTACTTCCTGCAGAATGTTAGTCTGTTCTTGGCGAGAAGTGACATTTTTGTTGCCCTTGATGCCAGGCCAGCCTCCAAAAACATTAATTGACAGCCTGCTGCCGTTCCAGAGCAAACTCTACACTGATGTTGAACTGATCTGCAGCTGAATTCTCTTTAGGAGACTATCTTGGCACTTGATGGACTTTCTTGGGTGCCCTAAATCCTTTTTTTTTTTTACAGCTGCCTTGTCCTCTGTATTACTTTCTCCTGAGCAACTTGATGATCACTGCAATTACGTAAGCAGGTCATCTTGTTGTAGGCCTGAGATTCAGTGGAGAAGGGGGGGGGGGGTGTTGTTTCATGGCAAGTAATGACTTTGCAAATTCTTGCAATGCATCTGATCACTCTCCTTAACAATTTAGCATTGGAGCAAATTGTCACTATAAAAGCTGATGCAGCAAACTTGTGAAAAACTAAATTTGTGTCAGTCTGAGCTTTTGACACCCCTGACTATATCTCAGGGTGCTTTGTATCTCTTCCATAACAAATTGTTTAAAAAATGTTCGAGGTAGCTTTGTATTCCTAGTCATAGGGCTTTTCTAAGACGCCGTTTGTTATTCCTATTGAGGTGTACATTTTTACAGTATACCAAGGATAAGCCAATAGTTTTGTGGCATTATGTCATAACTTCATTAGAAAGTAATTCTACCAAATGATAAAGACAAGTGCGACTTGGCATCACACGACATTTATCTATATAATAAGAGCAAAGGTCATGTCCTCATCAGAATTGAATCAAATTAGGAATAACGAAGCTTGATATTGGATTGTAGTTTCAGGGTATGTTCACATGCTGTATTTTTGTTGCTGGCTTTTTTTATGCAAATTAAAAGCTGCTTTTTTAGAGTACCAGAAAAATTTGGTATCATTTCAGCTGGTTTCCCATCAGCATTAGTATTTTGTTTTTCTATGCCGAATTAGGAACAGGAAAATGGAATTAATTCCAGGGATGGATCGTTACTGGATGGAAAACATGGGCACCAGATGGACCCTTTTTGGTGTCTTCCGTTTATGTGGCATGCTGCACTATTTGTTTTGGTGAAAGTCTCCACCACAAATGTGATGTTTGTTTCAGCTAGGATCACAAGGGAATTTTTCTAAGGAGCAGACTAATACCATTATGATAATAGAGCCCTACCTATTAAAGAAGATGTATATTTTATGCACACACAAATAATTATATTATACACAATTTATTAAACATGTCTGGATGTTTACTAGATTTTTAAAAATATTTCTATTTTGTTTCAGGCTTGTCCAACACTCACACCCCAGTAAGGCCTCCAAGTACGTCGAGCACAGGCAGCAGGGGAAGGCAAGTAATAAGCCAATCACAATATTTGAATTCTCCTCTTTGCCACTTTGTCCTACAAGTTGTATTAGCGCCATGGGATTTATTAATGTTACGTAAAGATAAGAAACTATTTCTCCCCTTTTGCCTTTTTCTTACCTTTTTTGTCTGCACATTTTTAAATAATGTTAGTGTACTTGGCTTTCAACACTTGATATATGTCGGGGCAAAGGGAGCATCCACTCTCGTTAATTGTTAATGAATGATACTCTACTTCTTAGGCCTTTTGTTAAATTGCTTTCTCTTTCATTACACAGTTGTGGCTCTAGTGGTCGAGCTGTTGATAGAAACCCATATAAATCCGATGTAGTGAAGGTTAAGCAGGAACCTTGCACAGAAGAAGACGTGTGTAGTTTCTCAGGACCTGTTAAGCAAGAGAAATCGGAAGATGGTCGACGAAGTGCATGCATGGTAAAAAGAAAAGATTGTTTTGCAGATATGCTAAACCTTGAACACTTAGACTACATGACGTATGTGTAATTATATACACTACACATACATTTTTATACTGTATACATTACCAGGCAAAAGTTTGGACATGTTTTTTTTTTTTTTTCCTGAATTCTGAGACTTAATGCCTCAAATGCTCAATGACAAAAATGCATTTTTTATCCAAGTTCATGGATAAAACATAAAATGATCTCTCTTGAATGATGATTAAAAACCTGTACCAGAGTAAAATCATAAAATGAGCTTCGGAGCCTACGCATTTTGAGCTGTTAACACTGTTAATAAATGTTCGTACGTGTAAGATTTCAGATCAAAGAACCCTTTTAAGGTACGCATAATATAGATACGTGGGTAACTTTTAAAATTATTTTTTATGCCACAATATGACTAGAACAACTCCACGAAGCTAAGAAAAGATACAAGTCATCATGGATCCAATAGCAATAGGTTTGGAATGCACAGAATTGCAAGAATCATGAAGGTTTAATTTTAATGTTAAAATACCATTAAGCGCTATGGTGAAACTGGTTCTTATGTGGATAGCCACAAAAAAAGCCATTGCTGGAAAAAAGAAATCAGATGTTACAAGCCCTTCAGGTTAGAATCCAATTAGAATCCAATTGGATGCTTCAATGAGGTTCTGCAGCAGAAAAATATGAATATCATTCGTCCAGTGGAGACAGCAAAAATTGGGCTTTCTTAATGAAACCACTACTAAGTGATTGAAATAAGAAAATCAAATAGGCCAAAAATGTTCCTTTTTTATTTTGCAGATGAGCTTTGAATTTGTCCCATTCTCGTATGCCTAATGTAGCCATAAGCCCCCATGTACTAGATGGAGGTCAAGTATCCTTTGGGCCACCTTTCCTGGTGGTAAACCGTTTTGGTTTTTTTCCTCAGTGCAGTATAGAAAAAAATGTTTTTTGTTTTTTTTTTTTGTTTTTTTTTTTGCAATCTGGCTGACCTACTGTATGCTACTATGTGCCTATGTATACATGGGTTACATTGGATTTGCGCATCAAAAAATGCTCCAGATTGGACCCCTAGACCGAATACAGTGTCTTAAACACACAGAAAGCGAACAGATGTACGGTACTAGCTACTTGGCAGAAAAGGAGCTGACCTAGCCTACATGTTTCCTGACCTTTACCCTTGTGGCTACCTTATTAAGTTGTCAAGAGAGTCCCAAACTGTTATCACGGCGAAGGATGTAAAGTATAAGATGGCTTTGAAATGCATTTAGTTCTAATGCCGTGACTAGTATTGTAAAACATGTAAAAGAATACAGTCTATAAGTAGCTTGCTCCAAGCATTAGACTGGTACTGTGAAGGTATATAATAGACAAGCACAATGAATTATACAATCCTTTGTCACACACTAAGCTATGGGAATCCTTTAACATGTTCCTCATCATAGAGACAGACTGCTTCGGGGCAGCCTGTGGGCAGGTCTCTCCTTGGTTTCTATGGCTTAAAGCAGGAAGATAAGACTCTGCCTACAGTCCCGCCCCAAAGTACGAGCATATCATTAACTGAAAACTTCTAACACTGATTACACAAGAACCACAAGACGGATTTCTTCACCCCAGGTATCATTTTCATCAGTGTAACAGCGGCAACATGACATTGTCTGTAGTTTACTTAGCAAAATACTGCTGACAGGTTCACTATGGTCCAAAATGTTAACATAGCTAAATAAAGAAAATAGTTTGAAGTTAAAATTGTTCAGTTTGAATATAAATAGAAACTGACAGGCCTCTTTAATAGCATGCTAGTATTCCTTTTAATTTTTTGTTATACTTTGTGGAGTTTGTATATATAAAAATAAGTGATGCAACCTTGTATTTTACATTTTTGGCAACCGGGCTGCACCCTCACTGTAGACCAGAGGTCTGTCAGTGACACATTAAAAAAAAAAAAAAAGAAAAGAAAATAATTTAACTGGCTCCATTGTTTGCAGGACAAGATGACATTTTCAGTGATACAATTTTTTCATATGCGTTTTTTTATTCAGTTTTAATTCTATTTTTTTATCAGTATAATGAGAAAAAATACATTTTTGGCATGGCTTTTTTATGTTGTGCCTTGTATGCCTTATGGTATAATTTTATTAATTTTATAAAATTTATAGCCTGGGTCGTTGGATGCTATAATAATTGCGACGGCGGATACAGTGACGCCAGTGCTGATTGAGCACCGGGCATCACGTGTCACAACACAGCACAAGAGCTCCAGGACCGTAAGTCCATGCACCGCAGGAACGGCGCCAGCATGGGAGGCAAACATAGTTATTTTTTATTTTTGTCGGGGCCAAACATTTAGTTAAAAAAGGGGTTGTCCTAGTAGTGGAGAACCACTTTAATAATGTCCAACATCCTGGTAACCTTACTGTAATGTTCTTCGTCCTGGGCCCCTTCCTGTAATGTCCTCCATCTTCTAATAATGCCCCTCATCCTCGCTCACATATTGTAATAATGTCACCCATTTTGGCCACCATTTTGTAATGACGTCTCCACTTTTGTCATATTGTCCCCCATCCTAGCCCCCATTTTGTCATTATTAAAGGGAACCTGTCACCCCCAAAATGGAAGTTAAGCTAAGGCCACCGGCATCAGGGGCTTATCTACAGCATTCTGGAATGCTGTAGATAAGCCTCCGATGTAACCTGAAAGATGAGAAAAAGAGGTTAGATTATACTCACCCAGGGGCGGTCCCGCTGCGGTCGGCGTCCCGGGCAGGGGCCTCCCAATTTCCTAGGATGACTTCCTCTTCTTGTTTTCACGCTGCGGCCCCGGCACAGGCGTACTTTGTCTGCCCTGTTGAGGGCAGAGCAAAGTACTACAGTGCGCAGGCGCCAGGAAAGGTCAGAGAGGTGCAGCGCCTGCGCACTGCAGTACTTTGCTCTGCCCTCAACAGGGCAGACAAAGTATGCCTGTGCCGGAGCCGCAGCGTGAAGACAAGAAGAGGACGTCATCCTATGAAGATGGGAGGCCCCGGACCGCGACACCCATCGGAAGGACCGCAGCGGGACCGCCACTTGGTGAGTATAATTTAATCTTTTTCTCATCTTTCAGGATACATCGGGGGCTTATCTACAGCATTCTGGAATGCCGGTGGGCTTAGCTCAACTTCCATTTTGGGGGTGGCGGGTTCCCTTTAATGTCCTGCCTCCTGGGCTCCTTCCTGTAATAATGTTCATCCTCAGCCCCTCTAATAATGTCCCCCCCCCCCCATCCTGTAAATGTCCTCCATCTTGCAGCTCTTCACATACAAAAAACACAAACTATTCTTAATTGTCTCCGTTCCCATGGCGATCAGTGTGTACCCTTCTTCTTCCAAAGCTGGGATAAGGGGGATAGGGCAGTGCACACAGGCGCCACACGTGACTAGCACACAGAGTTCATGGTTGGTATAAGTAATGCAGGGAGCCAGTGGCTCTCTGTGCCGCAATACAATTCAGTTGAATGCGCGTTTGACTATGCACATTCAGCTGAAAAAAGCGCAGGTGTCAGTGGGCCTCTTTACCCCGTAGACTGTGTTGTGATAGCCTCGGGTGCTTAGATTCCCCGTGGACCTCAAAATGCAGCCTCAGGAACCACGTGTAGGAGACCCCTGCTTTAGACTGATGTATGGCAACGTTCGAAACATGTCCAGTTAGCAAAAATAAAGGTCCAGTTGCGATTTGTTTTTTATCTGGACAAAATGTTGCTCCTGCACAACATTTTGTCCAGCTGAAATAAATTATGGCTGCTGGATCCTTTTCAAACTGATAACTGAACATGTGAATTCAGCTGTAGTGGGAGGATGGGGGACCTTGTGTTGTGTCATGAAACAAATTGTCCATGATCACTACAAGTCCCAATCTACTGGAAGACACATCTATTTATTTTTATCTGATGAGCAGTTTTCACATCATATTGCCAAAATGAAGAATATAGGCACTGGACACTGAGGTGCCTAAGGAGGCAAGGTTGTGTCACTGGGCACAGATGAGTAGGTGTTACTACTGTTACTACCCATCTCCAATTGAAAACTGTTGACTTTGCCTTAAAAATGTCCCTGCATTCCATGTAGGCAAGGTGAGAAGCAATTCTGTTGACCACAACCTACACAAAATTTCTATTGCGAATTCATTGCTAAAGCATTCACATCAATTGCCATCATCACTTGAGTCTTTTTCCCACATTGGGCTCAGTCTAATTGTTGTGTGTTTAAGCCCTCTTTCCATGAGTATATTGTCAATATTTAAGAAATTGAAAATTTGTTAGTGGACTTTATTGCCCCCCCCCCCCCAAAAAAATAAATAAATAAATAAATATATATATATATATATATATATATATATATATATATATATATATATATATATATATATATATATATATATATATATATTCAGTGATGTCTGTGTGGAAAGTTGATATGTCTGAAATATTTGGTCACACATTTTCTAAGTTGTTGTGGACTGCAATCCTGGGGAAATGGCGATTTCCTGAGCTGGAATTGTAGAAATTGTCCAGCGTCAAAATCTATCTATCTATCTATCTATCTATCTATCTATATATATATATATATATATATATATATATATATATATATATATAGCTATAGCATCGTGATTACTCGCTAAACCCGCCCCCTGCACAGTAGCTCCGCCCCCACACATCACCACACATAATCCTGCCCCCCACCCCATTATTACACACAATCCTGCCCCCACCACATTACCACACACAATCCCGCCCCCCACTACATTACCACACACAACCCTGCCCCCACTACATTACCACACACAATCCCCCCACCACATTACCACACACAATCCCGCC
Organism: Ranitomeya variabilis; assembly: GCF_051348905.1. Classification (NCBI taxonomy): domain Eukaryota; kingdom Metazoa; phylum Chordata; class Amphibia; order Anura; family Dendrobatidae; genus Ranitomeya; species Ranitomeya variabilis. The sequence goes on along the minus strand of NC_135234.1, from coordinate 197,512,970 downwards.
CCCACCACATTACCACACACAATCCCGCCCCACCACACTACCACACACAATCCCACCACACTACCACACACAATCCCACCACACTACCACACACAATCCCGCCCCCCCACTACATTACCCCACACAACCCTGCCCCCACCATATTACCACACACAACCCTGCCCCCACCATATTACCCCACACAACCCTGCCCCCACCATATTACCACACACAACCCTGCCCCCACCATATTACCACACACAACCCCGCTCCCCCACCACATTACCACACACAATATCCCCCCCACCACATTACCACACCCAATCCCGCCCCCCACCACATTACCACACACAATCCCGCCCCCCACCACATTACCGCACGAGGCTCCGTCCCCCCACATTACCGCACGAGGCTCCGTCCCCCCACATTACCGCACGAGGCTCCGTCCCCCCACATTACCGCACGAGGCTCCGTCCCCCCACATTACCGCACGAGGCTCCGTCCCCCCACATTACCGCACGAGGCTCCGTCCCCCCACATTACCGCACGAGGCTCCGTCCCCCCACATTACCGCACGAGGCTCCGTCCCCCCACATTACCGCACGAGGCTCCGTCCCCCCACATTACCGCACGAGGCTCCGTCCCCCCACATTACCGCACGAGGCTCCGTCCCCCCACATTACCGCACGAGGCTCCGTCCCCCCACATTACCGCACGAGGCTCCGTCCCCCCACATTACCGCACGAGGCTCCGTCCCCCCACATTACCGCACGAGGCTCCGTCCCCCCACATTACCGCACGAGGCTCCGTCCCCCCACATTACCGCACGAGGCTCCGTCCCCCCACATTACCGCACGAGGCTCCGTCCCCCCACATTACCGCACGAGGCTCCGTCCCCCCACATTACCGCACGAGGCTCCGTCCCCCCACATTACCGCACGAGGCTCCGTCCCCCCACATTACCGCACGAGGCTCCGTCCCCCCACATTACCGCACGAGGCTCCGTCCCCCCACATTACCGCACGAGGCTCCGTCCCCCCACATTACCGCACGAGGCTCCGTCCCCCCACATTACCGCACGAGGCTCCGTCCCCCCACATTACCGCACGAGGCTCCGTCCCCCCACATTACCGCACGAGGCTCCGTCCCCCCACATTACCGCACGAGGCTCCGTCCCCCCACATTACCGCACGAGGCTCCGTCCCCCCACATTACCGCACGAGGCTCCGTCCCCCCACATTACCGCACGAGGCTCCGTCCCCCCACATTACCGCACGAGGCTCCGTCCCCCCACATTACCGCACGAGGCTCCGTCCCCCCACATTACCGCACGAGGCTCCGTCCCCCCACATTACCGCACGAGGCTCCGTCCCCCCACATTACCGCACGAGGCTCCGTCCCCCCACATTACCGCACGAGGCTCCGTCCCCCCACATTACCGCACGAGGCTCCGTCCCCCCACATTACCGCACGAGGCTCCGTCCCCCCACATTACCGCACGAGGCTCCGTCCCCCCACATTACCGCACGAGGCTCCGTCCCCCCACATTACCGCACGAGGCTCCGTCCCCCCACATTACCGCACGAGGCTCCGTCCCCCCACATTACCGCACGAGGCTCCGTCCCCCCACATTACCGCACGAGGCTCCGTCCCCCCACATTACCGCACGAGGCTCCGTCCCCCCACATTACCGCACGAGGCTCCGTCCCCCCACATTACCGCACGAGGCTCCGTCCCCCCACATTACCGCACGAGGCTCCGTCCCCCCACATTACCGCACGAGGCTCCGTCCCCCCACATTACCGCACGAGGCTCCGTCCCCCCACATTACCGCACGAGGCTCCGTCCCCCCACATTACCGCACGAGGCTCCGTCCCCCCACATTACCGCACGAGGCTCCGTCCCCCCACATTACCGCACGAGGCTCCGTCCCCCCACATTACCGCACGAGGCTCCGTCCCCCCACATTACCGCACGAGGCTCCGTCCCCCCACATTACCGCACGAGGCTCCGTCCCCCCACATTACCGCACGAGGCTCCGTCCCCCCACATTACCGCACGAGGCTCCGTCCCCCCACATTACCGCACGAGGCTCCGTCCCCCCACATTACCGCACGAGGCTCCGTCCCCCCACATTACCGCACGAGGCTCCGTCCCCCCACATTACCGCACGAGGCTCCGTCCCCCCACATTACCGCACGAGGCTCCGTCCCCCCACATTACCGCACGAGGCTCCGTCCCCCCACATTACCGCACGAGGCTCCGTCCCCCCACATTACCGCACGAGGCTCCGTCCCCCCACATTACCGCACGAGGCTCCGTCCCCCCACATTACCGCACGAGGCTCCGTCCCCCCACATTACCGCACGAGGCTCCGTCCCCCCACATTACCGCACGAGGCTCCGTCCCCCCACATTACCGCACGAGGCTCCGTCCCCCCACATTACCGCACGAGGCTCCGTCCCCCCACATTACCGCACGAGGCTCCGTCCCCCCACATTACCGCACGAGGCTCCGTCCCCCCACATTACCGCACGAGGCTCCGTCCCCCCACATTACCGCACGAGGCTCCGTCCCCCCACATTACCGCACGAGGCTCCGTCCCCCCACATTACCGCACGAGGCTCCGTCCCCCCACATTACCGCACGAGGCTCCGTCCCCCCACATTACCGCACGAGGCTCCGTCCCCCCACATTACCGCACGAGGCTCCGTCCCCCCACATTACCGCACGAGGCTCCGTCCCCCCACATTACCGCACGAGGCTCCGTCCCCCCACATTACCGCACGAGGCTCCGTCCCCCCACATTACCGCACGAGGCTCCGTCCCCCCACATTACCGCACGAGGCTCCGTCCCCCCACATTACCGCACGAGGCTCCGTCCCCCCACATTACCGCACGAGGCTCCGTCCCCCCACATTACCGCACGAGGCTCCGTCCCCCCACATTACCGCACGAGGCTCCGTCCCCCCACATTACCGCACGAGGCTCCGTCCCCCCACATTACCGCACGAGGCTCCGTCCCCCCACATTACCGCACGAGGCTCCGTCCCCCCACATTACCGCACGAGGCTCCGTCCCCCCACATTACCGCACGAGGCTCCGTCCCCCCACATTACCGCACGAGGCTCCGTCCCCCCACATTACCGCACGAGGCTCCGTCCCCCCACATTACCGCACGAGGCTCCGTCCCCCCACATTACCGCACGAGGCTCCGTCCCCCCACATTACCGCACGAGGCTCCGTCCCCCCACATTACCGCACGAGGCTCCGTCCCCCCACATTACCGCACGAGGCTCCGTCCCCCCACATTACCGCACGAGGCTCCGTCCCCCCACATTACCGCACGAGGCTCCGTCCCCCCACATTACCGCACGAGGCTCCGTCCCCCCACATTACCGCACGAGGCTCCGTCCCCCCACATTACCGCACGAGGCTCCGTCCCCCCACATTACCGCACGAGGCTCGTTTGATTTTACACTGTGAATAAAATGTATTAGTATTATTCTGATTTTTAATTATTATTATTAACTTCATTTTAAGTTAATTTACCACCTGCGTAAGTTCTATTGAATGTTGTCATTATTTACTTTAGTTTAATCACTAGCAGCGTTAATTAGATAGCAATGAGCGTGCCGAGCGTTAGCTGGCTGGAAACAGCTAGTATAGTATAAAACACATGAATATGTAACCTGCCAGGTCTCTTCCTATAGTCTTCAGATGGATTTTCAAACAACGTGTTCTCTGAAACATTACTGCATTTTAGAGGAGAACATACCTGGCTGCGGTCATGCAGCCAGGCTCTGATTCATGCTCCTTGTGTTTTGGCAGCATGAATTTAGCGACAGGTTCCTTTAATTTTCTCATATATACTGTATTATTAAAAGGGGCTTGGCTTTCTTTTATTAATCTTAGGGTATCCTATTATTATTATTATTATTAATATTATTAATAAACTTCAGGTATCCTACAGTTTTTAGGCTGGGGTTTTACTTAGCCTATTACCCTATTAGGGTGCATAGTCCTTTTTATGGGAAAGATGTGCTATTAGTCAATATGTATACTAGAGGGCAATATTTTTCAGAAGTTTTAGTTTGTTATTCTCAACGAATTTCTTGTACTTTTTCTTTTCTAGCTAAGCAGTCCAGAGAGCAGCCTAACCCCACCACTCACCACCACACTGCACCTTGAAAGTGATTTAGAGGCCTTGGCTAATATGGAAAATCATGTGAAGACCGAGCCAAACAGCACAAACAGAAGTTGTGAGCAGTCTTCCCATGGTACCCTTGTAAATGGAAAATCCCCTGTCCGCAGTTCTATACATCGGTCGCCAAGAGGGGGAGGTGGAGGAGATGGGACGAATAAAGATGAAGACCCAAATGAAGACTGGTGTGCAGTATGCCAAAATGGAGGAGACCTCTTGTGTTGTGAAAAGTGCCCAAAGGTTTTTCACCTCACATGTCATGTACCAACCCTCCTTAGTTTTCCAAGGTAATTTCAATAATTCTTAGTTACTGATTTCTTTATTAAAAATGGCTTTTGAAGGTGTTCCTTTTCAGAAGATCAGCATTTTTGAAGTAAGAGTGTTGTTTAGCGCTGTTTACGCCGACTTGGAGCCAGTGATGCCATTTCCGCACATACCTGCAGGGACGCATGCACAGCTGGTATCACGCACCGGTGCTATTCTATTTTTTGGTGGCCATAACCATTTTGAAATTTGTACTTTAATCTCCCTTAAAGGCCGGGTCTGAATGGGCTTATTTCACGAGCCAAATATGGACCACAGTGCCTGGACTGACTTGCAACCTGTACTTAGTCTGATAGACAAATATGTTGCTGTAAATTCGGGTCAGGAGACCCACGGTCAGTTTGTGCATTGTGGTCCGTACACTGACTGTGGAATTTACTCTTGTATACCCGGCATATGGAGAAAATCCCGTTTGTACTTCTAGTTGTAACTGAACGTAGAACGATGTGTAGATGTATAGCTGGGTGTTGTTAGAAGCTCTTATGCATATTCTCAGTAAAGACCATCTCATTGACTTCAGTGTCATTTTATTTTTTCTCTCCTGTTCTCGTTAGTGGTGAATGGATCTGCACATTCTGCAGAGACCTGAATAAACCAGAACTAGAGTACGATTGTGATAATTCTCAACACAGTAAGAAAGGGAAGACCGTGCAAGGCTTGAATCCTGTGGACCAAATGGTAAGTGTTTTGTGGCATCCATTTGTAATGTTGGTGCAGTGTAACTGTTCTCCTGAGAAAGATTTCTATATACTACATGAAAAACATATTCACACCAGTACTGAGAGCATTAGTACCAGTTAGATCAAATTTTCCACTCCTTTCTTTTTCCAATATTAAGGTGGTTTTTCCACAAAAGATGTATTGCAGAACTACAAGGTATGCCTTCTAATGAGGTTGCCATCAGCCCCTGCATCAAGGTGGATTTTGAATGGAAACCTCGATGCACACGTCTGTAGCTTTCTATATTGTTGTCTAGGGAGCTTTGGAATCTGCGGCGCACCAGAGGAGGGACCTCACCTAGTGGCACAACTACAGCCTTCAGAAATGTGAATGAGTGCAGTGTCTTTGTATCCCATTGAACATCTGTCTGCTGTGTGTGATATCACCATTTTAAGCAAAGCTTTAAAAAGAAAAATACAGATGCCCCATACATGCTAATTTTCAATAGAGTTGTTCTCAGCATGCTTTTTAAGGAGCGCACACTGCCCAGCCACTTCCTGCTTTCTAGTGCACCACTGCCCAGCCACTTCCTGCTTTCTAGTGCACCACTGCCCAGCCACTTCCTGCTTTCTAGTGCACCACTGCCCAGCCACTTCCTGCTTTCTAGTGGGGCGGGCATTCCTGCTTGATTGACAAATCAGGCTAGTGGCATGACCGCACTGAGGGCCTGAACTGGTGGCTACTGATGCTGCAATGTGCAGCACCTGCGCAGTGCCAATGAATTTAGCACTCCTGGCTAGCTTCAGTCCAGTGTTTACAAGCTCAATAGAAAAGATCTTTTAACCCCTTCGTGCCATGCGCCGTACTAGTACGGCGCTGCCGGCACTGCATTTGTGCCAGCCGCAGTACTAGTACGGCGCATCGATCACCGCGGTCTCGCGCTGAGCGCCGCGGTGATCGGGTGCGGGTGTCAGCTGTATATGACAGCTGTCGCCGATCGCGGGCATTTAACCCCTCTGATGCCGCTGTCAATAGTGACAGCGGCATAGAGGGGGATCGCGCAGGGACGGGGGCTCCCTGCGCTCTCCCACCGGAGCAACGCGATGAGATCGCGCTGCTCCGGTGACCTGGAAGGAGTCCCCGGATCCAAGATGGCCGCGGGACTCCTTCCGGGTCATGAGATGACCCTGCTTGCCGGCGTCTGCTGAGAATTCCTCATAGCAGGCGCTGGCAAGCCTCTGCAATGTGCCTGTCACATCGGTGATCTGACAGAGTGCTGTGCACACTGTCAGATCACCGATCTGTGATGTCCCCCCCCCCCCCCCCCCGGGACAAAGTAAAAAAAAAAAAAAAAAAAATTCCACGTGTAAAAAAAAAAAAAAAATTCCTAAATAAAGAAGAAAAAAAATATTCCTATAAATACATTTCTTTATCTAAATAAAAAAAAAATCACACAATAAAAGTACACATATTTAGTATCGCCGCGTCCGTAACGACCCCACCTATAAAACTATATCACTAGTTAACCCCTTCAGTGATCACCGTAAAAAAAAAAAAAAAAGAGGCAAAAAACAACGCTTTATTCTCATACCGCCAAACAAAAAGTGGAATAACACACGATCAAAAAGACGGATATAAATAACCATGGTACCGCTGAAAACGTCATCTTGTCCCGCAAAAAAAAAGCCGCCATACAGCATCATCAGCAGAAAAATTAAAAAGTTATAGTCCTCGGAATAAAACGATGCAAAAACAATTATTTTTTTATATAAAATAGTTTTTATTGTGTAAAAGCGCTAAAACATAAAAAAATTACATAAATGAGGTATCGCTGTAATCGTACTGACCCGAAGAATAAAACTGCTTTATCCTTTTTACCAAACGCGGAACGGTATAAACGCCCCCCCTAAAAGAATTTCAGGAATTGCTGGTTTTTGTTCATTCCGCCTCCCAAAAATCGGAATAAAAAGCGATCAAAAAATGTCATGTACCCGAAAATGGTACCAATAAAAACGTCAACTCGTCCCGCAAAAAACAAGATCTCACATGACTCTGTGGACCAAAATATGGAAAAATTATAGCTCTCAAAATGTGGTGATGCAAAAACTATTTTTTGCAATAAAAAGCGTTTTTTAGTGTGTGATGGCGGCCAACCATAAAAATCCACCCAAAAAACGCTATAAAAGTAAATCAAAGCCCCCTTCATCACCCCCTTAGTTAGGGAAAAATAATAAAATTTAAAAAATATATATTTATTTTCATTTTCCCGTTAGGCTACTTTCACACTAGCGTCGGTACGGGGCCATCGCGCTGCGTCGGCCTGACATACCGACGCATGCTGTGCAAGCGCCGCACAACGGGGGCAGCGGATGCTGTTTTTCCACGCAACCGCTGCCCCATTGTGAGGTGCGGGGAGGTGGGGGCGGAGTTCCAGCCACGCATGCGCGGTCGGAAATGGTGGACCGTTGGCACAAAAAAAGTTACATGTAACGTTTTTTGCTGCCGGCGGTCCGCCACAACACGACGCAACCGTTGCACGACGCTTGCGACGTGTGTCAATACGTCGCTAATGTTAGTCTATGGGGAAAAAACGCATCCTGCAGATGACTTTGCAGGATGCGTTTTTAAGCCAAAACGACGCATTGCGACGTATGCAAAAAAACGCTAGTGTGAAAGTAGCGCTAGGGTTAGGACTAGGGTTAGGGCTGGGGTTAGGGTTGGGGTTAGGGTTTCAGTTAGAATTGGGGAGTTTTCACTGTTTAGGCACATCAGGGGCTCTCCAAACGCGACATGGCGTCCGATCTCAATTCCAGCCAATTCTGCTTTGAAAAACTAAAACAGTGCTCCTTCCCTTCCTAGTTCTCCTGTGCGCCCAAACAGTGGTTCCCCCCAACATATGGGGTATCAGCGTTCTCAGGACAAGTTGGACAACAACTTTTGGGGTCCAATTTGTCCTGTTACCTTGGGAAAATAAAAACGTGGGGGCTAAAATATAGTTTTCGTGGAAAAAAAATATTTTTTATTTTCGCGGCTCTGCGTTATAAACTGTAGTGAAACACTTGGGGGTTCAAAGTTCTCACAACACATCTAGATAAGTTCCGTGGGGGGTCTAGTTTCCAATATGGGGTCACTTGTGGGGGGTTTCTACTGTTTAGGTACATCAGGGGCTCTGCAAATGCAACATGACACCTGCAGACCCATCCATTTAAGTCTGCATTTCAAACGGCGCTCCTTCCCTTCCGAGCTCTGCCGTGCGCCCAAACAGAGGTTCCCCCCAATGTATGGGGTATCAGCGTACTCAGGACAAATTGGACAATAACTTTTGTGGTCCAATTTCTCCTATTACCCTTGGGGAAAAAAAAAATTGCGGGCTAAAATATTTTGTGCAAAGAAAAAATGATTTTTTAATTTTCACAGCGCTACATTCTAAACTTTAGTGAAACAATTGGGGGTTAAAAGTGCTCACCACACATCTAGATAAGTTCCTTAGGGGGTCTTCTTTCCAAAATGGTGTCACTTGTGGGAGTTTCCACTGTTTAGGTACGTCAGGGGCTCTCCAAACACGACATGGGTTCCGATCTCAATTCCAGCCAAATTTGCATTGAAAAGTCAAATGGCGCTCCTTCCCTTCCGAGCTCTGCCATGCGCCCAAACAGTGGTTTATCCCCATATATGAAGTATCAGCGTACTCAGGACAAATTGCACAACAACTTTTGGGGTCCAATTTATCCTGCTACCCTTGGGAAAATAAAAAATTGGGGGCAAAAAATAATTTTTTGTGAAAATTAATATTCATTTTTTTTACGGCTCTACATTATAAACTTCTGTGAAGCACTTGGAGGTTCAAAGTACTCACCACACATCTAGATTAGTTCCATAGAGGGTCTACTTTCCAAAATGGTGTCACTTGTGGGGGTTTCCACTGTTTAGGCACGTCAGGGCTCTCCAAACACGACATGGGTTCCGATCTCAGTTCCAGACAATTTTGCATTGAAAAGTCAAATGGCGCTCCTTCCCTTCCGAGCTCTGCCATGTGCCCAATCAATGGTTTACCCCAACATGTGGGGTATCGGCGTACTCAGGACAAATTGTACAACGACTTTTTTGGTCCAATTTCTCCTGTTACCCTTGGTAAAGTAAAACAAATTGGATCTGAAGTAAAAATTTTGTGAAAAAAAAGTTAAATGTTCAATTTTTTTTAAACATTCCAAAAATTCCTGTGAAGCACCTGAAGGGTTAATAAACTTTTTGAATGTGGTTTTGAGTACCTTGAGGGGTGCAGTTTTTAGAATGGTGTCACTTTTGGGCATTTTCTGTCATATAGACCCCTCAAAGTCACTTCAAGTGTGAGGTGGTCCGTAAAAAAAAATGGTTTTGCAAATTTTGTTGCAAAAATGAGAAATCGCTGGTCAACTTTTAACCCTTATAACTCCCTAACAAAAAAAATTATGTTTCCAAAATTGTGCTGATATAAAGCAGACATGTGGGAAATGTTGTTTATTAACTATATTATGTGATATAACTCTCTAATTTAAGGGCATGAAAACGAAAAATTTGAAAATTGCTAAATTTTCATAATTTTCGACAAATTTCTGTTTTTTTCACAAATAAATGCAAGTCATATCGAAGAAGTTTTACCACTATCATAAAGTACAATATGTCACGAGAAAACAATCTCAGAATCACCAGGATCCCTTGAAGCGTTTCAGAGTTATGACCTCATAAAGTGACAGTGGTCAGAATTGTAAAAATTGGCCGTGTCACTTAGGTGAAAACAGGCTTTGGGGTGAAGGGGTTAAAGGGAACCTGTCACCTGGAAAGAATGCTATTAACCTGCAGATAAGGATTTAATCTGCAGGTTAATTGCGTTCTGAACCTTCTCGGTGCCAGCACTTAATTTCCTCCCAGCAGAGTGGGTCTAACTTTATTCTCCCCATCAGCGTTCAGTGAGCGTTCATGGGGGTGATGGCAGCACTGACTGACAGCAGCTCAGCATTAGGGACTCCTGTCAGTCAGTGCGCGGTTACAGCCGCCGCTCACTATACACAACGCAGTGACTATTCGGTGCCACTGCCTTGACTGTAATTGGAATGCTGCTGGGGGGAATACAGTTGATTTCCTCCTGGTAGTGGTTATCTAAGTTCCAGGCAGGTTCACAACGCTATTCATCTGCAGATAAACACCATATCTGCAGACTAATAGCGTTTTGTTGAAGTGACAGGTTCCCTTTAAGCACTGCTTATGTTTAGCCATCGCTGCTAGACAGCAGTGGAGGCTGGTCAACAAGCTGTAAACATTAAAGGGGTTGGCCACTACTTTATAGTTCCTTTCATGTGAACTAACTGCTATAGATAAGCTCTTTTGTAAATACTTTGCTTTCCCAAATCCTTCTGGAAGGTGCACTGCTTTTTTGATCACACCTCTTTGGCTGAGATTCCCCTGGTTTCCTGAGATGCATTGCATGTTCGCTGGGTTTCTGGCACTGATACCTGATGTAACCTCAGAGTCCTGTCTCTTCCATGCTGTTCGGGATAGCGGGACTCTGTTCAGCACACTTGCTGCTTCTGTGCATGTGTCTGCAGACACTCCTCTCCCATAAGTGCTGGTGCTTTATTTTATTCTGAGTATCGGCCTGCAGCAGTCTTCTGGACAAGACTTTATTCTGAAGCTATGTGTGAGTCTGGAGTAGGGGTTTGGTCGTAGTTACCGGTCTGTGCTCACTGCAGGCTCACAGCCCAGCACAAGGTATGACTTGAAAATGTAGTCAAAGTTGAAAACGTGTCCAGTTTTCAGCACAGTTTTTACATGTTGCTTTTATTTTTTACCAATATTTATTATATTTTTTTTAGTTATTTAAGCGGAAACCTGTCAAGTTCCTAAGCCTCCCAAAAATACAATAATTGCCCAAAACTAGTGTGGAAAGGCGTTCATTCAGAAAGACTAGTATCAGATTCTGTAATCGCTCCCTGTATGTAGTTGATGTCCTCCCCACTGCCAGACACTTTGAGAATTTTAACTTTGGCAATACAAAATGTAATTTTAAACACCCAGACCCTAGAACTAGAACTAGCAGTACTGTTTGACTGTTTACAGTCGGGGTTTATTAATTCAAATGTTTTACAACTGGTTACTGGTGATGTATAAAGCTGTGGAGGGTAACATGCTGAATCCTAACAATGTGTAGTATGCAAAGTGTTAGAATTGTGCTTTATCCCTCTACATCCATCACATGACTGCTAATATGCCATTTTTTGTAATTGCGAGCATGCGTTGCCTCCTTTCTCTTCCACATCTCTTATGTAGACGGCCAGGAATGTGAAATTGTAGACTCCTGACATAGTGTATATTACACACTGGTTTCAGCATGTTGTACATCCTCCATAGTTTTGTGTTACCATAACCTAATTATAGAATGTAGACTGTAGAATGTGTTCTTATGAAGGTAATGGCATTGTAAAAATCTGAACAATTTTTCAATTGTGTATACGTATTCTTTTTTTTTTTTTTTAAAGAAATGTGAGCGACTGCTACTGTATCTCTACTGTCATGAGCTGAGCATTGAGTTTCAAGAACCTGTTCCTGCATCAGTAAGTACACCTATTTTTTCATATACCTTATAATATCAGTCATAGGCTATGTTCACACTTTGCGGGTTTTGCCGCGGATCCGCAGCGGATTTGACACTGCGGATCCGCAGCAGTTTTCCATGCAGGGTACAGTACAATGTTACCCTATGGAAAACAAAACCCGCTGTGCCCACGCTGCGGATTTCCGCGGGAAAAGCCGTTCGGCTTTTCTGCGGAAAAAAAGGAGCATGTCATTTCTTGGTGCAGAATCGCAGCGGTTCTGCACCCATAGAAATGCATTGATCCGCTCACTTCCCGCATGGGGCTGTGCCCACGTTGCGGGAAGTTAAGCGGATAATGTGCAGATGGTACCCGGGGTGGAGGAGAGGAGACTCTCCTCCAGGCCCTGGGAACCATATTTTGGTGTAAAAAAAAGAATTAAAATAAAACATGAAGCTATACTCGCCTCTCAGCGTTGCCCGCGGCATCCGGTCTCAGTTGCTGTGCTTGCAGGACCTGTGGTGACGTCGCGGTCACATGACCGTGATGACGCCTCGGTCACATGACCGTGACGTCACGAAGGTCCTTGTCAGCACAGCCGCGTGCAGCGCCGGGGAGATCGCGACATCAGAGGGTGAGTATAGCCAATTTTTATTATTTTTTACATTACTATTGATGCTGCATATTGCTGCATATGCAGCATCAATAGTACAGGAGTAATCCCGCAGCGGAAACCGCGATACAAACCGCGATAAATCTGCAGGGATAACCGCAGCGGTTTTGCCCTGCAGATTTATCAATTCCACTGCGGGATTAACCCGCAGAGCAAGCCGCAACGTGTGAACGTGGCCATATAAGTGTTTCCATACAGAGACATTGTAATTTACCTGCTGGTTAAAACAAACAAACAAAAAAAAGTTACAAGTCATGTAGATTTCATGTTTTGAGGTCTACAGATTGCCAGGCAAATGTTTCTCACCCATTCATAGTATGTATTAAAGGGAACCCATCAGCAGGATTGTGCACAGTAACCTACACACTGTGTCAGGTTGGTGCTGTTATACTGATTAAAAGGATACTTTGGTGAAATCCATCTTGTTTAGGCTACTTTCACTCATCAGGTTTTCGCTGTCAGGCTCAATCCGGCTAAATTAAAAAAAAAACGGATCTGACAAATGTTGCCGCCGGATCCGTTTTTTTCCCCATATACTTGTATTAGTGCCGGATTGCTCCGGATGACATTGCTTTTCGTCCGGTTTTCGCCAGATCCAGCAAATCTGCCATTTCCTGTTTCTGGAAAAAACGTCCATAGCAATGTTTTTTGTCTCCAGCGAAAAAGCCGGAAGCACTGGATCCGGCGCTTCCGGCTGTTTGCTATAATGGGAGCCGGAAGGTGCCGGATCTGGAAAATGACGGATTACGGCTTTTTAAACTGAGCATGCTCCAAATTTTTTTTATCCAATTATCTGGATATGCTAGTCGGATCCGTCGAAAAAACAGATCTGTCTCATCAGTTTTTCACAATCTGCGCCGGCTCCGTTTTTTCCAACATTCGCTGGATTGTTCCTGATGCAAAAAACCTGATGTGTGAAAGTAGCCTTATTCTTTATTTTCAGGTGTGAGTTAATGATATGCTCGCGCTCCGGGACGGCCTGTGGGGGTCTTCATGTGGTTCTCTGATTAGGTATTCACCAGTATCGATTCTGACAGGTCACTGATCCCTCAGTCACCTGCACCTATTTTTACATAATGAATATAATGTTTTAAAAAACAAAATTCACATTCAGCAAGCCGCGTCGCCTGCACTGTAGCATGATCACATCTATATTATCCATTTAATTATTTTATTTGGTGATTATAAATTTATTCAGAAAAATAAAATCTATCTCAAAATGGCACCGGCTGTGCCTGCGCAGTAGGAGCCATCAGCCATCCGATAGATGCTACTGCTCAGGTACTGCGGGTGCCATTTTGCTAGAGGAAAAAAATTGGTCTCCACCAATATGACGCCTGTGCAGTAGCATCAATTGGATCGCAGATCGATGCAGGCGCGGCCCCTCGAGGGTTTTTTTTCTGAATAAATTTATATCACCAAATAAAATAAGTAAATGGATATTATAGATTTGATCATGCTACAGTGCTGGTGCCCGCCTGCTGATTGTGATTTTTTTTTTTTTTTAAACATATTTAGTATGTAAAATAGGAGGCAGGACATGGAGGGATCAGTGACCTTTCATAAGCCATACAGATGAATATGTAAGCAGAGCATCACATGAAGACCCCCCCCGCCCCGAAACACGAGCACATCATTAACTGAAAACTATGCATAAAGGTTAAGCAAGAACCACAGGATGGATTTCATCACCATCGGTATCATGTATCAGTATAATGACACCAACCTGGCGCTGTAGGTTACTCGGCACAATCCTGCTAACAGGTTTCCTTTAAGATTTCGATATCTACTTTTAAAGTTGCTATCAAGAAGGACGTGACCCTGGTGCTGTCTGTATTTTTATTCATAATTAATATGTAATAGCATGTAGCATGTATACTTTATGGATATCAGTGACTTTATTTACATTTAAGCACTTATAAGTAAAATGTGTGATTTTTTTTTTATTATTTATTTCTTATATTATCAAATCCCTGTAGTCAGCAATATTAAAGGGACACTGTCACCCCCTCCAGCCGTTAGAAACTAAAAGAGCCACCTTGTACAGCAGTAATGCTGCATTCTGACAAGGTGGCGCTTTTAGTTATTGGTGCAGTTAAAGCCAAAATAAAGCGTTTTATAACTTCGCCAAAATACCTGTCTTTAGCCAGGGAGGCAGGTCTTAACCCCCCTGCTGCAAACGCCACACTGCCGTCATTCAAATCTTCGGTGCCAGGCGCCGCCCCCTCCGTGCCGTTTTCCAATGAAATCCGGCGCCTGCGCTGTTTAGTACTGGCTGGGGCAGGCGCAGTGAGCTCTGGCCGTCTGACCTCCGATGCAGTCTTGGAGACTGCGCCTGTGCGGCCGCCCTGCTTGTCAATCCCAGCCCCGCACTCTGCATAATGCATAACACACTGCGGGTCTGGGATTCACAAGCAGGGTGGCCGCACAGGCGCAGTCTGCAAGACTGCATCGGAGGTCAGACGGCCAGAGCTCACTGCGCCTGCCCCAGCCAGTACTAAACAGCGCAGGCGCCGGATTTCATTGGAAATCAGCGCGGAGGGGGCGGCGCCCAGCGCCGAAGAAGATTTGAATGACGGCAGTGTGGCGTTTGCAGCAGGGGGGTTAAGACCTGCCTGCCTGGCTAAATACAGGTTTTTTGGCGAAATTATAAAACGCTTTATTTTGGCTTTAACTGCATCAATAACTAAAAGAGCCACCTTGTCAGAATGCAGCATCACTGCTGCACAAGGTGGCTCTTTTAGTTTCTAACGGCTGGAGGGGGGTGACAGTGGCCCTTTAAACACACACAGTTCACATTATCTCAGGGTTTTAGTGTTTTCATGGTAGTAAAAATTGGGAGCTATTATAAGGAAATATTCCATAGATTATATTCTCTAGGAAGTGATGAACTGCAACTTCCTTTAGCCAAAAGAGGTTGTCAAATACTTGTAACATTGATGACCTCCTCTTAGAGCTTGGCTCCTACGTCCGCTCCACAGGCTGTAAATTCCGTAATCATGTAAATGCTCGTGATTGTGTTGGAGGAGCTTGAGCGTGTTAAACTGGTCACATCACAAAATAGTGGGTGCATTGCGAACTTTTAAAATTTTTTAATGTCTCATCTCTTTCGTGGAGATATATGGGCTTGTAAAATTTAGGTTATCATTTTTGTCAAGTCCAAGGGGATTTTTCGAGAGATGGGGTATGTTAACTACTTCCATTTGCATACTGAAGGGAAAAGAACACACCCTCACAATAGCTTAGAACAGGTTTTTCAGTGAGATGCATGTAACTACAAAGTGCCAGGAGCATAGCTGAGTGTGATTACAAAGTGCCAGGAGTGCAACATACAGTAGATTAGTAACACCTCTGAACTTTAAAGGGGTCGTCCGGCACCTAAAATGTATTTTCTAACTAGCCTTGCACACTAATCACTTTTGTAATTTGCTTAATTGCACTATGCCCTACACTTCTCCATATCTAGCTAATATGTAAAAAAAAAATTTCCTGTACTTCCTATGATGTTTCATTTAAGAGAAGTCTCAGGGTATGTGCACACGTCCGGATTTCTTGCAGAAATTTCCTGAAGAAAACCGGAAATTTTCCGCAAGAAATCCGCATTTTTTTTTCCGTTTTTTTTTTTCCGTTTCTTTCGCCTTTTTTTTAGCATTCTGCAAGCGTAATTAGCTTGCAGAATGCTAAAGTTTTCCAAGCGATCTGTAGCATCGCTTGGAAAACTGACTGACAAGTTGGTCACACTTGTCAAACATACTGTTTGACAAGAGTGACCAACTTTTTACTATAGATGCTGCTTATGCAGCATCTATAGTAAAAGATAGAATGTTTAAAAAAAATGGTTATACTCACCCTCTGCAGACAGCCAATCTCCTCAGCGGCGTCCGTTCCTATAGATGCCGGTGTGGTTCAGGACCTTCGATGACGTCGCGGCTTGTGATTGGTCGCATGAGTCACATGAGCGGTCACGCGACCAATCACAAGACAGCGACGTCATCACAGGTCCTGAACCACACCGGCATCTATAGGAACGGAAGAGAGAGCATGCACCGGAGACGCGGGAACACTCCGGGGGCCATCAGAGGGTGAGTATATCACTATTTTTTATTTTAATTCTTTTTTTTTTTACCAATTATATGATGCCCAGTCCGTGGAGGAGAGTCTCCTCTCCTCCACCCTGGGTACCAACCGCACATAATCTGCTTACTTCCCGCATGGTGTGCATAGCCCCGTGCGGGAAGTAAGCAGATCAATGCACTCCTAGGTGTGCGGAATCCCCGCAATTCCGCATTTTTAATGAACATGGTGCTTTTTTTTCCGCGATGCGATTTTTGCGCGGAAAAAATGCAACATTTGCACAAAAAATGCGGAATACACTGTAAATAATAGGAGCCATATGTAAGCGTTTTTTCGCGTTTTTATAGCGAAAAATCCTGAACGTGTGCACATGGCCTCAGGCCGTGTGCCCACGTTGCGTTTTTTTTATGCGTTTTTGCCGCAGCGGAAACGCTTCAAAACGTATTCCCATGTAATCCTATGGGATTCCGCAGTTGCTGTGCCCAAGCTGCGGATTATCCCACTGCAGAACCGCATAGCTGTAAAATCTGCAGCATGTTCATTATTTCTGCGGAATCGCGGAGATAGGATTGCATTGAAACACTCACTTTACGCATGGGCTATGCCCACCATGCGTAAAGTGAGCGCTTCATGTGCGGATGGTACCCAGGGTTTGGAGGAGAGGAGACTCTCCTCCAGGCCCTGGGAACAATATTCCTGTAAAAAAAAAATTAAATAAAAAATAGGGATATACTTACCTTCTGATGGCCCCCGGAGTGCTCCCGCCTCTCAGCGGTGCACGCGGCGGCTTCCTTTCCCGGGGATGCATTGCACGAATCACCTGAGATGACGTCGCAGTCACGCGACCGTGACGTCACAAAGGTCCTTCGGTCAAAGCATCCCTGGGAACGTACCGGAAGCGCCGCTGAGGAGATCGGGGGCCGTCGGAAGGTGAGAATAACCATATTTTATTTTATTTTTTTTATTTTTTTTTAATCATTCTATCTTTTACTATTAATGCTGCATAAGCAGCATCAATAGTAAAAATTTGGTCACACTTGTCAAGCACTATGCTTGACAAGTGTGACCAACCTGTCAATCCCTTTTTCAAGCGATGCTTCAAATCGCTTGTACAAGCGCAAGCAATTCTGCAAGCTAAAAACGCTTGCAAAACGCTTGTGTTGTGCGGGAAAACGCATGTGAATTCCGCATGCGTTTTACCCGCGGCAGGGAGTTGCGGAAATGGTGCTGACATTTTTGCAGCATTTCTGAAACGTGGGCACATAATGTTTGAGGCTAACGTCACAGGAGGCAGGGGCTGCACGCACTCCCCGCAGCATCCATTGCTCCCCAGAACAGGACGTCAGCAGCGCTAAAGTTACTAGTTTCTTCCATCGCCCCTTCCTTAAATGAAAATGTCCTGGGTGATGGACGATGTGGCTGATGTGAATGCAGCATCCGCACTCTGCTTCTGTCTCCGCCGACTCTGGCACATTGAGAATAGATAGATAGGGAACAGTGTAGGGTATTGTGTAATAATGAAGAAAATGACAGAACTGGTTAGTGTGTCAGGATAGATATTAAGAAGATAAATTTTAGGTGCCAGACCACTCCTTTATTCTCATTGCAGTCAGTGTGAGAGAGGGAGAAGCAGCAGAGCTGAGCTTTGTCTCATTACAAACATCTTTGTAGGTCTTCTCTCGCAGTGCTATCCGCTTTTGTCTCCCTCTTCCCCACACTGGTTACCATCAGATGACCACTAAAAGGTGTATGTAATCACACTCTGCTCTGCTTCTGGCTCTCTGTAATCACACATGGCTCTGCTGTGAGATCATTAAGAATAGCATGGCTGTCTGTCATTACATGTCTCAGACTGAGAAACCTTCTCTGAGCTATTTTTGGATCATTTTCTTTTTTGTATGTTGTTGCCTGTTTAAAACAACATGGAAAACGCAAAAAAAGAGAAGAGCACCGCTGTTATTCCGTTGATCCAGATAATACGTTACAAAAAAGGTAGTGCTCGCAGTATCTAGCCTCGGTCCTTCTGCCCCCCAAAAATTCCAACAGAACCACAGAACGTCGATGGAAATGTATCAAAAAGCATTTATTACATCAGATGTCATAAATGGTAGAGATGTGCAAACCTTTTAATGTTCAGCGTTTATTGGTGGACTTTCTGATGTTCACCGAACTTTTCCAAACCCCCAATGGGAACAAAACGCATAGACTACACTGAGAGGGGGTCCCAAAATCTGCCAAAACAGCTCAAATTAGGGGCAGACACCAGGAAAAGTGGCATCAATTGACCCACAGTAGAAATTTTAATGGCGCAGCATGGATGGATGGGACTGGGCCTGACCCAGCATTTCTAGCTTAAAAATTAGTTAGGTTTCACATTTGCAGATGGAGGTGCTGCGTACGTCCTCCGTGAAGCTCCGCCCACCGCCGCGCCTCCTCCGTGAAGCTCCGCCTACTGTGGCATGCGTACACTATCTTTACCATTAGGTACGCAGACATGCCGATATCGACCGCACCAAAATGCAACTCGTTGCACTCAGCGCAGGTTACCGCACCGTCAAAACGAGGCTTGTGGAGGCATCCGCATACATCTGCATGGCCTGCGTACCTAATGATAGAGAGGTCCGCATGCCGACATAGGCGGAGCTGACCGGAGAAGGTGCGGCGGTGGGCGGAGCTTCACAGAGAACATACGCAGCCCTCCGCAGCACCTCCATCCGCAAATGTGAAACCAGCCTAAGAGGTTGATGAGTGACAGGTGTAGGCCTGGTGCTCTCAGACCCCTTCAACTACAGGGAAACCAACCAGATGGAGACCCAACTTGGAGTCTCCACATTTAAAAAAAAAAAAAAATTGGCACACCACTAAAGTGGCGACAATTTCCCCAAAGTAGAAATAGTGTAATGTTGCTCTGAGACCCATGCCTCTACATGCAACACACAACAAGGAGACCTGAAAAAGAGTCTCCGTTTACCAAAAAAAATTGGCAGCTTGTGACTCAGGAGAAAGCAAAAGGAGGAGGAATATTGGGTGCTTTAAAAAAAAAAAAAAAAAAAAGCCAAATTGTAAAAGTAAAAGCGGTCTACACACCTTCTGACTGCTGCACCACCAATGCACTTGTTAGTAACATCAGCAGCAGTAGCAACAGCAGCCGCAGAAGCAACGACAAAGATGTCA
The DNA here is from genome assembly GCF_051348905.1 of Ranitomeya variabilis. Classification (NCBI taxonomy): domain Eukaryota; kingdom Metazoa; phylum Chordata; class Amphibia; order Anura; family Dendrobatidae; genus Ranitomeya; species Ranitomeya variabilis. The sequence goes on along the minus strand of NC_135234.1, from coordinate 197,493,316 downwards.
GACTGCAATAACGCAAGATCAATGCAGCACACTTGAAAACTACACAATCGCCCAGTCTGCAACTGGGGTGCCAAGAGTCATTGAAGATCCATGGACTTGTTCATCTTGATGAGAGTTAGGCAGGTCTAGATTTTCAGGGGAAAGCCGGATGCGTTTATCCGTCAATATACCACCAGCAGCACTAAAGACACATTCTGAGAGAACGTTGGCTGCCGGGCATGACAAAACCTCCAAGGCGTGGCTTCCAAGCTCAGGCCACTTCCATTTTTGAAGACCAAAGTGCTAAAGGGTCAAAACCTCCTGATAGCATCAATAATGAGGTTGAGATATTCCTGTACTAGACTCTGAAGTCGTTCACTATGTGTCAGACTTGTACTCTGTTCTAGTTAACGGGATGGTCTAAAAAATGTGTGAAACTGCTGAAATTGCTTTTGTGGCTTACACGTCTGCTAATGTTTTTGTGTTGACAGCGTGACATTTCCGTGGTTGGAAGTCTCTACCTGTGATGCACATTGTGTGCCTCACTGCTGGTTTGGGGAAAGCCACTCTTAAGATGGTCTACAAGCGTGTTGCAATACTCCAGCATGTGCGAGTCCTTTTCCAGGGGCAGAAGCATCTGACAAAATTTACTCTTGTACTGTGGATCTAGCAGAGTGGCCACCCGGTAGTCTGCACTATTTCTAATCCTAACAATATGGGCATCATGTTGTAGATAGTGCTGCAAGAAGGCACTCATGTGTCGGGTGCTTCTATGAGGTACAAGTTCATGGTGTGTTTGTGGTGGGGTAACACTCAAGCTTGCTTCCTCTGTCCCTTCCCGCAAACCACGGACATTAGACAGGGGATTCTTATCCTATTCATCGCCTCACTGTGGCGTTCCCATCACCTCTTCCTCCTCCATTTATTTCTCAGCCCCTGCACCTTCACTAACAGATTATCTGGCACCATGAACTCCCCTTGATCGCTGTAATCCATCCTCTTGTGGCACCTACCTGTGCAACGGCAGACCACAACTTAGAGATAGTTATCCCTTCCCCATTTTCCTCTTCCTCTGGGACCAGCACCTACTCCTGTAGACTATTCAAAGTGTTCTCCAGCATGTAGATGGCCGGAATAGTAATATTCATAATGGCATCGTCAGCGCTAACCATCTTAGTAGCTATTTCAAAACTGCAAAAGGGTGCTGAGGTCCTTCATCTGTGCCCATTCCGGAAACGTGAATTGCTGAGAGGCCTGGAAGTGCAGTACGGAGGTAGGGGGGGATTCTTTCTGCACTGTTGGAGTGCATGTCTCATTAAGGGAGAGGTTGAGGGCGCAGGTGGTGGCCTTAGAGGAGGAGGTGGAGAAAGCAGAATCAGTGGCGGAAGTGTTGGATACAGAGGTTTGTCCCGCAAGTTTTGAGGATTTCAAGACTTGTGGAGCATCCCCTTCCTTGCCTGCCCCTGCAGCTACCAGTCACCCAGTGCCCAGTCAGCAAGATGTAGCGCCCCTGGTCCTGCTTGCCCGTTATGATGTCAGTGGTGAAATGCACCCTGTCAAGACATTAAAATTTTTTTAAGGAACGTGTGATGTCTGCGACATACTGGTGTAACATAGGCACCGCTTTCTAAGAGAAGTAATGTTGACTGGGGGACTTTGACGGCCATAAGCTTTCGGAAACCATCTGTACCCACCAATTGGAAAAGGTGGCATTTCTGTGGCCAACTGATTGGAGATGGAGTTCAAGCTCTTAGCTTTGCCTTGTGTAAGAGGAAACGTTCTTTTACGTGACCACAACTGTGGGACCGGGGGCTGGCTGCTGTGCGGAGACATGGTGGAGTAGGGTGAGCACAATAAACTGCTGAAATGTGAGTGAGGTGCAGGCAGAGATGGTAGATTGAGAAAGATGTGGTGTTTGGTGTCGGAGATAGGTCAAAAACAGCATTCATGTCCACTTCCCTAGCAACTGACGGGCTCTCGCTCACCCTGACTGTAGATGGTAAACAATTGGGGGTTCTTCAGCTGGAGACCTGTGAGGACTCGTGCCACAATGATGAAGAAAGAAGCAGCTATGGCAGCCAGTGGTTGGCGAGGCCCGCTAGGCCGCATTTTAGCGCAGTGAGATTCCCAGACTAACTCATGTTGATCGCGCATGTGCTGGTTCATGCATGTAGTAGTCAAATTGTGTGGTTAACGTCTGGTGACGAGGGGCTGGATTCTGCTCGGACCCTACTTCATCCTGCCCCGAAAACCGACTGAAAATTTTTTTGGGCATTGGTGCATATTCTTTCCTCTTGAGTCTGTGAATCTTTGGGGCAGGCCTCTGATGCCCATGGAATAGAATGTGTGAACAGGTCTGCCGAATGGCCCATCTGAGGTTCCTCACAGTCAGTTGGGCAGTTGGAGAATTGTGACACGGAGAAACACGGGTAATTGGAGTGCCACCTTTTGAGGACTGTACTGTGTGTGATGTTAAGTTAGAGGAAGAGGAGCAAAGGCCACTTGATGCAGGGCTTGCCATCCACTGGAGCGCATTCTCTTTCTGGCCCTCATCTACAAGGCATACTGCTGTGTGGCTGCCAAAGAAAGGGAGTCGAATAGCCCATCCAGTAACAGAAGTTGTCAGTTGTCTTTGGATAGGACGAGCCGTTGTTTGTTCTGTAGAGCTTTCAGTAACATTACCACCTACCCCACGTACACCTCGAACAACACGCCTTTTGCACCTACCACCACGACCTCACTTTTTTCCACTCATGTTGGATGAACCCTTCCCCTATTTTAACCAGCTGTTTCACAACCCTAGGTCCGGACCTGTCGGTCACCTGCCACTAAATTAATAATCAGTATTTATTTGCTGAGATAGTGTGGCTGGACCACAGAATTGGCACAATATGCTGAAGTGACAACTGGTTGCTGTAGCACATAATCAGCAACACTATGGATTTATATGCTGAGGTGGCGACTTGTGGCTGCACCTCAGATTTAGCACTCCAGATTTAGATGCTGGAAGGTCGATTTGACGCAGGATCCTATGCATCTGAACTAGCTGAGAATAAACCACCTAGCTAACTATCTGACTACTTGCAGCAGCCTCACTATGATGTTACACACACAAAATGGCGCCAAAGCCACATGTCCGCTTTTTATAAGGAGGGACATGTGACTTCAGCAGCCAATGACACAAGCCCTTGTTTGGACGTTGTGGATGGTTTCTGTGCCCTGATTGGCTGCTGGAATCTCCACACAGTAAGTTAATAACAAAGAAAAGAAAAACAGTCAGCCGCTCTTCTGACCTCTCCCTACCCCCTCCCCTCATCAAACACACCCCCCTTTACCCTCGCTTATCATACAGTACCACTATCCTAGACAAAATCCTAACAAAAGCATTAGTGTAAACTCAAACATTTACCGAATTTTGTAGAATTTCCAGAAAATGTCCTGGAGTCCAAACATGAATCTGATTGTGCAAGGTTCGTGCCAGATTTGAGATTGGCGAACTTTTTCCGAGCAAGTTTGCTCATCTCTAATAAAAGGTAGCAACGTTTTGACTCCTACATTATCGTTTATAATCTTTATCAGGCTAATATAAATTACCTACACAGATATATAGATATATAAAGAAAGCGATTGAGTGCTATCCCTTCACATAATCAATTATGGAAATTCATCAGTACAAATATATACGCATATAGTATGGGTGGTTTTCACACCGTCCGTTTCATATATCAACGTGCTTTTTTTAGATGCATTTTGCATATGCTTATATATTTGTTTTGATGAATTTGCATAATTAATTGATCTTGTGACGTGGCAGCGCTCTATGTATGTATGTGTGTTATTTATATGAGCATGATAGAGAGTCTAGTATGAGTCGAAACGCCGCTACCTTTTATGGTGTGTGTTGTAATAAAGATTTTTTTTTTTTTTTTGATGGCTCATTTCCACTAAAGTCCGGCAGTTCTGTTAGTCATTATGATTGGTCAACATCATATAGGGGATGAAGTACATGCCCCCGGAAAATAATCTCTAGCAACACCGACTCAGACTTGGCATGCAAAGATTAGTTTATAATTCATGTTAATATCTTCACAACAGAGATAATAAAACAAAAAAGTCTCATCTCCAGCAGATAACTGTTATGCTAAGTGCACACGTTGCAGAATTGCCGTGGAAATTTACGTTAAAAATAATAAAAAATCATGATATTCTCACCTTCCGGCGTCCCCGGCAGTCTTCCCGCTCCTCGCGATGCTCGCGTTCCCAAGGATGCTTTGTGGCAATGACCTGTGATGACGTGCGGTCTCGCGAGACCTTTTCGTCATCACAGGTCATTTGCTCAGTGCATTATTGGGAACGGAGCATCGCGAGGAGTGGGAAGACTGCCGGGGACACCGGAAGGTGAGAATATCATGATTTTTTATTTTAATTCTTTTTTTTTTTTTTTTTTAACAATTATGTGGTTCCCAGGGCCTGGAGGAGAGTCTTCTCTCCTCCACCCTGGGTACCATCCGCATATGATCCGCTTACTTCCCGCATGGTCGGCATAGCCACATGGGAAAAGTAAGCGGATCTGTGCATTCCTGTGTGTGCGGAATCCCTGCGATTCCGCACAAAGAATGAACATGCTGTGTATTTTTATGGAATGCTATTCCGCCGCGGAAAAAAACGCAACATGTGCACAAAAATTGCGGATTGCATTCTAATGGCATGCTTAATGTATGCGTTGTTTTTTTTCCCCCGGTTTTATCGCGTTTTTATAGCGAAAAATACTGAACGTGTGCACACAGCCTTACTGTATAATGAAAATATGAAAAGTGCTTTTTTTGTTTGTTTGCTTTTAATCCCATCTTTTTATTTTGTAAATTATATAATTTATGTTGGCTTTAAAAACTGCAGCTTTTCCTTCAAATAGTTAGATCTTATACCGCTTTCTCAACTGAAGGCTAAAGCTCTTGGAAGACTGATGATTTAAAAAAAAGTGGAAGATGACTCTGGGGGTAACTCATTCCACTACGAATGATTGTCTCTTGTGGAATTTTAGCAGTTTTGAGGACCAAGTTCAGTTTAGGATTAAGTAACATTATGCCGCAGACAAATCTGCTGCAAAAAAAAGCTCCTCTTGCACTCAGATTTTGATGCAGATCTTCAGTGAACTTTCCCATATTGTATACGTTGCATTTGGGCACAATTTGTTTGGATTAGTTCACTGCTGATCTGCATTAAATTCACATGTAAGGGTACCGTCTCACAGTGGCACTTTGATCGCTACGACGGTACGATCCGTGACGTTCCAGCGATATCCATACGATATCGCTATGTCTGACACGCAGCAGCGATCAGGGACCCTGCTGAGAATCGTACGTCATAGCAGATCGTTTGGAACTTTCTTTCGTCGCTGGATCTCCCGCTGTCATCGTTGGATCGGTGTGTGTGACACCGATCCAACGATGCGTTCGCTTGTAACCAGGGTAAACATCGGGTTACTAAGCGCAGGGCCGCGCTTAGTAACCCGATGTTTACCCTGGTTACCATCGTAAATGTAAAAAAAAACAAACAGTACATACTCATATTCCGGTGTCCGTCAGGTCCCTTGCCTCACCGGAATGTGAGTATGTACTGCTTGTTTTTTTTTACATTTACGCTGGTAACCAGGGTAAACATCGGGTTACTAAGCGCGGCCCTGCGATTAGTAACCCGATGTTTACCCTGGTTACCCGGGGACTTCGGCATCGTTGGTCGCTGGAGAGAGCTGTCTGTGTGACAGCTCTCCAGCGACCACACTACGACTTCCCAACGATCACGGCCAGGTCGTATCGCTGGTCGTGATCGTTGGTAAATCGTTTTGTGAGACGGTACCCTAAGAGAAGTTTTTTGTCTGGTTTTGCTGTGGCCTAAATTTACTGTGAATATATACCCTTTTGTGTTAGTGGGATTAAAGGTTTGTTTAAATGATTATCCCTTGGCTCCTTGCAGCTTCTTTCCACCAGAAAGAACAATATAGTTTATAGATTACCAGGAGCCTCTTCAACTCCCTACCCCAAAACCTAACATTTATCAATAATCCCCTAAATGCTAAACATTAAAATGCTGGACTACCCCTCAGTAATAATCTGTTTTATAGCAACGTCATTCTGGAAACCACAGCTGTTGCATCTTTGTAAGTTGTATAAACACAATGCTCCTTTCTAGCACATAACCGCCCCCCCTTCTTTTTTTTTTTTTTTTTAATGCAGATACCAAATTACTACAAAATAATAAAGAAGCCTATGGATCTCTCCACGGTAAAGAAGAAGCTGCAGAAAAAGCACTCGCAACACTACCAGACCCCTGAAGACTTTGTTCACGACGTACGGCTGATCTTTAAGAACTGCGAAAGGTTCAATGAAGTATGTCGGTCTCATTTTACTATGTTTTACTTGTTTTCTTTGAACAGTTTAATGCATGGTACTTAGTCTCCCTAGGGGTGGATTTTTTTTACCTTAAATTTTTTAGGACATTTGTATTATTTGTTTAACTGTAAATCGCAAATTCTGCTTTATAACCACATCTTTCATCACCCCTTCCATTTATGGCTATAAAAGCACAGTGACCATATTGGAAACACATGTACACACCAGCAGTTAAAACCCCTTGAAAATGGCATTGATCAGCTGAACAGCCTATCTAGTTTTCTTAGTCACTTGTACTGTGCTCACTCCTTGCCACTGTACCTACAATTCTCAAATCATGACGCCCATAATATAAGATTAATAAATCTAGGTGTGGGTAACAGAGTCCACAATTGGGTGATACCCTATGGAGAGAGAGTGGGTAAGTGCTGGTTACGCTCACCTGGTGGAGTTACGACTGGCACAACTGCTATGTAGGCATGAAGAAAAACAGCCGCTGCTGCTCCATGGCTGGTGGATAAATCCTCCCATCAAATAAATATCCTGTTGGGCTGTAGTAAATAGATATTTCAACAACAAATTTTTTTTTTCTTTTATTCACAACACGTTTTGACCAAATACTGGTATCTTAATCAAGTGATAAAACTTGAAGACGCCAGTATGGCATTGAAATGAAATGCAATGTGAATAAAAACCCTTTTATCATCATCCTTGAAGAATAGATTTTCTCAAGCAGCGCCGCCCACCTTTTATAGGTTTCATCCAACTGGATACAACATAAGTCACTACAACAGTGTATTATAACATTGCTAAAAAAACAGAACAAAACTTTTATTTAGCTTTTGTTCCCATAGGATCCATAAAATGTAGTTTATGATAAATGTCAGATGTTTTTACAATAGTTAATGTAGCATTGCTTTTGGCAATGTAGGTAGAATAGACACAGATCTTCCTGCTAGGCTATCAATAGCAAGTATATGGCATTATGACGACTGTGCCTATCGTTTTAATTTTCCAGCAGCTTTAAGGCAAGAACTTGTCTTAATGAGCAAAACCAAAAAAAAAAAATTATATATTTGTGATTTTTGGTTTCTAAACATATGGTGAATAAACTGTATGTTGGACTTTGTGCTGAGCAATCCATTTATGGGAGCACAATCATCTTACCTGAGATTTTCCTAGTGATTTGTCATTTTACATGCATTCTATTATATATTGCCTATATAGTGGCAGCACATGCCAGTTATCAAAGGCATAAAACAATAGAAGATAAAGTAAAGGACCCATCCTTCTCACTATCTCTTAAAATATCAGTTGCTTCACTCTTGACTGTGCATTGTATTTTCTTGTGTAGTGGAGCCCGATCATTTATATACCCAAAGAGATATAAAATGTTTTTAATAAAAGTAGAAAGACAAAAAATACTGGCCAAGCGGCCTCCTCATTGGTCTTGATTATGCAGAGGGGAAAAAAGTATTTAGGCTATGTGCACACATTCAGGATGTTTAGCGTTTTTCGCCTAAAAAAACGCTTACATAAGCATCCCATCATTTTTAATGCATTCCGCATTTTTTTGTGCACATCCTGCGTTTTCTTCCCGCGTCGGAATCGCATTCCGGAAAAAAACACAGCATGTTCATTCTTAGTGCGGAATCGCGGGGATTCCGCGCACATAGGAATGCATTGATCCGCTTACTTCCCACATGGGGCTATGCCCACCATGCGGGAAGTAAGCGGATCATGTGCGGTTGGTACCCAGGGTGGAGGAGAGGAGACTCTCCTCCAGGCCCTGGGAACCATATACCTGTTTAAAAAAAAAAAATTAAAATAAAAAATCATGATATTCTCAACTTCTGGCGGCCCCCGCAGCCTTCCCGCTCCTCGCGATGCTCCCGTTCCCAGTAATGCCTTGCGATAATGACCTGTGATGACGTAGCGGTCTCGCGAGACCGCTACGTCATCTGGGGTCATTGCCGCGAGGCATTACTGGGAACGGGAGCTGCCGGGAGCATCGCGAGGAGCGGGAAGGCTGCGGGGGACGCCGGAAGGTGAGAATATCACGATTTTTTTAAAATTAGTTTTAACACTATATCTTTTTACTATTGATGCTGCATAGGCAGCGTCAATAGTAAAAAGATGGTCACACTTGTCAAACAGTGTTTGACAAGTGTGACCAACCTGTCAATCAGTTTTCCAAGCGATGCTACAGATCGCTTGGAAAACGCTAGCATTCTGCACGCTAATTATGCTTGCAAACCGCTAGTGTTTTAGCGGGAATATGCATGCCAATTCCGCATGCGTATTTCCCGCCGCAGTGAGTTGCAGAATTGCCGCGGAAATTTCCACAGCAATTCTGCAAGTGTGCACATAACCTTAGTCAGCAACCAGTTGTGCAAGTTCTCCCACTTAAAAAGATGAGGCGCCTGTAATTGACATCATAGGTAGACAACTATGAGAGTCAAAATGAAAAAACAAATCCACAATATCACCTTGTCTGATTTGGCAAGATTTATTTTGCAAATTATGGTGGAAAAAAGTATTTGGTTATTAAAAAACGTTCATCTCAATATTTTGTTATATGTCCTTTGTTGGCAATGACACAGGTCAAAGGTTTTCTGTAATTCTTCACAAGGTTGGCACACACTGTTGGTGGCATGTTGGCCCATTACTCTATGCAGATCTCCTGTAGAGTAGTGATGTTTTGGGCCTGTCGCTGGGCAACACGGACTTTTAACTCCCTCCAAAGGTTTTCTAGGGGATTGAGATCTGGAGACTGGCTAGGCCACTCCAGGACCTTCATATGCTTCTTACGAAGCCACTCCTTCGTTACCCTGGCGGTGTGCTTGGGATCATTATCATGCTGAAAGACCCATCCACGTTTCATCTTCAATGCCCTTGCTGATGGAGGGTGGTTTGTAATAAAAATCTCACGATACATGGCCCCAGTCATTCTTTCATGTACACGGATCAGTCGTCCTGGTCCCTTTGCAGAGAAACCGCCCCAAAGCATGATGTTGCCACAACATACTTCACAGTAGGTATGGTGTTCTTTGGATGCAACTCTGCATTCTGTCTCCTCCAAAAACGACGAGATTTGTTTCTACCAAACAGTTCTACTTTGGTTTCATCAGACCATATGACATTCTCCCAATGCTCTTCTGGATAATCCAAATGCTCTCTAGCAAACTTCAGATGGGCCCGGACATGTACTGGCTTAAGCAGGGGGACATGTCTGGAACTGCAGGATCTAAGTCCCTGGTGGCGTAGTCTGTTACTGATGGTAGCCTTTGTTACGGTGGTCCCAGCTCTATGCTGGTCATTCACTAGGTCCCCTTGTGTGGTTCTGGGATTTTTGTTCACCATTCTTGTGATCATTTTGACTCCATGGGGTGAGATCTTGTGAGGAGCCCCAGATCGAGGGAGGTTCAGTGGTCTTGTATGTCCATTTTCTAATTATTGCTCCCAAAGTTGATTTCATCACACCATCCTGCTTGCCTATTGCAGATTCAGTCTTCCCAGCCTGTTGCAGGGCTACAATTTTGTTTCTGGTACCCTATGACAGCTCTTTGGTCTTCGCTAGTGATGAGTGAGTGTACTCATTGCTCGGGTTTTCCCGAGCACGCTCGGGTGATCTCCGAGTATTTGTTAGTGTTCGGAGATTAAGTTTTCATCTCCTCAGCTGAATGATTTACAGCTATTAGCCAGCTTGATTACATGTGGGAATTCAGCTAATAGCTGTAAATCATTCAGCTGCCGCGATGAAAACTTAATCCCCGAACACTAACTAATACTCGGAGATCACCCGAGCATGCTCGGGAAAACTCAGGCGACGATTATACTCGCTCATCACTAGTTTTCACCATAGTGGAGTTTGGAGTGTGACTGTTTGAGGTTGTGCACCGGTGTCTTTTATACTGATAACAAGTTGAAACAGATGCCATTACTAAAGGTAATGAATGGAGGACAGAGGAGTATCTTAAAGAAGAAGTTACAGATCTGAGAGAGACAAATCGTGCATGTTTTTAGGTGACCAAATACTTATTTTCCACCATAATTTGCAAAATAAATCTTGCAAAATCAGGCAAGGTGATTTTTTTGTATTTTTCTCATTTTGACTCAGTTGTGGTCTACCTATGATGTCAATTACAGGCCTGTCATCTTTTTAAGTGGGAGAACTTGCACAATTGGTGGCTCACTAAATACTTTTTTTTCCCCACTGTATGTAACCATACAGTATAAATCAAATTTTTACCATATGTGCCCAAACATTAAGCTCTCCAAACCAAAACTGAGAATTCTATTAAAGGGGTTGTCCAATAAACTATACCTGGCACCCTCACCAACTAGCTGTTTTTAGCTCCTGCCAGATGTAAGCAGTGAACGAAGTAGAGCTCTTGGTAACAGTGACTAAACCGTGATCTCTGCTATTCAACTTTGCCAATAGTCATTCTGTGCTGACAAAGTACATGTGCTAAGTGAACCCTTGGTGTGACCAATAAGTGCATCTTCCCACATAGTTCTTTTTCAACTGCTCCTGCACATCTTGAGCTCTATAAAGCCAGAGGTGTCAAACAGAGGGGGTAGAGATGGAGGAAAAAAAAGTAGGTGGGAAGGTGCACTTGAATGATTGCCTCTCCCACCTCCCAAGGGTGCACGAGCATCTCTTGGTTTCAACAGTCATTGTGTACTGACATACTCCTTTAAATCTTGTGTGAACTGAAGATGCTTAACTGGTGTGGAAAGCTGATGCTTAGACATTGATATTGATGACCTATCATAAGGCTAGACATAAACTGACAAGCAAAAGGGTAACAATGTTTTGAACTTTTGACTTTCAGGCTCCATATCTCACCATCTATTACTGCTTCAAACGTGAGACTACCATCATTTTATAGACCGTCATCTTGGCTATCTCATACATAAATTTGACTTGCAATGATTTAGCAAAAGTGATGAGCGAACAGAACGTCTTTTCCGAGCGGGCTCTGGTGTTGTCCGAGCGGGCTCTTTCTTCCTGTCTACTACAAAATACAATCTGTTCTCACATTCCCTAATAGTTCAGTGTGTTATTAGGTAAATTCCCAAGCGAAAGGTCACTGTTTCAAATTGAGGAGCAGCCATGAAGAAAATCTCCCAGGAAAAAAGAAACCACATCATCCAGCTCATTGATAGCGGTCTCTCGGCCTAGAAAATTGCCAACCTGCATCATATGAGTGCCATGACAGTTGGAAGATTATAAAATGAAGCCCGTCCATCCGTTCAAAAGCCAAGAGGTGGACGTCCAGGCAAAATATCGGAGTCAACAAGTCGGCTCCTCACTAGGTCTGTCAATTCTTGTGCAACAAACACGGCAGTGGAGGTGGCTCGTATGCTTTGTAATGGGGAGATCACAGACGTCCATGCAAGCACCGTGCGATGCATGTTACACAATTCTGGAAAGTTGGCTCTGAAAATAGTGAAGGCTCGACTTCAATTTAGTCACAAGAAGCATCAGCTCAAGTTTGCAAAAAAGTTTGAAAAGTGAACAGTAGAAGATTTGGTGATTTGGAGCGATGAGTCAATAGACTTTTGAAGAAACAAAGGAAAAAGGGTCCAACGGATCGAGAAATTGAGGGAACTGTTCAATTCATTGGTGATGATATAGGGTTTCTTTCACAGCCTAAGGCTTTGGATACTTGACCAGGATCAATAGTGGTCTCAATGTTGAGCTATTTGTCTGTATCCTACCAGACTAGTAACTTTATCAAATCGAGTACTATAGGGATGAAAATGATGACAGTGTCCCACCAGGACAACGACCTGAAGCATATGTGTCGAGATTGCAAAGAAATGGATCAATGATAATGAAAGGTGCTGCATTATCCCCCACAGTCCCCGGACCTCAACCGAATTAAAGAAAAAACAGAAGAGACCTGGGATCATATTTTTGTTGAGACATGTTTGAATCTGATTGAGAGCATGCCCAGAAGGATTCAGACAGTGTTTGAAGCCAAAGGTGGATTTACAAAATACTGACAAAACAATTAGAAATACAAATTTAGATTTTTAGGAGAAAAACCGTAACGATGCAGTGACATGACAATCTGCATAACGAATCATATACTAAATAGTTTAAAATCAAATTTATGTATGAGATAGCCAAGATGATCGTCTATAAAATGATGGTAGTCTCGGATTCAAGACCTTATTGGTGGTGAGATGTGGAGCCTGAAAGTGATGAGCAAAAGGGGAACAATGGTTTGAACTTTTCAGTGTATTGTTTAAAGGGAACCAGTCAGGTCAACCAGGAGTTGTCTGCATATGTAAATGCCCTGTTCCTTTAATACCCAGTTTCTTTAATACATTACATATATAAACAGATCTTTAGATAAAGTATTTCTAAAGTCTTTGATATTTTAATGAGGGATTTATCTAGTCTATGGGGCTTTGGTGTCCCCAGACTAGATGTTATCGCGCCCCTGCAGACATAACATAACTTACGAGCGTCATCGCTAGCACTATACTTGCCTGGCAAACACTCGCGGCTTTCCCTCACTTCATTCAACCTTTAAAGCTGGGTGTGCGTGTCCCGGCTTCAGAGAGACGCACTGCGCAGGATTGAAAGTTTTCTGCACTTCCAATCATGCGCAGTGCTCCTCTCTGAAGCTGGGATGCATACACCCAGCTTCAGAGGTTGAATGCTGTGAGGCAAAGAAGCCACGCCCATTCACAAGGCAAGCATAGCGCTAGCGATGACGCCGGCACTTGTAAGTTAGGTTATGATGCCCACAGGGCATTTAAGTGGGCCGACTAGTTTGTGTACACCAACGCTCCATCAACTAGTCAAAGCCTTCATTAACACATCATAAACAGACTTTAGAAATACTTTTTGTAAAGATCTGTTTGTATATGTGATGTAATAAAGGAACTGTTAGGCAGGGTATTTACATATGAAGACCCGTCCTGGTGGATCTGGGGGCACAGGGGAACTGACAGGTTCCCTTTAACCAATTTAAGTTTCCACCCTCTCTTTATCAAAAGCTACAAGAGCGCTTACATTTAAAGAGAACCATTCAGCAACTCATTTAAAGAGAACCATTCAGCAACTCATTTAAAGAGAACATTTCAGTAACTTTACAGTAAAGATATGGCCACAATGGCGCTATTACACTGATCAAATCGATACTTTTATTGAAGGAATCTGATCAGTGATTCTTTTTTAATCATAGCTTTATGTTTTTTCTTCTGATGACATCTGTGCATCAGGTCGGGCCTCTGGGGGTTGGGTCTTCCACTTTGGCTCCTCTTCCTTCCTTCTGTGTTTCTACAGGTCATGGATTATTCAGCGACCTGCCTCAGTTTTCAAATATGGTGCCACTATCATTGGGTGGGTGGCGCATGCGCAGTTTGAGATTCCACCTCTGGAAGGCCTTTGCCTTCAATAAAATGGTGCCGGAGTTTGTGCATGTGCAGATCGAGATCTCGGCCTAGATCTCCATCTGTGAAAGTGCAGACTCTGGCGCCATTTTATTGAAGACCAGAGGTGAAAACTCACAATGTGTATGCTTCACCCACCCAATGGCGGCGACACGAAGTTTGAAAACTGAAGCAGGTTTCTGAATAATTAGAGACCTGTAGAAACAGGTCGGAGGGGAAGCAAAAGATACAACACCCCATCCCGGCCTGGCCCAACGCACAGGGGAGGTCGTTGGAAGAAAACTTGACACCATTATTAAAAAAAAATGCTGATTGAATTCCTTCAACAGAGGTATCAATTTAATCAGTGTAAAAGCGCCATGAAGGCCATACCTTTACTGTATAATGCTAAATCCCTTTAAAAGTATTTTGCTTGAATGTTTGCATTCCATGGCTGTTATTTCATGCAGATGAATTGTGTCCTCTTGCCATCAGAATGTTCCTGACACTTAATTTAACTGGTTAGTGTATTGTAATATATTAGTTTGGTTAAAAATCAGTCCGGTTTCAGAAGGGATCTAACCGTGTCCAGTTCTTGTATCATAAGTAACTATATAACTGGCATTTATAGTGAGAGCGTATCGGATGAAGGGAATATGGCACTTGAATAATGTTTTGCAGCCAGTACTTTTTCCACATCTGGCATGTGCAAACCAGTTAAGTATAAACAAGTTTAATTTGGATTTTTATCATTGGTTAACTATTCCAACTTGAAATAGAATTTTGTTTCTAAACCTGCTCCCAGCATATTCCGTTTCCCATGGCAGCAAAAGTGCTGAGATTTTTTACGGCCAGACCTTGAATTCGAGTATACGCCCCCCTTTGACTGAGCCGAGATTTTTTTTTTTTTTTTTTTTACTTCCAACCTGGTCATAAGTATTTTTAACTTCATGGCCTTGATTTATAGTAAAAACCCTTCTGATAAACCTTTTAGAGTAAAACATTTTCCCTTTTTTGACTCTAATGTCCTTTTTAGATGATGAAAGTTGTTCAAGTTTATGCAGAAACACAAGAATTTAATCTGCAGGTAAGATTTCCGAACCGTGCAAACTTGACAGACGTCTGTGCATAACCTAAGGTGATTTTTTTTTTCTTTTCCCAACAGAATGATTCAGAAGTGGCGCAAGCAGGAAAGGCTGTTGCTTTATACTTTGAGGACAAACTTCCAGGAATCTACCCTGACAGGACCTTCCCACCGTTGCCCGAGTTTGAACCAGAACCAGAGCCAGAGCCAGAACCTGAGGAGGATGATGGTGAAATAACAGAGGATTCAGATGAAGATTTTGTACAGCCCCGAAGAAAACGTCTAAAGTCAGATGAGAAGCCAGTGCATATAAAGTGATTTGGATGCCCTGGACTTGGCAATTTTCTGTAGAGAAATAACTTTTAAGTACTTATTTAAGTGTTCCTGGAATATCTTCTCACCTACACCTGCCGCTTCAAGGAGAAGGGGGCAACTTTTAGACAGTATTAGACCAACAAATTTGTACAGAAGAGATGAACATTCTTTTAAAGAAGATGGAAACTTTATTGTCACTTTGTTTATTTTATTTTTTCCTTGCATTTTTTCCTTTTTTTAATTTTGAGGCTTACTGGACTCCTTTTTCAAGGAGCAGTCTATTAGAAATCTCAATTAGGTTTTGTGAAAAGTTAAAGACCGTTCCTTTTGATTTGATATTTTCCAACCGTTCTTTGTACAGACCTCTAAGTGGACTCAGTGGTTGTTGTTACTTGTTAATCTATTTCTTTATCGGAGATTGGACCAGTAATTGCAGTTTACTGTAACACCTTCTATCAGGCTGCCCTGTAGCTCGACTTCTGGATCAACAAAAACATGGTACAGGTTTAAGCGTGCTTTTTGAATGATTAATTTGTAAGCATTCTCCATTTCCAAGTTTTTGTTAAATTTTTTTTCTTTTCTGAGTGCTTAGCTTGATTGGGTTATCCTTCAAGGTTCTGGTATATAGATATATATTTTGTGAAGGAAACAGTTTAAATTGGATCATAAAACATTAACTTTTGCTATGTATATATGAGGAAGCTTATACGTGTTCGTAAATCCATAATGCATTATTTCTGACAACAGATTGTCAATCCTTGCTGTTGTCTTGCATCCAAGACGAAAAATAAATTAAGCAACTGGTTAAATATTGTTGATTTTTATCCTGCTTTGACACCATATGGTTACATAGAAACTGTATATTGGAGAGAGGTTAAAAAGAAAAAAAAGTTGTCTTCCTTAGGGTTACTCAATTTTGTTCTTTGTATAGAACTCTAAAAGGGTAGTCCGGTCTAAAATGTGTTACTCTGTGTGAATGTAGACTTTTGAATCTCCATATGGAGTGAGGCCGTTCCCACTGGACTGCCGCTCTCTCCCTCCTTACCCTTGTATGGTGCAAGGAAGTGCCCACTAGACTGTTTCTGCCCGGGAGTATGCATATCATATAGATCAGTGCCGTTCCTGGGTCAGAAACCTGCAAATCCTCTCTGTGCAGTGTGTGCACTCGGAGGATTCTAGTCTGCAGTCACACAGAGTGACTGCAGACTTTTCATTTTAGACCTGACAACCACATTGAGTTTATAGATCGTATGGAAACCATTTTGTCTGATTTGTTAAATTTGGCTACATGAAGGGGTTGTCCACTACCTGGACAATCTTTTTTTAAAATAAGTACTCTCCCTTAATAATAAAATAACATACACTCTCCTCCTGCACCGACAGATACCGGAACTAGCATGACATTATTCTGCCATGTGAAAACTGCCCTTTGACAAGACTCGCACAAGCAAAAGAAGCGAGAAAGTGGCTGCCCATTAGCGCCTGTTGATTGGCTGCAAGGCTCATGTGACATAATATCAAGTGAACCTCAGTGCAGGAGAGTATATGTTATGTTTATTTTATAGGCGAGGGTACGTTATTTAAAAAGCTGCTGTCCAGGTAGTGGATAATCTTTCGGCTATGTTCCCACAGTGAGTATTTGGAGAGGTTTTAATGTTGCAGATTTTCTGCACCAATTAGGTTACTTGCGTTTTTTCCTTTACATTTTGAGTGCAGTTTTCTTATTCATGTGTTTATCATTGTGCTTTTTTATGGTGTGTTGTCTCTTTTGGTATGTCATATTTTTAATAAAGCTGCTGTGTTTTTGATACTTAATGGTAAAAAAAAAAAGCAGTGAGCATGAGTTCTATAAATCCCATCAAACTTGCTGCAACTGTAAGACGCTGCCTCAAAAACTCACCAGAAACTCATTGTGAGAACCTAAGGGGATTGTCATCAGAAAATGAACTACTCTTTAAGTTGTGATTCTATGTTAAATCAAATTTATTTATTTTTTAAATGTTTGGTCTTTTTTTTTACCTTATTGCAATCTGCATAAAAAAAATATAAAAGCAATTTTGTAATTTTCACACTGGGTCATTCCATGTCAAGTGATCAATGATTTTAACCTCTATATTTTTAATTCTTTTGAGATTTTATTTGGTAATAGTGTGTCAGAGAATGCAAATGTGAAGAAAAAAAAAATTAGATTTTTTTTTTATTATTGATTTTCAAAGTTCGGAAAAAGTGCAAATTTATTCAGTCGTCATGACAGCACTAACGAGAGAGGGGATCCGCCCTTCAGGGACAGGAAACCTACAGAGATAAAAGGGCGGCACCTCTCTCCCGCATCAGTTGGTTTCCTGTCCCTGACAGGGGACCTTGCAGAGGCCTTTTGGAAGAAAGGCGAAGAAGGAAGTTTGGACCCAGGTCCGACTCACCGATCCTGGAAGCGGGATGGCCCCTTCCTCGGTGTTGATCGTGATGCTGGAAGTGCCGCACCATAGAGGGCTGTGGGGGCAGGCAGCAGCAGAGCAAGAGCAGCCTTCAAGGGGAGCCGCTCTTTTGATGTCCCATCGCCGCAGGTACGGCTAAGTATTAGTGGGAGGCCCTCCTTCCAGCCGTATGCGGGGGTTAGGGGTCCTCTCCAGCCGGGGTGCGCAGTGTAAAACTCCCCTGTGCGGGTCACTGAGCTTCAAGCGTTGCGGTGCTCGTATCAGCCGGCGGGTGAGCGTTTGCGGCGCGCTGTCGGCACCAGCGTTCCCCTCTGACATGTGTGCGGCGTTCAGATGCTGCAGGGCGCACCGGAAGTGACGCGCGCGATGGGGGAAGACTGGGCGGCAACTAGCGATGACGTTCGGCGCATGCGCACTAAGCCGCGCCGGAGGGAAAAACATGGCGGCGCCCTGCCGGCTTTTGCCGAAAACAGTGTCCGGGCGGTTTTTTCTTTTAAGGTAAAGGCTGGATGCGGCGCTTTCCTGAGGGGGCGGGGGGGGGGGGGAATCGGTATTGGTTAACCTCGTGGGGGAAGGGCCTCCCACATACGATAATGTACCAGGCAGTTCATCAGGATTGGCCTGCTGACCCCCTTCTGGGGGAGGTACCCTGTTGGGGGCCGGCTACTTAAGGAGTCGATGGCGGCTTCCTCATGCTTCACACCCATTTGTTACAATGGAGTCTCAGGAGCGGGATCCGTTGCTTTCTGAGCAACAGTGTCAACCCCTGGAGAAGCCCCATGCAGCGAACACCCAGCGACGTTCTAGTGGCAGTAGTCGTCCTGGAGGTAGAGCTGACCAATCTTCTAAAGCCGGAAAGTCCTCAAGCCGTATGCATGTTGCTTCGGTGGAGAGGGTCCCCCCGCAATCTTCGGTACCACTCAGACACTATAGGGGTAAGTGATCATCGTGAAAGTTCACTTAGTGATTAGTGTCCCCCCTTATTTCCCTTTCTTTACATCAGGGAAAAAAGCGGTCCTCTAAGTCTAAGCACAAGGAGTGTACGGAGTGTGGTATTCCTCTCCCAGATGAATACGTTAAAAAACTATGTGGTCCGTGTATCCAGCGTTTAATAGCGGAGGAGACACCAGATTTCGCTGCTAGTCTAAGACAGATTGTCAGACAAGAGATTAGAAGCTCATCAAGATCCCAATCCCATAGTAGGGAGCCTAAAATAATAGATCCGGGATCCCCAAGTTCACGTGAGGACAGTGACCTAGGAGATCTGAAGTCAGAAGCTTCCCATACATCAGTATCTTCTTCGGACACCGAGTACGGACATTCTTGTTTTTCATTTGACCAGATAGACCGCCTCGTAAAGGCGGTAAATAACACAATCGGAATTGAGCAAACACCGCCAGAGAAATCTATGCAGGATTTAATGTTCAAAGGATTGGACCGTAAATCCCGCCGATGCTTCCCGGTGGTAGAGAAAGTTAACGCACTAATTTCCAGGGAATGGAAGAAACCGGAAAGGAAAGGTTCTCTTCCTCCATCCTTTAAGCGGAAGTATCCATTCGAAGAGTCCGCATCGGCAACGTGGGATAAAGCCCCGAAGCTCGATGCAGCTGTAGCCAAGGCTTCCAAAAAATCTTCTCTACCGTTTGAGGATCTGGGGACTTTAAAAGACCCACTGGACAGGAGGGCAGATGTGTTTCTCAAGGGAGCCTGGGAAACTTCAGCAGGGGCTCTCAGACCATCAATTGCGGCCACCTGCACAGCACGCTCTATGATGGTGTGGTTGGATAGCCTGGAGGATCAGCTGAAAAACAAAACCCCGAGAAATGAAATGTTATCCTCCCTTTCTATGATTCAGGGAGCTGCGGCTTATCTTGCCGATGATTCAGCGGACTCAGTTAAATTGGCAGCCAGGTCGGCCGCACTCTCTAATTCGGCCCGTAGAGCAATCTGGCTGAAATGTTGGCAAGGGGACATGCAGGCCAGATCCAAATTATGCAACATTCCGTGCGAAGGGGAGCACTTATTCGGTCCAGTGTTAGATGAATTATTAGAAAAAGCGGGGGATAGTAAGAAACGTTTTCCCTACCTCGGTAGACCCACTTACAGACGAGGTACTAATAGGAGGTGGTTTGACCGAACAAGACCAAATAAAGAAAAACCCAGATATGACGCCAATAAAAAGAAAGGTAGAGGCTATATGTTTAATTCCTTTAGAGACAACAGGAAGCCACAATGACTGGCGGACCGGGTAGGGGGCAGGCTTCTAGCCTTCTATCCGGCGTGGCGTAATATTTCCAATAGCCCGTGGGTCCTGGACATTGTTGAGGCTGGACTAAAGTTTGACTTTCAGATCACTCCTAATGACAGGTTTCTAGTAACACCGGTGCGTTCTTCTTCCGCAGAACAGCTGGCATTAGAGACTGAGGTCCAGGAACTCCAACAGAAAGGCGTTTTGGTGGAGGTTCCTGAAGTACAAAGGGGTAAAGGATTCTATTCTCCCCTCTTTTTAATTAAAAAGCCAGATAATACCTTTCGCACAATTATAAACCTTAAGGGCCTAAATAGGTTTTTGTGGATCCCGTCATTTAAAATGGAGTCGGTCAAGTCTGCAATAAAGTTATTGTTTGACGGGTGTTTTATGGTCGTCTTAGATCTTAAAGACGCATATTATCACGTCCCCATACACGTAGACCACCAGTGTTATTTAAGAGTTGCAGTCCTCTTAGGGGAATCGATAAAACACTTCCAATACAAGGCACTCCCCTTTGGTGTCGCAGTGGCCCCTCGGGTGTTCACGAAGATAATGGTGGAGGTTATGGCACATCTCCATGAGCAGGATATTCTCATAGTTCCATATCTGGATGACCTATTAATTATAGGAAACTCTGAATCACACTGCACGTCCCAACTACACAAAGTAATTGCAACCTTGCAAAGGTTGGGATGGATAATTAATTTTAAAAAATCGCGGTTGCAGCCTCTAGAGGTTCAAGAATTCCTGGGTCTCATATTGGACTCGAGGTTACAAGAATGCCGTCTACCTGACGTTAAGTTGGAAAAAATCCAACGACAGATTCTTAGAGTGATTGATAATCCGGTAATAACATTGAGGGGAGCAATGTCACTGTTAGGCTCACTCACGTCGTGTATCCCAGCAGTACGTTGGGCCCAGTACCACACCAGAGTCCTACAGTGGGAGGTTCTGTACAACACTCGTCTGTTAGAGGGTCACTTGGATAGTTCTCTTTCCTTGTCTGATTCCACTATTCAGTCCTTACGTTGGTGGTTACACGCTCCAAACCTACGTAATGGGGTTCCCTGGATAAACCACATATCGCGAGTAATAACCACAGATGCTAGTCCCACGGGATGGGGGGCGCATATGGGCGAGATGTGGGTCCAGGGGGTTTGGTCACCCTCTGAACAGAATTTGTCATCTAACCTTAAAGAGTTGTTAGCCGTAGAACGAGCTCTGAGACATTTCCTTATATCCTTACAGGACCATCACATCAGGCTATTCTCAGACAATCAGGTAACGGTAGCTTACATTAACCACCAAGGGGGAACCCGATCCAGGTCCTTAATGGAGGTATCGGGTCGTATCTTACAGATAGCCGAAAATCATCTACGGTCGCTCACATCACTGCACATAAAAGGGAAACACAACGTTGTAGCCGACTTTCTAAGTCGCAGAAAGCTCGGGCAAGGAGATTGGGTGCTCAATCAGGTCATCTTCGATCAGATCACCCATCGTTGGGGGTGCCCACAGATAGACCTCTTCGCCAACAAAGAAAACAAAAAATGTCGTCGATTTTGTTCCCTAAACCCCAGAGACAATCCGGAGGCGGTGGATGCCCTCCTAATTCCTTGGCACTTCGATATAGCCTACGCCTTTCCCCCGTTGAACTTGATCCCGATTGTTCTCAGGAAAATTCGGGAGGACAAAGCTCATGTAATTCTGATAGCGCCGTTCTGGCCCAAGAGGCCGTGGTTTCCTTGGCTGAGGAAAATGTCCATTTCTCAACCGTGGATTCTCCCAGACCTCCTCTCACAGGGTCCGATCTTCCATCCACGTTTGGCCAGTTTACATCTGACGGCGTGGGATTTGAAGGGTCATTGCTAAGAAAAAAGGGATTTTCAGATGGACTTATTAATACCCTATTAAAAAGCAGAAAAGATTCCACGACAAATATTTGTTAGAATCTGGAGAAAATTCCTTTCGGTTTCAGGATCAGTTATGAGTCAGAAAGCTAATATTCCAAAAATCTTGGAGTTCCTGCAGAGAGGTCTAGAGATGGGGCTAGCTACAAGCACCCTTAGAGTCCAGGTTTCAGCCTTAGGTGCGTTGTATAATTGTGGTTTAGCTAAAAATTATTGGATTGCTCGTTTTATTAAAGCGGCGGCTAGATCAAGACCCATCGTTAAGAAAAGACTAGCCCCGTGGGACTTAAACCTAGTCCTCTCAGCGTTAACGGAACCCCCCTTTGAGCCTTTAGAATCGGCGTCTATAAAAATCCTGTCCTTAAAAACAGCTCTTTTGATTGCTCTTACGTCGGCTAGGAGAGTTAGTGATTTACAGGCCCTCTCTAGACTGACTCCATATATGCAGATTAGAGAAGATAGAGTAGTATTAAGAACTGATCCCCTCTATCTTCCGAAGGTAGCGTCAAAGTTCCACAGACTTCAGGAGATAAATCTCCCCACCTTTTGTCCTAATCCTAAGAACCAAAAGGAACTCAAACTCCATACATTGGATGTCAAAAGATGTCTTCTTAAATATATTTCTTTAACAGATCCCTGGAAAAAAGATAATTCCTTGTTTATATCCTATCAGGGAGTCAAGAAAGGGTTTAGAGTATCCAAAAACACCTTAGGGAGATGGATTAGGGAGGCAATTTCTCTGGCTTATTCAGCAGGTGGCCTAGAAGTCCCGGAAGGCGTAAGGGCTCATTCCACTCGTGCCATGGCAACTTCCTGGGCAGAGAGATCGGAGGTGTCGATTGAGGATATATGTAAGGCAGCCACATGGTCATCTCCGTCTACTTTCTTTAATCATTATAGATTGGATCTTGGTAGCTCCAACGATCTCACATTTGGTAGAAGGGTGCTGGAAGCAGTAGTCCCGCCCTAATACTCTTTTCTCTGTAATTCTCTCGTTAGTGCTGTCATGACGACTGAATAAATACTCAAGCTACTTACCAGGTAGCGGTGTTTTTCAGGAGTCCATGACAGCACTCCTATATTCCCTCCCTTTCTACTGGTTTGGGTTTCATCACGATAAGTATATTCTCATGTAGGTTAATTTTCTACAAAATTTAATCACAAGGTGAAATGTGTTAGATATTTATGTGTTACTAATCAATGGAGGTCCTCTCATGCTCTGTAATCCAACTGATGCGGGAGAGAGGTGCCGCCCTTTTATCTCTGTAGGTTTCCTGTCCCTGAAGGGCGGATCCCCTCTCTCGTTAGTGCTGTCATGGACTCCTGAAAAACACCGCTACCTGGTAAGTAGCTTGAGTATTTCGGTGTTGCCTGCCTTAACATTTCTCCTCATAACTGAGGCTAAAAAAAGATAGAGAAACAAAATAAACACCATTCTACTCATAACTGTACAGGCTTTCACCAGATATGTCACAAGAGTATCTTTGTTAATATTTTACCCATGCAAACGTAAAAGTTTAAAATGTATTTCCGAAAAAAAGTTTAATATAAAAATTTCAAAAACTGCACATGTGCCTGCTATGCTCCTACCCACCCACATCTGTACCAAAATACAAGTTGGGATCGTGATGGGATCATATTTTAAAAAAATAAAACTATTTCAGTGTCAATTCGAAAATCTTGAATTCAGATCTGTTCAACCTGTGGTGTAAAAGTGTGGGATTCATATTTACCAAATAATCCATGATTTTTAGATATTACTGTATTATTTTATTATGTTACAGCTTAGAAGCAGGAGAGGACAGAGGAGAAAGCTTTGTTAGGGCTGAGAATGACCAGGGGTAGACATTGACTGCAGAGCAGATGACAGACAGCAGCTCGAGCCTCCAGAGCCATATTCACACCAAATCTTAACACCCAGGAAACTCCTCCAATGGAGTGCGAAAAACATTCTTAACATCCAGCTCATGCATTGTACGGACCAGGACTACGAAGAGGAGGAGAGTTTGTGAGAACATCGGTTACAGGAAGCAGAACCCATCACAGGGACTCAGCAATACCGGACTGTCATCCCATGTAGTGAAACAGAAATAAAAACAAGGATTTTTTCATTCAGCAAAGACAGTGAAGTCCATGAAGTGGTAGAAGACGGCACAAGATTGGCAATGGATGACAGAACTGGTGAATATGATCGGCGCTGGTGGCGGCTACTGGACTCTCCAAAGATTGTGAAAAGGAAAAATTAGAATTGACTTTTTTGCACCTTCTGGTCCAGTGCCATCCTTTGTGTATCCAAGAAAACCAGACATTGTAAAAGTTAACAAAAATCAGATATTAACTCCGGTGGAGTCGAACACCATGACAGGCCGCACATACTCTGACACAAAAGGAAATGGCCATTGCTAGTAGGCGCTTATGGACAAGATTACACTTCACCCACTAGAAGGGACACATTGATGATAAAAGGCCAGTGTAAACACGTACTATTGTTTGATTAGTTCATATTTTATAGAATGAGGATTTAACTACTGTACTATTCTTCTTAAACACTTCATAAATTACATGTTTAGTGATATAATAGAAAAAAATTGTTACATGTATATATAGGTGGTAAAATATTGGTTCTTTTAATCTTGTTTTTAACATATAATTAGGATGAGACCGTATTTAAAAAATCACACTTGAGGATATGATCACCTTTTTTCTTTTGGTTTGTTCAATGCATTTGAGCAAGTTGTGTTATGATGATTAAGATGTATTTATTCTCATACTTCGGTATTCGTTTTTTGTGTTTATTGTTGCATATAAAGGTTGAATTTGATAAGTTGTAATTTGAAAAGAAAAAAGGAAGAAACTCCCACAAACATAAAATCAGATGATTCAAGGCTTAAAAGAAAAAAAGACAGGTCCCAAGGTGAATCCCTGTACAAACCTGTACAAATATAAACAAGAACACAAGTAACACACAAGCATTTTTTAACAATTTTAAAACACAAGTTTTTTTCACAATTGCTCAACAATTTTGAATTTGATTTCTCCTAAACAAAATGTTAAAGAAACCTAGTCTTGTGACATATCAAATGAAAGCTGTTACTGTTCTGAGAAAAATGATGCCTCTTCCACCTCTTTATCTTAATTCTAGCCCGAGATATAATAAAAAATGTAAAGCCATACCAGGCCAAAATTTGCGCTTTTTCAAAACTTTAGAAGTCTGGAAAAAATTGATGAAGAAAAAAATTCAAAACTTTCAATTTGTAATTAACTAGAGTTGTACTTCATAAAAAAAAAAAAAAAAATCTAAAAACGTCCAGTAAAAAAAAATATTTGGATCACTTGATGTGGATTGACCCCACTGGCATACTTCTTGCTCTTTGAGGAAACACCTGTACATTAGCAGCACTAGTCTGACTGAGGCCCTAACTTTTGTATTGAAGCTTAGGTGTGACATTGCTTAATATGAAAGCGGGGTGTGTATACCGCCACAGACAAGAGTACAGTGATCCGTAATCAGAATCCTGAAAAGTGTTCCTGAAACAATAGGAAGAATGAGTCTAAAATGGCCCCAGTGGCCTGTGTGAAAACTGCAAGATTACATGAAAAGAAAAAGCCATTACCAACATTTAAAAACATGTTCTTTACACAGTAGGATATCTTCTGATGAGATGTTCCCTTTAAATAAATCTTTGCAAGGTCTTATTGAAAACTTTCTACTTTTTATTTTTTTCTTTGTAAATATGGTTTCTGCCACAATGCACTAAAACAAAGCATGTTCTGTACAGATGCTGAACGAACAATGCAATCCAAATTGTAGGAGGCCCTCCCGCTTCGGCGTTTCAGAGATAATCTAGTAAGTGCTTTGGTCTGGGGCCATAGCCGGAGATGGGACTAGTCTGCTTTTCCCAATGCCTCTGCAGTTGATTGGAAGAGACATGTTACTCCTCTCTAGCAGTGCTGGGAAAAGCACTTCGAGCACTGTTCTTCGAAACCCCAGAGCGTTTCAGAGAAAAATATATATGGCTGCAGGCTCTGATTCATGCTGTCCAGGGTTTGGGCACCATAAGTCAGCTGACAGGTTCCCTTTAAGGAGGAAACCAGGGGCATTTTAAATGCAGCTTTAGGTTGTAAAAAGTAAAGCAAAACTGATATGTAGCACTAAACGTACAATGTTTGAAGATGAAGTTACTTTTCTCTTTTCAGTTAGTTAAAAACTTATAATTTTGCTATGATCAACTGTCTTGTACATAATCCTGACTGCCTCCGGGCAGCAGCCTTTCCAGACTTGGTTTTTATGATGCGTTGTGATTATTAACTTTTTTTTTTTAATGCAGAGCTTGCTACTACTACTGCAACACGTAGTGAAACCCAGTGGCAAAATGTCCACTAGAAATACCCCAATAAAACCTTTTATTATCTTAGCCTCCTTTCCCTTACTGATTTTAATTGGACAGTGACATGTATGCGCTCATATTCAAGCCGTCATCTTTTGGAGCTTTATTGGACATATCCATCCTCAGAAATAGTTTAGCTGAATGGCTTCAAAGGATCAACGATGTAAATGCAAAACATGTTTTCATCAAATCTGACAAACACATTTTACTAGTGATGTAGAATTCAGTCATGAAGTATATTAGGAAACATAACTTTTTTTATTTTACATTAATAAGCCTTCGTTATGCCACAAGGATGACATCACAGCAGGAGGTAACTCACTGGGCTCCTATCCAGCAGGCATTGACTACTGAGTAGGTGACTGGCACTGCCTGCGAATCTATTCCATGGTCTCCAAGAGGTCACAGCATGAACAACTCCATTGTTTGTGTTCAGATCATTGCTCATGAAAATTGATAACCAATATTAGAGTAATGATGGCAGTAATCTGGTTCCATTAAGCAATCCTAGTTTTTCCTTCATTTTGTGTTTTTTTGTTGGTTTTTTTTTTAATGACTATTGCTATATTCCATATTATGTTATAATATCACTGGATACCTCAATTAATTTGTTCAGTTACCATCAGAGTGTCTTGCACATACGTTGGCTAAAAAACTGGTAAATTAAATTTTAAAACCTGCCTGCTACTTTGTTCACACTAGTGTTTTTCTTGTTGTTTTCTTAAGCCAGTTGGATCCATCAATGTTCTTTGGAATCCACTAGAAAACAAATCCTACGTAGCTGTCAGTTTTATTAACGGGCATTAGTGCTAGTGTGAGCAAAACATAGTTTGGGTCACTTACTACACAGCTAATGGATTTTTATACTGGCAAAAGGTTGAATATCTAGAATGTATACGCACTCAGTCATGTTACATGTGTAAAGGTTTCCAGTTCTTGGCGTCTTATTTTGAAATGTTAAATGGGGGAAAGTTAGTTTTCCAGTGCATAACAAGACATGGATGATGCTGATAATTACGTATAGGACGCAACTTGAGAACACGACAGGTGACAGATTTGAGGTCATCAGAGGAGGAAGTTGCTGGTATCAATGATGCATAATGCAGCTTATGTAAAAAAGAAAAAAAAAATCTGGTACGAAATCTGCTTTTTCTGTAGTGGGTAAAGCCGCACCTTTTGTTGTGTAGAAAGCTCTACACAGCTAGTTGTGCTTTTAGGAATTCTGTTCCTTATTGCCAGAGGACCACTCTATTGCAGCCTGTGTAAGAGAACAAACCTGGTACATCCTGACACACATTGAATAGGAGCTACATCACTGTCACATAAAACTGCATCACCTGCTCATTAGGAGAAAGCAAACTGACCAGCAAGATGAGTAATGCTTAAAGGGAATTTGTCACCCCCCCCCCCCCCCCAGGGCATTTTTAAGTAAAAGAACCACCTTCAGTAGCACTAAGGCTACATTCTATGAAAGTGGCTCTTATGTTTCTGATCCCTAGTAACACTGAAATATTGACTTTTATAAATTGCACCCCATACCTGTATTGAGTCCCAGAGGTATGGTGTCTCCCCCTGTTTCAGCCGCCCCCTATGGTTGTAACATCATGTCCAGCTTTTAGTATACAGTAATGTCAGAGAGGGTTTTGTAGTGACTGAATTTGTCACACCAAGGTGGTCCAGGTTATCAACAAATGTGGAAAAACCTCACATGACTGTCCACCGAAATATAGAAAACTTATAGCTCTTAAAGTATGGGAATGAATAAAAATAGTTCTTGCAATAAAAAAAAGCTTCTTTTAATGTGTGACAGCAGCCAAACAGAAAAAAACCTATATAAGGGTATGTTCACATGTGCTCATTTTTCTGCGGTTTTTCTTTTTTTGCTACAGCAAAACCTGCTCTTTTGGCGGTAAAGAAGCTGAAGAAACAAAAGCGGGTTTTGCTTGTTTTTTTTTCTTGCTGTTTTTGCTGCATTTGTCTCTTGTGCATGCTGATAGTTTAGTGACCAAAAAAAATCATATTCTACTTGTTTGGCATGAAAAAAAACAGCAAAAACCTGATACCTGTGTTTTTTCTGCCTTTTTTTTTTTTTTTTTTTTATAGCCACAAAAAAATGGAGTAATAGAGTCCCAAACAACATAGTTAAAAAATAAACATCAAATTTTATTATTAATCAATAGCATATAACAACTATTAATGTATATCTGCTGTATGCAGTATATACCGAACAGGAAGGTATGGCAGAGGAAACATGTCAGTACGCTGGGTTACATGTGGTCAATACTATTCATCTCTGGGGTATGCACAGTTAATGGATGTATCAAGACAACGGGTCCTATACTATCACGCTGGCTCCAGCCAGACAGCCATATACATGGGACCATTTCCCCATAGTGGTGACCCCAGTACAATTATAAACACACATGCTTACCCATTGGTAGATCAGAGGGATAGACCACACTGCACCCGACGACCCCCGAATGCGCGGTTAGCTTTCTCAACAGGGATAGATATTGTATCCATTTAATGTGCTTATATATAAATGCAGCCGGAACTTGGCGCATGCGCGGGAGCGATCCGCACACACCACACCTCTGTGGCCCTCACAACAGGAAGCGCATGTAGGCAGAAGTCCGCCATGTGACGTCATGACATGCGCGCCGTGTGTATAGAGATAGCCACTAAGGGGGCGGATGTCAGGAGCGTCAACCGCGCATGTGCGCACCGGCAGCCATATTGGAGTAGACCTAGACCGCAGCCATGTTTGAGGAGGCCATATTATGAACAAACTGCGGACATAACGTACCCGTGCACTATAGCAAAAAAGGTGATGACCCACACTATCCATGTAGTACTATAATGTGGGAACCCCCTATAATAAAACATATTCAAGCTGTTTTATCAAAAACAGAGGAAGGAAAAGGGGATAAAAGGGTGAGCTTCAGGCGCACAATTGCGCATGCCATCAAGACAAAATATGACAATATTTAAAAACAACAATAACAGTAGACAATATTACCATACTAAACAT
Source organism: Ranitomeya variabilis (assembly GCF_051348905.1). Taxonomy (NCBI): domain Eukaryota; kingdom Metazoa; phylum Chordata; class Amphibia; order Anura; family Dendrobatidae; genus Ranitomeya; species Ranitomeya variabilis. The sequence continues at coordinate 197,464,139 of NC_135234.1, read as the reverse complement.
TTAAACAGTGGAAAAAAATTTTTTACAAAATAATTGTCAATATTGATAACCCTCCCAGCCATGGTGACCAACACAGGCCAACCCGCCGTTAGGGAAATCCAAAAAAATAAGCATATACACAACAGTCAATGGTATACATAAAGTGACAATAGTGCAAAATATCTAAAGTGCAACGACAGCGTGATCTTATACCAATAATCCTTGTGAAGAAAGGTCTTCATAGTCCATATGGCCTCTAAGCTCGTGGTCAGCATAATGAGACAGCAAGGAACTAAAAACACACAAAAAGGAAAAAAAAAATGAATAAACATATAATTAAAATCGAGTGGAGAATAGGGAATAACAGCAGAGAGAGGAAAAAAATACTCGCATGTCAAAATTAGCCACACAGGACGAAAAGATGGGCATAAATCTACTAAAACAGAACTAATCATAAAAAGGGGGCAAAGCTCAATTTCTCGTTTAAACCATTCGGGGCCATGGTACCAAGGGTGACGATCCACTTGCACTCACATTGTGCCAAGATCTTCGCCATATTGCCACCCCTGATACCTCCATGTACCCTATCTATGCCCCTCACCTTTAAGCCACTGGGGTCAGAAACGTGACATGTCCAAAAATGTCTCGGCAGGGTTTTGAGGCTAGAAATATCTACAGCCTCCTTGGCAGCCACAATATCTCGTACATGTTCGCGTGACCTAACTTTCAATTCTCTGGACGTGAGACCAATATAAATGAGGGAGCAGGGACATGTGGCATAGTAAACCACAAACGTGTTGCAGGAAATATATTCCCGAATCTTAAATTCCCTGCTTCCATCAGATGTTTTAAAGGTCTCACATCTCAGAATGTTAGGACACGCGACACATGTACCGCAGGGATAACAACCCTTACGCATGTCATTTGTACCAAAAAAGTTCTTTGTTTTGGCCACATAGTGGCTTTTTACCAAATTATCTCTTAAATTTCTTCCCCTACGTTGTGTCATTAGGGGACGTTCCGGAAGTTGTGAAGCCAAAACCCTGTCGGTCAATAATACGGACCAGTGTTTGTTCAGGCTTTCACGGATCCGACCCCAGTGACAATTAGAGGTGGAGATAAAATGTTGTTGTTTGGGACTCTATTACTCCATTTTTTTGTGGCTATATTTATCCGGAGTTGTCCATTTGAGTGGATGCCCTTGTGGTGTCCAGGGAGAGTCATATGCTCTCAGGTACATGATAAACTGGTGCTTTATGATTATATATCTTCTTTTTTTTTTTTTTTTTTTTGCAGTGTGTTAAGCTGAAAGAAGTGAACATGCTCTATTCTACAAAAACCAAGCAAAGCACAAAATACTGAGGGAGGAAAAAACTAGCTGTGTGCATGAGTTTTGCTCGTACTGTAAAATGCAGCTGAAAATTTTAATTGAAAAACGTTACGTGTGAACATACCCTAAATCTGGTATCGCTGTAATCTCCCTGGGCCAAAGAATAAAGTCATTACTTATATCACTTATACTGCAGCAGGAACGACATAAATAAAACCAATTCTTACTGCTGATTTTTTTCATTCTGTCTCTCTCTGGAAGATTACAGTAAAGCTTGGCTCACATTTATCCTGCGCACTGCTCTTTCTGTGTAAATCTCTAAAATACATAAAATACAGGTGCTTCTCGCAAAATTAGAGTATCATCAAAAAGTTAATTTATTTCAGTTCTTCAATGCAAAAAGTAAAACTCATATATTATATGGAGTCATTACAAACTGAGTAGTCAATTTCAAGTGTTTATTGTTAATGTTGATTATGGGTTACAGCCAATGAAAACCCAAAAGTCATTATCTCAGTAAATTAGAATAATTAACAAACACCTGCAAAGGCTTCCTAAGCATTTAAAAAGGTCCCTTAAGGTACCTTCACACTGAACAACTTAACAACGATATCGCTAGCGATCCGTGACGTTGCAGCGTCCTGGATAGCGATATCGTTGTGTTTGACACGCAGCAGCGATCAGGATCCTGCTGTGACATCGTTGGTCGGAGCTAGAAGGCCAGCACCTTATTTCGTCGCTGGATCACCCGCTGACATCGCTGGATCGGTGTGTGTGACACCGATCCAGCGATGTCTTCACTGGTAACCAGGGTAAACATCGGGTTACTAAGCGCAGGGCCGTGCTTAGTAACCCGATATTTACCCTGGTTACCAGTGTAAATGTAAAAAAAAACCAAAAACACTACATACTTACATTCCGAGGTCTGTCGCGTCCCCCGGCGTTCTGCTTCCCTGCACTGTGTCAGCGCCGGCTGGCCGTAAAGCAGGGCACAGCGGTGACGTCACCGCTCTGCTTTACGGCCGGCGCTTACAGTGCAGGGAAGCAGAACGCCGGGGGACGCGACAGACACGGAATGTAAGTATGTAGTGTTTGGGTTTTTTTTACATTTACACTGGTAACCAGGGTAAACATCGGGTTACTAAGCGCAGCCCTGCGCTTAGTAACCCGATGTTTACCCTGGTTACCCGGGGACTTCGGCATCGTTGGTCGCTGGAGAGCTGTCTGTGTGACAGCTCTCCAGCGACCACACAGCGACGCTGCAGCGATCGGCATCGTCTAGATCGCTGCAGCGTCGCTAAATGTGACGGTACCTTTAGTCTGTTTCAGTAGGCTCCACAATCACGGAAGACTGCTGACTTGACATGTCCAGAATGCAGTCATTGACACACTCCACAAGGAGGGTAAGCCACAAATGGCCATTGCTAAAGAAGCTAGCTGTTCACAGAGTGATGTATCCAAGCATATTAATGGAACGTTGAGTGGAAGGAAAAAGTGTGGTTGAAAAAATACACAAGCAACCAGGATAACCACAGCCTTGAAAGGACTGTCAAGAAAAGGCCATTCAAAAATTTGGGACAGATTCACAAGGAGAGGACTGATGCTGGAGTCATTGCTTCAAGAGCCACCACACACAGATGTATCCAGGACATGGGCTACAAGTGTCACATTCCTTGTGTCAACCCACTTATGACCAATAGACAATGCTAGAAGCGTCTTACCTGAGCCAAGGAGAAAAAGAACTGGACTACAGCTCAGTGGTCCAAGGTGTTGTTTTCAGATGGAAGTAAATTTTGCATTTAATTTGGAAATCAAGGTCCCAGAGTCTGGAGAAAGAGTGGAGAAGCACACAATCCAAGCTGCTTGAGGCCTAGTGTGAAATTTCCACAATCAGTGATGGTTTGGGGAGCCATGTCATCTGCTGGTGTAGGTTCACTGTGTTTTATCAAGACCAAAGTCAGCACAGCCGTCTACCAAGAAATTTTAGATGACTTCATGCTTCCCTCTGCCAACAAGCTTTCTGGTGATGGAAATTTAATTCTCCAGCAGGACTTTGCACCTGTCCACACTGCCTTAAAAGTACCAGTACCTGGTTTAAAAACCGTATCACTGTGCTTGATTGGCCAGCAAACTCGCCTGACCTTAACCCTATAGGGCATCTATGGGGTATTGTCAAGAGAAAGAAGTCTGCTATCAAAGCAGACTGGGCTTCCATAACACCTCAGCAGGTGCCACAGGCTGATCACCTCTATGCCACGCCGCAGTGATGCAGTAATTGATGCAAAAGGAGCCCCGACCAAGTATTGAGTGCATTTACTGAACATACATTTCAGTAGGCCAACATTTTGGATTTTAAAATGATTTTTCAAGCTGGTGTTATAAAGTATTCTAATTTACTGAGATAATGACTTTTGGGTTTTCATTGGCTGTAAGCCATAATCATCTACATTACCAAAAATAAACACTTGAAATAGATCACACTGTAATGACTATATGAGTTTCACGTTTTGCTTTGAAGAAATAAATTAACTTTTTGATGATATTCTAATTTTGAGAGAAGCACCTGTATGTGATTCAAATGGAACCCCTGGCAGAAGATTCTCTATAATGAGGCAGATGGAGGCACTATGGACACTGTCTGGCCTTTGTACCAAAGTTGTCTGTCTTTTTAGGTGAGCATAAAAGTGCAATCTGCCACAGTTTCGGCACTTCTGAAAAAAAGGACAATGCTGAACAGAGGCCAGACAGAATCCATAGTAACTCTGCTGCCTCACGATATAGTAGTATGAACAAGAGGAAAAGAAAAAAAGAATAAATAGGTCCCATGTGGAGTAAAATAGAAACAAATCTTTATTAAGCAATGATAACAGAACAGGCACCGGAAACAGTGGAAGAACAACATATACAGAATATGTGCATGGGACACTCAGATCAAGGAGCTATAGTATACCACAGTAATAGAATATTAGTGATTACACATATGTGGCAAAGTTAAAATCATGTGAGAGAACCCTGCAGCAAGAACCAAATGGTATGTCAGATAATTCCTATAAGCATAAAGCATGGTCACCAAAGGAAAGGTAAATGTGAAATAGATTGCCCTAAAATAGTGGACCAATCATTGTGGTAAGAGGTGATACTGTGGTCACAAAAAATGATAGGCAATATACCTGAGAACTGACGCCAATAGAAGCAGGGGCTCACAATGGTGGTGTGTCCGCCCCAATGCGTGTTTCGGATACCAAACCTTCACCGAGGGGGCATAAAGAGTGGTGAGAAGCTGGAGTTTAAACAAGTGAGTTCGGAATTTGTATTGCCGCAGACTGGAAGTGATGCATCCGTCGCCATGGCAGCCATGATGCCGGCCGGTGTCTGCGTCCTGGGGCAGGTGATGTCAGGATCACATGAGAAACAAGTTACCTCACATCAGCCACCGCATAGAGAACCGGAAGGCCGGCGGGGACAGGGCACGATTTTGTGCTTGCCCGCGGCAATAAGTGTGTACCAGATGCTGCATAAGAAATTAAGGCAAGTAAAATGACTCAAGACAACATATAGACACAAATATGTCAATGATAGATGGTATATCCCTGAGAATAAAGAAAATTACTAGGACAATGTGTAAGTATGAAAGTGGGATATACCGCAGATATATATATGAGTCAACCTTGTATTGCAATATAATATAGCTGTCTTTCCACCATATGTAGAAAAAGGAGGAAATTGAATCACATACATTGAACGACCAAATTATGAAATTATCCACAACAAGTATATATTCAGACCAAAAGTGCAGGATATATAGTGTCAATTCGAATAGGTACACAAACGTGGATACGTGGTGTCACGGGTTCCTTCTCCAGTATCACACAATCAACAGAGCAAGAGAATAGTGAACAATTCCAAGACCTTTATTTAGGCAAAACACGAAAGGTCCATATATACGATCCATCACACAAAGGATTAAATATTCCAGAACACGAATGCAATTCAGTTACAGAATAAACGTCCAACAATCCAGCACAGAGGATAACAGTCCATATTCCCTTCTTTCTCTCTGAAATGCTCTTCACATCCAGGTTCCACACAAGACTGATCTGTGTCTCACCTTCCTGATATTTACAAGTCTCCCCCCTCATTCACAGGTCAGGAGGGGGAAGGTCTCAGAGGCTCATTGTTTTAACAAGCTAGGTCAACATGTCATTAGCATATTAGCAAACAACATTATTCACTGATCCTGTCGAGAGATAACAATACAGAACTGTGGGGAGAATATCAGATGGCAAATAACTCATCCTACAAGATACAGTAACACCATGATAATCAGTAAAATAGAAATATACACAAAATGATACCCACATAGCATATCACCCCATCACAACCTCTCCCCCCTCATAATAAGAGCACGCCATTAGGTCTACACAGACCTCTGGCCTGCTCACTTTAGTCCACTTTGCTCCACTGTTTATAGTTCCTTGTACAGTGGCAGGGGTTGCAATAATCATGAGCACTTGTCCATAAATTCCCGGGTCCTGGCTTTATGGTCATACCAGGCTTTTTGACTGGACTGGGCCGTTCGCTGATGTTCATTAGCCAAGGTAGCTAGCTGGGCGAGACAGTCTCTGAACTCTAGAACGTAGGGAATGATGGGCGTTACGGTATCTGCGATATCTCCCTCCAATTGTTCTTTCAGAAGAAGGAGAGGCCCGCGGACCTTCTGCTCCCACAAAATGACTTTGCAACTCCCCAATGTCATTTCCAAGGAGGATATCTGCAGGAAGTCCTCCCATAACACCAATCCAACACAGTTTTTCTCCAAAACCAAAATCCAAACGTACCAAAGGTCTCTGTATATATTTGCGGACACCCCCCGCCAGGACAATGGGAATTCCCGGGCCTTGGTGAATTGCCTCGGGTCGAACCACACGGGGATCAGCGATAGTCAGGAATGCCCCTGTGTCTCTAAATCCCGACACTTTGTATCCATCAATTAAGACATCCTGCAGGTGGCAATGCCATTGCTGTGTATTTCTGATGGACAAAGGCCGGAGTCCGTACACTCCAGGAGGGGTATCTATGGTGCCGTGGTCTGTGGTCCACTCTGGTGGGGGTGGTGGTTCCTCTTCCTCAGGCGGGATGGAGTGCACAAGATGCACTGGACGAGGTGGGGCTGCGTGGGTCTCCCTCTGAATCCTTGAGGTACAGCCAGACTGCAAATGTCCAGGTTGCCCACACCCGTAACATCTCTGGGATACCCCCAGGTCGTGGTCGGAACTGTTGGGGACCAGGATTGTGAGCTGTGATTGTCATCGGCCTGCGGCTGGGTGGAGGGGCAGATATAATCATAGGGGGACGGGGCGCGGTCAAAGGCCGTGGTTCATTGTCCAGAAGCCTCCTCCATTGTGGTCGGATAGTAAGGGCTTCATCGACCAGGGCTGCAGCTCTATCCACGGTGCATGGCGTGCACTCCTGGACCCATTCCCGTACCTCTGCGGGGCACTTGGCAAGAAATTGTTCTAAAAGGAACGCCTGTATAACATCTTCCACAGTAAAGGCATTTTCTGCTTCCAGCCATCTCCAACATGCCTGGGACATCTTATGTGCATACATCCTAAACAATCCCCCCGTAGTGCATGGGAGATCTCGGAACTTGGCCCTATATGAGTCTGGGGTGATAGCATGGTAATCCAGGATAGTCTGCTTTACAATGTTATAATCCCGATTCCGCTGTGAGTCAATGGTTCGGTAAGCCTCCGCCAGGCTACCGTTCAGGAGTCCCACTAACAAACGCATCCAGCCAGAGTGGGGCACCTCCATCATGGCACACTGCTTCTCAAAGTCCTTGAAGAACCCCTCCACATCTCCGGAAGCCTCATCAAATGGCTTAAACTCTGTCCGGGTGATCCGTACAGGCTCCCGGATCATTGGGTTTACATTCCAAATTGCGTTACTCCCTCTTTCAAGCTCCATTGCTTCTTGTCTCCACTGTGCCCGGCGGGCAGCCTCCTCCTTGTACTCCTGAGAGACGCCTGGGCCCAGAACCGCCATCTCTTCGTACCACACCACCCACTGGCTTTTTGGGGTGGGGGTCCTCGTCTCCAGTGCTCGTCCTTCAGACATATGGGAGTAGGTGGTCTGGCTAGCACCCACCAGCAGATCAATTAAAGCCTCTTTAGTCAGTCCCTGGCTCTCTCCTGTAAACTGAATACAGTCCAATTTCTGTACTCACACTGTGTGTGGTTCTCCATTAGGTTACGCTCTGTTGATCCCGCTGCTTGCCACCAGTTGTCACGGGTTCCTTCTCCGGTATGACACAATCAACAGAGCAGGAGAATGGTGAACAATTCCAAGACCTTTATTTAGGCAAAACACGAAAGGTCCATATATACGATCCATCACACAAAGGATTAAATATTCCAGAACACGAATGAAGTTCAGTTACAGAATAAACGTCCAACAATCCAGCACAGTGGATAACAGTCCATATTCCCTTCTTTCTCTCTGATATGCTCTTCACATCCAGGTTCCACACAAGACTGATCTGTGTCTCACCTTCCTGATATTTACAAGTCTCTCCCCTCATTCACAGGTCAGGAGGGGGAAGGTCTCAGAGGCTCATTGTTTCAACAAGCTAGGTCAACATGTCATTAGCATATTAGCAAACAACATTATTCACTGACCCTGTGGAGAGATAACAATACAGAACTGTGGGGAGAATATCAGATGGCAAATAACTCATCCTACAAGATACAGTAACACCATGATAATCAGTAAAATAGAAATATACACAAAATGATACCCACATAGCATATCACCCCATCACAACCTCTCCCCCCTCATAATAAGTGAGCACGCCATTAGGTCTACACAGACTTTCTGATTTAGGCTACTTTCACACTAGCGTTTTTTGCAATCAGTCGCAATGCGTCGTTTGGCCGAAAAACGCATCCTGCAAAAGTGCTTGCAGGATGCGTTTTTTCCCCATAGACTAACATTAAGCGACGTATTGCGACGGATTGACACATGTCGCAACCGTCATGCGACAGTTGCGCCGTGTTGTGGCGGACCGTCGGCACAAAAAAACGCTACATGTAACGGTTTTTGCCGCCGACGGTCCGCTTTTTCCGACCGCGCATGCGCGGCCGGAACTCCGCCCCCACCTCCCCGCACTTCCCCGCACCTCACAATGGGGCGGCGGATGCGCTGGAAAAATGCATCCGCTGCCCCCGTTGTGCGGCGCAGAGAACGCTAGCGTCGGTAACCTCGGCCTGACGCACTGCGACGGGCGCCGAGCCCGACGCTAGTGTGAAAGTAGCCTTAAGGGCATAAGAATTCAAAGTTTGAAAATTGCAAAATGTTCCAAATTTTCACCAAATTTCCAATTTGTTCACAAATAAACTCAAGTTATATCGAATAAATTTTACCACTGTCATGAAGTACAATATGTCAAGAAAGAATAGTCTCAGAATCAGTGGGATCCGTTGAAGCGTTCCAGAGTTAATACCTCAAAAATCGACAATGGTCATAATTGTAAAAATTGGTTTGGTCATTAACATGCAAACTACCTTGGGGGGTAAAGGGGTTAATTGCTAATACTACTCCTTGGTTTGTGGATAAAAGCAAAATTCTTTTATTGGCAAGGCATGAACCCCAAATGACCAGAGCAACTAAAAACTCGAGAGTAAGGGTACCGTCACACATTGAAATTTCCATCGCTACGACGTTACGATTCGTGACGTTCTAGCGATATCGTTACGATATCGCTGTGTCTGACACGCTACTGCTATCAGACACCCTGCTGAGAATCGTACGTCGTAGCACATCGTTTGGAACTTTCTTTCGTCGCTTGATCACCCGCTGACATCGCTGGATCGTTGTGTGTGACAGCGATCCAGCGATGTCTTCGCTTGTAACCAGGGTAAACATCGGGTAACTAAGCGCAGGGCCGCGCTTAGTAACCCGATGTTTACCCTGGTTACCCGGGGACTTCGGCATCGCTCCAGCGCCGTGATTGCAACGTGTGACCGCAGTCTACGACGCTGGAGCGATGATTATACGACGCTGCGACGTCACGGATCGTGCCGTCGCAGCGATGAAAATTTCAATGTGTGACGGTACCCTAATACAAATTTTTTGTCACTCCTACTAAAACCCATATCTCGAGCCATTGTTCTGCTGACCAATGACTATTATAATACACCCTGTAACAAAACTAGGTGTTATGTCTAATATTAAAGATAGCGTATCTTAAATAAACTAATCCTGGCAACAAGAACTGCCATTAAAGTTTCATAAAATTTCCATCCAAATCGATATATCCTGTTTTTCTTTCTTGCTAAACCTAATGTGAGCCCAAGGGGAATTATAACATTTTGTGGAATCATACAGCCGTTTAGAGAATACCTCCCAATTGGAATTATACACAAAGTTAAATTCAATAAACCTAATAGAAACTCCTTTAACATAACTTTTTCTTTAGCTATAAAATTTTTTGAACTAACTATAAGCTTATCCAATTTATCTGATGGAAAGCTACACTCCATCTTCTGGGAGTCGATAACTATACCTAAAAATTCTATTCTTTGACAAGGAAAAAATATTTTTTCCTTAGCTATACGAACTCCAAAATACTTGTTTATTGCAAGAAATGTATTCAGTAGTTTCAAAAATGTATTACATTCTGTTGACTCAATAAATAAGAAGTCATTTAAATAACAAAGGGAACTCCCTAAACCAACTTCATAATCAGCTGCTCAATAAATAAACAAAGAAAAAGCTTCTAAATAATCCCATACGTAAACACATGTCAAAATAAAATTCCTGTTCAAAGAAAAAACCTAAACCATGAAAACCTGAAGGGTTAACAGATAACAGTCTAAATGCCGATTTTATATCTGATTTTGCTAACAGTGCGTTTTTTCCTTAGGTTCTAAGTAGATAAACTGCCATGTCAAAAGAAGTATATTTGACTGAATCAACTGATTTATCTATGTCATCATTTAATGATGATACATGGGAATAGGACAAATGTTGAATTAGTCTAAACAAGCAAGGCTCTTTTTTAGGAACTAAGCCTAAGGCCTGTTTCACACGTCAGTGGCTCCGGTACGTGTGGTGACAGTTTTCTCATGTACCGAAGACACTGACTCACGTAGACACATTAAAATAAATGTGTCTCTGCACATGTCAGCGTGTTTTCATGGACCGTGTGTCCGTTTGAAAAACACAGAGACATGTCAGTGTTCGTGGGAGCGCACGGATCACACGGACCCATTAAAGTCAATGGGTCCATGTAAACACGTACCGCACACGGATGCTGTCCGTGTGCCGCCCGTGTGCCGACTGAGTACCACACGGACCGTGCAGGAGACAGTGCTACAGTAAGCGCTGTCCCCCCAGCGTGTGGTGCTGAAGCCGCCATTCATTCCTTCTCTCCAGCAGTGTTCGCTGGAGAGAAGGAATGAAAAATCAATGTTTTTTTATTATTTTTGTGTTTAAAATAAAGATCCTTGTCACCTGCCGCCTCCCACCCCCTGTGCGCCTGCCCACTGGCATTAAAATACTCACCCAGCTCCCTCGATGCTTCCTCTCAGCGCCGCAGCTTTTCCTGTATGAGCGGTCACGTGGTACCGCTCATTACAGTGATGAATATGCGGCTCCACCCCTATGGGCAAACACTGCTGGAGAGAAGGAATGAATGGCGGCTTCAGCACCACACGCTGGGGGGACAGCACTTACTGTAGCGCTGTCTCCTGCACGGTCCGTGTGGCACACGGCTGCCGCACGTGTGCCACACTGATGTGCCAGGTGAGCTCACGGACACGGATAACTCCGGTACCGATTTTTCCGGTACCGGAATTATCTGGACATGTGAGACTGGCCTAACAGAGACACGCTAAAAATCACAAACTGGGGTGATACAAAAGGGCCAGCAGTCCTATTAGCTTGTAACTCATTCAATTTTTTTTCTTTAGCTATATCTTTAAATGAAATTTAAATTGCACTTTGACCCTTTGAATAATAGGACAAAAACCCATTTGAAAAACCTTCAATTACACTAGGCAACAAAATTTCAAAACTTGTCTGGTTCAGAAAATAAGTTAGCCATTTCTTAATGATTTTGATATGCTGAATTCAAATATGACAAGGAAAACTTATTTGGCTCTAGTTTCCATGAAATCGAAGAGTTTGCGCTTTACTGTTACATAAATTAATAAATAATTATAACATGTAGTTATTACTTCTACAAATATAAAACTGCACATGTATTGTCAAACAAATTTCATTAGATGTATTCAGAGGAAACTCAAGTGTATTTAAATCTACTTTATAATTATTTCACATATCTAAGCACTTTAAACAATTCAATTTTAACTATTAACCCCTTTACCCCAAGGGTGGTTTGCACGTTAATGACCGGGCCAATTTTTACAATTCTGACCACTGTCCCTTTATGAGGTTATAACTCTGTGTTAGGGTTGGCAGAACGCACCGAGTATATATATATATATATATATATACAGTATATATATACAGTATGTATTATTAGGTGCCTTCACAACCCGGGGTCCACCGTGCAGGAGAGGAACCTGCTTCTGGCAAATGCCGGCACTATAGGGCAGTATAAGCGAACTCTGTTAACTCCACAGAGTCACTATGAACAAGATTCTGTGCCCTGTTAACCTCACAGAGGTACACAGCTACCAACCAGAGCAAACTGTGGTCATGCAGTCAGAGAAAACAGACAGACAACTCCTCACCGGAGGTGCCGGTATTCTAGCGGCTTATTTCAGCCAAGACCCTGAATACACTCATACAAACTCCTCACCGGAGGTGCCGGTATTCTAGGGGCTTATTTCAGCCAAACCCTAAGCGCATCTAGACATGACCACACTAGCGCTGAGCTCATAGACATTGGTTTGATACTAGCGCATGGCCGTGCGGCCATGCAAGCCTTTTATAGCTGCAGCAACTTCAGGACCTTCCTAGAGGACCAATGGGAGCTGCTACAGTACCTGAGCAACGTCAGGACCTTCCTAGAGGACCAATGGGAGCTGCTGCAGGATTTGAGCATGTGACCCCCGACCTCCAATGAGAGGTCGTACCCTGGGCATGCTCCGAAGGGGAAAAGCAGGACTTAGTCCCAGAGATGTCTGCTCGCCGCTGACCAGTACTGGCTACAAAGGCAGAGCCTGGAAGAACAGTAGTAACCAGTCACCCAGTATCAGCATGAGCCAGATGCTGGGACTGATGTCTCTGCTGAGCAGGCTCCACTGCGGCTGGAGAAGAATGGGAGACATTGTTTTCTCGTGACATATTGTACTTCATGATAGTGGTAAAATTTCTTTGATATTACCTGCATTTATTTGAGAAAAAAAATGAAAATTTTGCAATTTTCCAACCTTGAATTTTTATGCCCTTAAATTACAGAGATATGTCACACAAAATACTTACTGGTAATAAGTAACATTTCCCACATGTCTACTTTAGATCAGCACAATTTTAGAACCAAAATTTTTTTTTGCTAGGAAGTTATAAGGGATAAAAGTTGACCAGCAATTTCTCATTTTTACAACACCATTTTTTTAAGGGACCACATCACATTTGAAGTCACTTTGAGGGGTCTATATGATAGAAAATACCCAGGTGTGACATCATTCTAAAAACTGCACATCTGAAGGTGCCACATTCAAGAAGTTTATTAACCCTTCAGGTGTTTCACAGGAATTTTTGGAATGTTTAAAAAAAATGAACATTTAACTTTTTCACAAAACATTTACTTCAGCTCCAATTTGTTTTATTTTACCAAGGGTAACAGGAGAAATTGGAACTAGATGTGTTGTGAGAACTTTGAACCCCCAAGTGTTTCACTACAGTTTATAACACAGAGCCGTGAAAATAAAAAATATTTTTTTTCCACAAAAATTATTTTTAATCCCCCGGTTTTGTATTTTCCCAAGGGTAACAGGAGAAATTGGACCCCAAAAGTTGTTGTCCAATTTGTCCTGAGTGCGCTGATACCCCATATGTTGGGATAAACTCCTGTTTGGGCGCACGGGAGAGCTCGGAAGGGAAGGAGCTCTGTTTTACTTTTTCAACGCAGAATTGGCTGGAATTGAGATCGGACGCCATGTCACTTTTGGAGAGCCCCTGATGTGCTTAAACACTGGAAACCCCCCAATTCTAACTGAAACCCTAACCCAAACACACCCCTAACCCTGCGCGGCGATACTAAATATGTGTACTTTTATTGTTTTTTTTTATTTAGATAAAGAAATGTATTTATTGGAACAATATACCGTATATATTTTTTTCTATATTTATGAATTTTTTATTTATTTTTTTACACATGTAAATATTATGTTTTTTAACTTTTTTACATTGCCCCAGGGGGGTACATCATAGTAAAGTGACAGATCGCTGATCTGACACTTTGCAATGTACTGTGTCAGATCAGCGATCACACAGGTACTGCAGGGAGGCTTCCCGGTGCCTGCTCAGAGCAGGCGCTTGAAAGCCACCTCCCTGCAGGACCCGGAAGGCCCCCGTGGCCATTTTGGATCCGGGCCTGCAGGAAGAAGGAGGTAGGAGACCCTCGGAGCAACGCGATCACATCACGTTGCTCCGTGGGTCTCAGGGAAGCACACAGGGAGCCCCCTCCCTGTGCGATGCTTCCCTTTGCCGCCGGAACGCTGAGTTCATCTTTGATCGCAGTGTGCTGGGGGTTAATGTGCCAGGAGTGGTCTGTGACTGCTCCTGGCACATAGTACCAGATGTCAGCTGCGATAGCCAGCTGACACCCGACCGCGATCTGCCGCGCTCCACCTGTGAGTGAGGCTGATCGCGTTAGACGTACTATCCCATCGGTGGTTATATGGGCCCATACCACCTCGACAGGAAAGTACATCTAATGTCAGAAAGGGGTTAATATACGTTATTGCACAGTACAAAATATGTCCTTAGTCACTGGATACTCAGCTACTTTTTACTTGTCTCTTGTATTTAAGCATTGAATTATCTCTGGTGATTGTCTAACAGTAGTCTGCAAGCATCTAAGGGTTCCAATTACCCTGATATCTTTTTTCCATAGTCGCAAATTCCTGGTGAAATCGCTCACCGTGCTCGTCACTCACTGCTCCGCAGTTTGGTGCAAAGAAGTCTAGATGCGAATGCAAGAGTTGAATCTTTAATGACATGTTGCAGCCAAGATTACAATACGCCTGGAGAAGATTTTCCACCAGCTCTTTATAGTTGTCTGACTTGGTGTTTCCAAGGAAATTTGTTACCACTAACTGGAATGCTACCCATGCAGCCTTTTCCTCGCCATGCAGTAAATGGTGAAACTCCTCATCTTGCAGAAGCACACAAATCTGAGGACCAATGAAGACTCCTTTCTTTATCTTTGTTTCACTCAACCTAGGAAATTTACAATGAAAGATGAGTCGCCCACCAGGGTTGTGGGGGTACTCATACCGGGTCCGGTCCGTGGCCCTGAGCGCTCACTTGAAAGGGGGTAAAGTCTTTAAAGGGAATTTGGTATTAAAGTTTATTCGTGATGCCACCTGTGGTTTTCGGTCAGTAGGGGTCCTCTGGGGTGATGGTATGGTGGCAAGATAGTGACGCTTCCCACAGGTGAGGCGGGGTCCCCAGGGCTCCCAAGGTGTAGGCAGCAATAATGGTGTATGTTGATAAATAACAAAGGACACCGTATAATAGTCTTTACCTGGTTTACTGATGGTAGCAGTCCATCTCAGTCCAGTGTACCAGGTACAGGTGTCATGGTGACCCTGCCGGCCTGGAGGCAATAGATGAATCCCCTTTTCCAGTTGAGATCCGTGAGCCTTTCCTGCTAATGCTGGTGTGCGAGGTCCCTGCTGCCTGAAGCTTGCTGGTAAGGTACCCCTCCTTTCCCCTGTCCTGGGACAGGTACCTGTATGGCGGGCAGCTTGAGCCATTTTACAGGGTCTCTATCATGACTCGGGCTCTTCAGGTGCTGCTTCACCTCCAGGCGTGGTGTGAGCAAATAACATACAGTCCTATGCCCTCCGGTTCTGCTATGTGTCCTAGAGTACCATAAAAGCCTCGGGCTCCCGGTGCCCGGTTTCTGCGCTTCGGCTCTGAGGGTGCCCAGTCACAGTTCCCCTCTGAGCCCTTTTCCACTCCTTTGCTCCTTCCCTTAATGGCTCCACTATGTACAACAACCCCTAGGGTTATCGTCCTTCCCTGGAGTTGCAACTCAGTCCTGGCTGCACAGCTCCATAGTCTGCACTCTGCTCCAAACTTCCTTTCCCCTCAGTGTCTCTCTCCAACTGAACTAACTCCTCCTCCAGACCAGAACACTTAAAGCTGGGGAAGCTCCCCTGAATCCGGGTCCTGAGCTCCCCCTTCTGGCCTGGATTTGGAATGTGTTGTGTGTGGTTGCCTTACCTGGTGATGGGAATTCCCCTTATCTCCAAGCATATTACCCTCCCCGAAAGGAAGGCAATATCTCTAACAACCGGTCACCTGGGGTGTTACAGATACTTGAATGCTTCTGCATTTTTGTCCATTGCATTTATGAAATTCTTCACGAGACCCAACTTGATATGCAATGGAGGTAATAGAATTTTCTGTGGTTCGACAAGTGCTGGATGAAGAACATTTTTAATCCCCAGCTGCAGTGCACTTCTGAGGGGCCATTCTCTTTTCTTGTAGTGTTCTTGTCTTACTTGACTGTCCCATTCACATAGGAAACAACAGTACTTTGTGAATTGTTCTGAATGAGCTACTGGTCGTAATGCAGATGGAATATTTGAGTACTATATAGTCCACTTCTTTTTCTTAGAAATTCCTTTCCCAATTGGAGGCACCATGCAGAAGTAATAATTGGTAGTATGATCAGTTGGCTCTCTCCATACCATTGGCACTGCAAAATGCATTGATTGTCTTTTCCCATTCAACCACTGTGTGAGGTGTGATGAACATCGATTACAGCATGTATGTAGAGCCCAACTCTTGTTCTGATCTCCTATTTTGCACCCAAAATATAGGTTGTAGTCTTTCTTCACCATATGAGTCAAGTTTCACTTTTGTGACTCAAAAGTCACCTCACCACAGATATAGCAGAAATTATCTGCTTTATTAACACAAGTCCAAGCCATCACTGAATAGCTGAATGATCATATCAGATGACCGCTGAAATTGCTGTGTGACTGATAGAGGGAGAACATGCACCTTTTATAGAGTTGTGTGATGCAAGTTTAATTAGGATTGCATCATCTTTTTTTCTTTGGCATCTATCATTGGTCATTTAGAGATGATGAAATACTGATGACTCAATTCATTAGTCATTTGGAGATGAATTGATACAATATTGATGAAGCAACCATTAGTCAGTTGGATGGTGCAAAACTGATGACGCAAGGCTGATGATGTATTCCTGGCCTAGCGTTGTATCAAAGGCTGTGAGAAATATCAACGCACCCTTGTATCATACAAACTAGAGCCAATTTCAAAATTTAAGCATCATTTTCGTTTTCAGCACCCTAAATTTAGATAAGTTGAACTGTTTTCATGTCTGAACCAATTTTGCTGTTGACTAGTGTTATTAGTTGGCTGCTCCACCAGTCTGGATAGCAGTCGAGCCATAGACTCATTCATACTGAAAATGATAATTACTCATCCATTTGCAGGTAGTTTCATTAAAGGTGAAGCAAACAGCTCTTTCATTAATAGGACCCAAAATCTGTCTGGTATTTATGTGCCTTTGTGGAAACATTCAATTCAGCTGCAAAACGATGTCCTTTAGGCCTCATTTCATTGGAATAAAGAAGTGCACACTGGCGCTTACCACTCAGAAATAGATTGTTGATAAATCTCATATGCAGCTGGTGAAATTGACCGGCTCTGTGCCAGTTCCTGTAAAAAATTGGGGCTAATAAGCGAGATACCAATTCACTGCACTATGCTGAGATAATAGAGAGAGAGAAAAAAAGTCTATCTATCGCGCACCCGTCCTGCTTCTACGTGACGTCACAGAAGCTTTTTTCCACGCCGCAACCCTTAGCGCTGCTACCGGCCGGAGCACGCAAGGAGTTGACGCGTCCTCAGACCGCACTGTCACTGCTAGCTAGCATCACCACGCTTAGCAGTACCCCCCAGCCAGCCCACACAAGGAATTAGGCTCTACAAGTAAGCGCACTCTAATTGCAATTCTATCTCTAGCATTTAACTCTATGAGAGTATTTCTCTAATCACCGCTATCATATATCATTTATTTAGTGCTTGCTATCAGCGTTTCTACTAGTTGGGCTGTCATCACCTACAATTATTATACGCTGCCTCTGCCCGTATCTTATATTGCAGTAAGGTCTTATGGGCTCATACTAATCTTACACATATAAGCACAGGTTTTTCAAGCACTCAGCTGCACAAGCAATTTCCTTTAATTACCGCTCTCATTTACCTAGTGCTTTCCATCAGTATCTCACTGGTTGGACTGCCTTCACCTTCAAGTGTCAATTTCTGCCTCTGCCTATACCGCAGTAAGTCTCAAATACTCAGAGGCTAGTATTTAGGTATAGAGAACACATCCATTAATCATATAACATATTGTTATACCCTGAAGTACTAAATACGAACAATTAAAGCATACTACTATCAGAACCCTGTTGTGAATTCCATTCTCGAACTCCCTCCTGTGGTCATGAATGGTACTTCGGTGAGTTCTGTCCTTGGACTCCCTCTGGTGGCTGTGAGGGGAGCTGCTGGTTCTGAGATTCCTTCCCCAGCTGCCCTCGTTTAGGGCTTGGCTAGGATTCTCTATTTAACTCCACTCAGATCGTTACTCCATGCCAGCTGTCAATGTTCTAGTACTGGTTCAGATCTCTCCTGGATCTTTCTGAGGACCTGTCTACTCCAGCAAAAGCTAAGTTCCGGCTTGTTCATTTGTTACTTATGGTTTTTCTTGCTAAGTTCTAGTCCAGCTTGCTATCATGAAACTGCCTGGCTAGCTGGAAGCTCTGGGGGTGCAGAGTGGCACCACCGCACCGTGAGTCGGTGCGGAGGTATTTTTTGCACACTCTGCGTGGTTTTTGTAGTTTGTTGTGTTGACCGCAAAGATCCCTTTTCTATCCTCAATCTGTTTAGTTAGACTGGCCTCTCTTTGCTAAAGCCTATTTCATCCTGTGTTTGTGATTTCCTCTTAACTCACAGTCAATACTTGTGGGGGGCTGCTTTTACCTTTGGGGAAATTTCTCTGAGGCAAGTTAGGCTTTGTTTCCTTTCTTTAGGGGTAGTTAGCTCTTAGGCTGTGAAGAGGCGTCTAGGCAGAGTCAGGCACGCTCCACGGCTATTTCTAGTTGTGTTGATAGGAGTAGGGTTTGCGGTCAGCAGAGTTCCCATTTCCCCAGAGCTCGTCCCGATTCCGTGTTTAACTATCAGGTCATTCCTGGTGCACCTAACCACCAGGTCCATAACAGTATAGCTGGCCCACAAAGTGTTAATGCATCTCAATAGAGGGAAAAGAGAAGTTCTGAGACCATTTTTTTTTTCTCTGCAGTGTGTTTTGCCTTTCTTTTCCCTTTAAACTCTGGGTGGTTCAGAACTCAGGTGTGGATATGGACATTCAAGGTCTGTCCTCTAGTGTAGATCAACTCGCTGCAAGGGTACAAAACATTCAAGATTATGTAGTTGAGAATCCTATGTTGGAGCCTAGAATTCCAATTCCTGATTTGTTTTCTGGGGATAGATCTAAATTTCTGAATTTCAAAAACAATTGTAAACTGTTTCTTGCTCTGAAACTCTGCTCTTCTGGTGACCCTATTCAGCAAGTGAGAATCATTATTTCTTTGTTGCGTGGCGACCCTCAAGACTGGGCATTCGCCCTGGCGCCAGGAGATCCTGCATTGCGTAATGTAGATGCGTTTTTTCTGGCGCTGGGATTGCTTTATGATGAACCGAATTCTGTGGATCAGGCAGAGAAAATTTTGCTGGCTTTGTGTCAGGGTCAGGATGAAGTGGAGGTATATTGCCAGAAGTTCAGAAAGTGGTCTGTGCTTACTCAGTGGAATGAGTGTGCCCTGGCAGCAATTTTCAGAAAGGGTCTAAAGCCCTTAAGGATGGTATGGTGGGGTTCCCCACGCCTGCTGGTCTGAATGAATCAATGTCCTTGGCCATACAGATCGATCGGTGCTTACGTGAGCGCAAAACTTTGAGCATCATTTGGCGGTATCCTCTGAGCAGAGGCCTGAGCCTATGCAATGTGATAGGACTTTGACCAGAGCTGAACGGCAAGAACATAGACATCAGAATGGACTGTGTTTTTACTGTGGTGACTCCACTCATGCTATCTCTGATTGTCCTAAGCGCACTAAGCGGTTCGCTAGGTCTGTCACCATTGGTACTGTACAGCCTAAATTTGTTTTGTCCGTTACTCTGATTTGCTCTTTGTCATCCTATTCTGTTATGGCATTTGTGGATTCAGGCGCTGCCCTGAATTTGATGGACTTAGAGTTTGCCAGGCGCTGTGGTTTTTTCTTGGAGCCCTTGCAGCATCCCATTCCTTTGAGGGGAATTGATGCTACGCCTTTGGCCAAGAATAAGCCTCAGTACTGGACCCAGTTGACCATGTGCATGGCTCCTGCGCATCAGGAGGATATTCGCTTTTTGGTGTTGCATAATCTGCATGATGTGGTCGTGTTGGGTTTGCCATGGCTGCAGGTCCATAATCCAGTATTGGATTGGAAATCAATGTCGGTGTTAAGTTGGGGCTGTCAAGGGGTACATGGGGATGTTTCATTGTTGTCAATTTCTTCCTCCACTCCTTCTGAAGTCCCTGAGTTTTTGTCGGATTACCGGGATGTATTTGATGAGCCCAAGTCTAGTACCCTACCTCCTCATAGGGATTGTGATTGTGCTATTAATTTGATTCCTGGTAGCAAGTTCTCTAAGGGATGACTTTTCAATTTGTCTGTGCCAGAACACGCCGCTATGCGGAGTTATATAAAGGAGTCCTTGGAGAAAGGGCATATCCGCCCGTCGTCGTCACCATTGGGAGCAGGGTTCTTTTTTGGGGCCAAGAAGGATGGTTCTCTGAGACCTTGTATAGATTACCGCCTTCTTAATAAAATCACGGTCAAATTTCAGTACCCTTTGCCTCTACTGTCTGATTTATTTGCTCGGATTAAGGGGGCTAGTTGGTTCACCAAGATAGACCTTCGAGGGGCGTATAATCTCGTGCGTATTAAACAGGGCGATGAATGGAAAACAGCATTTAATACGCCCGAGGGCCATTTTGAGTACCTGGTGATGCCATTCGGCCTTTCTAATGCTCCCTCTGTGTTTCAGTCCTTTATGCATGACATCTTCCGAAAGTATCTGGATAGATTCATGATCGTATATTTGGATGATATTTTGGTCTTTTCGGATGATTGGGAGTCCCATGTGAAGCAGGTCAGAATGGTGTTCCAGGTCCTTCGTGCTAATTCCTTGTTTGTGAAGGGATCTAAGTGTCTCTTTGGAGTTCAGAAGGTTTCCTTTTTGGGCTTCATTTTTTCCCCTTCTACTATCGAGATGGATCCTGTTAAAGTCCAAGCTATTTATGATTGGACTCGGCCTACATCTGTGAAGAGCCTTCAGAAATTTCTGGGCTTTGCCAATTTTTACCGTCGCTTCATCGCTAATTTTTCTAGTGTTGTTAAACCGTTGACTGATTTGACCAAGAAGGGTGCTGATGTGGTGAATTGGTCCTCTGCGGCCGTTGAGGCTTTTCAGGAGTTGAAACGTCGTTTCTTTTCGGCTCCTGTGTTGTGTCAGCCAGATGTTTCGCTCCCTTTTCAGGTCGAGGTTGATGCTTCTGAAATTGGAGCAGGGGCTGTTTTGTCTCAGAGAAGTTCTGATTGCTCTGTAATGAAGCCATGTGCTTTCTTTTCGAGAAAGTTTTCGCCTGCTGAGCGTAATTATGATGTTGGCAATCGGGAGTTGTTGGATATGAAGTGGGCATTCGAGGAGTGTCGACATTGGCTTGAAGGAGCCAAGCATCGCGTGGTGGTCTTGACAGATAACAAGAATCTGACTTATCTCGAGTCTGCCAAGCGGTTGAATCCTAGACAAGCTCATTGGTCGCTGTTTTTCTCCCGTTTCAATTTTGTGGTTTCGTACCTTCCGGGTTCTAAGAATGTGAAGGCTGATGCCCTTTCAAGGAGTTTTGTGCCTGATTCTCCTGGGGTTTCTGGGCCGGCTGGTATTCTCAGAGAGGGGGTAGTTCTGTCTGCCATCTCCCCTGATTTGCGGCGGGTGCTGGAGGAGTTCCAGGCTGATAGACCTGACCGTTGTCCAGCGGAGAAACTGTTTGTCCCTGATAGATGGACTAATAGAGTTATCTCTGAGGTTCATTCTTCGGTGTTGGCTGGTCATCCTGGGATTTTTGGTACCAGAGATTTGGTGGCTAGGTCCTTTTGGTGGCCTTCCTTGTTGCGGGATGTGCGTTCTTTTGTGCAGTCTTGTGGGACTTGTGCTTGGGCTAAGCCCTGCTGTTCTCGTGTCAGTGGGTTACTTTTGCACTTGCCGATCCCGAAAAGGTCCTGGACGCATGTTTCCATGGATTTTATTTCAGATCTTCCTGTTTCTCAAAGGATGTCGGTCATCTGGGTGGTTTGTGATCGCTTCTCTAAAATGGTCCATTTGGTACCCTTGCCTAAATTGCCTTCTTCCTCTGATTTGGTTCCATTATTTTTCCAACATGTGGTTCGTTTGCATGGCATTCTGGAGAACATCGTGTCTGACAGAGGTTCCCAGTTTGTTTCAAGGTTTTGGCGGTCCTTTTGTGCTAAGATGGGCATTGATTTGTCTTTTTCTTCGGCTTTCCATCCTCAGACAAATGGCCAAACCGAATGAACCAATCAGACTTTGGAAACTTATCTGAGATGTTTTGTTTCTGCGGATCAGGATGATTGGGTGACCTTCTTGCCATTGGCTGAGTTCGCCCTTAATAATCGGGCCAGTTCGGCTACTTTGGTTTCGCCTTTTTTTTGTAATTCTGGTTTTCATCCTCGTTTTTCTTCAGGGCAGGTTGAGCCTTCGGACTGTCCTGGTGTGGATTCTGTGGTGGACAGTTTGCAACAAATTTGGTCTCATGTGGTGGACAATTTGACCTTGTTCCAAGAGAAGGCTCAACGTTTCGCTAACCGCCGTCACCATGTTGGTCCCCGACTTCGTGTTGGGGATTTGGTTTGGTTATCATCTCGTTATGTTCCTATGAAGGTTTCTTCTCCTAAGTTTAAGCCTCGTTTCATTGGTCCTTATAAGATTTCTGAAATTCTTAATCCTGTATCATTTCGTTTGGCCCTTCCTGCTTCTTTTGCCATCCATAATGTGTTCCATAGGTCGTTGCTGCAGAGATATGTGACGCCTATGGTTCCCTCCGTTGATCCTCCTGCTCCGGTGTTGGTCGAGGGGGAGTTGGAGTATGTGGTGAAGAAGATTTTGGATTCTCGTATTTGGAGACGAAAACTTCAGTACTTGGTCAAATGGAAGGGCTATGGTCAGGAGGATAATTCCTGGGTTGTTGCCTCTGATGTCCATGCTGCCGATTTAGTTCGTGCCTTTCATTTGGCTCGTCCTGATCGGCCTGGGGGCTCTGGTGAGGGTTCGGTGACCCCTCCTCAAGGGGGGGTACTGTTGTGAATTCCGTTCTCGAACTCCCTCCTGTGGTCATGAATGGTACTTCGGTGAGTTCTGTCCTTGGACTCCCTCTGGTGGCTGTGAGGGGAGCTGCTGGTTCTGAGATTCCTTCCCCAGCTGCCCTCGTTTAGGGCTTGGCTAGGATTCTCTATTTAACTCCACTCAGATCGTTACTCCATGCCAGCTGTCAATGTTCTAGTACTGGTTCAGATCTCTCCTGGATCTTTCTGAGGACCTGTCTACTCCAGCAAAAGCTAAGTTCCGGCTTGTTCATTTGTTACTTATGGTTTTTCTTGCTAAGTTCTAGTCCAGCTTGCTATCATGAAACTGCCTGGCTAGCTGGAAGCTCTGGGGGTGCAGAGTGGCACCACCGCACCGTGAGTCGGTGCGGGGGTATTTTTTGCACACTCTGCGTGGTTTTTGTAGTTTGTTGTGTTGACCGCAAAGATCCCTTTTCTATCCTCAATCTGTTTAGTTAGACTGGCCTCTCTTTGCTAAAGCCTATTTCATCCTGTGTTTGTGATTTCCTCTTAACTCACAGTCAATACTTGTGGGGGGCTGCTTTTACCTTTGGGGAAATTTCTCTGAGGCAAGTTAGGCTTTGTTTCCTTTCTTTAGGGGTAGTTAGCTCTTAGACTGTGAAGAGGCGTCTAGGCAGAGTCAGGCACGCTCCACGGCTATTTCTAGTTGTGTTGATAGGAGTAGGGTTTGCGGTCAGCAGAGTTCCCATTTCCCCAGAGCTCGTCCCGATTCCGTGTTTAACTATCAGGTAATTCCTGGTGCACCTAACCACCAGGTCCATAACAGAACCCCTTCACGCTAGAACCCAGTACCCAGTCCAAGAAGTCTCTCATGAATATTCGCACCAAGTAGTAAGTACTGAAAAATTTTTAGCCAGCAGTACTACTGGTAATTCTATCCATTTCCGTATATGATCTATACTATATTTTATTGGCAGTGACCACCAAAAGGATTTAATTCTTATGAGTTTCCTGATATATGCTCCATATTAACACAATCACAGAGTGAGTATTTTTTCTTTATTTTTTCTCTCTCTCTATTATCTCAGCATAGTGCGGTGAATTGGTATCTAGTTTCTAAGCCTCATTTCATATTTGAATGTACTGTACCAAAAGTTATTGTTTGAATGCTTCATCATATGAATACCACACCATACCTCTGAAATTCTGGTATGCCTCTCAAATAATATCCATATGCTGAAATAGACCAGTACACATCTACGGTGAATTTTCTCACAATCCAGCCACGCATTGAAAAAGCCTGGATCCAGTTGTAAAAAGACTTGGAAGTGCCCTGTTTCGTTTCCTCCCTATCGTTCTTATCTTCTCTTTTTTCAAATCTATGAGGCTGTTCTTTGGGTATGTGCACACGTCAGGATTTCTTGCAGATATTTCCTGAAGAAAACCGGAAATCTTCTGCAAGAAATCCGCATTTTTTTTTGCGTTTTTTTCGCGTTTTTTTAGCATTTTGCAAGCGTAATTAGCTTGCAGAATGCTAAAGTTTTCCAAGCGATCTGTAGCATCGCTTGGAAAACTGACTGACAGGTTGGTCACACTTGTCAAACATAGTGTTTGACAAGTGTGACCAACTTTTTACTATAGATGCTGCTTATGCAGCATCAATAGTAAAAAGATATCATGTTAAAAATAATAAAAAAATAAAAAAATGGTTATACTCACCCTCTGCAGACAGCCGATCTCCTCAGCGGCGTTCGTTCCTATAGATGGTGTGGTTCAGGACCTTCGATGACGTCACGGTCACGTGAGCGGTCACATGAGCGGTCACGCGACCATTCACAAGACAGCGACGTCATCGCAGGTCCTGAACCACACCATCTATAGGAACGGAAGCAGCAGCATGCAGCGCTGAGAGGTGGGAACACTCCGGGGGCCATCGAAGGTGAATATATGACTATTTTTTATTTTAAATCTTATTTTTTTGACCAATTATATGGTGCCCAGTCCGTGGAGGAGAGTCTCCTCTCCTCCACCCTGGGTACCAACCGCACATGATCTGCTTACGTCCTGCATGGTGTGCACAGCCACATGCGGAAAGTAAGTAGATCAATGCATTCCTAGGTGTGCGGAATCCCCGCAATTCCGTAAATTTAATGAACGTGTTGCTTTTTTTTCCGCGATGCGATTTTTTCGCGGAAAAAAATGCAGCATGTGCACAAAAAATGCGGAATACACTGAAAATAATGGGAGGCATATGTAAGCTTTTTTTTCGCGTTTTTATCACGTTTTTATAGCGAAAAAACGCGAAAAAAACTCGAAAAATACTGAACGTGTGCACATGGCCTTTAGGTCTTGGAAATAGTGAAAATAAATCAATATATTTGCCCCTCCAAATGCTCTCTTTGGTGGAGGTATTTAAATGATAACCCAGAGGGGAAATCTCACATATTAATGCTTCTTTTAAATGTGATTCTGGCACTTTGAAGTTTTTTTTCTCCAAAGAGCCAGAATCACCTTGCTTTTTATAATTATGGAGATTGCTGCAATCACAACCTCTTAACCCATTATCTACCAATGTCCTTTTTTTGGGACGCCTAATCTTTAGCTTCTAGCAACTAAGATTTTATAATTTTTATAATTAGGTCCAATTTTTTCTGTTGTGTTTGTAAAATGAATGTTCTCAAAATAGGAAATCATGTCATTGTCATTTTTAAATGAATATTGGGACGCCCTTTTCTGAAAAATCCGTACTTGCAAAATTTTCAATTTGGCAAGTAATGGCTTAAAGTTTCAGCTAGGGAATTTTTGATTAAAGATTTAAAATCTTCAGCATGTCGAACAGACAGGGGTACATTGAAAATCTCACCCATCCTGAAGCCGATCAAGTCTTGTTCTGAAGCCTCTGCATCGCCACCACTCAAGCCCACACTAGGGGGTGAAAGCGACGGCTGCGATGCTTGGGAGAGCAGGTCTTCTTCATCCTCGGATCCTGGATCCCTGTCTAACCAGGAGACAGCAATGACCTAGGTACTTACTTGGGGGCTTCTTCTCGCTGTCGCAGGGCCCGCTGAATGGTTAGTTGTCTCCAGTCCCTGGGCCGCTGCTGTGCTTGTACGGCAGTGATGGCTAGATGTATCTTTAAAATTGCCGGATGTTGCATCACTGACAGTTGCTCTGTAATGATGGTGGCGGTCTCGCGATGATTTCTGTGACTCGCAGGGAAGCGGTGCCGGCTTCCGGATAGCGACTTA
The DNA here is from genome assembly GCF_051348905.1 of Ranitomeya variabilis. Lineage (NCBI taxonomy): Eukaryota > Metazoa > Chordata > Amphibia > Anura > Dendrobatidae > Ranitomeya > Ranitomeya variabilis. The sequence continues at coordinate 197,437,941 of NC_135234.1, read as the reverse complement.
ATTCCGGCTGGATGGCGGCGGTGGTGAGTATGGGTCTCGGCTCTTTCTTTTCCTCTGTAGGATCCTGGGGAAATCGGCTTCAGCTGGTCTTTTCTCTTCTAGGAACCGATAATCTTTTTCTTTTGCTGTAGATGTACCTAAGGATAGGCACTTCCTAAACCATTCAGCACCTCCTTACTCTTCTGCCCTCTTAGGCGTTTTTCACTTTTTTACACTTCCGTTTTTTACAATCAGTCACAATCCGTCAAAATGTTGAAAAGACGGATCCTGTGCAGGTTGTAAAAAACGGATGCACTGGATCTGTTTTTTTTACGGATCCATAACTACAGATCGCTTGGAAAACTGATTGACAGGTTGGTCACACTTGTCCGCTATGTCATCACAGGTCATTCTCGCAATGCATTACTGGGAATGGGAGCATCACGAGCATCGGGAAGGCTGCGAGGGACACCGGAAGGTGAGAACATCAAGATTTTTAATTTTTTTAAATTATTTTTAACATTATATCTTTTTACTATTGATGCTGCATAGGCAGCATCAATAGTAAAAAGAGAGAGAGCGAGAGAGAATTTCCCTGACTGGAAATTCTTCCGTGCATGCTCAGTTTGAAAAGACAGAACCCATCGCTGGATTCCTGCTTTTGACACACTGTGACGGATCCTGCGTCCATAGGCTTCCATTATAGCCAATGACGGACGGTGCAGGATCTGTAGCTGAGCGATTTTCCGACGTACACAAAAAACTTTCTTTGTGCGTTGTCTCCGCCCGATGGACAGCAATTTTTACGACGGAGCCAGTGCATGACGGATGAAACGGATGGCCATTAGTCACAATTCGTTGCTAATACAAGTCTATGAGAAAAAAAAGGATCCAGCAGAAACATTTGTTGGATCCGTTTTTTTCACAAAACGACGCATTGTGACGGAAAGAGAAAGACAGAAGTGTGAAAGAAGCCTTAGTGATCTCTTGCAGCAGGTTATCCTTACTTCACTCTTTTGCAAGTTTATAATAAACAGCTGACTAAGACATCAGGATATTTATAGAGAAAATATTCCCACATTTATTTAAGTTAACCAATCAAATTAAAAGAAAAAGACCTGCAAAAAAATGGTTTTAAATGGAAACATCCTGCTCGTGACTCCACAGCTGATTGAGAATTGACCTTTTGATCTCAAATGAATGCCTTACAATAAAGCCATAACAAATTGAATAAAGGTTTTGTGTTATCATACTACCCCCATTATTTTTGTTATGGAGGGCTTCCATTCTCTATGGGACTGCTGGAGCACTGTATTTGACTTTCCTGGCAGAATGGAATTAAGGTTCCCAATTCTGACAATAGATGTGGGTACCAGCAGCTGAACCCAAACAATCTAGTAGTTATCATCTATATTTTGGACAGGTGCCTTGCCCCTTTTTGGCTCAGGGCATACCCATATTTGCTGGGATTGTCTCCAAAAATAGGGGACAGTCAAAATAAATTCAGGACTGTTCTCAAATAGGCACATTTGGCTGCGATGACATGGAGACAACGCCTAGCTTCTAATTATTTGCATATCATTTTGGACTTGTGATTTTAATTTTCGGTGTTTGCAGTAAAGACATATATCTGTTATATGTGTGATAAGTAATTTTAAAATCAATCTGGTAAAATATTAAGTGGCATAAACTTTATCGTTGTAGATCTGTAAACTTAGACTCTATTAGGCAGGAGATATTGTAGGATGATCTTTATGAACTGCAAAGTATATTCCACAAATCCAGGGTTACACTGAATGTAGTTGACTGTGGCAAAGTCTTTGTTTTGTTTAAGTCAGAATGTTTTGAATGTTAATTAGAGATGAGCCACCTCCCTAGTGTTCGGGCTCGGTTCGGCGAACAGGGAGATGTTCAACGAACTGTTCGTCGAACACCGTCGAACCCAATTGAAACCAATGGCAGGCAAACACAAACAGATACAAACACATGGAAAACACATAGAAAACTCCTTAAAAGGTGTCCAAAAGCTGACAAACTGCTCAGAAGACACAACAAACACATGGAAAAGTCACAACTACATACAGGTCCTTCTCAAAAAATTAGCATATAGTGTTAAATTTCATTATTTACCATAATGTAATGATTACAATTAAACTTTCATATATTATAGATTCATTATCCACCAACTGAAATTTGTCAGGTCTTTTATTGTTTTAATACTGATGATTTTGGCATACAACTCCTGATAACCCAAAAAACCTGTCTCAATAAATTAGCATATCAAGAAAAGGTTCTCTAAATGACCTATTACCCTAATCTTCTGAATCAACTAATTAACTCTAAACACATGCAAAAGATACCCGAGGCTTTTAAAAACTCCCTGCCTGGTTCATTACTCAAAACCCCCATCATGGGTAAGACTAGCGACCTGACAGATGTCAAGAAGGCCATCACTGACACCCTCAAGCAAGAGGGTAAGACCCAGAAAGAAATTTCTCAACAAATAGGCTGTTCCCAGAGTGCTGTATCAAGGCACCTCAATGGTAAGTCTGTTGGAAGGAAACAATGTGGCAGAAAACGCTGTACAACGAGAAGAGGTGACCGGACCCTGAGGAAGATTGTGGAGAAGGACCGATTCCAGACCTTGGGGAACCTGAGGAAGCAGTGGACTGAGTCTGGCGTGTGCAGGAAATGGGCTACAGGTGCCGCATTCCCCAGGTAAAGCCACTTTTGAACCATAAACAGCGGCAGAAGCGCCTGACCTGGGCTACAGAGAAGCAGCACTGGACTGTTGCTAAGTGGTCCCAAGTACTTTTTTCTGATGAAAGCAAATTTTGCATGTCATTCGGAAATCAAGGTGCCAGAGTCTGGAGGAAGACTGGGGAGAAGGAAATGCCAAAATGCCTGAAGTCCAGTGTCAAGTACCCACAGTCAGTGATGGTGTGGGGTGCCATGTCAGCTGCTGGTGTTGGTCCACTGTGTTTCATCAAGGGCAGGGTCAATGCAGCTAGCTATCAGGAGATTTTGGAGCACTTCATGCTTCCATCGGCTGAAATGCTTTATGGAGATGAAGATTTCATTTTTCAGCACGACCTGGCACCTGCTCACAGTGCCAAAACCACTGGTAAATGGTTTACTGACCATGGTATTACTGTGCTCAATTGGCCTGCCAACTCTCCTGACCTGAACCCCATAGAGAATCTGTGGGATATTGTGAAGAGAAAGTTGAGAGACGCAAGACCCAACACTCTGGATGAGCTTAAGGCCGCTATTGAAGCATCCTGGGCCTCCATAACATCTCAGCAGTGTCACAGGCTGATTGCCTCCATGCCACGCCGCATTGAAGCAGTCATTTCTGCCAAAGGATTCCCGACCAAGTATTGAGTGCATAACTGAACATTATTATTTGATGGTTTTTTTGTTTGGTATTAAAAAACACTTTTATTTGATTGGTCGGGTGAAATATGCTAATTTATTGAGACAGGTTTTTTGGGTTATCAGGAGTTGTATGCCAAAATCATCAGTATTAAAACAATAAAAGACCTGACAAATTTCAGTTGGTGGATAATGAATCTATAATATATGAAAGTTTAATTGTAATCATTACATTATGGTAAATAATGAAATTTAACACTATATGCTAATTTTTTGAGAAGGACCTGTATATATATATCTGTTATATGTGTGATAAGTAATTTTAAAATCAATCTGGTAAAATATTAATTGGCATAACCTTTATCGTTGTAGATCTGTAAACTTAGACTCTATTAGGCAGGAGATATTGTAGGATGATCTTTATGAACTGCAAAGTATATTCCACAAATCCAGGGTTACACTGAATGTAGTTGACTGTGGCAAAGTCTTTGTTTTGTTTAAGTCAGAATGTTTTGAATGTTAATTAGAGATGAGCCACCTCCCTAGTGTTCGGGTTCGGTTCGGCGAACAGGGAGATGTTCAACGAACTGTTCGTCGAACGTTCGACGAACACCGTCGAACCCAATTGAAACCTATGGCAGGCAAACACAAACAGATACAAACACATGGAAAACACATAGAAAACACCTTAAAAGGTGTCCAAAAGCTGACAAACTGCTCAGAAGACACAACAAACACATGGAAAAGTCACAACTACATATAGTCATGCAAAAAGAAAAGAGGTGGAGGAGTAAATGGAGGAGGAGACACAGATACAGGCATGTCATGCCCTTCTAAAATCAAATCTACCAACACCCAGACGTCTTGACAAAAAAAATAAAAAAAGAAATATCTTTAGGTAGAATGGCGGCGGGTCCATTCAGAACACTTTCCTTAGAAGACGTAGTGGTACCCCCATTGGGAGTTGTGCCAAAAAAGGAACCCAATACATTCAGACTAATCCACCATTTGTCATATCCAAGGGGCAGGTCAGTAAACGACAACGACGTGGAACCAAGTACAGTACTATGTAGTGTACCTCCTTTGACGAGGCAATCAGGTGGGTCAAGAAGTTGGTAAGGGGCACCCTAATGGCCAAAACAGACATTGAGGGGGTGTTCCGGTTACTACCTGTGCCTCCGAATAGTGTCCTCCCATTGGGCTGCTTCTGTTAAGGAGCATACTACATAGATCGCTGTTTGCCCATGGGGTGCTCCATATCCTGCTTACTATTTGAGGCGTTTAGTTGCTTCCTCGAATGTGTCGTCATGGACGTTTGAAGGGCGGCACATATTATCCATTATCTCGACGACTTCTTATGCCTGGGCCCAAAAGACTCACCACAGTGTGAAAACACGCGGTAGTCCTCCAGTGAGAAGGAGACAGCTGGAGGGAGAGTGGACACCCCAGAGCTGAGGGGTTAGATTGAGAAAGAAAGAAGGCGGTATAGCTTGCTTCATGGGTGGGGTACTCTGCTGAGTAGCAGAAATTGCTACTAGGCCCAAAAGGATTTCATGGGACAGATGCTGTTACAAAATAGTAGTTAGGTAAACAGGCGGTGTATCTTGCTTCATGGGTGGGGTACGCTGCTGAGTAGCACTAAATTCTACTAGGCACAAAAGGATTTCCAGGGCTAGATGCCATTACAAGATAGTACTTAGGTAAACAGGCGGTGTAGCTTGCTTCATGGGTGGGGTATGCTGCTGAGTAGCACTAAATTCTACTAGGCCCAAAAGAATTTCCCGGGCTAGATGCCGTTAAAAAATAGTACTTAGGTAAACAGGTGGTGTAGCTTGCTTCATGGGTGGGGTATGCTGCTGAGTAGCACTAAATTCTACTAGGCCCAAAAGGATTTCCCGGGCTAGATGCTGTTACAAAATAGTAGTTAGGTAAACAGGCGGTGTAGCTTGCTTCATGGGTGGGGTACGCTGCTGAGTAGCAATAAATTCTACTAGGCCCAAAAGGATTTCCTGGGCTAGATGCCGTTAAAAAATAGTACTTAGGTAAACAGGCGGTGTAGCTTGCTTCATGGGTGGGGTACGCTGCTGAGTAGCACTAAATTCTACTAGGCCAAAAAGGATTTCCAGGGCTAGATGCTGTTACAAAATAGTACTTAGGTAAACAGGCGGTGTAGCTTGCTTCATGGGTGGGGTATGCTGCTGAGTAGCACTAAATTCTACTAGGCCCAAAAGGATTTCCTGGGCTAGATGCCGTTAAAAAATAGTACTTAGGTAAACAGGCGGTGTAGCTTGCTTCATGGGTGGGGTACGCTGCTGAGTAGCACTAAATTCTACTAGGCCCAAAAGGATTTCCTGGGCTAGATGCCGTTACAAAATAGTAGTTAGGTAAACAGGCAGTGTAGCTTGCTTCATGGGTGGGGTACGCTGCTGAGTAGCACTAAATTCTACTAGGCCCAAAATGATTTCCCAGGCTAGATGCCGTTACAAAATAGTAGGTAGGTAAACAGGCAGTGTAGCTTGCTTCATGGGTGGGGTACGCTGCTGAGTAGCACTAAATTCTACTAGTCCCAAAAGGATTTCCTGGGCTAGATGCTGTTAAAAAATAGTAGTTAGGTAAACAGGTGGTGTAGCTTGCTTCATGGGTGGGGTACGCTGCTGAGTAGCACCAATTTCTACTAGGCGCAAAACGATTTCCTGGGCCAGATGCCATTAAAAATAGTACTTAGGTAAACAGGCGGTGGGAGGCTGGGCTACTCTGCTGACTAGCAGACACTGAAGCTTTGGAGCAGACCTCTGAATCCCAGGCCATAGTATGAGTAAACAACTCTGCAGATGACCCCACCCACCTGGAATTGACGATGGCAACGTCATGTAAAACTCAGCAAGGGGACTAAATAAAAGAGTCTCCATTTTTTCAAAAAATTCGGCCACAGACACCACTTAAGTGGCATCAAATTTGCCAGAGTTTTTAAAATGGTTGGTGAGTAGGGTTGAGCGAAACGGGTCGACCATTTTCAGAAGTCGCCGACTTTTGGCAAAGTCGGGTTTCATGAAACCCGACCCGACCCCTGTGTGGGGTCGGCCATGAGGTCGGCGATCTTCTGAATCTGGTATCGGAATTCCGATACCGAGTTCCGATATGTTTGCGATATCGGAAATCGGTATCGGAATCCACATTTAAGTGTAAAATAAAGAATTAAAATAAAAAATATTGATATACTCACCTCTCCGACGAGCCCTGGTAGTAATCGGCATCTTCCGTTCCTAAGAATGAGCGCGTTCAGGGCCTTAGAAGACGTCACGGCTTTGTGATTGGTCGCGGCGGCCCACGTGACCGCTCAGCGACCAATCACAAGCCGTGACGTAATTCTCTCAGGTCCTAAATTCCTCATTCTAGGAATTTAGGCCATGAGAATTACGTCACGGCTTGTGATTGGTCGCTGAGCGGTCACGTGGGCCGCCGCGACCAATCACAAAGCCGTGACGTCATCTAAGGCCCTGAAAGCGCTCATTCTTAAGAAGAAAGGCTGCCGGAAAGAAGCCGAGGGTGAGTATATTCCTATTAGGTATATACTCACCCTCGTACGTGCCCTGCTTCTTTCCGGCAGCCTTCCTTCTTAAGAATGAGCGTGTTCAGAGCCTTAGATGACATCACTGCTTTGTGATTGGTCGCGGCGGCCCACGTGACCGCTCAGCGACCAATCACAAGCCGTGACGTAATTCTCATGGCCTAAATTCCTAGAATCCCTGAACGCGCTCATTCTTAGGAACGGAAGATGCCGATTACTACCAGGGCTCGTCAGAGGGTGAGTATATCAATATTTTTTATTTTAATTCTTCATTTTACACTTAAATATGGATCCCAGGGCCTGAAGGAGAGTTTCCTCTCCTTCAGACCCTGGGAACCATAGTATCCCATTGCACTGCATTGGGTTTCGCGTTTCGGCCGACCCCGACCCCGACTTTTTTATAGGATCGGCCGATTTCACTCGACCCGACTTTTGAGAAAGTCGGGTTTCGTGAAACCCGACCCGATCCTATAAAAATAAAAGTCGCTCAACCCTATTGGTGAGGTGATTTTCAAAAATCATCAAGCTTTTAGTCTCCACAAGATGACACAGGGGTAGAAAAGTCCTTGCGGATCCAGGATTTGTTTATCTTGATGAAAGTTAGTCTGTCTACATTGTCACTGGACAGCCGCGTGTGCGGCACACCAGCAGCAGCGCTGAACACACGTTCAGAGAGAACGCTGGCTGCCGGGCACGACAAGATCTCCAAGGCGTGAGTGGCGAGCTCAGGCCATTTTTCAAGATTGGAAGCCCAAACAGAGCAAGGGTCCAGTTCCACAGTCATGGCATCGATGTTAACTTGGAGATACTCTTGCACCATCCTCTCTAGGCATTGGCTGTGAGTCAGACTTCTTGTCTCCTGTGACCTTGCAAAGGAGGGTCTAAAAAAATCTTGAAACGATTGGAAAAAATTGCTGTTACCACCAGATACGATGTTACTGTTACGGTTAGAGTGATGACTCGATAGTCCCACGGTTGGCAAGATAGAATTTAGAGATTGACTACGTGCACCACTGGTGTTTTGTGGAAAAGCAGATGTTAGATTCTGTAACAGTCTCTGCTGATACTCCTACATGCGTGAATCCCTTTCTATGGCAGGTATTATTTCGCCAAATTTGCTTTTGTATCGGGGATCTAAGAGTGTGGCAACCCAGTAGTCGGCATTACTTCGGATTCTGACAATCCGAGGGTCATGTTGCAGGTAGTGAAGCAAGAAGGCACTCATGTGTAGTGTTGAACATTCCGATACAGCAAGTATCAGGTATCGGCCGATATTTGCGGTATCGGAATTCCGATACCGAGATCCGATACTTGCCGCATATCGGATACCGGAATCGGAAGTTCTCAATTCAAACAGCACGAATTCAGCCAATGAGGACTGATTACAAGTGTGGGCACATCCTGTTCAGCATGGTGGGCATGAAACTACTGGCAAGGCTGTGATTGGCTGCTGAAATGATGTCATGCTGCAGTTTAAAAGTCGCTGGCGCCATTTTGGGCTCACTCTGCTGTGAATTCAGTTAGGCATAGGACGCTGTGTTCTGACTGAGGGCCAGTTGAGATAGCGATTTGCTTCTTTGTGCTTTTCCCAGGCTAATTTAGCAACCGCTGTGTGTTCACCTTGCTTTTGCCTTGCAGCGCTGTTTTCACAGCGATCTGCAAGGTCTCTGTGTGTGTGTGTGTGTGTGAGTGAGTGCAGCCCACTCTGTAGTCTGTGTGCAGCCATAGCTGGTTGTATCCAGCTCAGAGTGGTTCACTGACTCATACAGTTCTATCCATTCCATTGTCCTTTCTTGCAAATAGTGCAGGCTGCTGCACATTTTTTCAAATAATTCCTATTAGTGGCTTTCCTCCCGTATCCAGCTAAATTGTGGAAAAACACTACATAGGATAACGTAGAGGAGGTTTTTGGGACCTTGCAGCGCCGTTTACGGCTGTCTGCACGGTCTCCGTGTGAGTGCAGCTCGCCCTGTAGTCTGTGTGCAGCCACAGCCGGTTGTATCCAGCTCAGGGTGGTTCACTGACTCATACAGTTCTATCCATTCCATTGTCCTTTTTTGCAAATAGTGCAGGCTGCTGCACATTTTTTCAAATAATTCCTATTAGTGGCTTTCCTCCCGTATCCAGCTAAATTGTGGAAAAACACTACATAGGATAACGTAGAGGAGGTTTTTGGGACCTTGCAGCGCCGTTTACGGCTGTCTGCATGGTCTCCGTGTGAGTGCAGCTCGCCCTGTAGTCTGTGTGCAGCCACAGCCGGTTGTATCCAGCTCAGGGTGGTTCACTGACTCATACAGTTCTATCCATTCCATTGTCCTTTTTTGCAAATAGTGCAGGCTGCTGCACATTTTTTCAAATAATTCCTATTAGTGGCTTTCCACCCGTATCCAGCTAAATTGTGGAAAAACACTACATAGGATAACGTAGAGGAGGTTTTTGGGGCCTTGCAGCGCCGTTTACGGCTGTCTGCACGGTCTCTGTGTGAGTGCAGCTCGCCCTGTAGTCTGTGTGCAGCCACAGCTGGTTGTATCCAGCTCAGGGTGGTTCACTGACTCATACAGTTCTATCCATTCCATTGTCCTTTTTTGCAAATAGTGCAGGCCGCTGCACATTTTTTCAAATAATTCCTATTAGTGGATTTCCACCCGTATCTAGCTAAATTGTGGAAGAACACTACATAGGATAACGTAGAGGAGGTTTTTGGGGCCTTGCAGCGCCGTTTACGGCTGTCTGCACGGTCTCCGTGTGAGTGCAGCTCGCCCTGTAGTCTGTGTGCAGCCACAGCCGGTTGTATCCAGCTCAGGGTGGTTCACTGACTCATACAGTTCTATCCATTCCATTGTCCTTTTTTGCAAATAGTGCAGCCCGCTGCACATTTTTTCAAATAATTCCTATTAGTGGCTTTCCACCCGTATCCAGCTAAATTGTGGAAAAACACTACATAGGATAACGTAGAGGAGGTTTTGGGGGCCTTGCAGCGCCGTTTACGGCTGTCTGCACGGTCTCCGTGTGAGTGCAGCTCGCCCTGTTGTCAGTTCAGCCCCCCAAAAATAAATAAATAATAAAGTTCACCAAACACACCACTTTACAGTTGTGTAAGCCACATTAGCTCATTTTAAAGTCTAGTCCACACTTTAGAAAATTAGTGCTTCTTATACCTGTTAGGAGCTGCTCAGGAATAAGCACACTAAGCCGTTAGTACTTTTCTGCTTATCTTTATCAGTCAACCAAGATGAAGAAGGCAGGGAGTCAGGCACGTGGGCGTGGGCGCGGAGCAGGGAGAGGACGTGGGGATTCTGTGCCTGCTGCTGGCACCGGTGACCCATCATCACCCAGTTTCAGCAGGGAACAGTCCTTCATGCGCAGCTTTGTCGGAGAGCACCGTAGACCGCTGCTGCGTGAAGACCAAATTGAAGCCGTTGTCGGATGGATGGCAGCTAACGCATTGACTTCAATTAGTGCCACATCCTCTCAGACACAGAGCACTGGAGAGCACCCATCTGTCTCTTCGCCACCTGCCAAATTGCCCAGGCAGACAGAGAGCCCAGGACAGGAGCCGTCTCTACTTCTGTTCTCTGAATCTCTTGGCTTGGAAACAGGGGGCCAGCCAAGCAGCATTGGAGAAATGGAAGAAGAGGCAGTGTGCAGTGATGCCCAACAGCTTTTTCTCTCTCAGTCTGAAGAGGCAGGTGGGCCAGTGCCTCCGGTCACCACACCGCAGAACGCATCCGCTGATGACACTCAGGTGCCACTTTCTGGTGCGTGCTGTGCTGCTGAGACTACCCAGGAGGAGCAGTTGGTGGCAGAGGGTAGTGTAGATGATGAGGTCTTTGACCCATTGTGGCATGAGGGACAGGAAGGTGGTGGGAGCAGCTCTGAGGAAGAGATTCCCCGAACGGGCCAAAGAGGGAGAGGGAGGGGGAAGACTGCGGATCCTGTAGCCTCCACTTTGGCACCCGTTAGGAGCATGTCTCTTCCAAAAGCCAAAAAGGGCGCTCCCAAGACTTGCAGTGCCTGGTCCTTTTTTGACACAGTTGCAGATGACATTTGCTATGTCAAATGCAAGGTGTGTCATCATAAAATCAAAAGAGGGATAAATGTCAGCAACCTCAATACCTCCAACATGTGGAAACATGTGCGGACCAGGCACGCGGCAGAGTTACAAAAACACACTGAAGACCTAGGCCAACCAACAGCGGCAGCTACCACCTCTTCAGCTCGTGTTGCCTCTTCCTCCAGCTCACACACAGCTGGCTCGGCTTCCTCCCAGGATCGCCATGGAAGAACCTCTGGCACTGTTGTCCAGAGACCCACTGTAATTCCACCCACAGCACCACGTTCCCAGTCATCCTCACACTCCCAGCCCAGTCTACAGCCATCGGTAGTACAGGCATGGCAAACTCGTCAAACCACCCACGAGCACAGGCTCTGACTGCAGGCATTGCCAAACTTCTGTCACTGGAAATGCTGTCATTCAGGCTGGTGGAGACTGACAGCTTCCGTGACTTGATGTCATTGGCAGTCCCACAGTACAATGTGCCCAGCCGCTTTTATTTCAGCAGGCAAGCCGTCCCTGCCCTGCACAAGCATGTGGAGGGACACATAAAACACGCGCTACTGAACGCCATCAGTAGCAAGGTCCACCTCACCACCGATGCATGGACCAGTCACCATGGACAGAGGCGATACCTTTCCCTCACTGCCCATTGGGTTAATGTTGTTGAGCCGGGTACAGATCATGCGAGTGGCGCAGGACGTGTCCTGCCCACTCCAAGGATTGCAGGAATCCAGTCTGTACGCATTGACTCCTCCTCTTACACAAGTTCCTCAGAATTATCGCTGCAGGAGCCGTCACAGTCCACCTCCACATGGACCCGTGAACATTTACCTGTTACGACCGACATGAGCACAGCCGTGGCCAAATGTCAACAGGCCGTCTTGAAATTAATTTCTTTGGGGAATCGAAGCCACACAGCGCAGGAGCTCTGGAATGCCATCAAGCAGGAGAGCGATGTGTGGTTTGTGGCAGCGAATCTCCAGCCAGGCATGGTAGTGTGTGATAATGGCCGAAATCTGGTGGCAGCTCTGGGCCTCGGCAACCTCACTCACATCCCATGTCTGGCACATGTGCTCAACTTGGTCGTGCAGAGTTTTTTGAGGGACTATCCGGATGTTGATGCACTGCTGCACAAGGTCCGCCTAGAGTGTGCTCACTTGCGGCGTTCCAGCACGGCAAAATCGCGCATTGCGGCTCTGCAGCGCTGATTCCGCTTTCCGGAACATCGCATCATATGTGACCTACCTACCAGGTGGAATTCCACGTTACATATGTTGGAGCGGTTGTGTGAGCAGCAGCAAGCAGTAATGGAGTACCAGCTGCATCAGGCGCAAAGAAGTCGCACTCCGCGCCGTTCAGACTTCACAACCACAGAGTGGGCCACTATGAAGGACGTCTGCCAGGTTTTGCGTCCCTTCGATTATTCCACGAGGTTGGCGAGTGCAGATGATGCACTAGTCAGCATGACTGTCCCCCTTATCTGCCTGCTTGAAAAATCACTGCAAGCGCTAGGGGATGATGTTGTGGAAGAGGTGGAGGATGAGGATTCACCATTTCCATCATCTTCTGGACAGTCAGCGCCATTTGGTTCCTCACAAACGCGTAGGCAGGGGACACTTTGTGAGGAGGATGAGGAGGAGTCAATGGAGGAGGAAGACATCGTTCCAGAGGAGGGAGTTACACAATTGTCTAGTAGTCAGTGTGTACAGCGAGGGTGGGGTGATGACGAGCGGGCAGAGATCATGCCTCAAGCAGGGGACAGCGTTTCTTGGCCAGTTGGCAGTCTGCAGCACATGGTTGATTACATGTTGCAGTGCCTGAGAAACGAACGCCGCATCGCCCACATTCTCAACATGTCTGATTATTGGGTGTTCACCCTCCTCGATCCTCGCTACTGGGACAACATACAAAGCCTCATCACACCGTTGAACCGGGAGCGTAAAATGCGGGAGTACCAAGACACACTGGTGAATTCCATCATCTTCTCCAGTCCAACTGAGAGAAGTGCTGCTAGTGCTTTACAAAGCAGCTCAGTGCATCCAGGCAGTGGACGAGGCTCTGCACAAAGAAGGAGCAGAAGCAGTGCCTCTGCCCAAGGCAAGACCAGTATGGCCCAACTGTGGCACAGTTTTGTGTGCCCGCCACAAATGTCTACACCATCACAGATGGCTCCAGTCAGCAGGAGGCAACGGTTCCGTCAGATGGTGACAGACTACATGTCTTGCCCTCTTGCTGTACTCCCACACGGCTCTTCCCCTTTCAAGTTTTGGGTCTCTAAGCTGGATACATGGCCAGAGCTAAGCCAGTATGCATTGGAGGTGCTGGCTTGCCCTGCGGCTAGTGTATTATCGGAACGCGTCTTTAGTGCTGCAGGTGGTGTACTAACAGAACATGCGACTATCCTCAGATAACGTTGACCGGCTTACTTTCCTGAAAATGAACCAGGCCTGGATCTCGCAGGAATTTGCCACTCCTCTTCCTGATTAAATAATTGGGTGACTGTCTACATTATCCAGGTCTCCTGTTGTGTTCATCTTTCTACCACCTGAACTGTAATTCCTGGGCTCCAACACCGCCAGTTGAGGCTCAGAAGTGCCGTCTGCACAGTCAAAACATACGACCCAGTGTTATTGGGTTTCAGTAACGTCAGCTGATCCCCAGCTGTGTAGCTGGCAATGTGTCCTGCGACCGCCATGCTGACACAACAACTGAAATGTAAGGGAACCTGTCCCCCCCCAGGCGTTTGTTACTGAAATAGCCACCTTGTGCAGCAGTAATGCTGCACAAGGAAAAGGTAACTATTTTTGTTTAGCTCCTTGCACACGCAGGACTTAACACTTTTAAAGTGTGTCAACTGATACCGTAAAACCATCCCGGAGGTGGGACTTTCCTTTGTAATGTGACGCAGCACACCCGTCATTCCTACCCCCTTAGCGCCGTGCGCCGCCTCCTCCGCGTTGTTTAATTCTGTCCCGGAGCCAGCGCTGTTATGTTATCCCTTGGCCAGGCACACTTTGCGGTGCCTGTCTTCTGACATCATTTGGTGTCAGGCTGGCTGCGCCTGTGCGGCCGCACTGGCCGAGATCCCGCCTCGCAGTGTCTTCTGATTTAATCACACTGCGGGCCTGGGATCCATGGGCATGCGCAGTGCATATCTTCACTTCAGGCTGTCACTCATCTCCCTCCGCCTTCTTCAGACTGTGCACCGTCAGCTGATCCCTAATAGCATGCCACGGCCGTGACACCGCACAGTCTGAAGAAGCCGGAGGGAGGGGAGTGAGAGGCGAGGATATGCACTGCGCATGGCCACGGATCCCAGGCCCGCGGTGGGATTACATTAGACGACACTGCGAGGCGGGATCTGGGCCAGCGCGGCCGCACTGGCGCAGCCAGCCTGACACCAAATGATGTCAGAAGATGGGCAGCGCTAAGTGTGCCTGGCCAAGGGATAACATAACAGCGCAGGCTCCGGGACAGAATCAAACAACGCTGAGGAGGCGGCGCACGGCGCCAAGGGGGTAGGAATGACGGCTGTGCTGCGTCACATTACAAAGGAAAGTCCCACCTCCGGGACGGTTTAACGGTGTGAGGGGACACATTTTATAAGTGTTTAGTTCTGTGTTTGCAAGGAGCATAATGAAAAGAGCCACCTTTTCCTTTGGCATCCTTTGTGATGCAAAAGCTGGCTCTTTCAGCTACAAACGCCTTTTGGGGGGGGTTAAAGGTTCCCTTTCGACTTGCTCCAATCAGGCTTCGGCCTAAACGGTGTTCCTCTGCTCCTCCTGCTGTCCCTGGGCTCCAACACCGCTAGTTGGTGCCTGGAAGTGCTGTCCGCACAGTCAACAGTCGCTCCTCTGTTATTGGGGTTCAGTAACGTCAGCTGCTCCCCTGCTGTGTGTGCTGCAATACCTCCTATCTGATCCTCCTGCTGTCCCTGGGCTCTAACACCGCTAGTTGGTGCCTGGAAGTGCTGTCCGCACAGTCAACAGTGGCTCCTCTGTTATTGGGGTTCAGCAACGCCATCTGTTCCACTGCTGTGTAGCCGGCATCGTGTCCTACAAACGCCACGCACACACAACAGACCTAAAACTGCCTCCAGTGCAGGCTTCGGCCTACACTCTGCTCCCTCTGCTCCTCCTGCTGACCCTGGGCTCTAACACAGCCAGTTGGCGCCCGGAAGTGCTAGCTGCACAGAGAAAAATACCCGCCAATGTGTCAGTGGGGTTCAGTAACGCCAGCTGTTCTCCTGCTGTGTAGCCGGCATCGTGTCCTGCAAACGCCACGCAGACACAAAGCTGCCGCCAGTGCAGGCTTCGGCTTACACTCTGCTCCCTCTCCTCCTGCTGTCCCTGGGCTCTAACACCGTCAGTTGGTGCTCGGAAGTGCTGGCTGCACAGAGAAAAACTGTTGTGAACTCTATTTTTAGGCTCCCTCTAGTGGTCACAAGCGGTACTGTGTAGTGTTGTCTTTCTGCAGGTTGGCTGCATCAGCTGGTTCGTTATCCTTGGTTGGTTTCCTATTTAACTCACCTGGATACTCAGTTCCTTGCCTGCTATCAATGTATTCAGTGCTCTTCAGATTCCTTGTGATTACCTTGCTCCCAGCCTCTCCAAGACAAGCTAAGTTTTTGTTCGTTCATTTTTTGATTATCAGCATTCATCATGTTTCTTGTCCAGCTTGCTAAGATGTGATCTCCTCACTTGCTGGTTGCTCTAGGGGACTGAGTTTCTCCCCCCACACCGTTAGTTGGTGCGGGGGTTCTTGAAATCTCAGTGTGGATATTTAGTAAGCGTTTTTTACTGACCGCACAGACCCCTTTACTATTTTCTGCTATCTAGTATTAGTGGGCCTCATTTGCTGAATCTGTTTTCACCCCTGTGTATGTGCCTTCCTCTTACCTCACCGTTATTATTTGTTGGGGGCTTCTATATCTTTGGGGATTATTTCTCTGGAGGCAAGAGAGGTCTTTCTTTCTCTCTAGGGGTAGTTAGTTCCTCAGGCTGGCTCGAGACGTCTAGGAATTTTAGGCACGTTCACCGGCTACTTCTAGTGTGTTTGGATAGGTTCAGATTTGCGGTCAGTCCAGTTTGCCACCTCCCTAGAGCTTGTCCTATGTTTGTTACTTAGCTGGAGTAATTCGTGATCCTCAACCACTAAGGATCATAACAGTATAGCAGGCCAAAAAAGTGTTTAATGCATCGCAGAAGTGGGATAAAAAGAAGACCTGAGTACATTTTTTTTTTTTTTTTTCCTCCCGCTTTTCCTTTGCTGCAGTCTGTTTAGCTTCTTTCATCCCCTTGAACTCTGGGTGGTTTTGAGCTCAGCTGCAGACATGAATATTCAGACTCTGACTTCTAGTGTGGATCATCTTACTGCACGGGTGCAAAGTATTCAGGATTTTGTTATTCATAGCCCTATGTCAGAACCAAAGATACCCATTCCTGAGTTGTTTTCTGGAGATAGATCTAGGTTTCAGAATTTTAAGAATAATTGTAAGTTATTTCTGTCTCTGAGACCTCGTTCCTCTGGTGATTCCGCTCAGCAAGTTAAAATTGTTATCTCCTTGTTGCGTGGCGACCCTCAAGATTGGGCCTTCTCTCTGGTGCCAGGAGATCCTGCATTGCTTAATGTAGATGCATTTTTTCTGGCTCTTGGACTGCTTTATGAGGAGCCTAATCTTGAGAATCAGGCAGAAAAAGCGTTGCTGGCTATCTCTCAAGGTCAGGATGAAGCAGAGGTGTATTGTCAAAAATTTCGGAAATGGTCGGTGCTTACTCAATGGAATGAGTGTGCCCTGGCTGCAAATTTCAGAGAAGGTCTTTCTGAGGCCGTTAAGAATGTTATGGTGGGGTTTCCCACCCCTACAAGTCTGAGTGATTCTATGGCTTTAGCCATTCAGGTTGATCGGCGTTTGCGGGAGCGCAAATCTGCTCATCCTTTGGCGGTATTTTCTGAACAGAGACCTGAGTCTATGCAATGTGACCGAACTCTGACCAGAATTGAGCGACAAAGTCATAGACGTCAAAATGGGTTGTGCTTTTACTGTGGTGATTCTACTCATGTTATCTCAGCATGCTCTAAACCTTTAAAAAAAATCGCTAAACCTGTCACCATTGGTACGATACAGCCTAAATTTATTTTGTCTGTTACTTTGATTTGTTCTTTGTCGTCCTACCCGGTTATGGCTTTTGTGGATTCGGGTGCTGCCCTGAATCTGATGGATTTGTCGTTTGCCAGGCGCTGTGGTTTTGTCCTGGAGCCTTTGGAATTTCCTATTCCTCTGAGGGGAATTGATGTTACGCCATTGGCTGAGAATAAGCCTCAGTATTGGACGCAAATGACCATGTGCATGACTCCCGTACATCAGGAGGTGATTCGCTTTCTCGTTCTGCATAATTTGCATGATGTTGTCGTTTTGGGTCTGCCATGGCTGCAGGCTCATAATCCAGTTTTAGATTGGAAAGCTATGTCTGTGTCAAGTTGGGGTTGTCAAGGAATTCATGGCGATACTACGTTGGTGTCTATTGCTTCTTCCACTCCTTCTGAGGTCCCTGAGTTTTTGTCTGACTACCATGATGTATTTGATGAGCCCAGGTCCAGTGCCCTGCCCCCTCATAGGGATTGTGACTGTGCTATAAATTTAATTCCTGGTAGTAAATTCCCTAAGGGACGACTTTTTAATTTGTCTATACCAGAGCATGCCGCGATGCGGAGTTATATAAAGGAGTCTTTGGAGAAGGGACATATTCGCCCATCCTCTTCCCCTCTTGGTGCAGGATTTTTTTTTGTGGCCAAGAAGGACGGTTCTTTGAGACCTTGTATAGATTATCGTCTTCTGAATAAAATCACAGTCAAATTTCAGTATCCTTTGCCACTATTGTCTGATTTGTTTGCTCGGATTAAGGGGGCCAGTTGGTTCACTAAGATAGATCTCCGTGGTGCATATAACCTTGTGCGCATTAAGCAGGGAGATGAATGGAAAACAGCATTTAATACGCCCGAAGGCCATTTTGAGTACTTAGTGATGCCTTTTGGACTCTCTACTGCTCCTTCTGTGTTTCAGTCCTTCATGCATGACATCTTCCGAGAATATCTGGATAAATTTATGATTGTTTATCTGGATGACATTTTGGTCTTTTCTGATGATTGGGAGTCCCATGTGAAGCAGGTCAGGATGGTGTTTCAGGTCCTGCGTGCTAATGCTTTATTTGTGAAGGGCTCAAAATGCCTCTTCGGAGTACAGAAGGTCTCCTTTTTGGGTTTTATTTTTTCTCCTTCTACTGTGGAGATGGACCCAGTCAAGGTCCAGGCTATTCATGACTGGACTCAGCCTACGTCTGTTAAGAGTCTTCAGCAGTTCTTGGGTTTTGCTAATTTTTACCGTCGTTTCATCGCTAATTTTTCTAGCGTGGTTAAACCTTTGACGGATTTGACCAAGAAGGGTTCTGATGTGACTAATTGGTCTCCTGCGGCCGTGGAGGCCTTTCGGGAACTGAAGCACCGGTTTTCTTCAGCTCCAGTCTTATGTCAACCAGATGTCTCTCTCCCCTTCCAGGTCGAGGTTGATGCTTCTGAGATTGGAGCAGGGGCTGTTTTGTCGCAGAGAAGCTCTGATGGCTCTGTGATGAAGCCATGTGCTTTCTTTTCAAGAAAGTTTTCGCCTGCCGAGCGGAATTATGATGTTGGTAATCGGGAGTTGTTGGCTATGAAGTGGGCATTTGAGGAGTGGCGACATTGGCTCGAAGGAGCTAAACATCGTGTGGTGGTCTTGACTGACCCCAAAAACCTGATTTACCTCGAATCTGCCAAGCGCCTGAATCCTAGACAGGCTCGTTGGTCGCTGTTTTTCTCCCGTTTCAACTTTGTGGTCTCATATCTGCCTGGTTCGAAGAACGTGAAGGCTGATGCACTTTCTAGGAGTTTTGTGCCTGACTCGCCGGGAGTTTCTGAGCCGGCTGGTATTCTCAGAGAGGGAGTGATTTTGTCTGCCATTTCCCCAGATTTGCGACGAGTGCTGCAGAAATTTCAGGCGGATAGACCTGACCGTTGTCCACCAGAGAGACTGTTTGTCCCGGATAGATGGACCAGCAGAGTTATTTCCGAGGTTCATTCTTCGGTGTTGGCGGGTCATCCTGGGATTTTTGGTACCAGAGATTTGGTGGCTAGGTCCTTCTGGTGGCCTTCCTTGTCGCGGAATGTGCGTTCCTTTGTGCAGTCTTGTGGGATTTGTGCTCGGGCTAAGCCTTGCTGTTGTCGTGCCAGTGGTTTGCTTTTGCCTTTGCCTGTCCCGAAAAGGCCTTGGATGCACAATTCTATGGATTTTATTTCGGATCTTCCAGTATCTCAGAAAATGTCTGTCATCTGGGTGGTGTGTGATCGTTTTTCCAAGATGGTCCATTTGGTGCCCTTGCCTAAGTTGCCTTCCTCCTCCGATTTGGTTCCTCTATTTTTTCAGAATGTGGTTCGCTTGCACGGCATTCCTGAAAATATTGTGTCTGATAGAGGATCCCAGTTTGTGTCCAGGTTTTGGCGACTTTTTGTGCTAAGATGGGCATTGATTTATCTTTTTCGTCGGCCTTCCATCCTCAGACTAATGGCCAAACCGAGCGAACTAATCAGACGTTGGAAACTTATTTGAGATGTTTTGTTTCTGCTGATCAGGATGATTGGGTGACTTTTTTGCCATTGGCCGAGTTTGCCCTTAATAATCGGGCTAGTTCTGCTACTTTGGTTTCGCCTTTTTTCTGCAATTCTGGTTTCCATCCTCGTTTTTCCTCGGGTCAGGTTGAGTCTTCTGACTGTCCTGGGGTGGATTCTGTGGTGGATAGTTGCAGCAGATTTGGAACCATGTGGTGGACAATTTGAGGTTGTCACAGGAGAAGGCTCAGCGCTTTGCCAACCGCCGCCGCGGTGTGGGTCCCCGACTTTGTGTTGGGGATTTGGTGTGGCTGTCTTCTCGGTATGTTCCTATGAAGGTCTCCTCTCCTAAATTCAAGCCTCGCTTTATTGGTCCTTATAAGATCTCGGAAATCCTTAACCCGGTGTCTTTTCGTTTGGATCTCCCAGCATCGTTTGCCATTCATAATGTGTTCCATAGGTCTTTGTTGCGGAGGTATGTGGTACCTGTGGTTCCTTCTGTTGAGCCTCCTGCTCCGGTGCTGGTCGAGGGAGAATTGGAGTACGTGGTGGAGAAGATTTTGGATTCTCGTATCTCTAGACGGAGGCTTCAGTATTTGGTGAAGTGGAAGGGCTATGATCAGGAGGATAATTCCTGGGTTGTCGCCTCTGATGTTCATGCGACCGATTTGGTTCGTGCCTTCCACGCGGCTCATCCTGATCGCCCTGGGGGTCTTGATGAGGGTTCGGTGACCCCTCCTCAAGGGGGGGGTACTGTTGTGAACTCTATTTTTAGGCTCCCTCTAGTGGTCACAAGCGGTACTGTGTAGTGTTGTCTTTCTGCAGGTTGGCTGCATCAGCTGGTTCGTTATCCTTGGTTGGTTTCCTATTTAACTCACCTGGATACTCAGTTCCTTGCCTGCTATCAATGTATTCAGTGCTCTTCAGATTCCTTGTGATTACCTTGCTCCCAGCCTCTCCAAGACAAGCTAAGTTTTTGTTCGTTCATTTTTTGATTATCAGCATTCATCATGTTTCTTGTCCAGCTTGCTAAGATGTGATCTCCTCGCTTGCTGGTTGCTCTAGGGGACTGAGTTTCTCCCCCCCCCCACCGTTAGTTGGTGCGGGGGTTCTTGAAATCTCAGTGTGGATATTTAGTAAGGGTTTTTTACTGACCGCACAGACCCCTTTACTATTTTCTGCTATCTAGTATTAGTGGGCCTCATTTGCTGAATCTGTTTTCACCCCTGTGTATGTGCCTTCCTCTTACCTCACCGTTATTATTTGTTGGGGGCTTCTATATCTTTGGGGATTATTTCTCTGGAGGCAAGAGAGGTCTTTCTTTCTCTCTAGGGGTAGTTAGTTCCTCAGGCTGGCTCGAGACGTCTAGGAATTTTAGGCACGTTCACCGGCTACTTCTAGTGTGTTTGGATAGGTTCAGATTTGCGGTCAGTCCAGTTTGCCACCTCCCTAGAGCTTGTCCTATGTTTGTTACTTAGCTGGAGTAATTCGTGATCCTCAACCACTAAGGATCATAACAAAAACACCAGCCAATGTGTCAGTGGGGTTCAGTAACACCAGCTGTTCCCCTGCTGTGTAGCCGGCATCGTGTCCTGCAAACGCCACGCAGACACAAGAACTGAAATTGAAGGGAACCTATCCCCCCCCCCGGCGTTGGCATGTATAACAGCCACCTTGTACAGCAGTAATGCTGCATTTGTACAAGGTGGCTCATTAAGTTACTCTCCTTGCACACGCCGAACGCAACACAAATTAAAATGTGTCTCCTGAGACCATTAAACCGTCCCTGAGGTGTGACTTTCCTTTGTAATGACACGCTGCAACCCCCTTGGTAGCGCTGCCCATCTTCTGACATCATTGTTTGGCTGGCTGCGCCTCTGCGGCCACCCTGCCCAACACAACGTCCCTCGGTGTCTTATTTATTTTGACTGCGAGGGTGTGATTGACGGGCATGAGCAGTGCATATCTTCGCCTGTCACTCATCTCCTTCCGCCTTCTTCAGACTGTACGGCTTCATGGCCGTGGCATGCAATAAGGGATCAGCTGACGCCGAACAGTCTGTAGCAGGTGTAAGGACACGAGTGAGAGGCAAACATATTTACTGCGCAAGGCCATGAATCCCAGCCCCACAGTGTGAATTAAGGAAAAGATACTGCAGGGCTGGGATTCATGGTCAACGCGAACCGCACCGGCCGACATGAAATGATGTCAGAAGATGGGCAGCGCTAACAGCGCATGGCCAAGGGATAACACGACAGCGCAGACTCCTGTACAGCTAATAACGACGCTCAGGAGGCTGCGCCCAGCACCAAGGTGGGATTTTTGACAGCTGTGCTGCGTCTCATTAAGAAGGTAAGTCACGCCTCCAAAACAGTTTGACTGTATAAGGGGCTAAATGTTATACGTGTTTCATTCAGCGTCTGCAAGATTCAAAACTTAAAGAGCAACCTTTGACTTGTGCAGCATTACAGCTGCACAAGGTGTGGCTCTTCTAGTTTGTAACACCTGAGGGGGGGTTAAAGGTTACCTTTAAAATTGGTTCAATTAGGCTTCGGCCTACACTCTGCTCCCTCTCCTCCTGCTGACCCTGGGCTCTAACACCGCCAGTTGGTGCCTGGAAGTGCTAGCTGCACAGAGAAAAACACCCGCCAATGTGTCAGTGGGGTTCAGCAACGCCAGCTGTTCCTCTGCTGTGTAGCCGGCATCATGTCCTGCAAATGCAACGCAGAAACAAAGCTGCCACCAGTGCAGGCTTCAGCCTACACTTTGCTCCCTCTCCTCCTGTTGACCCTGGGCTTTAACACCGCCAGTTGGCGTCTGGAAGTGCTAGCTGCACAGAGAAAAACACCCGCCAAGGTGTCAGTGGGGTTCAGCAACACCAGCTGTTCCCTGTGTAGCCAGCAACGTGTCCTGCAAACGCCATGCAGACACAAAGCTGCCGCCAGTGCAGGCTTCGGCCTACACTCTGCTCCCTCTCCTCCTGCTGTCCCTGGGCTCTAACACCGTCAGTTGGTGCTCGGAAGTGCTGGCTGCACAGAGAAAAACACAAGCCAATGTGTCAGTGGGGTTCAGTAACGCCAGCTGTTCCCCTGCTGTGTAGCCAGCATCGTGTCCTGCAAACACCACGCAGACACAAGAACTGAAATTGAAGGGAACCTGTCCCCCCCAGGTGTTTGATTGTATAACAGCCACCTTGTACAGCAGTAATGCTGCATTTGTACAAGGTGGCTCATTAAGTTACTCTCCTTGCACACGCCGAACGCAACACATCTAAAATGTGGTCTCCTGAGACCATTAAACCGTCCCTGAGGTGTGACTTTCCTTTGTAATGACACGCTGCAACCCCCTTGGTAGCGCTGCCCGTCTTCTGACATCATTGTTTGGCTGGCTGCACCTCTGCGGCTGCCCTGCCTGACACAACTCCCCTCGGTGTCTTATTTATTTTGACTGCGAGGGTGTGATTGACGTGCATAAGCAGTGCATATCTTCGCCTGTCACTCATCTCCTTCCGCCTTCTTCAGACTGTACAGCTTCATGGCCATGGCATGCGATAAGGGATCAGCTGACGCCGCACAGTCTGTAGCAGGTGTAAGGACACGAGTGAGAGGCGAACATATTTACTGCGCAAGGTGTTGTGAATTAGACTTTTTGGCTCCCTCTTGTGGTTACTAGTGATATTACTCTGGGAGTTTCTTCCCTCAATTTGCACCCACCTGGGCCGTTAGTCCAGGGGTGTTGCTATATAAACTTTCTGGATCCTTAGTCCAGTGCCTGGCATCGTTGTAATCAGATCCTTTCTGTTGGCTCCTATCTGCTGGTCCCGGTTCGTGCTAAATTAAGCTAAGTCCTGCTTCTTTGTTTTTTGGGTTATTTGCTTGCTCTCATTTTTGTCCAGCTTGTACTAAATGTGATTCCTGACCTTGCTGGAAGCTCTAGGGGGCTGGTATTCTCCCCCCGGGCCGTTAGACGGTTCGGGGGTTCTTGAATTTCCAGCGTGGATATTTTTGATAGGGTTTTTGCTGACCATATAAGTTATCTTACTATATTCTGCTATTAGCTAGTGGGCCTCTCTTTGCTAAATACCTAGCTCATTCTTACGTTTGTCTTTTCCTCTTACCTCACCGTTATTATTTGTTGGGGGCTTGTATCCTACTTTTGGGGTCTTTTCTCTGGAGGCAAGAAAGGTCTTTCTTTTCCCTTCTAGGGTTAGTTAGTTCTCCGGCTGGCGCGAGACGTCTAGAATCAACGTAGGTACGTTCCCCGGCTGCTGTTATTTGTGGTGCTAGGATTAGATATATGGTCAGCCCAGTTACCACTGCCCTATGAGCTGGTTTTTGTGTTTGTAGACTTAGTAAATATTTCTGAGACCCTCTGCCATTGGGGTCATAACAGTATGCCAGGCCAACATTGAATGTTTATGCATTGCAGAAGTGGGATAATAAGAAAGGAAATTCTGAGTTGTTTTTTTTTTGTTTTTTTTTCCTCTCTTTCTCCCCTTTACCTTTGAGTGGCTTGTGCTTGCTGCAGACATGAATGTCCAGACCTTGATTACAAGTGTAGACCAGCTTGCTGCTCGTGTGCAGGGCATACAAGATTTTGTTACCAGTAGTCCTATGTCTGAACCTAAAATACCTATTCCTGAACTGTTTTCTGGAGACCGATTTAGGTTTAGGAATTTCAAGAATAATTGTAAATTGTTTCTTTCTCTGAGACCCCGTTCATCTGGAGATTCAGCTCAGCAAGTTAAAATTGTTATTTCTTTTTTACGGGGCGACCCTCAGGATTGGGCTTTCTCGCTAGCGCCAGGAGATCCAGCATTGGCAAATATTGATGCGTTTTTTCTGGCGCTCGGATTGCTTTACGAGGAACCCAATCTTGAAGTTCAGGCAGAAAAAGCCTTGCTGGCTATTTCTCAGGGCCAGGATGAAGCTGAAGTGTATTGCCAAAAATTTCGGAAATGGTCCGTGCTTACTCAGTGGAATGAGTGTGCTCTGGCCGCAAATTTCAGAAATGGCCTTTCTGAAGCCATTAAGAATGTGATGGTGGGTTTCCCCATTCCTACAAGTCTGAATGATTCCATGGCGCTGGCTATTCAAATTGACCGGCGTTTGCGGGAGCGCAAAACCGCTATTCCTCTGGTGGTGGTGTCTGAACAAACACCTGATTTAATGCAATGTGATAGAATTCAGACTAGAAATGAGCGGAAAAATCATAGACATCAGAATGGGTTGTGTTTTTACTGTGGTGATTCTACACATGTTAAATCAGCATGCTCTAAACGCCTAACAAGGGTTGTTAGTCCTGTCGCCATTGGTAATTTGCAACCTAAATTTATTTTGTCTGTGACTTTAATTTGCTCATTGTCTTTTTACCCTGTTATGGCGTTTGTGGATTCAGGTGCTGCCCTGAGTCTTATGGATCTGTCATTTGCCAAGCGCTGTGGTTTTGTTCTTGAACCGTTGGTAAATCCTATTCCTCTTAGAGGTATTGATGCTACGCCATTGGCGGAAAATAAACCGCAGTTTTGGACGCAGGTAACCATGTGCATGACTCCTGAACATCGGGAGGTGATTCGTTTTCTTGTTCTGCATAAAATGCATGATTTGGTCGTTTTGGGGCTGCCATGGTTACAGACCCACAATCCAGTCTTGGATTGGAAGGCAATGTCTGTGTCAAGTTGGGGCTGTCAGGGAATTTATGCTGATTCCCCGCCAGTGTCTATTGCTTCCTCTACTCCTTCGGAAGTTCCTGAGTATTTGTCTGATTATCAGGATGTGTTCAGCGAGTCCAGATCCGGTGCTCTGCCTCCTCATAGGGACTGTGACTGCGCCATAGATTTGATTCCAGGTAGTAAATTTCCTAAGGGAAGATTATTTAATCTGTCTGTACCTGAGCATGCCGCAATGCGTTCGTATATCAAGGAGTCTCTGGAGAAGGGGCATATCCGTCCATCCTCTTCCCCTCTTGGTGCGGGATTCTTTTTTGTGGCCAAGAAGGACGGATCTTTGAGACCTTGTATTGACTATCGGCTTCTGAATAAAATCACTGTTAAATTTCAGTATCCTTTGCCTCTTTTGTCGGACTTGTTTGCCCAGATTAAAGGTGCCAAGTGGTTCACCAAGATAGATCTTCGTGGTGCGTACAACCTTGTGCGCATTAAGCAAGGAGATGAATGGAAGACTGCATTTAATACGCCCGAAGGTCATTTTGAGTACTTGGTGATGCCTTTTGGGCTCTCTAATGCTCCCTCAGTGTTTCAGTCCTTTATGCATGATATTTTCCAGAAGTATCTGGATAAATTTATGATTGTTTATCTGGATGATATTCTGGTTTTCTCTGAAGATTGGGACTCACATGTGGAGCAGGTCAGGATGGTGTTTCAGGTTTTGCGTGAGAATGCTTTGTTTGTTAAGGGCTCAAAGTGTCTCTTTGGAGTACAGAAGGTTCCCTTTTTGGGGTTTATTTTTTCCCCTTCTGCTGTGGAGATGGACCCAGTCAAGGTCCGAGCTATTCAGGAGTGGACTCAACCCACGTCAGTTAAGAGTCTTCAGAAGTTCTTGGGTTTTGCTAACTTCTACCGTCGTTTTATCGCTAATTTTTCTAGCGTTGTTAAACCTTTGACGGATATGACCAAGAAAGGTTCTGATGTTGCTAACTGGGCTCCTGCAGCCGTGGAGGCATTCCAGGAGTTGAAACGCCGGTTTACTTCGGCGCCTGTTTTGTGCCAGCCTGATGTCTCACTTCCCTTTCAGGTCGAAGTGGATGCTTCTGAGATTGGGGCAGGGGCCGTTTTGTCACAGAGAGGCCCTGGTTGCTCGGTAATGAGACCATGTGCTTTCTTCTCTAGGAAGTTTTCGCCTGCTGAGCGGAATTATGATGTTGGCAATCGGGAGTTGCTGGCCATGAAGTGGGCATTTGAGGAGTGGCGTCATTGGCTCGAGGGTGCTAAGCATCGTGTGGTGGTCTTGACTGATCACAAAAATTTGATGTATCTCGAGTCTGCTAAACGCCTGAATCCTAGACAGGCCCGCTGGTCATTGTTTTTCTCCCGTTTTGACTTTGTGGTCTCGTATTTACCAGGTTCAAAGAATGTGAAGGCTGATGCTCTTTCAAGGAGCTTTGTGCCTGACTCTCCTGGAGTCGCAGAACCAGTAGGTATTCTTAAAGAGGGAGTTATTTTGTCAGCCATTTCTCCTGATTTGCGACGCGTGTTGCAGAGATTTCAGGCTGCTAGACCTGACTCTTGTCCACCTGACAGACTGTTTGTTCCTGATAAGTGGACCAGCAGAGTCATTTCCGAGGTTCATTCCTCGGTGTTGGCAGGTCATCCGGGAATTTTTGCACCAGAGATCTGGTGGCTAGGTCCTTTTGGTGGCCTTCCTTGTCACGGGATGTGCGGTCATTTGTGCAGTCCTGTGGGACTTGTGCTCGAGCTAAGCCTTGCTGTTCTCGTGCCAGCGGGTTGCTCTTGCCCTTGCCTGTCCCGAAGAGGCCTTGGACACACATTTCCATGGATTTCATTTCTGATCTCCTGGTGTCTCAGGGTATGTCTGTCATCTGGGTGGTATGTGATCGCTTTTCGAAAATGGTCCATTTGGTGCCTTTGCCTAAGATGCCTTCCTCTTTCGATCTGGTTCCTGTGTTCTTTCAGAATGTGGTTCGCTTACACGGCATTCCTGAGAATATTGTGTCTGACAGAGGATCCCAGTTTGTTTCTAGGTTCTGGCGATCCTTTTGTGCTAGGATGGGCATTGATTTGTCGTTCTCGTCTGCCTTTCATCCTCAGACTAATGGACAAACGGAGCGAACTAATCAGACTCTGGAGGCTTATTTGAGGTGTTTTGTTTCGGCAGATCAGGATGATTGGGTGACCTTCTTGCCGTTGGCTGAGTTTGCCCTTAATAATCGGGCTAGTTCCGCTACTTTGGTTTCGCCATTTTTCTGCAACTCTGGTTTCCATCCTCGTTTTTCCTCGGGACATGTGGAGCCTTCTGACTGTCCTGGGGTAGATTCTGTGGTGGATAGGTTGCAGCAGATCTGGAATCATGTGGTGGACAACTTAAAATTGTCACAGGAGAAGGCTCAGCGTTTTGCCAACCGCCGCCGCGGTGTGGGTCCCCGACTTCGTGTTGGGGATTTGGTGTGGCTGTCTTCTCGATTTGTTCCTATGAAGGTCTCCTCTCCTAAATTTAAGCCTCGCTTCATCGGTCCTTACAAGATATTGGAAATCCTTAATCCAGTGTCCTTTCGCTTGGATCTTCCGGTGTCGTTTGCCATTCACAACGTGTTCCATAGGTCCTTGTTGCGACGCTACGTTGTGCCTGTGGTTCCTTCTGCTGAGCCTCCTGCTCCGGTGTTGGTTGAGGGCGAGTTGGAGTACGTGGTGGAGAAGATCTTGGATTCTCGTCTCTCCAGACAGAGACTTCAGTATCTGGTCAAGTGGAAGGGCTATGGTCAGGAGGATAATTCCTGGGTGGTTGCCTCTGACGTGCATGCGGCCGATTTAGTTCGTGCCTTTCACGCTGCTCATCCTGATCGCCCTGGTGGTCTTGGTGAGGGTTCGGTGACCCCTCCTTAAGGGGGGGGTACTGTTGTGAATTAGACTTTTTGGCTCCCTCTTGTGGTTACTAGTGATATTACTCTGGGAGTTTCTT
The DNA here is from genome assembly GCF_051348905.1 of Ranitomeya variabilis. NCBI lineage: Eukaryota > Metazoa > Chordata > Amphibia > Anura > Dendrobatidae > Ranitomeya > Ranitomeya variabilis. The sequence goes on along the minus strand of NC_135234.1, from coordinate 197,409,671 downwards.
CCCTCAGTTTGCACCCACCTGGGCCGTTAGTCCAGGGGTGTTGCTATATAAACTTCCTGGTTCCTTAGTCCAGTGCCTGGCATCGTTGTAATCAGATCCTTTCTGTTTGCTCCTATCTGCTGGTCCCGGTTCGTGCTAAATTAAGCTAAGTCCTGCTTCTTTGTTTTTTGGGTTATTTGCTTGCTCTCATTTTTGTCCAGCTTGTACTAAATGTGATTCCTGACCTTGCTGGAAGCTCTAGGGGGCTGGTGTTCTCCCCCCGGGCCGTTAGACGGTTCGGGGGTTCTTGAATTTCCAGCGTGGATATTTTTGATAGGGTTTTTGCTGACCATATAAGTTATCTTTCTATATTCTGCTATTAGCTAGTGGGCCTCTCTTTGCTAAATACCTAGCTCATTCTTACGTTTGTCTTTTCCTCTTACCTCACCGTTATTATTTGTTGGGGGCTTGTATCCTACTTTTGGGGTCTTTTCTCTGGAGGCAAGAAAGGTCTTTCTTTTCCCTTCTAGGGTTAGTTAGTTCTCCGGCTGGCGCGAGACATCTAGAATCAACGTAGGTACGTTCCCCGGCTGCTGTTATTTGTGGTGCTAGGATTAGATATATGTTCAGCCCAGTTACCACTGCCCTATGAGCTGGTTTTTGTGTTTGCAGACTTAGTAAATATTTCTGAGACCCTCTGCCATTGGGGTCATAACAGCAAGGCCATGAATCCCAGCCCCACAGTGTGAATTAAGGAAAAGACACTGCAGGGCTGGGATTCATGGTCAACGCAAACCGCACTGGCCGAAGTGCTAGCTGCACAGAGAAAAACACCCGCCAATGTGTCAGTGGGGTTCAGCAACGCCAGCTGTTCCCCTGCTGTGTAGCCGGCATCGTGTCCTGCAAATGCCACGCAGACACAACAGACCTCCAAATGCCTCCAGTGCAGGCTTCGGCCTACACTCTGCTCCCCCTGCTGACCCTTTGCTCCAACCCCACTAGTTGGGGCTCTAAGAAGACAAGCTTGAATAGGTCCCCATGCTGGTTCCAGTACCGTCAGCTGGTTCCGGGCAGAGCCTTTGGCTTAGGTGCCTCCCTCTGGGTATCCGAGTTCCACCAACGTCAGGTGGTCCTTGGTAGTGCTTTCAGGCACGGGTACCTCCTGCTTAGTAACCGGGTTCCAGTAACGTCAGCTGGTCCTCGGTAGTTCCATTGGCTCTTGGACCTTCGGCTACCCATCCGGGTTCCAGTACCGTCAGCTGGTTCTCGGCAGTGTCTTTTGCTCTTGTACCTTCTGCTCCCAATCCTGGTTCCAGTACCGTCAGCTGGTTCCGGGCAGAGCCTTTGGCTTAGGTGCCTCCCTCTGGGTATCCGAGTTCCACCAACGTCAGGTGGTCCTTGGTAGTGCTTTCAGGCACGGGTACCTCCTGCTTAGTAACCGGGTTCCAGTAACGTCAGCTGGTCCTCGGTAGTTCCATTGGCTCTTGGACCTTCGGGTAGCCATCCGAGTTCCAGTTCCATCAGCTGTTTCTCGGCATTTTCTCAGCCTTCTTGTACCTTCTGCTACATTTCCAAGTTCAAGACCCTAAAGACCCGGAAGACCACCCCTAAGATGACGACACCAGAGACGACAACCACTGAGATGACGACGACCCTGGAGACGACGACAACATGGGAGACCGAGAAGCAGAAGAACAAGAGGCTGCAGAACAAAGAGCAGAAGAACATTAAGCATAACACTAAATATCAGAGCAAAATATATTATCTAAATTATAAGCAGAAGAAGACTAAGCAGTGTATGGGGGTGAGTCCGTTCCTCCTCGTGGTGCCCCTGGATAAAGCCTGATGCTGCAGGCCAAACTGAACGCGGACAAATCTAACTGTTTTGTGACAGGCAGAACGGAAGGTGTAATCTTCAAACTTTTATAGATAACAACTACGGGAATGCCTGTCACAAATAAGAATATGATGAAGAAGTTGAATATGAAGAAGAATAATAGTTAAATAAAAAGAATATGAACAATGTAACAAAAAACAATTATAGGTAGAAGATGAAGAAGAAGATGAATAAGGTGAAGAAGAACTTGATGTCAAAGATGCTGATGATGATGAAGAAGAAAGTGTGGGAAAAGTAAAAAAGAGGGTGAAGGGCGTGGAAGTAGTGAAACATCAATATCTGACAAAATAAAAAAATATCTTAACATAGTCAATATCTTTGTAACTCCGAACGTCTTAAAAAAAATTAAAATTCCTGCTATTCTATTTGATTGGGCTAAACCTCTATGCCTTTAATGTCTCCGCCACCTCCCCCAATACATCCTACATTATTCTTAGTTGTTTTCCTTCATGTAGAATGAACCTACAAGGAAAGAAAGGGTTTATTTTAATTCTGATATTTTCGTCCCATTGACTTGCATTGGTATCGGGTATCGGTATCGGCGAGATCCAATGTTTTGCCGGTATCGGCCGATACTTTCCGATACCGATACTTTCCGATATCGGAAGGTATCGCTCAACACTACTCATGTGTCTTGCGCATCCAGGAGGACCAAGTCCTTGTTGTCTTGGTGGCAGCGAGGTGAGAATCATGCTTCCTTCGTCTGCCCTCTCCCCCGAACCTCGCACAACAGAAATTTGATCAAGGTCTCCCTCATCTGATGAGTCTTCCATGCCCAGCGCCAGTTCATCCTCCACTTCTTCCTCGTCTCCTGCACCTTCCTCAACAGTTTGGCTGCTACCATGCGCCCTCGGTAATCCCTCTCCCCCAGCCTCCAATGCCAGCCGCCTTGGTGCTGCCAACCTTCTTGACCTTGGAGATATGATCCCTTCCGCATACGATCCTCCTGTTCCTCCTTCTCCTCCTCTTGCTCTACCACCTGACTCCGGACACTGTGTAAGGTGTGCTCCAGCATGTAAATCACCGAAATGGTCATGCTGAAAATGGCATCGTCAGCAGTAAACATATTCATTGCTATTTCAAAACTGTGCAGAAGGGTGCATAGGTCCCTGATCTGAGACCACTCCTGCAGCGTGATTTGCCCCACCTCTTGATCTCGTTGGCCCAGGCTATACGTCATAACGTATTGCACCTGGGCTCGTCGGTGCTGCCACAGTCGCTGCAACTAGTGTTGAGCATTCCGATACCGCAAGTATCGGGTATCGGCCGATACTTGCGGGTATCGGAATTCCGATACCAAGATCCGATACTTTTGTGGTATCGGGAATCGGTATCGGGATTAATATCAATGTGTAAAAGAAAGAATTAAGATAAAAAATAGGGATATACTCACCTCTCCGACGCAGCCTGGACTTTACCGCCGTAACCGGTAGCCATTGTACCTTAAAATGCGCGCTTGAAGGGCCTTAGATGACGTCACGGCGCTCTGATTGGTCCGTAGCGGTCGCGTGACCGCTACGCGACCAATCACAAAGCAGTGACGTCACCTAAGGTCTTTCAAGCGCTTGAAAGACCTTAGGTGACGTCACTGCTTTGTGATTGGTCGCGTAGCGGTCACGCGACCGCTACGCGACCAATCAGAAGCTGTGGACGTCTTCTAAGGTATTTCAAGCGCTTGAAAGACCTTAGGTGACGTCACTGCTTTGTGATTGGTCGCATAGCGGTCACGCGACCGCTACGGACCAATCAGAGCGCCGTGACGTCATCTAAGGCCCTTCAAGCGCGCATTCTTAGGTACAACGGCTCCCGGTTACGGCGGTAAAGTCCAGGCTGCGTCGGAGAGGTGAGTATATCCCTATTTTTTATTTTAATTCTTTCTTTTACACATTGATATGGATCCCAGGGCCTGAAGGAGAGTTTCCTCTCCTTCAGACCCTGGGAACCATACAGGATACCGTCCGATACTTGGTGTCCCATTGACTTGTATTGGTATTGGGTATCGGTATCGGATTAGATCCGATACTTTGCCGGTATCGGCCGATACTTTCCGATACCGATACTTTCAAGTATCGGACGGTATCACTCAACACTAGCTGCAACATGTGCAGAGTTGAATTCCACCATGTGGGCACATCGCATTTCAGCCGGTGAACTGGCAGGCCCAACGACTTCTGCAAAGATGCAAGTCGTCGAGCTGCGGGATGCGAACGGCGGAAGTGAGCACACAGCGTCCGTGCCCTCTGCAGAAGCCCATCTAGTCCGGGATAGTGGGATACAAATTGCTGGACAACCAGGTTCAAAACGTGAGCCATACAAGGCACGTGTGTGACATTGCCTCGGTGAAGGGCCGCACCCAGTTTTGCAGCATTGTCGCACACAGCCTTCCCTGGCTGCAGGTTGAGTGGAGACAACCATTGATGGAACTCGGTCTCCAGAGCTGACCACAACTCAGCTGTGTGACTTACATTTCCCAGACATTTCAATGTAAACACTGCCTGATGCCGTTGAGCCCTGGTGACAGCATAGTAAGGAGGTGTGCAGGATTCCTTCTGCGCAGTTACAACGCGGGTGGCATTACCAGACAGGCTTTCGGTGCAGGTGGAGGACTGAGAGGAGGTTGAGGAGGCAGAAGCAGTGGAGGAACTTCTAGATGCAGAGGATCGATGAGCAACTCGTGGGGATGGCAAGACTTGGACAGCAGCCCCTTCTCCTGATGTCTCCGTAGTTACCCAGTGCCCAGTCACCGACATGTAACGCCCCTGCCCATGTCTACTCGTCCAAGTGTCACACACAGAGTTTCTCAAGGAAGCGGTGATGTTGTGTGCGACATGCTGGTGTAGTGCAGGCACAGCTTTCTTTGAGAAGTAGTGGTGACTGGTAGGGTTGAGCGACTTTCATTTTTTTAAGATCGAGTCGGGTTTTGTGAAACCCGACTTAGTCCAGAGTCGAGTCGAGTGAAGTCGGCCGATTATCACTAAAAGTCGGGGATCGTCCGAAACACGAAACCCAATGCAAGTCAATGGGGAAGCATAGCCGGCAGTGAGTGGAGGCCAGGAAAACACCTACAGTGCCCATTTTAATGCCAAAAACATCCATTCTTGTTTTCTGAAGCTTGTCAATCTAAATTAACTTTATAATAATAGTTGGGCACTGGAAATTGGGGGTGATTTGGCAAAAGTTGTGGGGGGTAGGGCTGGTTCAAGGTTTTAGTGGGCACAGGAAACATGGACTACGTCACGGCGGTGGAGCAGTGAGAGGTAAGTATGTCAAGTTTGCAAGTGCTGTGATCCTAAGCAAGCAGGGGGGCCCACTCGTTGGCATTGGCACTGGCACAGGGCCCCTCAAAGTACAGCGGTGTGTTTGCACGGCGGGGGCGCCTCCCACCAGCAGCGACACTTTTGCGTACTCTGAGGGGCCATGTGCCAGTGACGTCGCCAACGAGTATGCCCCCCCCACCTGATGAAGGAACCTGCACTTTCATCTGCACCTTCCTCTTTGTCCCTGTGTAAGGTGGCTTTCAGCAGGGTCAGATTCTGGCTGTGTAGAGTGCAAGGGGAATGTAGTGGTCTAGGTCAATGTACCAGCAGACTCATGTAGCAGTGGCTGGGCAGTGGGCAGGATGAGGAGGAAACAGATATAGGGCCAAAGAATAAAGTAGGCTAAATGCAGTTCAAAATTGGTAACAGGACTAAACAGGCGGCATTGCTTTGTTGAGTGGAGTAGCAAACCCAGGAACAGCAGACACTGTTTTAAGGGCCCAAACACACTAATAGGCCAAATGCAGTTTAATATCTGATACTATAGGCCGAAAGCCATAAGGTTGAAGCTCAGCTTTTTTTAGTTGAGGACAAACACCAGGGAGGAGCAAACAGAGCTATTAGGCCCCATCCAGCAATTAAAAAAAAAAAAAAAAGAGCCAGAAGGTGGAAACTCAGCTTTGTTCAGTGGAGGACAACACCAGGCAGGGGCAGACACCGTTAGTAGGCCCTAACCACCAATTTTTAAAAACACAGCACTTAATGAGAGCAAGAAGGTTGAAGCTCAGCTGTATTCAGTTGAGGGCAACACCAGGGAGGGGCAGACACCGTTAGTAGGCCCTAACCACCAATTTTTAAAAACACAGCACTTAATGAGAGCCAGAAGGTTGAAGCTCAGCTGTATTCAGTTGAGGACAACACCAGGGAGGGGCAGACACCGTTAGTAGGCCCTAACCACCAATTTTTAAAAACACAGCACTTAATGAGAGCCAGAAGGTTGAAGCTCAGCTTTATTCAGTTGAGGGCAACACCAGAGAGGGGCAGACACCGTTAGTAGGCAGTAACCAAAGTTGAAGGCCAAATGCAGTTTAATATCTGATACTATAGGCCGAAAGCCACAAGGTTGAAGCACAGCTTTATTCAGTTGAGGGCAACACCAGGGAGGGGCAGACACCGTTAGTAGGCCCTAACCACCAATTTGTTTTTTAAAAAACACTTAATGAGAGCCAGAAGTTTGAAGCTCAGCTGTATTCAGTTGAGGACAACACCAGGGAGGGGCAGACACCGTTAGTAGGCCGTAACCAAAGTTGAAGGCCAAATGCAGTTTAATATCTGATACTATAGGCCGAAAGCCACAAGGTTGAAGCACAGCTTTATTCAGTTGAGGGCAACACCAGGGAGGGGCAGACACCGTTAGTAGGCCCTAACCACCAATTTGTTTTTTAAAAAACACTTAATGAGAGCCAGAAGGTTGAAGCTCAGCTGTATTCAGTTGAGGACAACACCAGGGAGGGGCAGACACCGTTAGTAGGCCGTAACCAAAGTTGAAGGCCAAATGCAGTTTAATATCTGATACTATAGGCCGAAAGCCACAAGGTTGAAGCACAGCTTTATTCAGTTGAGGGCAACACCAGGGAGGGGCAGACACCGTTGGTAGGCCCTAACCACCAATTTTTAAAAACACAGCACTTAATGAGAGCCAGAAGGTTGAAGCTCAGCTTTATTCAGTTGAGGACAACACCAGGGAGGGGCAGACACCGTTAGTAGGCCGTAACCAAAGTTGAAGGCCAAATGCAGTTTAATATCTGATACTATAGGCCGAAAGCCAGAAGGTTGAAGCACAGCTTTATTCAGTTGAGGGCAACACCAGGGAGGGGCAGACACCGTTAGTAGGCCCTAACCACCATTTTGTTTTTTAAAAAACACTTAATGAGAGCCAGAAGGTTGAAGCTCAGCTGTATTCAGTTGAGGACAACACCAGGGAGGGGCAGACACCGTTAGTAGGCCGTAACCAAAGTTGAAGGCCAAATGCAGTTTAATATCTGATACTATAGGCCGAAAGCCAGAAGGTTGAAGCACAGCTTTATTCAGTTGAGGGCAACACCAGGGAGGGGCAGACACCGTTAGTAGGCCCTAACCACCAATTTTTAAAAACACAGCACTTAATGAGAGCCAGAAGGTTGAAGCTCAGCTTTATTCAGTTGAGGGCAACACCAGGGAGGGGCAGACACCGTTAGTAGGCCGTAACCAAAGTTGAAGGCCAAATGCAGTTTAATATCTGATACTATAGGCCGAAAGCCACAAGGTTGAAGCACAGCTTTATTCAGTTGAGGGCAACACCAAGGAGGGGCAGACACCGTTAGTAGGCCCTAACCACCATTTTGTTTTTTAAAAAACACTTAATGAGAGCCAGAAGGTTGAAGCTCAGCTGTATTCAGTTGAGGACAACACCAGGGAGGGGCAGACACCGTTAGTAGGCCGTAACCAAAGTTGAAGGCCAAATGCAGTTTAATATCTGATACTATAGGCCGAAAGCCAGAAGGTTGAAGCACAGCTTTATTCAGTTGAGGGCAACACCAGGGAGGGGCAGACACCGTTAGTAGGCCCTAACCACCAATTTTTAAAAACACAGCACTTAATGAGAGCCAGAAGGTTGAAGCTCAGCTTTATTCAGTTGAGGGCAACACCAGGGAGGGGCAGACACCGTTAGTAGGCCGTAACCAAAGTTGAAGGCCAAATGCAGTTTAATATCTGATACTATAGGCCGAAAGCCACAAGGTTGAAGCACAGCTTTATTCAGTTGAGGGCAACACCAGGGAGGGGCAGACACCGTTAGTAGGCCCTAACCACCAATTTGTTTTTTAAAAAACACTTAATGAGAGCCAGAAGTTTGAAGCTCAGCTGTATTCAGTTGAGGACAACACCAGGGAGGGGCAGACACCGTTAGTAGGCCGTAACCAAAGTTGAAGGCCAAATGCAGTTTAATATCTGATACTATAGGCCGAAAGCCACAAGGTTGAAGCACAGCTTTATTCAGTTGAGGGCAACACCAGGGAGGGGCAGACACCGTTAGTAGGCCCTAACCACCAATTTGTTTTTTAAAAAACACTTAATGAGAGCCAGAAGGTTGAAGCTCAGCTGTATTCAGTTGAGGACAACACCAGGGAGGGGCAGACACCGTTAGTAGGCCGTAACCAAAGTTGAAGGCCAAATGCAGTTTAATATCTGATACTATAGGCCGAAAGCCACAAGGTTGAAGCACAGCTTTATTCAGTTGAGGGCAACACCAGGGAGGGGCAGACACCGTTAGTAGGCCCTAACCACCAATTTTTAAAAACACAGCACTTAATGAGAGCCAGAAGGTTGAAGCTCAGCTTTATTCAGTTGAGGACAACACCAGGGAGGGGCAGACACCGTTAGTAGGCCGTAACCAAAGTTGAAGGCCAAATGCAGTTTAATATCTGATACTATAGGCCGAAAGCCAGAAGGTTGAAGCACAGCTTTATTCAGTTGAGGGCAACACCAGGGAGGGGCAGACACCGTTAGTAGGCCCTAACCACCAATTTTTAAAAACACAGCACTTAATGAGAGCCAGAAGGTTGAAGCTCAGCTTTATTCAGTTGAGGGCAACACCAGGGAGGGGCAGACACCGTTAGTAGGCCGTAACCAAAGTTGAAGGCCAAATGCAGTTTAATATCTGATACTATAGGCCGAAAGCCACAAGGTTGAAGCACAGCTTTATTCAGTTGAGGACAACACCAGGGAGGGGCAGACACCGTTAGTAGGCCGTAACCAAAGTTGAAGGCCAAATGCAGTTTAATATCTGATACTATAGGCCGAAAGCCAGAAGGTTGAAGCACAGCTTTATTCAGTTGAGGGCAAGACCAGGGAGGGGCAGACACCGTTAGTAGGCCCTAACCACCAATTTTTAAAAACACAGCACTTAATGAGAGCCAGAAGGTTGAAGCTCAGCTTTATTCAGTTGAGGGCAACACCAGGGAGGGGCAGACACCGTTAGTAGGCCGTAACCAAAGTTGAAGGCCAAATGCAGTTTAATATCTGATACTATAGGCCGAAAGCCACAAGGTTGAAGCACAGCTTTATTCAGTTGAGGGCAACACCAGGGAGGGGCAGACACCGTTAGTAGGCCGTAACCAAAGTTGAAGGCCAAATGCAGTTTAATATCTGATACTATAGGCCGAAAGCCAGAAGGTTGAAGCACAGCTTTATTCAGTTGAGGGCAACACCAGGGAGGGGCAGACACCGTTAGTAGGCCCTAACCACCAATTTTTAAAAACACAGCACTTAATGAGAGCCAGAAGGTTGAAGCTCAGCTTTATTCAGTTGAGGGCAACACCAGGGAGGGGCAGACACCGTTAGTAGGCCATAACCAAAGTTGAAGGCCAAATGCAGTTTAATATCTGATACTATAGGCCGAAAGCCAGAAGGTTGAAGCACAGCTTTATTCAGTTGAGGGCAACACCAGGGAGGGGCAGACACCGTTAGTAGGCCCTAACCACCAATTTGTTTTTTAAAAAACACTTAATGAGAGCCAGAAGGTTGAAGCTCAGCTGTATTCAGTTGAGGACAACACCAGGGAGGGGCAGACACCGTTAGTAGGCCGTAACCAAAGTTGAAGGCCAAATGCAGTTTAATATCTGATACTATAGGCCGAAAGCCACAAGGTTGAAGCACAGCTTTATTCAGTTGAGGGCAACACAAGGGAGGGGCAGACACCGTTAGTAGGCCCTAACCACCAATTTTTAAAAACACAGCACTTAATGAGAGCCAGAAGGTTGAAGCTCAGCTTTATTCAGTTGAGGGCAACACCAGGGAGGGGCAGACACCGTTAGTAGGCCCTAACCACCATTTTGATTTTTAAAAAACACTTAATGAGAGCCAGAAGGTTGAAGCTCAGCTGTATTCAGTTGAGGACAACACCAGGGAGGGGCAGACACCGTTAGTAGGCTGTAACCAAAGTTGAAGGCCAAATGCAGTTTAATATCTGATACTATAGGCCGAAAGCCAGAAGGTTGAAGCACAGATTTATTCAGTTGAGGGCAACACCAGGGAGGGGCAGACACCGTTAGTAGGCCCTAACCACCAATTTTTAAAAACACAGCACTTAATGAGAGCCAGAAGGTTGAAGCTCAGCTTTATTCAGTTGAGGGCAACACCAGGGAGGGGCAGACACCGTTAGTAGGTAGTGTTGAGCGATACCGTCCGATACTTGAAAGTATCGGTATCGGAAAGTATTGGCCGATACCGGCAAAGTATCGGATCCAATCCGATACCGATACCCGATACCAATACAAGTCAATGGGACTCAAGTATCGGACGGTATTCCTGATGGTTCTCAGGGTCTGAAGGAGAGGAAACTCTCCTTCAGGCCCTGGGATCCATATTAATGTGTAAAAGAAAGAATTAAAATAAAAAATATTGCTATACTCACCTCTCCGACGCAGCCTGAACCTCAGCGAGGGAACCGGCAGCATTGTTTGCTTAAAATTCGCGCTTTTCTTTCCTTACGTGAAGTCCCGGCTTGTGATTGGTCGCGTGCCGCCCATGTGGCGGCGACGCAACCAATCACAGCAAGCCGTGACGTAATTTCAGGTCATTCAGTATTTTAAAATTACGCTCCGGCTTTGTGATTGGTTGCGTCGCAGTCACATGGGCGACGCAACCAATCACAGCAAGCCGTGACGTAATTTCAGGTCCTTAAGGATTTTAAAATTACGTCCCGGCTTTGTGATTGGTTGCGTCGCAGTCACATGGGCGACGCAACCAATCACAAGCCGTGACGTCACGGGAGGCTGGACACGCGCGCATTTTAAAATGCGCGCGTGTCCAGCCTCCCGGCTTGTGATTGGTTGACCGCGACGCAACCAATCACAAGCCGGGACGTCATGGGAGGCTGGACACGCGTGCATTTTAAAATGCGCGCGTGTCCAGCCTCCCGGCTTGTGATTGGTTGACCGCGACGCAACCAATCACAAGCCGGGACGTCACGGGAGGCTGGACACGCGCGCATTTTAAAATGCGCGCGTGTCCAGCCTCCCGTGACGTCACGGCTTGTGATTGGTTGCGTCGCCCATGTGACTGCGACGCAACCAATCACAAAGCCGGGACGTAATTTTAAAATCCTTAAGGACCTGAAATTACGTCACGGCTTGCTGTGATTGGTTGCGTCGCCCATGTGACTGCGACGCAACCAATCACAAAGCCGGAGCGTAATTTTAAAATACTGAATGACCTGAAATTACGTCACGGCTTGCTGTGATTGGTTGCGTCGCCGCCACATGGGCGGCACGCGACCAATCACAAGCCGGGACTTCACGTAAGGAAAGAAAAGCGCGAATTTTAAACAAAAAACGCTGCCGCTTCCCTCGGTAAGGTGCAGGCTGCGTCGGAGAGGTGAGTATAGCAATATTTTTTATTTTAATTCTCTCTTTTACACATTTTTACATTAATGTTGTTTCGATACCGATACCCGATAACACAAAAGTATCGGATCTCGGTATCGGAATTCCGATACCGCAAGTATCGGCCGATACCCAATACTTGCGGTATCGGAATGCTCAACACTATTAGTAGGCCGTAACCAAAGTTGAAGGCCAAATGCAGTTTAATATCTGATACTATAGGCCAAAAGCCACAAGGTTGAAGCACAGCTTTATTCAGTTGAGGGCAACACCAGGGAGGGGCAGACACCGTTAGTAGGCCCTAACCACCAATTTGTTTTTTAAAAAACACTTAATGAGAGCCAGAAGGTTGAAGCTCAGCTGTATTCAGTTGAGGACAACACCAGCGAGGGGCAGACACCGTTAGTAGGCCGTAACCAAAGTTGAAGGCCAAATGCAGTTTAATATCTGATACTATAGGCCGAAAGCCACAAGGTTGAAGCACAGCTTTATTCAGTTGAGGGCAACACCAGGGAGGGGCAGACACCGTTAGTAGGCCGTAACCAAAGTTGAAGGCCAAATGCAGTTTAATATCTGATACTATAGGCCGAAAGCCAAAAGGTTGAAGCACAGCTTTATTCAGTTGCAGCTTCTTTGCAATAATATAAAGAAGACGCGACAGGACAACACTCGGTGGATGCCATATCTGTGTTTTCAATGGAAAAAAACTTTTCAGTTAACTACTTGCAGGAGAAAGTTTTTGTAGCTGGTGGCCAATTTTGGTACTGTACCAGTTTTTGGTTGTATGTGTATTTGTTTTTAATGTTAAAATGTATGCATTTGATATCTCTCCAGTATTTTCTTTATTATAAGCAAAATATTTATTTTTATATTTTCTGATGTTTTATACCGGAGTGTTCCTCGGGACACGCTTATAAACTTGATAATTGGTTCCAGGGGTACACGGGCAGCAGTGATCTGGTCAGTGGAGGCCTAGTGGAAGGAAGGACCGCAGACAGGCTTCGAAGGCCTAACATAATAAAATGGGCTGGCTGTAGGCACTGTAAAATAGGTTCCAGGGGTACACGGGCAGCAGTGGTGTGGTCAACGGAGGCCGATTGTAATGAGTGTCTGCCAGTTAGTAGTCAAAAAACAACAAATAAATGTGAATGTCTCGCATTAAAACAAAGACACGAAAGGGTGCAATCATTAGGTTCAGGGGTGGGATCCTCTGCGTTGTTTCAGACCTACTAATTTAGCGCAAAGTATTTACTGTGGTAAATAGAGGACACTGCCCCTGACTATGTTATGTACCATCATACATGTCAACACAATGGTATTGTCAGTGGCAGGTATGGAAGGATGTCAGCGCATAGACTAAACATTGGTGGAAGTGTGAGAGATAACTGTGGAAGTGGTAGAGCAATGTTTGACCTGGGGGTGGGTGAACTCTCTTGTGGCCGGCGGTACAGGCCCAGGGCCCCTCATGTTACAACAGTGTGTCTGACGTTGGGTGCGCACCACCACCGCCAGAGACACTTTATTGTACTATGAGGGACCCAGTACCAATGCCGTCGACCAAAAGCGAGCACACCCACCTCTTCAGGCAAACAGCTGTCTCACGGGTGCTTGCGCCAAGTCGCGATACCACGGCCCCGTGTGGGGAGTTTGGCCATTTAGGGAGGTGTAAACATGTCATATGCCGGACAATCAGCTGCAGAAAATTAGACATTAGAAAAGTAATTCACAGTAGTCCACAGGCAAGAGCTTTTCATAGGAAAGCTAGGTGTCGGCCGGGCAAGGTGGGGCAAAAGATTTTGAAATCCAGTTGTGGTTCATTTTAATGAATGTTAGATCGTCAACATTTTGGGTAGCCAGACGAGTCCTTTTTTCGGTTAATATTGAACCTGCAGCACTGAATACTCTTTCTGATAGGACACTTGCTGCCGGGCAAGCAAGCTCCTGCAATGCATATTCTGCCAATTCTGGCCAGGTGTCTAATTTTGAGGCCCAGTAATCAAATGGGAATGACGGTTGAGGGAGAACATCGATAAGGGATGAAAAATAGTTAGTAACCATACTGGACAAATGTTGTCTCCTGTCACTTTCAATTGATGCAGCAGTACCTGTCCTGTCTGCGGTCATAGCAAAATCACTCCACAACCTGGTCAGAAAACCCCTTTGTCCAACGCCACTTCTGATGTGTGCACCCCTAACACTACTAATCTGCTGCCCCCTGGAGCTCGTGTGATAACGATCACGTGCGCTGTGTGCTGGGAATGCCTGAAGCAAACGGTCAACAAGAGTTGATTGTTTGGTTGCTAATATTAGTTCCAAGTTCTCATGTGGCATAATATTTTGCAATTTGCCTTTATAGCGTGGATCAAGGAGGCAGGCCAACCAGTAATCGTCATCGTTCATCATTTTCGTTATGCGTGTGTCCCTTTTTAGGATACGTAAGGCATAATCCGCCATGTGGGCCAAAGTTCCAGTTGTCAAATCTCCGGTTGTGATTGGTTGAGGGGCAGTTTCAGGCAAATCTACGTCACTTGTGTCCCTCAAAAAACCAGAACCCGGCCTTGCCACGCAACCAATTTCCAGTGCCCCCGGGAAAGCTTCCGCATTAAAAATATACTCATCCCCATCATCCTCCTCGTCCTCCACCTCCTCTTCGCCCGCTACCTCGTCCTGTACACTGCCCTGACCAGACAATGGCTGACTGTCATCAAGGCTTTCCTCTTCCTCTGGTGCAGACGCCTGCTCCTTTATGTGCGTCAAACTTTGCATCAGCAGACGCATTAGGGGGATGCTCATGCTTATTACGGCGTTGTCTGCACTAACCAGCCGTGTGCATTCCTCAAAACACTGAAGCACTTGACACATGTCTTGTATCTTGGACCACTGCACACTAGACAACTCCATGTCTGCCATCCTACTGCCTGCCCGTGTATGTGTATCCTCCCACAAAAACATAACAGACCGCCTCTGTTGGCACAGTCTCTGAAGCATGTGCAGTGTTGAGTTCCACCTTGTTGCAACGTCTATGATTAGGCGATGCTGGGGAAGGTTCAAAGACCGCTGATAGGTCTGCATACGGCTGGAGTGTACAGGCGAACGTCGGATATGTGAGCAAAGTCCACGCACTTTGAGGAGCAGGTCGGAGAACCCAGGATAAGTTTTCAATAAGCACTGCACCACCAGGTTTAAGGTGTGAGCCAGGCAAGGAATGTGTTTCAGTTGGGAAAGGGAGATGGCAGCCATGAAATTCCTTCCGTTATCACTCACTACCTTGCCTGCCTCAAGATCTACTGTGCCCAGCCACGACTGCGTTTCTTGTTGCAAGAACTCGGACAGAACTTCCGCGGTGTGTCTGTTGTCGCCCAAACACTTCATAGCCAATGCAGCCTGCTGACGCTTGGCAGTAGCTGGCCCATAATGGGACAACTGGTGTGCAACAGTGTCATCTGCCGATGGAGTGGTTGGCCGACTGTGGTCTGTGGAAGAGCTGTAGCTTCTGCAGGAGGACGAGGAGGAGGAGGAGGAGGTGGTGCGAACGCCTACAGCCAACTGTTTCCTAGACCGTGGGCTAGGCACAACTGTCCCGAAATTGATGTCCCCTGAGGACCCTGCATCCACCACATTCACCCAGTGTGCCGTGATGGACACATAACGTCCCTGGCCATGCCTACTGGTCCATGCATCTGTAGTCAGGTGCACCTTTGTACTCACAGATTGCCTGAGTGCATGGACGATGCGCTGTTTAACATGCTGGTGCAGGGCCGGGATGGCTTTTCTGGAAAAAAAGTGTCGACTGGGTAGCTCGTATCGTGGTTCAGCGTACTCCATCAGGGCTTTGAAAGCTTCGCTTTCAACTAACCGGTAGGGCATCATCTCTAACGATATTAGTCTAGCTATGTGGGCGTTAAAACCCTGTGTACGCGGATGCGAGGATAAGTACTTCCTTTTTCTAACCAGAGTCTCATGTAGTGTGAGCTGAACTGGAGAGATGGAGATCGTGGAACTTGCGGGTGTGCCGGTGGACATGGCAGACTGCGAGACGGTTGGAGATGGTATTGTTTCCGCCGGTGACCTAGATGCAATATTTCCTCCTACAAAACTGGTGATTCCCTGACCCTGAGTGCTTTTGGCTGGCAAAGAAACCTGCACAGATACTGCCGGTGGTGCGGAAAATGGTGGCCTTACAGTGACGGAAGGGATGTTGCGTTGCTGACTAGCTTCATTGGCTGAGGGTGCTACAACCTTAAGGGACGTTTGGTAGTTAGTCCAGGCTTGAAAATGCATGGTGGTTAAGTGTCTATGCATGCAACTAGTATTGAGACATTTCAGATTCTGACCTCTACTTAAGCTAGTTGAACATTTTTGACAGATGACTTTGCGCTGATCAATTGGATGTTGTTTAAAAAAATGCCAGACTGCACTCTTCCTAGCATCGGATCCCTTTTCAGGGATTGCAGACTGAGCTTTAACCGGATGGCCACGCTGTCCTCCAACAGGTTTTGGCTTTGACACGCGTTTTGGGCCAGATACGGGCCCGGCAGATGGAACCTGTTGCGATGTTGATGCCTGCTGCGGCCCCTCCTCCACCTCCGCTTCTGAACTACTGCCGCCTGCACCCTGTTCCCCCAATGGCTTCCAGTCGGGGTCAATAACTGGGTCATCTATTAACTCCTCTTCGAGCTCGTGTGCAACTTCGTCTGTGTCACTGTGTCGGTCGGTGGTATAGCGTTCGTGGCGGGGCAACATAGTCTCATCAGGGTCTGATTGTGGATCAGTACCCTGAGAGGGCAATGTGGTGGTCTGAGTCAAAGGAGCAGCATAGTACTCTGGCTGTGGCTGTGCATCAGTGCACTCCATGTCAGAATCAACTTGTAATGGGCATGGCCTGTTAAGTGTTTCACTTTGTAAGCCAGGGACGGTATGTGTAAAGAGCTCCATGGAGTAACCCGTTGTGTTGCCTGCTGCATCCTTCTCTCTTGTTGTAGTTTTTGCTGAAGAGGACAAGGAAGCGACTTGTCCCTGACCGTGGACATCCACAAGCGACGCGCTGCTTTTACATTTACCAGTTTCAGAAGAGGAGGCAAAAGAGATAGAGGCTGAGTCTGCAATGTAAGCCAAAACTTGCTGTTGCTGCTCCGCCTTTAAAAGCGGTTTTCCTACTCCCAGAAAAGAGAGCGTTTGAGGCCTTGTGTAGCCAGACGACGAAACTGGCTCCACAGCTCCAGACTTACGTGGAATATTTTTATCCCCACGACCACCTGATGCTCCACTACCACTACCATCATTACCAGCTGACAATGAACGCCCACGGCCACGACCTCTTGCACCAGACTTCCTCATTGTTTTAAAAACTTAACCAAAGTAACTTTATTTGTTGCTGTCAAACAACTTACACGGTAAGCTATAACTTCAGTATGATTTCAATATCCCTTAACAGGTTGGTGAGACCACAAGGAAAATCAGGCACAATGTTACACACTCTGTTTTCTGTGGCACAAAATCACAGAGATGCCACACACGCAGGACTGTCACTCAAGCACAAATGTCAATATTAATCTCCCACCTATTTTTTTTTTTTTCCTCAGGGAGACTTTAGAAACCAAATAAGATAAATTGTTTTTTTCAGGGACAATTTAGATACCAAATAATAATAATAAAAAAAAAGCTTTCTATGGCCCAGTGCCCACTGAGTGAGAGATGGCACACACAGGAGTCAGGATAAGGAGTGGCACACAAGCCCTGAGGACAGTATTAATCTCCCACTGATGGATGTAGTGATTTTTTTTTCAGTTAGATTTTAGAACCCAAATCAAGCAAAAAAATAAATAGGCTTTCTATGGCCCACTGAGTGAGAGATGGCGCGCACAGGAGTCAGGATCAGGAGTGGCACACAAGCCCTGAGGACAGTATTAATCTCCCACTGATGGATGTAGTGTTTTTTTTTTCAGGTAGATTTTAGAACCCAAATCAAGCAAAAAAATAAATAGGCTTTCTATGGCCCACTGAGTGAGAGATGGCGCTCACAGGAGTCAGGATCAGGAGTGGCACACAAGCCCTGAGGACAATATTAATCTCCCACTGATGGATGTAGTGTTTTTTTTCAGGTAGATTTTAGAACCCAAATCAAGCAAAAAAATAAATAGGCTTTCTATGGCCCACTGAGTGAGAGATGGCGCGCACAGGAGTCAGGATCAGGAGTGGCACACAAGCCCTGAGGACAGTATTAATCTCCCACTGATGGATGTAGTGTTTTTTTTTTTCGAGTAGATTTTAGAACCCAAATCAAGCAAAAAAATAAATAGGCTTTCTATGGCCCACAGAGTGAGAGATGGCGCTCACAGGAGTCAGGATCAGGAGTGGCACACAAGCCCTGAGGACAGTATTAATCTCCCACTGATGGATGTAGTGATTTTTTTTTCAGTTAGATTTTAGAACCCAAATCAAGCAAAAAAATAAATAGGCTTTCTATGGCCCACTGAGTGAGAGATGGCGCGCACAGGAGTCAGGATCAGGAGTGGCACACAAGCCCTGAGGACAGTATTAATCTCCCACTGATGGATGTAGTGTTTTTTTTTTCAGGTAGATTTTAGAACCCAAATCAAGCAAAAAAATAAATAGGCTTTCTATGGCCCACTGAGTGAGAGATGACGCTCACAGGAGTCAGGATCAGGAGTGGCACACAAGCCCTGAGGACAGTATTAATCTCCCACTGATGGATGTAGTGTTTTTTTTTTCAGGTAGATTTTAGAACCCAAATCAAGCAAAAAAATAAATAGGCTTTCTATGGCCCACTGAGTGAGAGATGGCACACACAGGAGTCAGGAGTGGCACACAAGCCCTGAGGACAGTATTAATCTCCCACTGATGGATGTAGTGTTTTTTTTTTCAGGTAGATTTTAGAACCCAAATCAAGCAAAAAAATAAATAGGCTTTCTATGGCCCACAGAGTGAGAGATGGCGCTCACAGGAGTCAGGATCAGGAGTGGCACACAAGCCCTGAGGACAGTATTAATCTCCCACTGATGGATGTAGTGATTTTTTTTTCAGTTAGATTTTAGAACCCAAATCAAGCAAAAAAATAAATAGGCTTTCTATGGCCCACTGAGTGAGAGATGGCGCGCACAGGAGTCAGGATCAGGAGTGGCACACAAGCCCTGAGGACAGTATTATTCTCCCACTGATGGATGTAGTGTTTTTTTTTTTCAGGTAGATTTTAGAACCCAAATCAAGCAAAAAAATAAATAGGCTTTCTATGGCCCACTGAGTGAGAGATGGCGCTCACAGGAGTCAGGATCAGGAGTGGCACACAAGCCCTGAGGACAATATTAATCTCCCACTGATGGATGTAGTGTTTTTTTTTCAGGTAGATTTTAGAACCCAAATCAAGCAAAAAAATAAATAGGCTTTCTATGGCCCACTGAGTGAGAGATGGCGCGCACAGGAGTCAGGATCAGGAGTGGCACACAAGCCCTGAGGACAGCATTAATCTCCCACTGATGGATGTAGTGTTTTTTTTTTCAGGTAGATTTTAGAACCCAAATCAAGCAAAAAAAAAAATAGGCTTTCTATGGCCCACTGAGTGAGAGATGGCGCGCACAGGAGTCAGGATCAGGAGTGGCACACAAGCCCTGAGGACAATATTAATCTCCCACTGATGGATGTAGTGTTTTTTTTTTCAGGTAGATTTTAGAACCCAAATCAAGCAAAAAAAATAAATAGGCTTTCTATGGCAAACTGAGTGAGAGATGGCGCGCACAGGAGTCAGGATCAGGAGTGGCACACAAGCCCTGAGGACAGCATTAATCTCCCACTGATGGATGTAGTGTTTTTTTTTTCAGGTAGATTTTAGAACCCAAATCAAGCAAAAAAATAAATAGGCTTTCTATGGCCCACTGAGTGAGAGATGGCGCGCACAGGAGTCAGGATCAGGAGTGGCACACAAGCCCTGAGGACAGTATTAATCTCCCACTGATGGATGTAGTGATTTTTTTTTCAGTTAGATTTTAGAACCCAAATCAAGCAAAAAAATAAATAGGCTTTCTATGGCCCACTGAGTGAGAGATGGCACACACAGGAGTCAGGAGTGGCACACAAGCCCTGAGGACAGTATTAATCTCCCACTGATGGATGTAGTGTTTTTTTTTTCAGGTAGATTTTAGAACCCAAATCAAGCAAAAAAATAAATAGGCTTTCTATGGCCCACTGAGTGAGAGATGGCGCGCACAGGAGTCAGGAGTCAGGAGTGGCACACAAGCCCTGAGGACAGTATTAATCTCCCACTGATGGATGTAGTGATTTTTTTTTCAGGTAGATTTTAGAACCCAAATCAAGCAAAAAAATAAATAGGCTTTCTATGGCCCACTGAGTGAGAGATGGCGCGCACAGGAGTCAGGATCAGGAGTGGCACACAAGCCCTGAGGACAGTATTAATCTCCCACTGATGGATGTAGTGATTTTTTTTTCAGTTAGATTTTAGAACCCAAATCAAGCAAAAAAATAAATATGCTTTCTATGGCCCACTGAGTGAGAGATGGCACACACAGGAGTCAGGAGTCAGGAGTGGCACACAAGCCCTGAGGACAGTATTAATCTCCCACTGATGGATGTAGTGATTTTTTTTTCAGGTAGATTTTAGAACCCAAATCAAGCAAAAAAATAAATAGGCTTTCTATGGCCCACTGAGTCAGAGATGGCGCGCACAGGAGTCAGGATCAGGAGTGGCACACAAGCCCTGAGGACAGTATTAATCTCCCACTGATGGATGTAGTGTTTTTTTTTTCAGGTAGATTTTAGAACCCAAATCAAGCAAAAAAATAAATAGGCTTTCTATGGCCCACTGAGTGAGAGATGGCGCGCACAGGAGTCAGGATCAGGAGTGGCACACAAGCCCTGAGGACAGTATTAATCTCCCACTGATGGATGTAGTGTTTTTTTTTCAGGTAGATTTTAGAACCCAAATCAAGCAAAAAAATAAATAGGCTTTCTATGGCCCACTGAGTGAGAGATGGCGCACACAGGGATGGCACACACACGGATGGCACTGTAGCAGAAATGCAAATCTTAATCTCCCACAAAAAAAAAACAAAAAAAAAAAAACAGGGACTGTCCTACAATTACTATCTCCCTGCAGTAATCTCAGCCAGGTATGGCAGGCAGCAATAGGAGTGGACTGATGCACAAATTAAATAAAAAGTGTGGACAAACAAAAAAGATAGCTGTGCAGAAAGGAAGGAACAAGAGGATATGTGCTTTGAAAAAAGCAGTTGGTTTCCACAGTGGCGTACACACAGCAATACAGCTATCATGGAGCCTTCTAGGGCAGCCCAATGAGCTACAGCGCTGAGAGAAAACAAAAAATGTAGCTTCCACTGTCCCTGCACACCGAAGGTGGTGTTGGACAGTGGAAATCGCTACAGCACAAGCGGTTTGGTGGTTAGTGGACCCTGCCTAACGCTATCCCTGCTTCTGACGAAGCGGCAGCAACCTCTCCCTAAGCTCAGATCAGCAGCAGTGAGATGGCGGTCGGCGGGAACGCCCCTTTATAGCCCCTGTGACGCCGCAGACAGCAAGCCAATCACTGCAATGCCCTTCTCTAAGATGGTGGGGACCAGGACCTATGTCATCACGCTGCCCACACTCTGCGTTCACCTTCATTGGCTGAGAAATGGTGCTTTTCGCGTCATTGAAACGCGACTTTGGCGCGAAAGTCGCGTACCGCATGGCCGACAAGCACAGGGGTCGGATCGGGTTTCATGAGACGCCGACTTAGCCAAAAGTCGGCGACTTTTGAAAATGAACGACCCGTTTCGCTCAACCCTAGTGACCGGGCATCTGGTACTGGGGCACTGCGAAGGACATAAGGTCTCGAAAATCCTCTGTGTCCACCAGGCGGAAAGGCAGCATTTCTGTAGCCAACAGCTTGCAGATGGAGAAATTCAACCTCTTAGCTTTGTCATGGCTAGGAAGAAATGGTCTTTTACTTGTCCACATCTGAGGGACTGAGGGCTGGCTGCCGTGCTTAGACGAAGTTGAGTAGGGTTTCCCCGGCAAACTGCTTGTCTGTGAGGAAGGTGCAGGCGGAGATGTTATGTTGCCTTGATCAAAATGTGGTTTCGATGTTGGAGAGCGCTTAACACCAGCAGGTGTTTCCGCGTATAATTGTCCTAAAGATCTGCCAATCACACTGGCTGTTGCGGGTAAAGAGGTGGAAGGTCTACATCCAAAACCAAGTGTGACTGCTGTCCCCACAGTCACAGAGGATGAAGAGGATGCGGATGCACTTGATGGGGCAGACGGTGGTTGACTTGGCCCACTAGGCCGCATTGTAGCACAGTGAGCTTCCCACTGCAACTTATGCCTCATATCCATGTGACGATTCATGCATGAAGTACTCAAACTAGTGATTTTTTGGCCTCTACTGAGATTTTGTTGACAAATATTACAGACAACATGAGATGGGTCATCCTTTGCGATGTCAAAAAATGCCCAGGCTATGCAAGGCTTAGAGCCCGTGCGACCTGAAGAGCCACCACGACTTCTGGTCTGAGGCACAGTTGGGGTTGAGGATGCAGTTGGTGACGTGCTTCCAGTACTCCGTCTCTGTCCAGGAAGGTGCACCGTTACCTCGTCGTCAGACTCGTCACTAGCATCCTCCTCCACCTCCTCTGCTGACCTCATGGACTGGCAGACTGGGGGTTAACAGTAAGTGGGGTCTATAACCTCGTCATCATCATCCTGTGTGTTCTCACACCCGTCGTCCTCAGAGCCAACCTCTTCCTGCCCCAACCGAAAAGTCAAGTTTTCATTCCAATCAGGTATCTCAGTCTCATCATCATCTTCCTCATTGTCTCCACCAACAGGAGTTACAGTTTGGGAACGAGGGTCTACATTATGCTCAGAACCTTCTTCATCTGGGCCTGGATCCGACTCACAAAGATTCTGGACATCAGTGCGAATCATTTCCTCGTTTGGATTCACAGATGCTCGGGAGCAGACCTCTGATTCCCAGGCTATAGTATGCGTAAACAGCTCTACAGACTCAACCATGTGTGTTACCCCATGCTCAGACAGGCAGCTGGAGACTTGTGAGCTGCGAAGAAGCAAGTGCGATTGGGGTGACAACTCTGAGGACTTGAGTAGTTGTGATGTTGAAGTTGACATGGAGGAGAGCCCACTTGAACGTGCACTTGATATCTATTCAAGCACCTGCTGTTTTTGTGCCTCATCCGGAATTTTTGTCGATGCTTGTAGCGATGGTCGCAAGAAAGGGATCAGATTGTCCACGAAAAGAAATATACATCTTACTTTGGCTGGATGATGGTCTTTCTTCTGCAGATGTTACTGTTGCTTTACCACCTACCCCACGGACACAACCTTTTTTTCCCTTTCCAACACGCCTATTCCCCATTCCACCAGCAGCAGGCCTTTTGCCACTCATTTTAGTGCTTAACTAATTGGCAACTCTCTATCTGTAGTTGTTGGCACAACAACCGATGGATGAAAACCGAGCAGAACTGAGTGGCCAAACTGTGGTACTAGGCCCAAAACTATTAACTGGATTAGATGCAGTAAAGATTGAGATACACAGGCGGTATAGTTTGTTTCACAGGCGGGCTACTCTGCTGACGTGCAGACACTGCTCCTAGGCCCAAAACTATTAACTGGATTGGATGCAGTAAAAATTAAGATACACAGGCGGTATAGTTTGTTTCACAGGCGGGCTATTCTGCTGACGTGCAAATACTGCTACTAAGCCCAAAACCCCAAAACTATTAATTAGATTAGATGCAGTAAAAATTGAGATACACAGGCGGTGTAGTTAGTTTCACAGGCGGGCTACTCTGCTGATGTGCAGACACTGCTACTAAGCCCAAAACCCCAAAACTATTAATTAGATTAGATGCAGTAAAAATTGAGATACACAGGCGGTGTAGTTAGTTTCACAGGCGGGCTACTCTGCTGACGTGCAGTCACTGCTACTAAGCCCAAAACCCCAAAACTATTAACTGGATTAGATGCAGTAAAAATTGAGATACACAGGCGGTATAGTTTGTTTCACAGGCGGGCTGCTCTGCTGACGTGCAAACACTGCTACTAAGCCCAAAACCCCAAACATATTAACTGGATTAGATGCAGTAAAAATTGAGATACACAGGAGGTGTAGCTAGCTTCACAGGCGGGCTACTCAGATAACTATCAGACAATGCTACTAGCCCAAAAGGATTGGCTGAGCTAGATTACACCAAATGCTGTGACTAACACTTGCACAGCACTGGCTCAGACCTGCCTGGCAAACAGTGCTATGAACTGCTGTAACCTACCGAAAAAGGGCTGATATTACAACTAGTCCCGACTCCCTAAACCTATCTCTCAGAAAATTCGCTGGCAAAGAAAGACTCTTTAACTGTATAGCGCCCACAGCAGCAGCGGTGCCGTCTAACACTAAGCTGCAGCAGTGAGGAAATGGTGGCGATGGGGCAAATGGCTGGTTCTTATAGGGCAAGGACATGTGACATACACAGCCAATGACACATGCCCTTGCTTGTGTGCTTCACATGCACATTGCTGTGTGTGTGTGCACTGCTGATAGGCTGAGAGACTGCACCGCTCCTCTGTAAATGCGGGAAAGGGGATAAAAATGGAGATCGGCGTTATTTCAGCACAGATCTATCCCCGCCCGCCCACTATACACTGAAACAGTCAATTAACAATGATAAACAGTTTTAATGTGCAAATCAAGCTAGGCTTTTGGTGAACGAACAGTTATTGAACAGAGACTCGAACAGCCGAATTTTAAGCAAATTGTTTGGGTTCGTCGAACGACTCGAACACCGCCCAAAACAGCTCGAATTTGAAATTGGCGAACAGTTCGACTCGAACACCGCTCATCTCTAATGTTAATTAAGAATGTTTTTCTTAATTCAGAATGTTTCAATTTAAACCCTGTTGCGAAATAGGAGTCAGTCATTTTTAGTATTTTTCCATACAGCCTACCACTAGTAGGGGTGTATCCTTTTGATGGTGAGGGTTTTGCATAAATAACCCAATATTTCATATTGACTGTTCAGTTGCAGGAGCAATTGTATTTTATTTCAGGAAGATGGACCCTTAAAATATTTTTTGGGGGGTGAGTCCGCAAAGCTTCACATTCCACAAAATCCCGCAATAGATTGAAACTTTGATCTAGTTTACATATTTATTTAATATTGTGCATCAAACACCTGTTTCCTTTATGAATGGAACTTTGCCATTAACATTTCTGTGCCGACTGGTGACAAAGATCTGGCATCTAAGCCAACATATCGGTAATTGGAGTATGTTCTTGCCACATGGGGCTCACTCATAAATAATGTCTCCTCTACATATTAGTTGTTATATTCTCAGCATGAATTCACTGAAATGTAGTGGTGATGACCTGACTCAAATATAAAAAATGTTAACTAATTTGAGCAGTGCCCACACGTAGCAACAATGCAAGAAATTCTTACCATGCATATTTCCAGTGTTCATACACGCTTATTATCCCTCCTTTGTCTGAGTGTACAAACTGTACCTTTTTTGCCAAGCCATCTGCTTTCTCTACTGCCAGCCCATCTGTTCTCCTTCCTGCCAGGCTGCTTTCATCAGATGCTGTTCTGTATTCTCAACTGGCTGCCTAAACCCTATGAAGTGTGTCTATCCATTCATATCCTTAGGGAATGCCAGCTGCTCCTCTACTGTTAGGCAAGAGACTAGTATGATTTTGGCTTGCCTAAACATTCAATTTATTGGCTATATTGAATTATACCACAAATTTCTTAAAACCACATATACACTCTTAAAATATTTGATGAAATCTAAATAGCAAATTCACAAGTAGAACATTTGTTCAAAATATTTCCTTTTTTGTTGTGTGCGTTTGTTGAGTTTGGAGATGTGTCCAACATGATAGATATCTGTCCATGACTCTGTAAGTACAATGTCTCATGGGTTTATATCAAGAAGGTTGAGATTGGACATGTATCCAGCCTGATGAATGTTAAAGTAATTGACCGGTCCAAATCGATAATTCTGGAGTCAATCTGTGTGACTGCCGACTTATGAATCCCCCCCAGAGCACACCCTGCACGCTGCGGGGATATGCTGGCTTCTGAACCGGGGCCAAAGGGTATATATGCATTATACATACTCCTGGCCAGAGACTGTCTATGGGGGTGTGGCCTCACTTCATACATTTGTATTGAGCGAGGCTGTGCCCCATCTAGTGACACAGCCGACAAGTGTGTGTAAGCGAGGCTGTGCCCAATTAATCCATTCATTTTAGGTGGTTAAGCTTATTTAAAGTAATTTGGAAGAGCTCATTAAGTGGTTGGCGAGTTCTTATTATTTCATTTATTTTTATTTATTATTATTTTTTCATATCTATTATTATTTCTTCACTTTTTATTATTATTTTTCATTCTGTATATTTTATACTTATGGATTCATGGTATGACTTTATATATATATATTCCTACTTTACTACATTCCTTTGATTACATGATATGTACTGCTGTTGGATATTCCATTTGCAATTGTTGTGGCATAATAGATTTTTTATATCTGTGCATGAAACTTGTTTATCATGCACAATTAAGGATTTTGTGCACAGCGGTTACACCTGTACAGGTGCGCACCATGTTCCCTGCACGTCCGCTGGCTCTCTGCATCTTGTGTGTTGACTGAAGTTGCCCCGCAAGATCAGTGTGGTCCTGATGTCACTCAGCATGTGATGCTGATGCTGCTGAGCATCCTGGTTACCATGGTGATACACGCGTCACTTATGGTGGATACCACAACTTCATTACTTTGAGACCTCTTTTTAATCTGTCACTTCCTCTAATGCACCACCCCTTGCCAAAGTCTTCTCTCTTTTTTACTGGACACAGATGAGCTCCTCAAGAGAGTGGATGGTCTCTATATTGGTCAAGATATGCTTTAAGTTACAGGGGACATTGAATCCATGTATGCTAATATAAAACATTCAGATCGGTTGTTTGCCACTAAATACTATCTTAATAGAACAAACCCAATATGAAAGATAAAAGTCTAATGTTCTCCCACATGCTCACAACCACAGTGGGGGAGCCTACAAAGGAGACATAATTCAAAAAACAGGGACACTCCTACTACTAATATTTAAGAACCAGACAAAAAATGGAGTACACGTCCAAAAATAATTACATAATACTTTATTTAGTTACATAAATAACAACAACCATGTGACAGATTACTTTTTTTAAAAATCACAAAAAGATTTCAGACAAGGATAGGTAGCACAGACTAAAAAACAGTGCAGCCCATAACTGATGCCATATACAAAAAATCAAGTGCATAGTGCAATAAATAATGCAGGCACTGAGCCGGGGATCACGTGGGACCGTATAGGAAAGTGCAATTAGCCCTGTACACAGGCTCGTACGCTCACTAAACATACAATCATTCCCATCCCCGAACTCTTACCCAGATGCTGGCGTCAGGACTGGACCACACCGTTGCCCCAACGCGCGTTTCGCTTTGGCTACGTCAGGGGGCGGTGAAAACGAAACGCGCGTTGGGGCAACGGTGTGGTCCAGTCCTGACGCCAGCATCTGGGTAAGAGTTCGGGGATGGGAATGATTGTATGTTTAGTGAGCGTACGAGCCTGTGTACAGGGCTAATTGCACTTTCATATACGGTCCCACGTGATCCCCGGCTCAGTGCCTGCATTATTTATT
This sequence comes from Ranitomeya variabilis, assembly GCF_051348905.1. Lineage (NCBI taxonomy): Eukaryota > Metazoa > Chordata > Amphibia > Anura > Dendrobatidae > Ranitomeya > Ranitomeya variabilis. The sequence continues at coordinate 197,382,385 of NC_135234.1, read as the reverse complement.
GCACTATGCACTTGATTTTTTGTATATGGGATCAGTTATGGGCTGCACTGTTTTTTGGTCTGTGCTACCTATCCTTGTCTGAAATCTTTTTGTAATTTAAAAAAAAAAGTAATCTGTCACATGGTTGTTGTTATTTATGTAACTAAATAAAGTATTATGTAATTATTTTTGGACGTGTACTCCATTTTTTGTCTGGTTCTTAAATACTATCTTAGCATGACCAATTTACCCAAGGAATTTATTTCACTCATTGTAGAGTTACTTGAGTTCATGCACAATTTCTTTATTTTTAAGTGGTTCTCATACCTACAGCTCCAAGGAACAGTTATGGGGGCATCTCTTGCCCCAGCATATGCCAACCTGTTCCTGGGGCTGTGGGAGAGAGCTCTCTACCTGTCAGATCAGCAGTTGTCAATGGACCGTGTCCCCTTCTGGGAACAGTACACTGATGATATAGTGCTGATCTGCCAGCGATTGACTGAGTCACTGCATGAGGTTATGGGAATGCTTAACAGGAATAATAAGAATATTCACATCACATACCAGTGTGTTGCAGATACAACTGACTTTCTAGATGTTACCTTGAAGAGATATGAGCATGATGCTTTGCAGACAAACATCTTTAGAAACAGTACATCTGCTAACATTCTCATACACACCTCCTCCTCTCACCCCAAATCCATGATATCAGTGCCCATTGGACAGTTTCTACATCTGCGTAGAAAAATATTTAGAATTGAGCGTCCTCAGTGGTTGATACGCTTTAATGGCAAACTGAAAGGATGGTAACAAATTGCAAGCTTTCGAGACTACTCAGATCTCTTCATCAGGCATAGACTACTGCAAAATCTGAAGAATCACATATTTATACACAACACAGCACAGAAATAATGCAATAAATAAGACAAATGATGTGAAGCAGAACTATCATTATGGGAGAGGGATAAACAGTTGTGGCCATAAATATTGGAACAGTTCATAGAGTGTGAAAGTTTTATTGTTCTCTGATTGGGGTCTGGTTTTGTGTTGTGATGCCCCAAAAGGTCTTAGGAGAAAATTCTTTAATTGATGTAAAATGACTTACTGTAAATCCATGTGATACATTAATTCCTGCACTGAATGTGCCAAAGGTTGTCATGAGTTTATACTCCCAGACTCTTCTGTCTCTATGAGATTTGAAGTTACCTTTTAATACAAGTAATTTCATGTCCATGGTACTGTGATCAGAGATACAAAAATGTATTGCCACAGGTAGATCCATTCTTTGTTCTCCTATTGTGTGGTGTTGAGAATTCATCATTGTTCTAAGCTTTTGCCCTGTCTCTCCTACATACAGACCCCCTGTTGTACATTTGGTGCTTATAATTAAATTCACCACATTAGATGTGATTTGTTATGATCCTTAGTGGCTGAGGATCACGAATAGACCAGCAAGTGAATAAAATAAGGACAAGCTCTAGGGAGATGGTAACTGGACTGATCGCAAATCTGAACCTATCCAACACAACTAGAGGTAGCCGGTGAACGTGCCTAAAAAATTCCTAGACGTCTCGAGCCAGCCTGAGGAACTAGCTACCCCTAAAGAGAAAGAAAGACCTCGCTTGCCTCCAGAGAAATAATCCCCAAAGATATAGAAGCCCCCAACAAATATTAACGGTGAAATAAGAAGAAGGCACATACGTAGGGATGAAATCAGATTCAGCAAAAGAGGCCCACTAGTACTAGAAAGCAGAAAATAGAGCAGGGGTCTATGCGATCAATAAAAGACCCTTACAAAATATCCATCCTGAGATTTCAAGAACCCACGCACCAACTAATGGTGTGTGGGGAGAAACTCAGTCCACTAGAGCATCCAGCAAGCGAGGGAATGACATTTTAGCAAGCTGGACAAGAAAACATGATAAACACTGCTGATCAAAAAATGAGCAAACAAACTTAGCTTGTCCTGGATGGACTGGGAGCAAGGTAGTCAGAAGGAATCTGAGTAGCACTGATTACATCGACAGCCGGCAACAAGTGAAAGCAAAACAGAGCTATATAGGAACCTCCCAGAGGATAACGAACCAGCTGATAGCCAGAGACCAGCAGGATAACAAACAAAGCCACCAGGGGGAGCCCAAAGCAAAAGTCACACCATACCACCAGTGACCACAAGAGGGAGCCTGAAAACAGAGTTCACAACAGTACCCCCCCCCTTAAGGAGGGGTCACCGAACCCTCATGAAAACCCCCAGGGCGATCAGGATGAGCCACATGGAAGGCACGAACCAAATCTGCCGCATGAACATCAGAGGCGACAACCCAAGAATTATCCTCCTGACCATAGCCCTTCCACTTGACCAAATACTGGAGCCTCCGTCTAGAAACACGAGAATCCAAGATCTTCTCCACCACGTATTCCAATTCTCCCTCAACCAGCACCGGGGCAGGAGGCTCAACCGGAGGAACCACAGGTACCACATACCTCCGCAACAACGAGCGATGGAACACATTATGAATAGCAAATGATGCCGGGAGGTCCAGACGGAATGACACAGGGCCAAGGACTTCCAGAATCTTATAAGGACCGATAAACCGAGGCTTGAACTTAGGAGAGGAGACCTTCATAGGAACGAAGCGAGAAGACAACCACACCAAGTCCCCAACGCGAAGTCGGGGACCCACACAGCGACGGCGGTTGGCAAAGAGCTGAGCCTTCTCTTGTGACAACTTCAAATTGTCCACCACATGATTCCAAATCTAATGCAACCTATCCACCACAACATCCACTCCAGGACAGTCAGAAGGCTCCACCTGACCCGAGGAAAAACGAGGATGAAACCCCGAATTGCAAAAAAAAGGAGAAACCAAAGTAGCAGAACTAGCCCGATTATTAAGGGCAAACTCGGCCAACGGCAAAAAAGTAACCCAGTCGTCCTGGTCAGCAGAAACAAAACATCTTAAATAAGTCTCCAAGGTCTGATTAGTTCGCTCGGTTTGGCCATTCGTCTGAGGATGGAAGGCCGACGAAAAAGACAATTCAATGCCCAACTTAGCACAAAAGGTCCGCCAAAATCTAGACACAAACTGGGATCCTCTGTCAGAAACAATGTTCTCAGGAATCCCGTGCAAACGAACCACATTTTGAAAAAACAGTGGAACCAATTCGGAGGAGGAAGGCAACTTAGGCAAGGGCACCAAATGGACCATCTTAGAAAAACAATCACACACCACCCAGATGACAGACATTCTCTGAGAGACAGGGAGATCTGAAATAAAATCCATGGAAATGTGCGTCCAAGGCCTCTTCGGGACAGGCAAAGGTAACAGCAAACCACTGGCACGAGAACAGCAAGGCTTCGCCTGAGCCCAAATTCCACAAGACTGCACAAAGGAACGCACATCCCGCGACAAGGAAGGCCACCAAAAAGACCTGGCCACCAAGTCTCTGGTACCAAATATTCCAGGATGGCCCGCCAACACCGAAGAATGAACCTCGGAGATGACTCTGTTGGTCCATCTATCCGGGACAAACAGTCTCTCCGGTGGACAGCGGTCAGGTCTATCCGCCTGAAACTCTTGCAGCACACGTCGCAAATCTGGGGAGATGGCAGACAAATTCACCCCTTCTCTAAGGATACCAGCCGGCTCTGAATCTCCAGGAGAGTCAGGCACAAAACTCCTACAAAGAGCATCAGCCTTCACATTCTTCGAACCCGGCAGGTACGAGACCATGAAATCAAAACGAGAGAAAAGCAACGACCAACGAGCCTGTCTGGGATTCAGCCGCCTGGCCGACTCGAGATAAATCAAATTCTTGTGATCAGTCAAGACCACCACACGATGTTTAGCTCCCTCGAGCCAATGTCGCCACTCCTCAAATGCCCACTTCATAGCCAACAGCTCCCGATTACCGACATCATAATTCCGCTCGGCAAGCGAAAACTTTCTTGAAAAGAAAGCACATGGCTTCATCACAGAGCCATCGGGGCTTCTCTGCGACAAAACAGCCCCCGCTCCTATCTCGGAAGCATCAACCTCCACCTGGAAGGGAAGTGAGACATCTGGCTGACACAAGACCGGAGCCGAAGAAAACCGACGCTTCAGCTCCCGAAAGGCCTCCACAGCCGCAGAAGACCAATTAGTCACATCAGAACCCTTCTTGGTCAAATCCGTCAAAGGCTTAACAACGCCAGAAAAATTAGCTATGAAGCGACGGTAAAAATTAGCAAAACCCAAAAACTTCTGAAGACTCTTAACAGATGTAGGCTGCATCCAGTCATGAATAGCCTGAACCTTGACTGGGTCCATCTCAATAGTAGAAGGAGAAAAAATGAAACCCAAAAAAGAAATCTTCTGGACTCCAAAAAGACATTTTGAGCCCTTCACAAATAAAGCATTGTCACGCAGGACCTGAAAGACCATCCTGACCTGCTTAACATGAGACACCCAATCATCTGAAAAAAACAGAATATCATCCAGATAAACAATCATAAACTTATCCAGATATTCACGGAAGATGTCATGCATAAAGGACTGAAAGACTGAAGGAGCATTAGAAAGTCCAAAAGGCATCACCAAGTACTCAAAATGGCCTTCAGGCATATTAAATGCAGTTTTCCATTCATCACCCTGTTTTATACGCACAAGGTTATATGCACCACGAAGATCTATCTTGGTAAACCAACTAGACCCCCTAATGCGAGCAAACAAATCAGTTAACAATGGCAAAGGATACTGAAATTTGACCGTGATTTTATTCAAAAGGCGATAATCAATACAGGGTCTCAGGGAACCATCCTTTTTAGCCACAAAAAAGAATCCTGCACCAAGAGGGGATGAGGACGGGCGAATATGTCCCTTCTCTAAAGACTCCTTTATATAACTCCGCATGGCAGCATGCTCCGGCACAGATAAATTGAAAAGTCGTCCCTTAGGAAACTTACTACCAGGAATCAAATTTATAGCACAATCACAGTCCCTATGAGGAGGTAGAGAATTGAGTTTGGGCTCGTCAAATACATTCTGGTAGTCTGACAAAAACGTAGGGACTTCAGAAGGAGTGGACGAAGCAATTGACACCACAGGAGCGTCACCATGAATTCCCTGACAACCCCAAATTGACACCGACATAGCTTTCCAATCCAGGACTGGATTATGAGTCTGCAACCATGGTAGACCCAACACGACGACATCATGCAAATTATGCAGTACAAGAAAGCGAATCACCTCCTGATGAACAGGAGTCATGCACATGGTCACTTGTGTCCAGTACTGAGGTCTATTCATAGCCAATGGTGTAGAATCAATTCCCCTTAGTGGAATAGGGAATTTTAAAGGCTCCAAATCAAAACCACAGCGCCTGGCAAATGACCAATCCATCAGACTCAGGGCGGCACCTGAATCTACAAAAGCATTAACCGGGTAAGATGACAGGGAACAAATCAGCGTAACAGACAAAATGAACTTAGGCTGTAAAGTACCAATGGTGACAGATTTATCAACCTTTTTTTTGCGCTTAGAGCATGCTGAGATAACATGAGCTGAGTCACCACAGTAAAAGCACAACCCATTTTGCCGTCTATAATTTTGCCATTCACTTCTGGTCAGAATTCTGTCACATTGCATAGATTCAGGTGTCTGTTCAGAAGACACCGCCAAATGGTGCACAGGTTTGCGCTCCCGCAAACGCCGATCAATCTGAATGGCCAGAGTCATTGACTCATTCAGACCTGCAGGCGTAGGGAACCCCACCATGACATTCTTAATGGCTTCAGAAAACCTTCTCTGAAATTTGCAGCCAGGGCACACTCATTCCACTGAGTAAGCACCGACCATTTCCGAAATTTCTGGCAGTACACCTCTGCTTCATCTTGCCCCTGCGAGAGGGCCAATAACGTTTTTTCAGCCTGGTTCTCAAGATTAGGTTCCTCATAGAGCAATCCAAGGGCTAGAAAAAACGCATCTACACTAAGCAATGCAGGATCCCCTGGCGCCAATGCGAAGGCCCAATCTTGAGGGTCACCGCGCAAAAAGGAAATGATAATCTTAACTTGCTGAACGGCATCACCAGAGGAACGAGGTTTCAAAGAAAGAAACAACTTACAATTGTTCCTAAAATTCAGGAACCTAGATCTATCTCCAGAAAACAACTCCGGAATAGGTATTCTAGGCTCAGACATAGGACTGTGAACAACAAAATCCTGAATACTTTGAACCCTAGCAGCAAGATGATCAAGACTGGAAGCCAAGCTCTGGACATCCATGTCAGCAGCTGAACTCAGAGCCACACCAAGATTAAGAGGAGGAGAGAAGCTAGCCACAGCAGCTAGACACACGGCAACAACAAAAAAAAAAAAAAAAAAAAATTTCTCAAGGCTTCTTTTCTCCTGCTTCTGCCATGCAATTAACACTTTATGGGCCTGCTGTACTGTTATGATCCTTAGTGGCTGAGGATCACGAATAGACCAGCAAGTGAATAAACTAAGGACAAGCTCTGGGGAGATGGTAACTGGACTGATCGCAAATCTGAACCTATCCAACACAACTAGAGGTAGCCGGTGAACGTGCCTAAAAAATTCCTAGACGTCTCGAGCCAGCCTGAGGAACTAGCTACCCCTAAAGAGAAATAAAGACCTCGCTTGCCTCCAGAGAAATAATCCCCAAAGATATAGAAGCCCCCAACAAATATTAACGGTGAAATAAGAAGAAGGCACATACGTAGGGATGAAATCAGATTCAGCAAAAGAGGCCCACTAGTACTAGAAAGCAGAAAATAGAGCAGGGGTCTATGCGATCAATAAAAAACCCTTACAAAATATCCATCCTGAGATTACAAGAACCCACGCACCAACTAATGGTGTGTGGGGAGAAACTCAGTCCACTAGAGCATCCAGCAAGCGAGGGAATGACATTTTAGCAAGCTGGACAAGAAAACATGATAAACACTGCTGATCAAAAAATGAGCAAACAAACTTAGCTTGTCCTGGATGGACTGGGAGCAAGGTAGTCAGAAGGAATCTGAGTAGCACTGATTACATCGACAGCCGGCAACAAGTGAAAGCAAAACAGAGCTATATAGGAACCTCCCAGAGGATAACGAACCAGCTGATAGCCAGAGACCAGCAGGATAACAAACAAAGCCACCAGGGGGAGCCCAAAGCAAAAGTCACACCATACCACCAGTGACCACAAGAGGGAGCCTGAAAACAGAGTTCACAACAGTGATGCAGCTGAAAGTACCTGGGATCTTGTAGTGCTGATGTGAGTTGGGGATCTTTATCTTGTCCTTGGTCATTATAAATTGACATTTTTTACATTTTTTTTCTGGTTGCAAGGAAAGGTTCCTGTAGCTGTTGGAAAGGATACGGAGCTTCTGTCTATGATGCTTCTTAGATTTTGGGGCTGTCTAAAACACAGTAGTCTGGAAATATGGATTATAATCGGGCATCTTTTTGTAGTAAAGGTTGTAATTTCCATGCAGCTCCCCTTAGCACCTCCAGATTTGGATTGTAGGTGACTACTAGAGGCACCCGGTTATTTTCTTCTTTAGCTTTGTAATGTAGGAGATGTGATCCTTGATATTCTGGTTGCTCTTGTAATTTGGTTTTGAATTGTTCTTGGATGGTAGACCTGATTCAAAAAAGGTCTCTTTGAGGCGAGCAAGGTGAATGTCTCCATCCATGGGGTTGGAACATATACGATTGTATCTGATGGCTTGGCTGTAGACAATAGAGTTTTTTATCTGTTTTGGATGGAAAGTATCCCATTTAAGGTTTGTTGGACAGTCGATTGGCTTCTGATACAGGAATGTCTCTATTTCATTGTTCTGCAGCTTAATGATGGTGTCCAAACACTTACCACTTAATTCCAGTGCAGGAGTAGTTGAGTGTTAAGTTGATGATTGGATGAAATTGATTAAACTGTTCATGGAACGTCACTGTGGCTCATACTCCATACAGATGATTAAAATATCATCAATGTAACGGTAGTAGGCCAGAGGCCTGATGAGACATGAGGACAAAAATGCTCTTTCAAGCTTGGCCATGAAAAGATTTGCATACTGTGGAGCCATTTTTCTTATTTTTCTTCCCATTGCTGTACCAGTCTCCTGTAGATATAGCTTGTCAAATTCAAAGTAATTGTGGGTGAGGATGACTTTTACAAATTTCACCACAGAATCAGCATCAGTCCCTGTGTTTTCCATGAAGACTTTGCAGGCATTTAATCCATCCTGGTGTGGGATATTAGAGTACAAAGATTTCACATCCATGGTGGCCAGGATGGTTCCTTCTGGTAGAGGACCTATTGCTGTTAGATTATTCAACAGGTCAGTTGTTTCCTGAATATAGCTGGGTATATCCTTAACCAGTGGTTTAAGAATACCCTCCACCCATCCAGATACCTGCTAAGTATGGGTGCCCACACATGAAATAATTGGTCTTCCTGGGTTTCCAGATTTGTAGATTTTGGGAAGCATGTAGAATGTCCCTATTCTTGGATTCTCTGGTATCAGATCATCGGCTCTTATGCATTTGTCAGGCAGACAAGAGTAGTGTATCTTACATATTACTCATCAAACTCAGTTTGACAGGTGGACCCGCCCCTATCAAAGTGTATCAAAGTGTGTAACCCCCTCCCCTCCCTGTCTGGCAGCTGTCCCTGTGTGTCTGGCTTTCCCTTTTGATATAGTTTGATAATGTTAATTTGCTGCTGTGTTTATTATCACAGTATTGTTTTTTATATTAGATTTTCATATGTAGCTTGTGTGAGATTATTCTGTAAGATGCATTTTAGAAGCAGTGTTTCAGCCACACAGCTAATGCCCCGTCAATCAGCACACCAAAACAGACTGCAGGATGTTATGTGAAGACCATCCGGAAAAACACATTTTAAGCCCGTTTTAACTAATTGCTACCAGATCCGGGGGCCATCTCATTTACACAGGGCCTTTGAAGTAATTTGTCTATTCCTTACTTAACTACAAGCAGGTGTGTCTCTCTGCATGACATACATACACAAACATCATTTTACACAAGTTTCACAATGTTATGAGTTATGGAGGGTGCCACGGATGTTGTGAGCTCTGGGGCTCCTGAAGTGATGCATCTCATTTTACAAGGTGTTTCTTACGTAATGTGTGTTATGAGTTATGGAGGGTCCCACAGATGTTGTGAGTTCTGGGATCCCAGAAGTGTAGGAAAGACTGGATGTACAAAACATTATGTATGTGGCCATATTACAACACCCGCAAGTATGAAGCGGTGTGTTTTATACGATTATAAAAACCAAAGACACGATATTGTAAAAGTTTAAAAAGATTTTATCGTAAAATAAATACATCTCAAAGACATTTCAATACTATAAAAATTCTTACAGAGTATAAAAGCAAAATCATTAAATAGTACAATGATCATACATCAACTCACTTCTTACAAAATAAATAAATAGTATCACAAGTACAATGAACATACATCATTACACTTCTTACAAAATAAATAATATAGTGTTACAAGCCAAGTACAGCAATTATCCAGTACATTCTTTACATCGTGAGCCACATGGTTTGTAGCATCGGTAGAGACCTTTTTTTAGGTAGCAGAGTTCCGCGTGTGGTACCTAATGACGGGGAATGTAAAGATTGAATTGTACGTGGCGGCGGGGCTAGATTCTGCGGCGTAGATACAGCGTGTGTCTCACTGCTGGAAATTTTTAATTCATCTAAAAGCTTCCTAGTAGTGGGGTTACCAACAACTGTAGACGGTATATTTAGCTCGGCCATAGCCTGCATAAATGAATCCCAACCCGGCGGTAAATTTCTGCCGGTCAGAGCATGACTCTGCGTTGTACTACGTACCAAATCCAGTAAGTTAGGCCCTGGTATTACGGATCCTTTGAAAATAAATTCAGCTTTATTATTCCAGGCTGTAACATTTTTATTCTGCAGTAACCTGTTTAGTAAAAATTCAGCATTCTTTTTATATCTTTGGTTTATATGGCTGACAATTTCAGCGACCTCTTGATTTTTATCATAGTCGGTATTTGCCAATTGTTGCTGATCAGGATCAGGAGTGCTAACGAGATTTAAAGCCGTTACTTCTTTTGAGCTGTGCCTCGTATGTACCAAGTAGCGCTGTAGCACAGAGCTATACATTTTAATTTTCACATCATCGGGAATGTCGCGACGTTGTAAAATGTCGCTAATTTCACCATCAAGGCGTCGAATAACACTGTCGCGTATGTTATCTGTAGTACCGTGTCTTAGTTTGTCTAGCTCCTGTTTGGGGACTAGATACATTTTCTCTGTATGCTCCATTATCTTCCTGCGAGCAGACTTGTTATTATAGGGATTGCAAAAGCTAAAAGAGGGCCGATAAACCCGCCGGCCTGCTTTAGTAGCCACTTCTTTTTCTTTATGGGCTGAGATCTGTCGCTCAGGGTTCTTATAGCTTTACGCCACTTCTTTAATATGCCTTTTTGACGCTCTTTCAGCGGAATCCTGCCTTTTAAGATGTTTAAAGCAATCTTGCCTATGGCTGTAATTAAATCATTGCTTGCATTGCGCAAAATAGACTTTCAGACAGCGGGGGTTGCTTTCACCAGAGTTTTTAAGAGAGCCCAGTTACGCCGGAGTCTCTCAGACATCTTTACATCACAACGCTCTCAGCGTAGAATGTCTGATACCTGGGTAAAATTCACTTTTTAGAAGTGTTTTTCTTTTGAACACAGACAGCAGGCAACGCTGGTGGAAACAATCCGGTCCTTAAGCGAAGATCCTCAGGGGTATTGGCTCTCAAATCTACAAGCAAATACCCATAAGGCTCCCGCGTGGCATCCTCAAAAGCTTCTAGGAAAAAACGTGTTTTTCCAGGGTACATCTGACGAGCTAGAGTTAAAATTTGTAATTTATCTCGGGGGGTTATTAAAAAGCACCATGTACTTTGTGTTTAAATATATCGTGCGGCTTTTCTTACCCTGACAAAATATGTTTTGTACCAGGGAGAAAATGCTGAGATTTCTGTGGTGCACATACTTAGTAAAGGCTTTTTCTATCTCACAATTTTCACTAGCACTCTCCATGAGATCATCAACAATAGCCAAATTCACCTTCTCCGGCGGGAATAATTCGTCATCTACGAATGTATTCGGCAGACCCTCCACAAATCTGGCGTGGGGAAAAGAGAGAGAGATTTCATCATATAGTTTCTGCCAACACGAATAAAACCAAACAATATAATCAGGTTTCTGAGAAAAATTAGTTTCAATATTATACAGCAGTTGTTTTACAAAATAGCTCTTTCCAGAATTAGACGGCCCTGCTAGAATGCATGAGAATGGGTGTTGCAGGCGTGTATCCATCACAATACTAGACTAATACCCAAAAGGTAAGGTAGTGAAATCGTCAATTAGTCGCTGCTTTGTGTAAATGCACTTTTGTGTTTTGCGTAGTGGCCTCGTCTCAATCGCCCAGTACTTTTTATTTCTCACAATGGACGGCTGCTGTACGATAATACGTTTATGTGTATCTGTGTCAGAATTGCGCGGGTAGTCCAGAACTAGATCTTTTAGACTGTTGAAATTAATAGATTGAGAGTTACCGACATTTAGTGTTATCCCCTTAACTTTTAAGACAGTTTTACCGGTGTTGAGTTTGTATCCGTAAGTTTTGGGGCCCGCGGATACAAATTCTGTGATGTGTGTACCATCGGGTATTTCACTGGTCAGTTCCCCCAGGTAATCGCCTAAAGGCGGCTGCCACTCACCATCTCTCTGTACAAAAATAACAGAATCTGTGTTGTGATAAAGACACCTCTCCTGCAGCCTGTCCAGCAGCGAATAGAGCTCTAGCCGGGCGTACGCTGTTGTAAAACACGCTATAAAAATGTTTGTGTTTTTGTTGAGTGTGTGGTGCCCTTTTGCGTATTTTCAGTTAATGGTTGCGGTATCATCATCAAGGAAATGTAACATCGAGATGTCATAGTAAGGCAGGAACAAATACTTAAAAAGCTCATCTGGGTCCCTAACAATGCTGGTACATGATAGATTAGATCTCTGAGCAAACTTTCCCCATAAAGAATTTAAGAAAAGCTTGGAGATCTGTTTCTCTTAGCAGGATTGACAGCTATATTTTCAGGCCGTAATTGGACACCTTCTTTTTCAAGAAAGGAGTCAATGTACTGCCTTTTCTTGTCGTCATCAGTGCACCAGCTAGGGTAACCAGAGGCTTCCTGCTTATCCCTAAGATGTAATTTAATGTAGGGAGCAAACAGTTCATCAGTGGTTTTAGGAAAATGCCATATTTCATAGATGTGCTCTATAGTGCACCAGGTGCCTGTCAAGGCACGTTCTTCATCACTATGAGCACAAACACCTGCCTGGGAATTTACAGCGCAAGTGTAGCACAGGGGAAACATTAATTTTTTGTTGAGTTTTACCAGTAGAACTGGAAAAAATAAATCTCTCGGTGGGTAGACCTTGACTTTAGCAATGCCAAAGTATTTTTTAATGAATCCAAAATTGTCATAGATGATGTCTGGATGGCCTACAGGGTATGTTTTAGTTTTGTTTACAAAGGGGTACAGGCTGGTGAAATCGTAGTAATGTAAAGTCTCCCATTCTTCCAGCTGGTGATAGAGCTTAATGGCGTTAGTTCGGCCGCCATAAAGCGCATCACGGGGTTCTAAAGGAACGGGGAATTCCATCTGGTGGAGAAATGTTTGAAGGTTAGAATCATTTTCAACCATTTCATTCCACGCATGCTCCCACATCACTCTTACTGTGTACCCGCAGCACTGTAAGTAACGCTTTTTAGCTAAACAGGTGTAATATAACTGGATGTAGGACGTGTTTGTGACCTTATTCATGTCATTTTCATTATAGCACATGGGACAACCGTGGTAAAAACAACCCTGAAATTCAAAGGCTATGTGTTGGCCGTTAACATAGGCATAACCATCTAGAAAATATTTCCCGACCTGTTTTTCACCGCCTCTCAAAGCGTGCTGTATGTCGATGTTCTCAGAGTGGGCCACATACATAAGCCACTGTATAGCGGGTGACGAGTAGCGCTTTTTTGCCTTGTGATAATTATCACCTGGCAAAATGGCGATGGTCTTTTTTGGAAGAAATTTAAATCGGAACATTGCCATACACACCGAGGCCAGGGTGAGGAGCTGAAAAGGATCAACACATCTGCTCACTACAATCGTTTGCTTTTGACGCTTACAGTATTTTTTTACATTTTTCTGCGTCATTTGCATAATACGATCTCTATAGATCTCGCAGGAGCGTCTCAAAATTTCAACCCTGTTTGCAATAAGATTTTAGCTCAGCCTTGAAGTCAAAAGTTGTATTTACCTGTGTCTCATACCACTCCAGGAACTCTACCTTCTGACCAGGTGACATGTACTCCAACCCATAATATTTTACAGCAGGTATGGGGCCTACATAGCTCTGGTTTTCTTTGGTATTGAAAAAGTGTGGAAAATGTCCTTTGCCACCTGAAAAACCCATGGCCTGTGGTAATTTACTGAGTTTCATGGGGATAAAATTTAGAGAGTCTATGAACCTTATAGACAAATCGGGTAGCGCCACACACAAGAGACGGCCACCTTGGGTTATCAATTGTACCTGTAGTTTTTCAGAAATCAGTTCCTTAACAATAAAGTATGAGTCGTATCTTCCACCATTGTGGGCAATAAATGTGTGATCTGAAAATTTACCGCTTGTAAAGAACTGTACAAAGTCATGTGTACAGGTATCCCCCTCAAACTCCCAGGAGGGGTGACCATACAGCGTTGTAGCATAAATGTAATTTGGGATGTGCGTGCCTGTCTCCTGCATACATTCAAAATCGTAAAAGATATAACAATCTGTCTCATCCTGTGCTACATACCGCCGCATGTAACAAAGATGCGCATCAAATTTATTTATACGGCTGCGACATACAGGACAGCGCAAACCATTACATCTATGCTCAGTCTCGCTATTTCTGAAAACAAAACGGTTGCATGAATCACAAAATGTTTTAAGCCTGCAGAATGCTGGGTCGCCTACAGCCAATTGTTTGTGATAATCTAAGCACTTGCTCGAGCGGCAATAAACTCTGCAAACAGGACATCTGGGCTGCTGGTCGGTGCTGCCTTCTGCACAACCCTCTCTCTGACAGGCCCTACAAAAATGCTGGCAGGAATGATTGTACTTGTGATGAAACACTGAATTGCAGAGCTCACAAAAGTAATCAGCGCCGATAAAACACTTCATATTTTTGATACCGTAGTAGTGATTATCATGGAACAATATGAATACGGTTTTACCATTAGCTGTATTGCCACTCTGAAAGTAACGCCAATCACCACGACTATAGTACAGCACTTTAATGCTGAGCCCCAAATATTTTTCAAATGCCGGAATGTCGCTAAAACTCACTAATTGATCATCAGGTATGCCCAGGGCTGTGTGTATGTTTTTAGAACGGCTCAGTAAAACATCATCAGCGACATCCGTGTCGTCCATCAGGGCACACACACTAGCAGCCAAACACAGATTTGTCGTGTAATTGTTAAAATCATACAGCCATCGCATCTTTTGTTTAATGACCCGACTGCTCGCTATAGATTTCAAGCGCCTTTTTACACCAACGCGTCGGTTTTTAATGATGGTGACGACTAGCTTTAGCGAATTGGATTATATGCATTCAGTGTTACTTTGAAGTGTGTTGGCAACAGTATTTAAAAAAGATTCAGAATTAAAATCTTCCCTGGTTTGTTTTGTAGTGAAAATAGGGTCTAAAGTATCGCCACATTCAAGCCTTAACTGTACAAAGTCGCCAGGTTCAATGTCCCTGATGATTCTATCTAGTAATGACTGAATGTCGTCATGAACAATATTCACGCCCTCTTCAAATGATCGTACACGCTCCAAATTTACAAATCTAAAATGATTTGTATGTATATGACCGTTGAAATTGCGGAGGGCCTTTGATGATGATGAATGTGTTGCAAAAACACTGTATGATCGCTGCTCCGCACATTACCATCAACGGCAGCGTCAATGTCTGAGGCTTGTGAGTTTTGTGTAGATGCATGCATGGCATCTGCAGAGTTGTCTCGGCTATGTGAATGCTGGTCTGACTCTTGTGACGATAACTGGGGAGGCTGTAGAGCTATTGCAGGACACGTGCCACCACGATGCATCCTAGCGCATAGCGAGCATTTAGCGCTGACCAACAATTTCAGAGCCCTCTTTATAACTCTAGCCCCATTGTACCTGGATAGTGTTGGTTTAGGTGGATTATGCATGCCGTGGCCGACCATATTCAGTCATAATGGGCTAGCTGCAGATGTTGTCTCGCCATCCAACTGCAGATTCCGGAGTGCATATAGTTCGACTTTATTAGCATGTGTTGGGTCTAGTGTTGATAATAATTTTTCAAAAGTATCACAAAAAAACATTATGTTGGGGGCCCAGAGTTTGTAGCGTAAGTAGCGGCTGAACTGTTCCTGAAACACAGCCATTTCAGCGATGCCCCAACCGACGGATTCATGCCGCAGATTTGTAGATGCCGCTTGATTCCTTGGCTTTTTACACACCTTAACAGTCACTGGTAAAGACCTCTTTAACCGTTTCTTAACATTAACAGAGTTAGATACACAGGCATGAGATGTGCCAACCAAATTAGAGGGACCTGAGGGAGCGGCACCAGAGGGATTAGCAGGTACAGTTAGATATGCCGCTGGCGGCTGCATAGTGTGTGCCATACGTATAATGATCGGTTCTACGACTGATTGCTTACCATCAGTGAGCTGATCAATCGCGCGATCAAGCGCTGCACCAGTCAGCGGGGCTGTGGCACCCACGGCGCCGGATGTGCTTGCTGGCTCTGTAATATGCTTTGTTTTTCGCTTATGTTTTTGGGGTGCCTCTACCACTTCTGGATATAGTAGCGCTGGGTCATTCACACGGCTGGTCGATGGCCGGTCAGTACTTGAATGGGGTATTTCACGCTGGGCCGCAGGCACAGTGTTTCCCATGCCGTGCACCACACAGCTCGATGATACCGGAGCTGTTATAACAGGGCCATTAGACAACTGTATTGGCGTCCACACTGGTGCTGCGCCATTCTCGGAGATCTGTAGTGGCTGTAGAGGTGCTGGTGGCAGTTTTCTCATGACTTTGCATTTAGCTGCGGGAAAGATTATACATGTGTCAGATATGTGTCAGATATGTGTCAGATATGTGTGGGACCGGGATCTCATTGGAGAAGCACGTGTATCATTGATTGTACAGAGAGTGTGCATGTATATCAAAATATACACTTACGGACTAGCGATGTGGGGTGGACGATTGCCGTGGCGGCTTCTGGAGGTTCTGTGAGGTTCTCCATTAGCAGCGGTATATTCTCTTTTGTGTATACAATTCTCCTAGGCTTCACTTTACAAGCTATAAATAAAGATATAGGACTTAGTAGAGGCGAGGTGGATTTTCTCAGAGCGGCTGTGCAAAAACACGTTTTCATACGATTGCTACCTTTTCCTTTCTTGCTCGCAGGCCCTCACGGTTTTTTAGGGGTTCTAGAAACAGGGGTGTTTCTTGGTGTGGGGGTCTGGTACAACAGGCGTTCAGCGGACAGCTGATTGTGTTCCGAGGTAATTGGTTCTGGAATCAGGTCGACATCTGTAAAGAATTAATATATATTTACACATCTAAATACTTAAAAGATATATATATATATACACACAGACACACAACGCACCCATGATGTCGTGCGATAAATCCCACACAGCAGCGTCAGCTTCATTAGTGTTACTATACTCAGCTCCTGGTGTATCACACTCCAGAGTAGGCACGCTGAAGGCGCTTAAAAAATCATCGGGGATGGTCCTCATAAGTTCATCTTAAACAAGTAAGAATAAAACAATATAAAAATAATATACAAAACAGCCCTTACTTAGAATGGTACACTAACTGATGCATTTATATAAAGCTTGAAACATACCTAATAGCGAATCCTCAACTAGGTTGGAAAAAGCCGAAAAATTTTGGGATTCCATCTAAAATAAATTATCTGTGTAAATTTTTGTGCTATCTATATTAATTTTACAACACAAATATGGTTTATACAGTAAAACTATATTTGCGAGTGCGGCATAAATATGTTTATACTAAGCAAAACATAGGTAATAAGTAAGCGGTGAATACGCTAGTTAGGCTGTATTAACAGCTATTAACTACTGTATTACACAAATTATGTCATAATAAATATACGGTTAAATTATTAAAACATATAATGCCGCTAACCACCAATATAATACTAACTTATTAAAACAAATAACAACTTTAATTATGGTTTTAGCTATACATAGTTAAACATAATTAAGCATTTGCGAATAATAAGGCAAAATAGAATAATGCTGCGCTCTGTATATACATACATTTAGAATAGCTCGGCTGTTAGTCTTGTCTGGCTTCTGGTGGATGCCTGGTGTACTGCAGTGGTAGAGACAGCTGTATTTATCCTGACTGGCAGAAAACAAGCCTTCTGTTAACACCCAGAAACACACCCAGTTACGCCCCTCCATACGCCTTCTGTTAACACCCAGAACACACCCATACAGACAATTATTGCATGTATTAACTCAATCATGATATAGCCGGATTAAAACTTGAAATTTTATACAATTGAATTTCTGAAAGAAGCAGGCTGTTGATTATCGCGACACAATCATTTATTCAATCATGTCGCCTAAATCGTATGATGACATATTAGAAAAACAATATTTTACAGCTAAGGAGCCCGGATCATTCTGCGGAATTGACAAATTATTTAGAGAGACGAGAGACCGCGGAATAAAGAAATCTGATGTGTCTGACTGGTTGAATAAGCAAGTTGCCTACACTCTACACATACCTGTTAGAAAACGCTTTTTGACAAATAAAATTTATGTCTCGGACATTGATGCGCAGTGGCAAGCAGATCTTCTAAGTTTAATTGACTATTCAAGGGAAAATGATAATGTCAAATACATCCTGATGGTGATTGATACTCTATCGAGATACGCATGGTACGTGGCCTTATCAAACAAGACCGGTGTGAGTGTGGCCAGATCGTTCAAATTAATATTTCAAAATGATAAGCGCATACCGAGAAATTGCAGACGGATCGCGGCAAAGAATTTATAAATTCGTCACTCAAGCAACTATGCAATATGCATAATATTCACCACTTTTTTTTACCAACAATGATGTGAAAGCAGCTATGGTAGAGCGCTTTAATCGCACATTAAAAACCCATATGTGGCGCTATCTTACGAAGCATAATACCTTTAGGTATATTGATATTTTACCGGATTTGGTGCATAGCTACAAACATACTTATCATTCTACCATACGCTGTAGCCCCGCTGAAGTGAGTTCGCAAAACGCGATGCAGATCTGGAGCAATATTTACAGTTCTACTATTACTAATAAACCGATTAAACTGACTTTAAAGGTTGGAGATCATGTGAGAATTTCCTGCTATAAGGGAACGTTCTGTAAGGGGTATGAAAAAACGTACAGCGAAGAGATTTTTTTAATTACCAGTGTCTCCAATAAATTTCATAAACCTCTTTATAAAATTAGTGATTTAGCCGGCGACCCTGTAGAGGGGTCATTTTATAAGGAAGAGCTGCAAAAAATACCTATGGATGAGAATCGTGTCTACAGAGTAGAAAAGTTTTTGAGAAAAAAACGTGTCGGGGGTGTGAGTCACTGCTTTGTCAAATGGCTGGGGTACCCCGAAAAATTCAATAGTTGGATCCCGGCTTCGGAGTTGACAGATATATAGCCATGGACATGGGCTCGTTTTTCGTGACATTGCCCAGCAATTCCTCAATTAAAATCTACCCCGATAACACCATATCGAGTTACAATACCAAGTTAGCGAGTGCCGTTCAACTTTCAGACGCTTATGAAGTGGCGTTAACGGAAATACAGTACCCCCATACGAGGAACACTTTTGAGGCTTTTGAGGGGAACTTCTACGCGGGTAGACACAACGATCCGTTAGAACATTATCACATAAAATCAGGATTTTACTCGAGCATTCATAAGCTGTTTGGCGCGGTCCATGCCCGAATAGAGGAGCTGAATTTATCCACGCCTGCCTACAGAATACGGTATGATGAGCTACGCCAAGAGGTGATCCTGCCCGACCCGGCCCCTATACAGTTTGCTCTGGGTACTAAGCTAAAATTTATTTTCGGCCTACAGACCGTCGATGACTCCCCCGTTGCTTTAATGCCATGGAATCGCCGCTTTTACCCCGATTCAAAGGCTGGTTTTTATTCGCTTTTTGTATACACTGATATAATTCAGCATCAACTTGTAGGGGACAGTTACGTTCAACTGTTACGAAAAGTAGAAGTTAGCGGCGATGATAATGATATTGTCATGGTGCGCTACTCACGCCCCGATTACATACCGCTGTGCAAACAATACTTTGACTCCATAAACATTACAGTCATGTCAGACCAGGGGACGCCGGTTAAATTCAGATACGGAAAGTGTATAGTGCGATTACATTTCAGACCGCGACAGTATTGACACGATAAGATGGTGTCTTAAAGGGCGTATGGACATCCCGCTGTTTATGCCTGCTACTATACTGCCCAGTCGGGGCACGGGCTAGAGGGGTTCCGCGGGAGCGAGTACATGTATGGCTCTGGCCTGACTGGGATATTTAATGGCTTATTTCGCCGTGTTGTGCCGCTTTTCAGAAAAGGCCTAGAATTAGTAAAACCACACATAAAGACGGCGGTCCGGAACATCGCGACGGACGCCATCACGACCGCCTCAACGGCCCTTATGAAACGGATAAATACACAACCACAGCAAGACGGATCTGGGATAATTTATGTCGCTAAAAAAGCACAAAAAAGAAAGAGGCGCGCTTGCCTGCCTTTACCGCCGATGCTCATGAACAAAACTACCACCAAGAGACGCCCCCGTCAGAAACAAGTAATCTGCTCTGTGGACGACATCTTCTTTTCAGTTATCATGGCTTTCCTGCATGACGCTTCTGTAGAGTGCGCAAAATCTGAACTGGATATTTTTGACGTGCCCCCAACTCAAACAAGTATAGAGAAATCTCTATTTGTAGAAGTACAACCGGTTGCGGCTCTGTCAGACAATGGCCCGTTGGAATTTTTCATATCTGGGAGCGGCGATTATTATTATGATCTAAACAACACGCTGTTGTACATAAGCTGTCGCATCATGAAGCAAGATAACACGGCTATCGCCGATGGCGCCCGTGTGGCTCTCATAAACTATCCTCTAGCCACCCTTTTTAACCAGGGCGATATTACTCTGGGAGATCGACTTATCTCACAATCGGACAATCTCTACAGCTATAAAGCGTACATAGAGACCCTTTTAAATTACAGCTCGCAGACGCTGTCATCACAATTTACAGCCGGTTTGTTCTATAAAGACACTGCGGGCCATCATAATGACCGGAGCTTGGATGGCGCAAATGCAGGGTTTATCAAAAGAGCCAATGCAGCTTCTCGCTCAAAGCCCATCGACCTCTTGGGGCCCATTTTTGGGGACATATTTAATCAACCAAAGTTAATATTGAATGGTCTTGACCTTAAGGTTAAGTTAACAAGAAATAAGGATGCTTTCTGCCTCATGTCCGCAGAAGCCGAGCCGCTGAAGGTGCAAATCTCGCAAGCGGCTCTCTAAGTGAAAAGAGTGCAGGTGTCTCCGGCTGTCCGAATCGGTCACAGCCAGGCTCTCCTATCCACAACCGGCAAGTACGCTATTGACCGAACATACATGAAAGTGTACAGCATCGCCGTAGGGACACGGATCACGAACCACGAGAACCTCTTCCTAGGCCAGATACCAAAAACTCATATTGGGGTTTGTAGATAATGAGGCCTTCAGCGGTTCTTACGCGAAAAGCCCCCTGCAATTGCACCACTACCACGTCAACAACGCCGCCTTATATCTGGACGGCCAGCAGATACCCACGAGACCTTATAATCCTAATTTTAATGATGATTTAGCCATCAGAGAGTATATGGCGCTTGCCCATATATCTGGTAAGCAAAAGGCTGATTGTGCCATGGTGATAGATTGTGAAGAATTTATGGCTGGATTCACTCTATTTGCTTTTTATTTATCGCCTGATCAAGAGCCTGGAGGCCATTTCTCACTCATTAAAACAGGCAACCTACATGCTGAAGTCCGCTTTGCGCTAGCGACACCCCACACGATAAATATAATTGTTTTTGCAGTCAACCACACCATTCTGGAAATTAATAATAGGAGAGAGATCTTGTACGATTTAAATTAAGTAACGATGGACAGTCTACAGCTTACAGCGGTGGTGAAAGCCGATATTTGTACAAATTGTATATTCGCCGGTGTGTTTCCGTGTGATTTGCTTCTGGAAGAAAGAGTGACTCAGAGACCCGCGGCATATATCGTGAATACAGACCCAGCGCGTCAGGCTGGCCGCCACTGGGTATTAATCGTGCTCTGCGATGATAAAACAATATAATCTTCCCGCGCGATTTTGTGACATTCCTGAACAAGAATTGTGAATCTTATTGTTATCAGAACACGCAAATCCAAGATATGTATAGCCGTGTATGCGGCCATTATTGCGTATATGTATTACATCATTTAGCGCGCAGGTTACCATTCAAGAAACTTTTACAGCGTTTCACTTCTGACATGCAGACTAATGATAGAATCGTATCAGATTTTGTGTCATCAAAATTTTCATGTTTAACTAGTTGTTCTGTCAGAAATTATCAATTTAATAAAAAATGTAGTTGTCTTTGCAAACTTCATTGATCTAAATGTCTGAGCAGACATAGACCCATTGATACATAGCGGCTGCTAGCAATTAGCTCTGTTGTGTCTTAGACCTGACAATAAACATTTTAAACTGCTCTTTGTTTGTACAGCCAGTCTTTCCTACACTTCTGGGATCCCAGAACTCACAGCATCCATGGGACCCTCCATAACTCATAACACACACCTGCTTGTTGTTATGTGAATGCCTTTCACATCACATAACAACCGGAATTGCATGCAGAAACAAACACCTAAGCTGTGTTGATTGACTGACCATTAGCTGAATGTCTATCTCTGTTTGTGTTTACATAAGAAACACTTCTTGTAAAATGAGATGCATCACTTCAGGGGCCCCAGAACTCACAACATCCGTGGCACCCTCCATAACTCATAACATTGTGAAACTTGTGTAAAATGATGTTTGTGTATGTATGTCATGCAGAGAGACACACCTGCTTGTAGTTAAGTAAGGAATAGACAAATTACTTCAAAGGCCCTGTGTAAATGAGATGGCCCCCGATCTGGTAGCAATTAGTTAAAACGGGCTTAAAATGTGTTTTTCCGGATGGCTTTCACATAACATCCTGCAGTCTGTTTTGGTGTGCTGATTGACGGGGCATTAGCTGTGTGTCTTGCTCTGTTTGCGTGGCTGAAACACTGCTTCTAAAATGCATCTTACAGAATAATCTCACACAAGCTACATATGAAAATCTAATATAAAAAACAATACTGTGATAATAAACACAGCAGCAAATTAACATTATCAAACTATATCAAAAGGGAAAGCCAGACACACAGGGACAGCTGACAGACAGGGAGGGGGTTACACACTTTGATACACTTTGATAGGGGCGGGTCCACCTGTCAAATTGAGTTTGATGAGTAATATGTAAGATACACTACTGACAAGATACCAACTTGTTTAGTTCGTCTGCGTAGAATCTGTTCCAGTGACATGTATTTTGATAATCAGGTGAGTGACTTCTGTAGCAAATTCTATGAAAGAGGGTGCAGCAGACGGCTGATAAAGAGGGCCTATCATAGCCATAGCCATTCATTACTATATAAACAGAGGGAAAGTAAGTCTACTGACAAAGTGAGATTTATTACTAACTACCATGCATATTTTTCACACATGAAATATTGTCTCCAAAAAGAGTGGCCAATTTTACAAACTGACCCTATCATCTCTCTAAATTTTTGCCGGTGAGCCCCAGTGTTACGACTTGACGCTTCAAATATTTGCGAGACTTTCTGGTACACAGTCATTATCAGACTAAACCGAGAACAACGTTCCTTGATAATTTTGGTCCTGGGTGTGGATATGTGCCTTGTAGTTATTACGTCACATGTTCTAATATTGATCAGATTGGTACATTTTTCAATCCATCTGGTTCCAAAATATGCAGTATTAGGAAATATATCACTTCTAGATTTCTGATATACGTGTACCTGTAATTTAATATATATTAGCTTAACTACACGCCAGCTCAAGGTGCGTGTTAGGGAACACGTTATTATATCCACACTCAGGATTATCCAACATCACTTCAAAACCCATCATAGATGTGACAGCATCCTAATTAGGGTGAGGGGCATAGATCAAATTGATGTTGGTATTCATGGGAGAAAAGAGGATTGGCTCAACTAAAAGCCAGATGGATTTGAACCTTAGAAACACTGTACCCGAAATGTTTAAACAAAAATATTAACTATAATTTGATGCAATGGATAATTATATGCCCAATGATGACTGGGTCACTTGGGATGATTTAAACACTCTGCCACACCATGTACTATGTATTATCACTATGTGTTTGTATGGTTATTATTGCTTATTTTATTAGACATTATATGATATAATGCTGATGGCTAACTATTTATTCTTAATTAATGCCATAATGACTCATATGTGTCCAATTTAATGGCCATATAGATGGCATATATGTCATGACCCATGTGGCCAATATTGTTCCTTTGTGTCTTGCATGGATTTGTCGCTGGATTGCATATATGCACACACTTATAACACCGTGTTCCAAATTATTATGCTAATTGGATTTCATTATCATAAAGATTTAATTGTTTTGTTTTTCAAATAAACTCATGGATGGTATTGTGTCTCAGGGCTCAATGGATCAGTGAAATCAATCTTAAACAGATGTGATAATTAGTTTTCCAGGTGATTCTAATTAAAGGAAAACTACTTTAAAATTATGTTCCACATTATTAAGCAGGCCACAGTTTTCAAGTAACATGGGAAAGAAAAAGGATCTCTCTGCTGCTGAAAAGCATCAAATAGTGCAATGCCTTGGTCAAGGGATGAAAACATTAGATATTTCCCGAAAACTTAAGTGTGATCATCGTACTGTTAAGAGATTTGTGGCTGATTCTGAGCACAGACGTGTTCGTGCTGATAAAGGCAGAATGAGGAAGGTTTCTGCTAACTAAGTTCATCGGATTAAGAGAGCAGCTGCTAAAAAGCCATTACAAACCAGCAAACAGATATTTGAAGCTGCTGGTGCCTCTGGAGTCCCCCGAACCTCAAGGTGTGTGATCCTTCAAAAGCTTGCTGTGGTTCATAAACCTACTATTCGGCCACCCCTAAACAGTGTTCACAAGCAGAAACGGTTGCAGTGGGCCCAGACATACTTGAAGACTAATTTTCAACCAGTCTTGTTTACTGATGAGTGTCGAGCAACCCTGGATGGTCCAGATGGATGGAGTAGTGGATGGTTGGTGGATGGCCACCATGTCCCATCAAGGCTGCGACGTCAGCAAGGAGGTGGAGGAGTCATGTTTTGGGCCGGAATCATGGTGAAACAATTGGTAGAGCCCTTTAAGGTTCCTGAAGGTGTGAAAATGACTTCTGCAAAGTATACATAGTTTCTGACTGACAACTTTCTTCCATGGTATAATAATAATTTGGAACAGTGCATTTTGAGTTTTTATTCATTTTGGAGATTATACAATGAGTTATCATTGGGAGGTTTCTTCAATAAAATTCGATGTATACTGATGGGTGATGACTTTTATTAGACTGACTGTCATTTGCACCGACCATTTAGGAAAATCCGAGAAAAATATCATTTGCATAATAATTTGGAACATGGTGTATGTTTATGCATATATTGTGCTAATATTATATGTTGTATTTCCTACACATGTATTAGTTTATAAGACACATTCAACTTTATTATACATACATCTTTTGATTTATACCTTTTATGTGATGTGTGTATGTATGTATGTATTTTTTATTTACACCCATTTCATTTTTATTATTTAACTTTTTATTATTTTTTTTCATTTTGCATATTTGATACAAATGGATCCATGGTATTGCTTTATACATATGTTCCTATTATACTACAGCCCTGTGATTACATTTGAATGTACTGCTGTTGTATATTCCATTTGCAATTGTATTGGAATAATATATTTTTTACATCCGTGCACGTTACTTGTTTATCATGCACAATTCAGTATTCAGTGGTTACACCTGTACGAATGCGCACCATGGTCCATGCACATCCGCCGGCCCTCGGCATCTTGTGTGCTGACTGACATTGGATCACATGATCAGTGTGGTCCTGATGTTACTCCGCATGTGATGCCGCCGCAGGGTGTCCTGGTTACCATGGTGACTTGTGCGTCACTTCCGATGGATACCGCGATTTCATTGGTTTGAGCTCTCATTTTAATCCTGTAACTTTCTCTAAAGCACTGCCCCTTGACAAAGGCTTCAGCCGAAACACATGTCAGGGTGAGCGTGCAGACATGCATGGATCTCATCTGCCTATATTGATTAAGGTAATTGTGCAATTCCTTGCCATAAAACACACATTTGGATGTTTCTGTTTACAATATATAGAGTCTATCTAGGCCATATGGGATGGTGCAAGTGTGAGGGTACAGCAGGCACGTAGGATGCAGTAACAGACAGTATACAGACCAAGGGTTACAGGGGTTTATTGTACAGCAGAGTCTTCACGCAGGGAGGAAATGAAGGGATAATTTTTTAAATTTTTTTTCTAATACAGCCAGTAACAACAGACAATAACTTATGTAACAGAACAAACTAGACATCAAGTTCAATAATCAAGACTTATCACTCTGGCGCCAGTCACTGTTGAACTACTGGAGGTCGCTGGTGGCACCTAGACTGTGATGCAGTAAGAGTATGATGCAGTCCTGCAGAAGTTGGTGTCCTGAAATCTGACAATGGTGGTGTTTCCTCGTGGTCCTGACGTTGGCGTTGTTTCCTTGTGGACCTGACTGTTGTGAATTCCGTCTGGGCTCCCTCTGGTGGCCTTTAGCGATACTGCGGGTCTGGATCTGGGCTCAGCTGCCTCATTTCCTGCTATGCTGGTTCCTATTTAACTCCACCTGGACCTTTACTTGTTGCCTGCTGTCGTTGTATTCAGTACTGGTTCTGACCTCTCCTGGATCTCCCTGGTGACCTGTCTCTTTCTGAGAAGCTAAGTCTTGCTAGTTCTTTTTGCTCATTGTTTCCTTGAAAATGTTTCTCAGTATATGATGTGTTCAGTCCAGCTTGCTTATATGTGATTTTTCGCTTGCTGGTAGCTCTGGGGTGCAGAGTGCGCCCCTCACATCGTGAGTCGGTGTGGGGGTTCTTGTACTTTCTGCGTGGATAGTTTTTGATAGTTTTTGTACCGACCGCACAGATCCCTTGCTTTCTTCTGTCTATTTAGTGTTAGCGGTCCTCATTTGCTTAAACCTGTTTTTCATTCCTACGTTTGTATTTTCCCCTTAACTCACCGTTGTTATTTGTGGGGGGCTGTCTAAACTTTGGGGTTATTTTTCTGAGGCAAGTGAGGCTTTGCTTTCTCTCTAGGGGTAGCCAGTTTCTTAGGCTGTGAAGAGGCGTCTAGGTTTTTAGGTAACGCTCCACGGCTGCCTTTAGTGTGTGTGGATAGGATCAGGATTGCGGTCGGTATAGTTCCCACATCCCCGGAGCTTGTCCTACTATTCAGGTTTACCTATCAGGTCAGTTTTGTGATCCTACCACCGGATCATAACACCTGACGCGGGTCTTGGGCATAGAAGCCATGGAGGCCGAGGAGAGAACGTTCTTATCATCGACTGTGAATGTCCCAGCACAATGGAGGTGTGCAGCACTCTCAAAGCATAGTTCACAATGGACAGCCCGGTTTGTTGTACCGCATAAATGTGCACCTACATCCCACTCACAGACCTTATCCCTCACAGTCAGTGATGTCAGTGGAGACAGCGAGGTCCGTACAGCACTCGGTCAACAGTTTCTAGAGGTATCTCTGTCACATCCCAGGTTTGGACCTAAACCTCCGCGTCTACTCACAGCTGTAGCCTTTCTGCAGGTGTCTCGCTCATTCGATGTTCCTGCCCAAACTGTCTGATCACTCACAAACTGCAGTTCCCTCAGCTTAACCACGCCCCCTTTCCTCAAGTGCAGGGAACTGTCCGGGGCCCTAAGCCCCTCTCCTTGCAACATAGGTGACAGCCCTAACATCTCCGGACCCGTACGGAGGAAGCACGCCTAGCTGGGTTCTTCTCCTTACGCAATAACAATGACAGTCATATAGATTTTGTCTGCATTAATATGGTTTACACTAATGTGTGATCTCTGTGCGCCCAACAGTTTTGCATGCAGGCATCCTTTATTTCTTCCCTTCTCTCCTTGTATCTGATCTAAATAAAGTGCTGTATATTATAGTAATACCTGGCATTTTGGATTGTTTTTTTTTTCTTTTTTTTTGCTCTTAATTAGGGATGAGCTAATAGATTTGGATAATTCCTTATCCAAATAGCTATAGAGCTGACTGAATAGCTGCATTGGGAACCCTGATACATGGGATGCGCCGGCTGATCAGCTGTTTGATGCCGCAGCTGCATGTGTCGCGGCTGTGTGACAGTCACAACACATACATGGAGAGCCCAACACACAGGCTCTCCATGCATGTGTTGTGACTGTCACACAGCCACGACACATGCAGCTGCGGAGCCAAACAGCTGATTATCGGGAGCACTCCAGGTATCCGGGTTCCCGATGCAGCTATTCGGTAAGCTATTCAGGTAAGGACTTATCCAAAACTATTCGCTCATCCCTACTCTTAATCCTTTGAGACTGATGAGCAGGCTTGTGTGGGAGTAATCATGATGTTCAGGAGACATGATTTGTTTTGAGGGGGTGGACACCTTACCCAGAGCCTCTTATTGCAAAGAACATTACATGTTTAATTAGAGGCCAGACAGTCCAGGTGTTTATTTTATACTGTTGATTTTTTTTTCTGCTTTACTTTCTTTTATTGGCTAGTTTGAAGAAAATTATAGTTGTTTGTGGCCAAAAACCACTATGCTGAACCAAATGTTCCTCTTGTATCAACCATCTAATTAAAAAAAAAAGTCCATCCCATAGGCTTACTATTCTGGTGCTGAAAAATATCTTGTACACAATGGTTTATTGCTGTTTAATTCAATATATGAAAGGCTAATCTCTATGCAATACTATACTACACTGCTCAAAAAAATAAAGGGAACACTAAAATCCCACATCCTAGATATCACTGAATGAAATATTCCAGTTGTAAATATTTATTCATTACATAGTGGAATGTGTTGAGAACAATAAAACCTAAAAATTATCAACGTATATCACAACTAATATCCCACAGAGGTCTGGAGTTGGAATGATGCTCCAAATCAAAGTGAAAAATGAAGTTACAGGCTGATCCAACTTTAGTGGAAATGCCTCAAGACAAGGGAATGATGCTCAGTAGTGTGTGTGGCCTCCACATGCCTGTATGACTTCCCTACAATGCCTGGGCATGTTCCTGATGAGGCTGCGGATGTTCTCCTGTGTGATCTCCTCCCAAACCTGGAGTAAAGCATCCACCAACTCCTGGGCAGTCTGTGGTGCAATGTGACGTTGGTAGATGGTGCGAGAAATGATGTCCCAAATGTGTTCAATCAGATTCAGGTCTGGGGAAGGGTGGGCCAGTCCATAGCTTCAATGCCTTCATCTTGCAGGAACTGCTGACACTTTCCAGCCACATGAGGTCTGGCATTGTCCTGCCTTAGGAGGAACCCAGGGCTAACCGCACCAGCACATGGTCTCACAAGTGGTCTGAGGATCTCATCTCGGCACCTAATGGCAGGTTACCACTGGCGAGCACATGGAGGGCTGTGTGGCCCTCCAAAGAAATGCCACCCCTCACCATTACTGACCCACTGCCAAACCGGTCATGCTGAAGGATGTTGCAGGCAGCAGATCGCTCTCCACGGCATCTCCAGACTCTGTCACGTTTGTCACATGTGCTCAGTGTGAACCTGCTTTCATCTGTGAAGGGCACAGGGCGCCAGTGGCGAATTTGCCAATCCTGGTGTTCTGTGGCAAATGCCAGGCGTCCTGCACATTGTTGGGCTATGAGCACAACCCCCATCTGTGGACATTGGGCACTCAGACCATCCTCATGGTGTCGGTTTCTAACCATTTGTGCAGACACATGCATATTTGTGGCCAGCTGGAAGTCATTTTGAAGGGCTCTGGCAGTGCTCCTCCTGTTCCTCCTTGCACAAAGGCTGAGGTAGCGGTCCTGCTGCTGGGTTGCTGCCTTCCTATGGCCCCCTCCACATCTCCTGGTGTGCTGGCCTGTCTCCTGGTAGCGCTTCCAGCCTCTGGACACTATGCTGACAGACACAGCAAACCTTCTTGCCACAGCTCGCATTGATGTGCCATCCTGGATGAGCTGCACTACCTGAGCCACTTGTGTGGGTTGTAGAGTCCGTATCATACTACCACGAGTGTGAAAGCACAACCAACATTCAAAAGTGACCAAAACATCAGCCACAAAGCATTGGTACTGAGATGTGGTCTGTGGTCCCCACCTGCAGAACCACTCCTTTATTGAGTGTGTCTTGATGAGTGCCAATAATTTCCATCTGTTGTCTATTCCATTTGCACCACAGCATGTGAAATTGATTGTCAAACAGTGTTGCTTCCTAAGTAGACAGTTTGATTTCACAGAAGTTTGATTTACTTGGAGTTATAGTCTGTTGTTTAAGTGTTCCCTTTATTTTTTTGAGCAGTGTATATATACAGATTAGTTTAACATTTTTGTTCAGACTGTAATATGATGAACGTTAGGTATTAATAGTTGATTTCTAAGTGAAATTTTTCAGGCCATAGGGGTAAAATGAGTATCCTTAGCGGTAACTAAATAGAACATTATATTCCATCACATTTTGATTACTGGCACTATAATAGTCTCACTTCTACGCTCCCTAAGCCACTGCTTCTAAGGAGGACATTTCTGATGTGTAACTCTCATCAATATGACAAAAATGTCACAGCTGACATGATTCAGGGAATGAGCTGAACTGCTGGGACATATCATTGAGGAGCATGCAATATATATCAAGGCAGCTTGTTAATCTACTTCTCCCATGTCTGGGATGCTTAAGCTCTAGGGCTCTCTTGGTGACTGATTTTATCTTCAGGGCATTGTTACTGGCATCCACTCTTGTGGCACAGACTGCTTGATTTTGAAGGGAAGGACTCTGTTTCTGTGTACTTGTATTCAGCAGATGTTACACTGGCAAATAGAAGCTTGCAAAACTATGCTAGGTGGATTATTGACAAAGTATAACTGTTGTCAATAATTTTAACATTAATTACCATATTCAAAAAATGAAGTAATGTTAGATACGAAACATTTTTATCTATACTGAACCACTGTTAAATACTGACTTTTCATTAGTATTTAACTGTAAAATATGTAATACTGTTTTTTTAAATTTGTAGCAGCCTATTTTTATGTGAAAATGTAAAAATCTCTAATTAAAAAAACAATCGTTTACATAAGAGTGTTAGGATCAACACATTTTTTTTTCAAAATAAAGTCTTTAAAAGTCAAAATTTAGATGAAAATAACCCCTTTTCAGCTAGTTTTTTCTTTTGTGACCAAGGCCGATTTTCAAATCTGACATGTGTCACTTTTTGTTAATTAACGGCGCTGTGGAAAAAGTGAATAGCGCCCCCCAGAGTCGGATTTTCTCTGGGGTCTCGGTTACCGGGGTAGCTGAGGCCCCAGAGAACATGATTCAGGGTTTTTTTACCGACCCCCGAGTTGCGATTGCCGGTAATTAACCGTTTACCGGCGGTCACAAAAAAAAAACAAAACGCGATTCCCCTTTTAATTTCTCTGTCTTCCGATGTGATCGCACATCAGAGGACAGAGAAATGGGGTCCCCGATCTCCCCCGATAGCCCCCCGATACTCACCTGTCTCCCCCAGTGCTCCTCGTGGCTCCCGATGGGCGCCGCCATCTTGTTCCGGCCAAAAAATGGCGGGCGCAGTGAGCCCGCCGGCCGGCACCCGGAAGATTTTTGGGGTCTCAGCTGCCGGTGGTAGCCGAGACCCCAAAGAACATGATCGGGGTCGGTTTTTACCGACCCCTGTTTTGCGATCGCCGGTAATTAACTGTTTACCGGCGACCGCAAAAAAATAAAAAATAAAAAAAGCGATGTGTAATTCTCTGTCCTCTGATGTGATCGCACATCAGAGGACAGAGAAATAGAGGGATTCGGGGACCCTGTTATACTTACCGGTGTCCCTGGGTCCTCCTGTGTCCTCGCCTGGCCGCTGGCTTCTTCCTCCGGTAAGAAACTGGCGGGCGCATGCGCAGTGCGCCCACCATGATCTGCCGGCCGTCAGCTAGAGGAGTTGGGGCTAAAATTAGGGTTAGGGTTAGGGTTGGGGCTAAAGTTAGGGTTAGGGTTGGGGCTAAATTTAGGGTTAGGGTTGGGGCTAAAGTTAGGGTTAGGGTTGGGGCTAAATTTAGGGTTAGGGTTAGGGTTGGGGCTAAATTTAGGGTTAGGGTTGGGGCTAAAGTTAGGGCTAGGGTTAGGGTTGGGGCTAAAGTTAGGGCTAGGGTTAGGGTTGGGGCTAAATTTAGGGTTAGGGTTAGGGTTGGTGCTAAATTTAGGGCTAGGGTTGGGGCTAATGTTAGGACTAGGGTTGCGGCTAAAGTTAGGGTTAGAGTTCGGATCAGGGTTAGAATTTGGATTAGGATTGGCATTAGGGTTACGTTTGGGATTAGGGTTAGGTTTGGGATTAGGGTTAAGATTAGGGTTGGGATTAGGGTTAGGGGTGTATTGGGATTAGGGTTAGGTTTGAGGTTAGGGTTGAGATTAGGATTAGGGGTGTGTTGGATTTAGGGTTCTGATTAGGGTTATGGTTGTTTTGGGGTTAGGGTTGTGATTATCGTTAGGGTTGTGATTAGGATTATGGATCGGGTTGGGATTAGGGTTAGGGGTGTGTTGGCGTTAGGGTTGGAGTTATAATTGGGGGGTTTCCACTGTTTAGGTACATCAAGGGGTCTCTAAACGCCACAACTAGTGTTGAGCGATACCGTCCGATACTTGAAAGTATCGGTATCGGAAAGTATCGGCCGATACCGGCAAAGTATCGGATCCAATCCGATACCGATACCCGATACCAATACAAGTCAATGGGACTCAAGTATCGGACGGTATTCCTGATGGTTCCCAGGGTCTGAAGGAGAGGAAACTCTCCTTCAGGCCCTGGGATCCATATAAATGTGTAAAAGAAAGAATTAAAATAAAAAATATCGCTATACTCACCTGTCTGACGCAGCCTGGAACTCAGCGAGGGAACCGGCAGCGTTGTTTGTTTAAAATTCGCGCTTTTACTTGGTTACGTGAAGTCCCGGCTTGTGATTGGTCAGGGCGGCCATGTTGCCGGGACGCGGACCAATCACAGCAAGCCGTGACGAAATTACGTCACGGCTTGCTGTGATTGGTCCGCGTCCCGGCAACATGGCCGCCATTAACCAATCACAAGCCGGGACGTCACGGGAGGCTGGACACGCGCCCATTTTAAAATGGGCGCGTGTCCAGCCTCCCGTGACGTCCCGGCTTGTGATTGGTTGCGCCGCAGTCAACCAATCACAAGCCGGGAGGCTGGACACGCGCGCATTTTAAAATTTTAACATGGGCGCGTGTCCAGCCTCCCGGCTTGTGATTGGTTGACCGCGGCGCAACCAATCACAAGCCGGGACGTCACGGGAGGCTGGACACGCGCCCATTTTAAAATGGGCGCGTGTCCAGCCTCCCGTGACGTCCCGGCTTGTGATTGGTTGCGCCGCGGTCAACCAATCACAAGCCGGGAGGCTGGACACGCGCGCATTTTAAAATTTTAAAATGGGCGCGTGTCCAGCCTCCCGGCTTGTGATTGGTTGACCGCGGCGCAACCAATCACAAGCCGGGACGTCACGGGAGGCTGGACACGCGCCCATTTTAAAATGCGCGCGTGTCCAGCCTTCCGTGACGTCACGGCTTGTGATTGGTTGCGTCTCCCATGTGACTGCGACGCAACCAATCACAAAGCCGGGACGTAATTTTAAAATCCTTAAGGACCTGAAATTACGTCACAGCTTGCTGTGATTGGTTGCGTCTCCCATGTGACTGCGACGCAACCAATCACAACGCCGGAACGTAATTTTAAAATCCTGAAGGACCTGAAATTACGTCACGGCTTGCTGTGATTGGTTGCGTCCCGGTCACATGGGCGGCACGCAACCAATCACAAGCCGGGACTCACGTAAAGGAAAGAAAAGCGCGAATTTTAAACAAAGAACGCTGCCGCTTCCCTCGGTAAGGTGCAGGCTGCGTCGGAGAGGTGAGTATAGCAATATTTTTTATTTTAATTCTCTCTTTTACACATTTTTACATTAATGTTGTTTCGATACCGATACCCGATATCACAAAAATATCGGATCTCGGTATCGGAATTCCGATACAGCAAGTATCGGCCGATACCCGATACTTGCAGTATCGGAATGCTCAACACTAGCCACAACCAATTTTGCGCTCAAAAAGTCAAATGGTGCTCCCTCTCTTCTGAGCTCTGCTGTGCGCCCAAACAGTGGTTTACCCCCACATATGGGGCATCAGCGTACTCAGGATAAATTGGACAACAACTTTTGGGGTCCAATTTCTCCTGTTACCCTTGTGAAAATAAAAACTTGGGGGCTAAAAAATCTTTTTTGTGGAAAAAAAATATTTTTTATTTTCACGACTCTGCATTATAAACTTCTGTGAAGCACTTGGGCATTCAAAGTTCTCACCACACATCTAGATAAGTTCCTTGGGGCGTTTAGTTTCCAAAATGGGGTCACTTGTGGGGGCTTTCTACTGTTTAGGTGCATCAGGGGCTCTGCAAATTCAACATAACGCCCGCAGATCATTCTATCAAAGTCTGCATTCCAAAACGGTGCTCCTTCCCTTCCAAGCTCTGCCATGCGCCCAAACAGTGGTTTATCCCTACACATGGGGTATCAGTTTACTCAGGACAAATTGGACAACAACTTTTGTGGTCCAGTTTCTCTTGTTACCCTTGTGAAAATAATAATTTGGGGGCTAAAGTATCTTTTTTGCGGAAATTTTTTTTTCTTTTCACGACTCTGCATTATAAGCTTCTGTGAAGCACTTGGGCATTCAAAGTTCTCACAACACATCTAGATAAGTTCCTTGGGGGTCTAGTTTCCAAAATGGGGTCACTTGTGGGGGGTTTCTACTGTTTAGGTACATCAGGGGCTCTGCAAATGCAACATATCGCCCGCAGACCATTCTATCAAAGACTGCATTCCAAAATGGCGCACTTTCCCTTCCGAGCTCTGCCGTGCACCCAAACAGTGGTCACCCCCACATGGGGTATCAGTGTACTCATGACAAATTGGACAACAACTTTTCAGGTCCAATTTCTCTTGTTACCCTTGTGAAAATAAAAACTTGGGGGCTAAAAAATCTTTTTTGTGGAAATTTTTTATTTTTTATTTTCACGACTCTGCATTATAAACTTCTGTGAAGCACTTGGGCATTCAAAGTTCTCACCACACATCTAGGTAAGTTCCTTGGGGGGGTCTAGTTTCCAAAATAGGGTCACTTGTGGGGGGTTTCTACTGTTTAGGTACATCAGGGGCTCTGCAAACGCAACATAACGCTTGCAGACCATTCTATCAAAGTCTGCATTCAAAAACGGCACTCCTTCCCTTCCGAGCTCTGCCATGTGCCCAAACAGTGGTTTACCCCCACATATGGGGTATCAGCCTACTCAGCATAAATTGCACAATAAATTTTGCAGTCCAATTTATCCTGTTACCCTTGTGAAAGTAAAAATTTGGGGGTGAAAAATCATTTTTGTGGAAAAAATATGATTTTTTTTATTTTCATGGCTCTACATTATAAACTTCTGTGAAGCAGTTGGGGGTTCATAGTGCTCACAACACATCTAGATAAGCTCTTTGGGGGGTCTAGTTTCCAAAATGGTGTCACTTGTGGGGGGTTTCTACTGTTTAGGTACATCAGGAGCTCTGCAAATGCAACATGATGCCCGCAGACCATCCCATCAAAGTCTGCATTCCAAGCGGTGCTCCTTCCCTTCCGAGCCCCGATGGGTGCCCAAACAGTGCCCCCCCACATATGGGGTATCAGCGTAGTCAGGACAAACTGGTCAACAGATTTTGGGGTCCAATGTCTCCTGTTACCCATGAGAAAATAAAAAATTGCAGGCTAAAAAATCATTTTTGAGGAAAAAAAAAGGATTTTTTATTTTCACGGCTCTACGTTATAAACTTCCATGAAGCACCTGGGGGTTTAAAGTGCTCACCACACATCTAGATAAGTTCCTTAAGGGGTCTAGATTCCAAAATGGGGTCACTTGTGGGGGGTTTCCACTGTTTAGGCACATCAGGAGCTCTCCAAACACGACATGGTGTCCGATCTCAATTCCAGCCAATTCTACATTGAAAAAGTAAAACGGCACTCCTTCACTTCCAAGCTCTGCGGTGCGCCCAAACAGTGGTTTACCCCCACATATGGGGTATAGAAATACTCAGAAGAAATTGCACAACAACTTTTGTGGTCTAATTTCTCCTGTTACCCTTGTCAAAATAAAAATTTGGGGGCAAAATTATCCTTTTTTTTTAGAAAAAATGTGATTTTTTTATTTTCACAGCTCTACGTTATAAACGTCCGTGAAGCACCTGGGGGTTTAACCTCTTCACCCCCAAGGGTGGTTTGCACGTTAATGACCGGGCCAATTTTTACAATTCTGACCACTGTCCCTTTATGAGGTTATAACTCTGGAAAGCTTCAACGGATCCCAGTGATTCTGACATTGTTTTCTCGTGACATATTGTACTTCATGATAGTGGTAAAATTTCCTTGATATTACCTGCGTTTATTTATGAAAAAATGGAAATTTGGTGAAAATTTTGAAAATTTCGCAATTTTCCAACTTTGTATTTTTATGCAATTAAATCACAGAGATATGTCACACAAAATACTTAATAAGTAACATTTCCCACATGTCTAATTTACATCAGCACAATTTTGGAACCAACATTTTTTTTGTTAGGGAGTTATAAGGGTTAAAAGTTGACCAGCAATTTCTCATTTTTTACAACACCATTTTTTTTTTAGGGACCACATCTCATTTGAAGTCATTTTGAGGGGTCTATATGATAGAAAATACCCAAGTGTGACACCATTCTAAAAACTGCACCCTTCAAGGTGCTCAAAACCACATTCAAGAAGTTTATTAACCCTTCAGGTGTTTCACAGGAGTTTTTGGAATGTTTAAATAAAAATGAACATTTACCTTTTTTTCACAAAAAATTTATTTCAGCTCCAATTTGTTTTATTTTACCAAGGGTAACAGGAGAAAATGGACCCTAAAGTTGTTGTACAATTTGTCCTGAGTATGCCGATACCCCATATGTGGGGGTAAACCACTGTTTGGGCGCATGACAGAGCTCGGAAGCGAAGGAGCGCCATTTGACTTTTCAATGCAAAATTGACTGGAATTCAGATGGGACGCCATGTTGCGTTTGGAGAGCCACTGATGTGCCTAAACATTGATACCCCCCACAAGTGAAACCATTTTGGAAAGTAGACCCCCTAAGGAACTTATCTAGAGGTGTGGTGAGCACTTTGACCCACCAAGTGCTTCACAGAAGATTATAATACAGAACCGTAAAAATAAAAAATCATATTTTTTCACAAAAATGATCTTTTCGCCACCAATTTTTTATTTTCCCAAGGGTAAGAGAAGAAATTAGACCCCAAATGTTGTTGTACAGTTTGTCCTGAGTACGCTGATACCCCATATGTGGGGGTAAACCACTGTTTGGGCGAATGGGAGAGCTCGGAATGGAAGGAGCGCCGTTTGACTTTTCAATGCAAAATTGACAGGAATTGAGATGGGACTCCATGTTGCGTTTGGAGAGCCACTGGTATGCCTAAACATTGAAACCCCCCACAAGTGACACCATTTTGGAAAGTAGACCCCCTAAGGAACTAATCTAGATGTGTGGTGAGCACTTTGACCCACCAAGGACTTCACAGAAGTTTATAATGCAGAGCCGTAAAAATAAAACAAACATTTTTTCCCAAAAATTATTTTTTAGCCCCCAGTTTTGTATTTTCCCGAGGGTAACAGGAGAAATTGGACCCCAAAAGTTGTTGTCCAATTTGTCCTGAGTATGCTGATACCCCATATGTGGGGGGGAATCACCGTTTGGGCGCATGGGAGAGCTCGGAAGGGAAGGAGTGATATTTGGAATGCAGACTTAGATGGAATGGTCTGCAGGAGTCACACTGCGTTTGCAGAGCCCCTAATGTACCCAAACAGTAGAAACCCCTGACAAGTGACCCCATATTGGAAACTAGACCCCCCAAGGAACTTATCTAGATGTGTTGTGAGAACTTTGAACCCCCAAGTGTTTCACTACAGTTTATAACGTAGAGCCGTGAAAATAAAAAATCCTTTTTTTCCAACAAAAATTATTTTTTAGCCCCCAGTTTTGTATTTTCCCAAGGGTAACAGGAGAAATTGGACCCCAAACGTTGTTGTCCAATTTGTCCTGAGTACGCTGATACCCCATATGTTGGGGAAAACCGCTGTTTGGGCACACAAGAGAGCTCGGAAAGGAGGGAGCACTGTTTTACTTTTTCAACGCAGAATTGGCTGGAATTGAGATCGGACGCCATGTCGCGTTTGGAGAGCCCCTGATGTGCCTAAACAGTGGAAACCCCCCAATTATAACTGAAACCCTAATCCAAACACATCCCTAACCCTAATCCCAATGGTAACCCTAACCACACCTCTATCCCAGACACACCCCTAACCCTAATCCCAACCCTATTCCCAACCGTAAATGTAATCCAAACCCTAACCCTAACTTTAGCCCCAACCCTAACCCTAACTTTAGCCCCAACCCTAACCCTAATTTTAGCCCCAACCCTAACCCTAACTTTAGCCCCAACCCTAACTGTAGCCTTAACCCTAGCCCCAACCCTATCCCTAACCCTAACCCTAGCCCTAACCCTAGCCCTAACCCTAGCCCTAGCCCTAACCCTAACCCTAGCCCTAACCCTAGCCCTAACCCTAATGGGAAAATGGAAATAAATACATTTTTTTAAATTCTTTAATTTTTCCCTAACTAAGGGGGTGATGAAGGGGGGTTTGATTTACTTTTATAGCGGGGTTTTTTTAGCGGATTTTTATGATTGGCAGCCGTCACACACTGAAAGACGCTTTTTATTGCAAAAAATATTTTTTGCGTTACCACATTTTGAGAGCTATAATTTTTCCATATTTGAGTCCACAGAGTCATGTGAGGTCTTATTTTTTGCGGGACGAGTTGACGTTTTTATTGGTAACATTTTCGGGCACGTGACATTTTGATCGCTTTTTATTCCGATTTTTGTGAGGCAGAATGACCAAAAACCAGCTATTCATGAAATTTTTTTGGGGGAGGCATTTATACCGTTCCGCGTTTGGTAAAATTGATAAAGCAGTTTTATTCTTTGGGTCAGTTCGATTACAGCTATACCTCATTTGTATCATTTTTTTATGTTTTGGCGCTTTTATACGATAAAAACTATTTTATAGAAAAAATCATTATTTTTGCATCGCTTTATTCTGAGGACTATAACTTTTTTATTTTTTCGCTGATGATGCTGTATTGCAGCTCATTTTTTGCGGCACAAGATGACGTTTTCAGCGGTACCATGTTTATTTATATTCGTCTTTTTGATCGCATGTTATTCCACTTTTTGTTTGGCGGTATGAGAATAAAGCGTTGTTTTTTGCCTCGTTTTTTTTTTTTACGGTGTTCACTGAAGGGGTTAACTAGTGATATAGTTTTATAGGTGGGGTTGTTACGGACACGGCGATGCTAAATATGTGTACTTTTATTGTTTTTTTATTTAGATTAAGAAATGTATTTATAGGAACAATATATATTTTTTTTTTATTTTTTTTGGAATTTTTTTTTATTTTTTTTTACACATTGGAATATTTTTTTTTTACACTATAACATTGCCCCAGGGGGGGCATCATGTTATAGTGTAAGATCGGTGATCTGACACTTTGCTGTGCATGGTGTCAGATCACCGATCTGACGTGCACTTTTTCTATGCTTCCCGGCACCTGCTCTGAGCAGGCGCAGTGAAGCCACCTCCCTGCAGGACCCGGATGCCGTGGCAATCTTGGATCCAGGCCTGCAAGGAGGAGGAGGTAAGAGACCCTCGCAGCAACGCGATCACATCGCGTTGCTCCGGGGGTCTCAGGGAAGCCCGCAGGGAGCCCCCTC
Source organism: Ranitomeya variabilis (assembly GCF_051348905.1). NCBI lineage: Eukaryota > Metazoa > Chordata > Amphibia > Anura > Dendrobatidae > Ranitomeya > Ranitomeya variabilis. Next base: position 197,342,874 of record NC_135234.1, on the reverse strand, counting down.
CCTGCGCGATGCTTCCCTATACCGCCGGCACACCACGATCATGTTTGATCGTGGTGTGCCGGAGGTTAATGTGCCGGGGGCGGTCCGTGACCGCTCCTGGCACATAGTGCCGGATGTCAGCAACGATAGGCCGCTGACACCCAGCCGCGATCGGCCGCACTCCCCCCGTGAGCGCGGCCGATCGCTCTGGACATACTATCCCGTCGGTGGTCATACGGGCCCACCCCACCTCGACGGGATAGTACGTCCAATGTCAGAAAGGGGTTAAAGTGCTCACCACACATCTAGATAAGTTCCTTAAGGGGTCTAGTTTCCAAAATGGTGTCAATTCTGGGGGGTTTCCACTATTTAGGCACATCAGGGGCTCTCCAAACGCGACATGGTGTCCGATCTCAATTCCAGCCAATTCTACATTGAAAAAGTAAAACGGCACTCCTTCTCTTCCAAGCTCTGCGGTGTGCCCAAACAGTGGTTTACCTGTTGTGAATTGAACTTTTTGGCTCCCTCTTGTGGTCACTTGCGACATGACACTTTGATTTTCTTTCCCCAGCTTGGTACCCACCTGGTTCGTTAGTCCAGGGGTGTTGCTATTTAAACTCCCTGGATTCTCAGTCTGGTGCCTGGCATCGTTGTAATCAGTTCCTTTCTGTTTGCTCCTGTCTGCTGGTCCTGGTTCTTTGCAAAATAAGCTAAGTCCTGCTTCCTTATTTTTTGGTTATTTGCATTGCTCTTATTTTTGTCCAGCTTGTACTAAATGTGATTCCTGATATTGCTGGAAGCTCTAGGGGGCTGATATTCTCCCCCCGTGCCGTTAGACGGTTCGGGGGTTCTTGAATATTCAGCGTGGAAATTTTGATAGGGTTTTTGCTGACCGTATAAGTCATCTTCCTATATTCTGCTATTAGTCAGTGGGCCTCTCTTTGCTAAAACCTAGTTCATTCTTACGTTTGTCTTTTCTTCTTACCTCACCGTTATTATTTGTTGGGGGCTTGTATCCAACTTTTGGGGTCTTTTCTCTGGAGGCAAGAAAGGTTTATTGTTTCCCTTCTAGGGTTAGTTAGTTCTCCGGCTGGTGCGAGACGTCTAGAACCAACGTAGGTACGTTCCCCGGCTACTGCTATTTGTTGTGCTAGGATCAGTTATACGGTCAGCCTAGTTACCACTGCCCTATGAGCTGGTTTTTTGTGTGTGCAGACTTGGTAATAACCTCTGAGACCCTCTGCCATTGGGGTCATAACAGTATGCCAGGCCAAAAGTAATACTTAATGATTGCAGAAGTGGGATTATAAGAAAGGAAATTCTGAGTTTTTTTTTTTTTTTCTTTCTTCCTCCCCTTTATCTCTGAGTGGCTTGAGCTTGCTGCAGACATGAATGTCCAGACTTTGATTACTAGTGTGGATCAGCTTGCTGCTCGTGTGCAGGGCATTCAAGATTTTGTTTCTTGTAGTCCTATGTCAGAACCTAAAATACCTATTACTGAACTGTTCTCTGGAGACCGATTTAAGTTTAGGAATTTCAGGAATAATTGTAAATTGTTTCTATCTCTGAGACCTCGTTCGTCTGGAGACTCAGCTCAGCAAGTAAAAATTGTTATCTCTTTCTTGCGGGGCGACCCTCAGGATTGGGCCTTCTCGTTAGCGCCAGGAGATCCGGCATTGGCAAATATTGATGCGTTTTTTCTGGCGCTCGGGTTGCTTTACGAGGAGCCCAATCTTGAAATTCAGGCAGAAAAAGCTTTGCTGGCTATCTCTCAGGGCCAGGATAAAGCTGAAGTGTATTGCCAAAAATTTCGGAAATGGTCCGTGCTTACTCAGTGGAATGAGTGTGCTCTGGCCGCAAATTTCAGAAATGGCCTTTCTGAAGCCATTAAGAATGTGATGGTGGGTTTCTCCATTCCTACAAGTCTGAATGATTCCATGGCGCTGGCTATTCAAATTTACCGGCGTTTGCGGGAGCGCAAAGCCGCTAATCCTCTGGTGGTGTTGTCTGAACAAACACCTGATTTAATGCAATGTGGTAGAATTCAGACTAGAAATGAACGGAAAAATCATAGACATCAGAATGGGTTGTGTTTTTACTGTGGTGATCCTACACATGTTATATCAGCATGCTCTAAACGCTTAACAAAGGTGGTTAGTCCTGTCGCCATTGGTAATTTGCAACCTAAATTTATTTTGTCTGTGACTTTAATTTGCTCATTGTCTTCCTACCCTGTTATGGCGTTTGTGGATTCAGGTGCTGCCCTGAGTCTTATGGATTTTTCATTTGCCAAACGCTGTGGTTTTGTTCTTGAGCCGTTGGTAAATCCTATCCCTCTTAGAGGTATTGATGCTACACCATTGGCGGAAAATAAGCCGCAGTTTTGGACACAGGTAACCATGTGCATGACTCCTGAACATCGGGAGGTGATTCGTTTTCTGGTTCTGCATAAAATGCATGATTTGGTCGTTTTGGGTCTACCATGGTTACAGACCCATAATCCAGTTTTGGATTGGAAGGCAATGTCTGTGTCAAGTTGGGGCTGTCAGGGAATTCATGGCGATTCCCCGCCGGTGTCTATTGCTTCCTCTACTCCTTCGGAAGTTCCTGAGTATTTGTCTGATTATCAGGATGTATTCAGCGAGTCCAGGTCCAGTGCTCTTCCTCCTCATAGGGACTGTGACTGCGCTATAGATTTGATTCCGGGTAGTAAATTTCCTAAGGGAAGATTATTTAATCTGTCTGTACCTGAGCATACCGCAATGCGTTCGTATATCAAGGAGTCTCTGGAGAAGGGGCATATTCGTCCATCCTCTTCCCCTCTTGGTGCGGGATTCTTTTTTGTGGCCAAGAAGGACGGATCTTTGAGACCTTGTATAGACTATCGGCTTCTGAATAAAATCACTGTTAAATTTCAGTATCCTTTGCCTCTGTTGTCGGACTTGTTTGCCCGGATTAAGGGTGCCAAGTGGTTCACCAAGATAGATCTTCGTGGTGCGTACAACCTTGTGCGCATTAAGCAGGGAGATGAATGGAAAACTGCATTTAATACGCCCGAAGGTCATTTTGAGTACTTGGTGATGCCTTTTGGGCTCTCTAATGCCCCTTCAGTGTTTCAGTCCTTTATGCATGATATTTTCCGGAAGTACCTGGATAAATTTATGATCGTTTATCTGGATGATATTCTGGTTTTTTCTGATGATTGGGACTCCCATGTAAAGCAGGTCAGGATGGTGTTTCAGGTTTTGCGTGAGAATGCTTTGTTTGTCAAGGGCTCAAAGTGTCTCTTTGGAGTGCAGAAGGTTCCCTTTTGGGGTTTTATTTTCTCCCCTTCTGCGGTGGAGATGGACCCAGTCAAGGTCCGAGCTATTCATGATTGGACTCAACCCACGTCAGTTAAGAGTCTTCAGAAGTTCTTGGGTTTTGCTAACTTCTACCGTCGTTTTATCGCTAACTTTTCTAGCGTTGTTAAACCTTTGACGGATATGACCAAGAAAGGTTCTGATGTTGCTAACTGGGCTCCTGCAGCCGTGGAAGCTTTCCAAGAGCTGAAGCGCCGGTTTACTTCGGTGCCTGTTTTGTGTCAGCCTGATGTCTCACTTCCCTTTCAGGTTGAAGTGGATGCTTCTGAGATCGGTGCAGGGGCCGTTTTGTCGCAGAGAGACCCTGGTTGCTCTATAATGAGACCATGTGCTTTTTTTTCTAGGAAGTTTTCGCCTGCTGAGCGGAACTATGATGTTGGCAATCGGGAGTTGTTGGCCATGAAGTGGGCATTTGAGGAGTGGCGTCATTGGCTCGAGGGTGCTAAGCATCGTGTGGTGGTCTTGACTGATCACAAAAATCTGATGTATCTCGAGTCTGCTAAACGCCTGAATCCTAGATAGGCCCGTTGGTCATTGTTTTTCTCCCGTTTTGACTTTGTGGTCTCGTACCTACCGGGTTCAAAGAATGTGAATGCTGATGCTCTTTCTAGGAGCTTTGTGCCTGACTCTCCTGGAGTCTCAGAGCCAGCTGGTATTCTTAAAGAGGGAGTTATCTTGTCGGCCATTTCTCCGGATTTGCGACGTGTGTTGCAGAGATTTCAGGCTGGTAGACCTGACTCTTGTCCACCTGACAGACTGTTTGTTCCTGATAAATGGACCAGCAGAGTCATTTCCGAGGTTCATTCCTCGGTGTTGGCAGGGCATCCGGGGATTTTTGGCACCAGAGATTTGGTGGCTAGGTCCTTTTGGTGGCCTTCCTTGTCACGGGATGTGCGGTCGTTTGTGCAGTCCTGTGGGACTTGTGCTCGAGCTAAGCCTTGCTGTTCTCGTGCCAGCGGGTTGCTCTTGCCCTTGCCTGTCCCGAAGAGGCCTTGGACACACATTTCCATGGATTTCATTTCAGATCTTCCGGTGTCTCAGGGCATGTCTGTCATCTGGGTGGTATGTGATCGTTTTTCCAAGATGGTCCATTTGGTGTCCTTACCTAAGCTGCCTTCCTCTTCCGATCTGGTTCCTTTATTCTTTCAGAATGTGGTTCGTTTGCACGGCATTCCTGAGAATATCGTGTCTGACAGAGGATCCCAGTTTGTTTCCAGGTTCTGGCGATCCTTTTGTGCTAAGATGGGCATTGATTTGTCGTTTTCATCTGCCTTTCATCCTCAGACTAATGGCCAAACTGAGCGAACAAATCAGACTCTAGAGGCGTATTTGAGGTGTTTTGTTTCTGCAGATCAGGATGATTGGGTGACCTTCTTGCCATTGGCTGAGTTTGCCCTTAATAATCGGGCTAGTTCCGCTACTTTGGTTTCGCCATTTTTCTGCAACTCTGGTTTTCATCCTCGTTTTTCCTCGGGACATATTGAGCCCTCTGACTGTCCTGGGGTAGATTCTGTGGTGGATAGGTTGCAGCGGATTTGGAATCATGTGGTGGACAACTTAAAGTTGTCACAGGAGAAGGCTCAGCGTTTTGCCAACCGCCGCCGCGGTGTGGGTCCCCGACTTCGCGTTGGGGATTTGGTGTGGCTGTCTTCTCGGTTTGTTCCTATGAAGGTCTCCTCTCCTAAATTTAAGCCTCGCTTCATCGGTCCTTATAAGATTTTGGAAATCCTTAATCCAGTGTCCTTTCGCTTGGATCTTCCGGTGTCGTTTGCCATTCACAACGTGTTCCATAGGTCTTTGTTGCGGCGCTACGTTGTGCCGGTGGTTCCTTCTGTTGAGCCTCCTGCTCCGGTGTTGGTTGAGGGCGAGTTGGAGTACGTAGTGGAGAAGATCTTGGATTCTCGTCTCTCCAGACGGAGGCTTCAGTATCTGGTCAAGTGGAAGGGCTATGGTCAGGAGGATAATTCCTGGGTGGTCGCCTCTGATGTTCATGCGGCCGAATTGGTTCGTGCCTTTCACGCTGCTCATCCTGATCGCCCTGGTGGTCTTGGTGAGGGTTCGGTGACCCCTCCTTAAAGGGGGGGTACTGTTGTGAATTGAACTTTTTGGCTCCCTCTTGTGGTAACTTGCGACATGACACTTTGATTTTCTTTCCCCAGCTTGGTACCCACCTGGTTCGTTAGTCCAGGGGTGTTGCTATTTAAACTCCCTGGATTCTCAGTCTGGTGCCTGGCATCGTTGTAATCAGTTCCTTTCTGTTTGCTCCTGTCTGCTGGTCCTGGTTCTTTGCAAAATAAGCTAAGTCCTGCTTCCTTATTTTTTGGTTATTTGCATTGCTCTTATTTTTGTCCAGCTTGTACTAAATGTGATTCCTGATATTGCTGGAAGCTCTAGGGGGCTGATATTCTCCCCCCGTGCCGTTAGACGGTTCGGGGGTTCTTGAATATTCAGCGTGGAAATTTTGATAGGGTTTTTGCTGACCGTATAAGTCATCTTCCTATATTCTGCTATTAGTCAGTGGGCCTCTCTTTGCTAAAACCTAGTTCATTCTTACGTTTGTCTTTTCTTCTTACCTCACCGTTATTATTTGTTGGGGGCTTGTATCCAACTTTTGGGGTCTTTTCTCTGGAGGCAAGAAAGGTCTATTGTTTCCCTTCTAGGGTTAGTTAGTTCTCCGGCTGGCGCGAGACGTCTAGAACCAATGTAGGTACGTTCCCCGGCTACTGCTATTTGTTGTGCTAGCATCAGTTATACGGTCAGCCTAGTTACCACTGCCCTATGAGCTGGTTTTTTGTGTGTGCAGACTTGGTAATAACCTCTGAGACCCTCTGCCATTGGGGTCATAACATTTACCCCCACATATGGGGTATCCAAGTACTCAGGAGAAATTGCACAACAACTTTTGTGGTCTAATTTCTCCTGCTACCTTTGTAAAAATACGAATTTGTGGGGAAAAGATCATTTTTGTGTTAACAAATGCGATTTTTTATTTTCACGGCTCTACTTTATAAACTTCTGTGAAGCTCTCGGGGGCTCAAAGTGCTCACCACACATCTAGATAAGTTCCTTAAGGGGTCTAGTTTCCAAAATGGTGTCACTTGTGGGGGGTTTCCACTGTTTAGGCACATCAGGGGCTCTCCAAACGCGACATGGTGTCCGACCTCAATTCCAGGCAATTCTGCATTGAAAAAGTCAAACGGCGCTCCTTCTCTTCCAAGCTCTGCGGTGTGCCAAAACAGTGGTTTACCCCTACATATGGGGTATCGGCATATTCAGGAGAAATTGCCCAACAAAATTTATGGTTAAATTTCTGTTTTTACACTTGTGAAAATAAAAAAAAATTGTTCTGAAATAAAATGTTTGCAAAAAAAAGTTAAATGTTCATTTTTTCATTCCACATTGTTTCAGTTCCTGTGAAGCACGTAAAGGGTTAATAAACTTCTTGAATGTGGTTTTGAGCACCTTGAGGGGTGCAGTTTTTTGAATGGTGCCACACTTGGTTATTTTCTATCATATAGACCCCTCAAAATGACTTCAAATGTGATGTGGTCCCTAAAAAAAAATCTCTGTCCTCCGGAGTACACGCCAGCGCAAGGCAATATTGCCTTGCGCAGGCATGTACTCCGGAGGACAAAGAATGAACTTCAATCCAATATTGCGGCCAGCATGCAGCCAGCGGGTAAGGAAAGGGTGAATCAAACACCCAAAAACCCCGCCCATATGACCCAAAACTGGTCCTGCCAAATTCAGGTGACAGGTTCCCTTTAACACTTTTATTTTCTTAAGTATTTTTACTTTTCAGAACTTTTAAACACTTATGTAAATAATTTGCACAGCACTGTATTTTTACTTTGAATTTTATTTTTATATATATCATGATTTGCATTAATAAACAAAATAAAGAATCTTGCAATTTTCACACCTGCACATGGTCTTTTTTAAACTCCTGCTTTTTGTCCTGTAATCCCTTGACCTCCAAGTCTTCACGTTCATGACCAGGCCAAATTTTACAATTCTGTCTAATGTTACTTCATGTGGTAATAACTCTGGAATGCTTTAAGGTATCCCAGTAATTCTAAGATTGTTTTTTGTGACACATTGTACTTTAAGCTAGAGGTAAATTTAGGTTGTTATTTCTAATGTTTATTTTGGAAAATTTGGTGAAAATGTTGCAATTTTCAAATTCCTAATTTGTGTGCCTTTAAACCAGATATTTATTAACTAATTTGTGTGATATAACTACACTGTGTGCAGAATTATTAGGCAAGTTGTATTCTGATCACATGATACTTTTTATATATGTTGTCCTACTCCAAGCTGTTCAGGCTTGAGAGCCAACTACCAATTAAGTAAATCAGGTGATATGCATCTCTGTAATGAGGGGTGTTGACTAATGACATCAAAACCCTATATAAGGTGTGCTTAATTATTAGGCAACTTCCTTTCCTTTGGCAAAATGGGTCAGAAGAGAGATTTGACGGCCTCTGAAAAGTCCAAAATTGTGAGATGTCTTGCAGAGGGATGCAGCAATCTTGAAATTGCCAAACTTTTGAAGCGTGATCAACGAACAATCAAGCGTTTCATGGCAAATAGCCAACAGGGTCGCAAGAAGCGTGTTGGGCAAAAAAGGTGCAAACTAACTGCCCATGAATTGAGGAAAATCAAACGTGAAGCTGCCAAGATGCCATTTGCCACCAGTTTTGCCATATTTCAGAGCTGCAACGTTACTGGAGTAACAAAAAGCACAAGGTGTGCGATACTCAGGGAGATGGCCAAGGTAAGGAAGGCTGAAAAACGACAACCTTTGAACAAGAAACATGAGATAAAATGTCAAGACTGGGCCAAGAAATATCTTAAGACTGACTTTTCAAAGGTTTTATGGACTGATGAAATGAGAGTGACTCTTGATGGGCCAGATGGATGAGCCAGAGGCTGGATCAGTAAAGGGCAGAGAGCTCCACTCCGACTCAGATGCCAGCAAGGTGGAGGTGGGGTACTGGTATGGACTGGTATCATCAAAGATGAACTTGTGGGACCTTTTCGGGTTGAGGATGGAGTAAAGCTCAACTCCCAGACCTACTGCCAGTTTCTGGAAGACAACTTCTTCAAGCAGTGGTACAGGAAGAAGTCGGTATCGTTCAAGAAAAACATGATTTTCATGCAGGACAATGCTCCATCACATGCCTCCAACTACTCCACAGCGTGGCTGGCCAGTAAAGGTCTCAAAGAAGAAAAAATAATGACATGGCCCCCTTGTTCACCCGATCTGAACCCCATAGAGAACCTGTGGTCCCTCATAAAATGTGAGATCTACAGGGAGCGAAAACAGTACACCTCTCGGAACAGTGTCTGGGAGGCTGTGTTGGCTGCTGTACGCAATGTTAACAGATCAAGCAACTGACAGAATCTATGGATGGAAGACTGTTGAAAGAAAGGTGGCTATATTGGTCACTAATTTTGGGGGGTTTTGTTTTTGCATGTCAAATGTTTATTTCTAAATTTTGTGCAGTTATATTGGTTTACCTGGTGAAAATAAACAAGTGAGATGGGAATTTATTTGGTTTTTATTAAGGTGCCTAATAATTCTGCCAGTAATAGTTACCTGCACAAACAGATATCCTCCTAAGATAGCCAAATCTACAAAAACCCCACTCCAACTTCCAAAAATATTAAGCTTTGATATTTAGGAGTCTTTTGGGTTGATTGAGAACATAGTTGTTGATCAATAATAAAAATAATCCTCTACAATACAACTTGCCTAATAATTCTGCACACAGTGTATTATTTACCACATGTCTACTTTTATATCAGCATCATTTTTGAAGCATATTTTTTTTTTGTTAGGAAGTTAGAAGGGTTAAAAGTTTATCAGCAATTTTTAATTTTTCCCCCAAAATTTTCAAAACAAACTTTTTAGAGACCACCCAAAAGTGACACCATTTTAAAAATGGCATCTCTCAAAGTGCTCAAAACCACTTTCATGAAGTCTATTGACCCTTCAAATGCTTTATAGGAATTAGTATAGGATAGTAATAACTACCGCGCTACTCCATATACAAGTTCTATCGTGAGTGGTGAATCCGGGTAATGTCAGGAATAAAAGTGGAGACTTACTGCAGTTGTGCCAGAGATCCGGATTGGACTTCAGGTGCTGGTTGGAGAATGTGGTAGTCCAGGTACTTGTTAGAGGATGTGGTGGTCCTGGGGTACGTTTTTCCACTAGTTATAAAATAATTTGATTAATAGAGTTTAGTGGGGCTTGATAGTGACCCTGTTGGGCGAAATGGTGCGTGTACCAATGGAATTACTTGGGTCACAACAGATGGTAAATATTTAGATGGTATGGTTCGTGGACCCTCCGTGTGGGAAGTTCACCAGTGGGGATCGAATAAATAAAAGACACCAGAAAACACCACAAGTGACACCATTTAGGAAACTACACCTCTGCACTCATCTTGAGGTGTAGTAAAACATTTGTAACCCTCAGGCAATATACAGAATTGTATAGGATTGGGCTTAATAAATGGAAAATTACCATTTTTTTCTTCTAAAATGTTGCTTTGGCCTCAAGTTTTTAATTTGCAAATGGAACAATAGGAGAAAATTAATGGTAAGATTTGTTGCACAATTTCTTCTGAGTACGCCAATACCCTATATGTGGTCGAAAACTACTTTTCAGGCACAGTCCAAAGCTCAGAATTAAAGAAGTGCCATATTGGAGTTCAGATTTTGCTGGAATGATTTGAGGGTGCAATGTCAGAGAGCCCCTGAGGAACGAGGACAGCAGAACCCTCTTTAAGTAACCTAATTTTACAAACTAAACCAATTCATTCATTCAGTGAGCATGTTGACACCACGTGTGCCTCACAGAATTTTATACCATTGGTGGGGGAAGAAAAAATGATTACATTTTAACAATAAAATGTTGTTTAAGCCCCAAGTTTTTATTTTTATAAGGGCTAGTTGGAAAAAATAGACCTCATAGTTTGTTGTGCAATTACTACTGAGTGAGCCAATACCCTACATGTAATCGAGAAATGCTTTTCAGGCACAGTGCAAAGCTCAGAAGGGAAGGAGCACCATATTATATTGTAGATTTTGATGTTATGGTTTGCTGGTGCCATAACCTACGGGAAGAGCCACTGAGGTGCCAGAACAGCAGAACCCACCACCATAATTTACACTATTTTACAAATTACACCTCTCAATGAGTTCATTTACGGGTGCAGTGATCATATTGGCAACATGGGTGTGTCATAGAATTTTATACCATTGGGCAGAAAAAAGAAGAAAAGAAAAAATAATTACCTTTTTATCACAAAAATGTTGTTTTATTGCCAGATTTTACATTTTCAGCCTGGGAAATAGATAAAAATGGCACCAAAATGTGCCACACAATATCTGCTGAACATAGCAATACCCAATATGTGGCTGCACAGTACCGTTTAGCCACAAGGTGAGACTCGGGAGTGATGGAGAGCTATTTGACTCTTGGTGAACAAATGATCCAAAATGGATTTTGCTGGGAAATATGTAAATTCGGACATATTGCGGACATCCCCACTATCATCATGGGCGATTTCAACATCCCCATTGACACTTCCCTCTCAGCTGCCACTAAACTTCTATCTCTCACTTCCTCCTTCGGCCTCACTGAATGGTCTTCTGCAGCCACTCACAAAGATGGTCACACACTGGACATCATCTTCACCCGCCTCTGCTCCCTATCTAACCTCTCTAACTCATCTCTTCCACTCTCTGACCACAACCTTATCACATTCTCATCTCTCTCCACTCCATGTCTACAATCCCCACCCCACAAACTTTCACACCCTCGCAGAAATCTTAAACATCTTGACCTACATTCATTCTCCAAATCCCTACTCCCTCTCACAGACATAAGTTCCATACACAATGCGGATGACGCTGCCGCTCTATATAACACCACAATAGCTGTAGCTTTGGAATCAGCTGCCCCACTTACACATACCAAAGCTCGCAAAATCAACAGACAGCCCTGGCACACCAGCCTGACCAAAGAACTGAGGCGAGCTTCCAGGGCTGCTGAGCGCAGATGGAAAAGATCCCACTCCAACGACCACTTCATCGCATTCAAACAGTCCCTCACTACTTTCAAGACCACACTCACCACAGCTAAACAAACCTACTTCTCATCTCTCATATCCTCCCTGTCTCACAACCCTAAACACTTTCAATTCTCTCCTCCATCCCCCAGCACCTCCTCCCTCCCCACTTATTTCAGCTGAAGACTTTGCCTCATTTTTCAAGCAGAAGATTGATAGCATCAGAGACAGTTTTGGTCAACAAGCCCCAGAGCCCTTCCTCCCGACTTCCCAGCCCTCCACCTCCAAAACCAACTTCTCCACCATTACAGAAGATCAACTCTCCACTCTACTCTCAAGATCGCATCTCACCACCTGTGCACTTGACCCACTCCCATACCACTTCATCCCAAACCTCACCAAAGTCTTCATCCCAACCCTAACCCATCTCTTCAACCTATCACTAACAACTGGTGTTTTCCCCTCAAGCTTTAAACATGCCTCCATCACACCTATCCTCAAAAAGCCCTCTCTTGACCCATCCTCTGTATCTAGCTATCGCCCTATATCACTTCTCCCTTATGCCTCAAAACTACTGGAACAACACATCTACCTTGAACTGTCCTCCCATCTCTCTTCTTGCTCCCTCTTTGACCGCTTACAATCTGGCTTCCGGTCAAACCACTCCACTGAAACTGCCCTAACTAAGGTCACCAACGACCTCTTAACCGCCAAGAGCAAGCGACACTACTCTGTTCTCCTCCTCCTCGGCCTGTCGGCTGCCTTTGACACAGAGGACCATTCCCTATTATTACAGACCCTCTCATCCCTTGGCATCACAGACTTGGCCCTATCCTGGATCTCATCATACCTAACAGACCGGACATTCAGCGTCTCCCACTCACACACCACCTCCTCACCTCGCCCCCTATCTGTCGGAGTCCCGCAAGGTTCAGTCCTTGGGCCCCTGCTCTTCTCCATTTACACCTTTGGCCTGGGACAGCTCATAGAATCTCATGGCTTTCAGTATCACCTCCATGCTGATGACACACAGATCTACATCTCTGGACCAGATATCACCTCCCTACCAGAATCCCTCAATGTCTGTCCACTATTTCATCCTTCTTCTCCACTAGATTTCTGAAACTTAACATGGACAAAACAGAATTCATCATCTTTCCCCCATCTCACGCGACCCCCCCAACGAACCTAACCATTACAGTAAATGGCTGCCCATTCTCCCCAGTCCCACAATCTCGCTGCCTCGGGGTAATCCTTGACGCTGATCTCTCCTTCAAACCACATATCCAAGCCCTTTCCACTTCCTGCCGACTTCAACTCAAAAATATTTCACGAATCCGTTCATTCCTCAACCAAGAATCTAAGAAAACCCTAGTCCATGCCCTCATCATCTCTCGCCTTGACTACTGCAACCTCCTGCTCTGTGGCCTCCCCTCGAACACTCTCGCACCCCTCCAATCTATTCTAAACTCTGCTGCCCGACTAATCCACCTGTCCCCCCGCTATTCCCCGGCCTCTCCCCTCTGTCAATCCCTCCACTGGCTCCCCATTGCCCAGAGACTCCAGTACAAAACCCTAACCATGACATAAAAAGCCATCCACAACCTGTCTCCTCCATACATCTGTGACCTCGTCTCCCAGTACTTACCTACACGCAACCTCCGATCCTCACAAGATCTCCTTCTCTACTCCCCTCTTATCTCCTCTTCCCACAATCGCATACAAGATTTCTCTCGCATATCACCCCTACTCTGGAACCCTCTACCACAACACATCAGACTCTCGCCTACCATCGAAATCTTCAAAAAGAACCTGGAGACCCACCTCTTCCGACAAGCCTACAACCTGCAGTAACCACCGATCAACCAAACGACGAGCTCTATCCTCACCTACTGTATTCTCACCAATCCCTTGTAGATTGTGAGCCTTCACGGGCAGGGTCCTCACTCCTCCTGTACCAGTTATGACTTGTATTGTTTAAGATTATTGTACTTGTTTTTATTATGTATACCCCTCCTCACATGTAAAGCGCCATGGAATAAATGGCGCTATAACAATAAATAATAATAATAATAATTCAAGGCCTGCCCTGCTAGCAATTCATATGCACACCAATAAACCTTTGAACCCACATACTGGATGGGCCCCTGAAAATCCACTTCACAATATGCATTTTGTACTCTGTACTCCTTTGTTTTACACATTGGCAGCAAGGCCAGCTCTTCTGCATAGTCAGTCATATGCACCCCATTACGCCTTGGAACCCACATACTGGATGGGCCCATGAAAACCCACTTCACAATATGCATTTTGTACTCCGTACTCCTTTGTTTTACACATTGGCAGCAAGGCCAGCTCTTGCATAGTCAGTCATATGCACCCCATTACGCCTTGGAACACGCATACTGGATGGGCCCATGAAAATCCACTTCACAATATGCATTTTGTACTCCGCACTCCTTTGTTTTACATATTGGCAGCAAGGCCAGCCCTGCTGCATAGTCAGTTATATGCACTCCATTACACCTTGGAATCCACATACTGGATGGGCCCATGAAAATCCACTTCACAATATGCATTTTGTGCTCCGTACTCCTTTGTTTTACACGTTGGCAGAAAGGCCAGCTCTGCTGCATAGTCATATGCACCCCATTACGCCTTGGAACCCACATACTGGATGGGCCCATGAAAATCCACTCGTATTTTTTAATGGTATGATGGTTCTCTCTTTGCAGAATTATTTACAGGAGAAAATGGCAATTTTATTTGCCATGTTTTTAACACTAAGGTTCAGATACAGCTTTAAATAAGGCTAATACTTGCAATACAACTCAATTTTATTTCAAACTACAAAATTCAAGGAATAGTATGATTGAATAGTGTGAGTGCGTACACTTTTAGTGTGAGTGCGTACACTTTTATATATGTTAACATACTAAGGTTAATAATTACATATAAGGATTAAATACATATAGTGATTACGTATATATGAAGATTAACTACATACAGTATACTTACATCATCCACAAGAGGCTTTTAAACATAATCCGTCTGGAATATCAGAGAAGCAAGACCAAGACAGAGAACCCCTTGGAGATTACCAACACTGCATAGGGGTCCCCAATTATGCAGGTATCAGCACACTGTACATGTTCAGGTACCCCAGTTTTGGCGTCTGTCTTAAGGTACCTTCACACGAAACCACTTTGTAACGATATCGCTAGCGATCCGTGACGTTGCAGCGTCCTCGCTAGCGATATCGTTGTGTTTGACACGCAGCAGCGATCAGGATCCTGCTGTGATGTCGCTGGTCGCTGAATAAAGTCCAGAACTCTATTTGGTCATCCGATCGCCGTGTATCGTTGTGTTTGAAAGCAAAAGCAACGATACCAGCGATATTTTACACTGGTAACCAGGGTAAACATCGGGTTACCAAGCGCAGGGCCGCGCTTAGTAACCCGATGTTTACCCTGGTTACCAGCGTAAAAGTAAAAAAAACAAACAGTACATACTCACCTGCGCGTCCCCCAGCGTCTGCTTCCTGACACTGACTGAGCGCCGGCCCTAAAGTGAAAGTGAAAGCACAGCGGTGACGTCACCGCTGTGCTGTTAGGGCCGGAGCTCAGTCAGTTTCAGGAAGCAGACGCTGGGGGACGCGCAGGTGAGCATGTACTGTTTGTTTTTTTTACTTTTACGCTGGTAACCAGGGTAAACATCGGGTTACTAAGCGCGGCCCTGCGCTTAGTAACCCGATGTTTACCCTGGTTACCCGGGGACCTCGGCATCGTTGGTCGCTGGAGAGCGGTCTGTGTGACAGCTCTCCAGCGACCAAACAGCGACGCTGCAGCGATCGGCATCGTTGTCGCTATCGCTGCAGCGTCGCTTCGTGTGAAGGTACCTTTAGTCATGTTTCTCTGGTCTTATATAGTGATTTACACTATGTAGTAACTAGTTTCACCCACACCTTCAATTGGCCAGCTTTCAAGATTGTATGAAACTAAGATATCATGGAATCATCAGATGAGGGGCCATAAACCCCTAGAAAATAAAATCCACAAGGATTTAGATCAAACCATCACAGGCAGAGTGAATAAACAAACATTTCTCAAGATTGTGTCACTATGAGCATTGTCTGTCGCATCTGTAAATGTTTTACAAGAAATGCAGCTATGTGATTGTCTGAATGCATTCGGTATACAGTATTTTAATCTGAATTCCAAATCGCCATTTGTATTTTTGCCATTTGTACATTTTAGGCAGCCAAAGTTATCACTCTCAAGGAGAGAAACTAATATAGTTGACAATGAAATATTTGTAATGAACTACTGAGCCAAACTAACAGCATTGCTTTATCAAATTTATATGAAGTTTACTGTGTCCAATGTGAGCAACCAGGCAGCACAAAAAGGAGCTTTTCAAGTGAGTTCTTTAAGGTACACAAATGTTATGAAGCCTTTGCCAACAAGGATGTGGTTTCACCAATGGGTGGAACCATTTTTAAAAATATACTATTGCCATCACAGCCCCCTTGCTCAAAATTCTGTGGCCTATAAAAGTACAGAAAACGTTTACCCAGGTCATGTTGTCAGAGATAAGGAAGAGACATTGCAGGAGACAGAGTTAAGAAGTAGGCCCAATATAATGCCCAATTCCTCAATGTGGGGTCCTTTTTTACTAAATAAAATAGTGCCATCACTGCCCCCTTGCCCAAAATTCACCGTACAGAGCACGTTCACCCTGGTGATCTAGTGTCAGTTAAAGGACACATTGCAAGAGACAGAGTAAAGAAGTAGGCCCAATGTAATGTAATGCCCAATTCCCCAATGTGGGGTCCTTTTCTTACTAAATAAAATAGTGCCATCACAGCCCCCTTCCCCAAAATGCACCGGCCTATAACAGTGCAGAGCACGTTCACCCTGGTCGTCTAGTGGTTCTGGATGATGAGGATGAGGATAAGGAGGAGGATAACAACAAACAGACAAAGTCTGGAAGCATATACCTGTGTGTTGCTGTGAAGAGGTGCATGAGAATACACCTCCCCAAAAGAGAGAATGTATTTGAAGTTATGTTTTGCTGTTTTCACTTGGTGGTGTACAGAAGTCTTTCCCAATCCAGCCCTTGTTCATTTCTATAAGAGTCAGCCTGTCAGCATTTTCAGTTGACAGGCAGATGAGTTTATCTGTTATAATTCCACCAGCGGCACTAAAAACCCGCTCTGACAGAACGCTATCAGCAGGGCAGGCCAGGACCTCCAAGCCGTAGAGAGCCAGTTCATGCCACGTGTGCAGCTTAGATACCCAATAATTAAAAGGCACAGAGGAATCACAGAGGACGTTTGCACGATCTGCAAGGTACTCCCTCACCATCTTCCCAAACAATGCACTTCTTGTGACAGCACCCCTTGCCTCTGTGCCATCACGATGGGAGGGTCTGAGAAAACTGTCCCAGAACTTTGCCATTGTTTCCCTGCCTGAGCTGGATTGTACTTCTGTCTCTCTCGCTTGGACTCCTTGGTTGTACAACAAACTCTGACGTCTGCTGCCAGCGTTCTCACATGGGAATTTTCTAAGTAATTATGCTACAAGGGCCCTCTTGTACTGAAACATATTAGTACACCTCTCTGCCTCTGGTAGAAGAGATTGAAAGTTCTCCTTGTAGCGTGGGTCTAGAAGTGTCACCAACCAGCAATGAGTATCACCCAAAATTTTTATAATATGAGGGTCACGTGAAACGCAGTGCAACATAAAGTCAGCCATGCGTGCCAGACTGCTAACAGGCAAGACTTCTGTGTCCTCAATGACAGGATGATTGACCATGCTGTCTTCCTCATCCTCATCCTCCTCCTCCTCCCTGTCCTCAGGCCATCCCGCTGAACAGAAGGTATGACAGCTGTGTTTGTAGTACCGTCTATAGCGAATGAAAGTAGCTCCTGTTCTTCCTCCTCCTCCTCATTGTCTACCATTCCACGTTGACCCAAAATCCACACAACAGAATGACTACAGGGTCAAAATAATATATAAAAAGATTATAATTTATTAGTTAAAATGACCAAAACATTAGGTCAACCAACAAATCAAATACCAACGTATAAGAGGGAAATATGCAAAAAGATTGAAAATACATTATGGAATGTTGTACATGTCAGAAAAGACCGGGACATTGGGAGATAATTGAGGCAGAAAACTATAACCTCACATATGGGCGAAAATACAATTACACCGTATGGACCCTGGATCAAGGGTTTACTGCCCTACCGTGCCCATGCTCAATGCCGTAGTGAATCCCCACAGCTCATGCTAGTATAAGGTAACCGCCACACTATCATATCATAACCATAATTACCTGAGAATAGGCGATACCAGGCACCAATCTCCCAATGACCCGGTCCGTCCGCCCCGACGCGCGTTTCGGACCTTCCTTCTTCCAAGGGGGCCTGCTATCCCATGACATGTCCCACCTTATATACCTACACCGCAGAATGCCGGCCAGCAAAGTGTGGCCGCCAACTGGAAGTTGCAAACCCGACCGGAAGTGATGCGCACATCTCCCCGGCAACCACGACGCCGGCTGGCGTCGGCGTCACGTGATGGCAGGTCCTGCAAGGACACCGCCCACCATGAAGAGACGCCAAAAGCCGTCCGGGGGTGCAGAGCCAGGGAGACAGGCGCGTACAGGTACGGGAGCGCCACTTACCACAGCAGCACAGAAATAGGTGTGATCACCTGGTGCAGCCCCTGTTAAACCCAAACTACATCACTAGGTAAAGAATGTATAAGATTATCACAGATAAAAGATGGGAAACAAGGCAAAAACCAAACATAACAAAAAACCAATATTACACCAGAAACAACACCAAACAGCATATCACTGAATCACAGATGACTCAATAAATGGCAAGATGAATGGACACTATCACATGAGGTAATATCCATTAATTTTCATAATGTCTTCAATAGGATTATCTCCATCACTTGTCCCTTAGTATTGACACCAGATCTTCAGTCGGATAGGAATATAACGGAGACATTAAAAAACTACAATAAAAATATATAAAACAGTTAAAACCAAAACGCAGGGTAACACTTACAATGACCACAGGGCCCAAAGTGCAGATAATCACTAATAAACAGATGGGTGATACACAGAGGATGGGTAATCATAAGAATGGAGCAAAGCTTACATTTTCATTGAGCCCAGATGGATGGATCGTGTTCAAGGTCCAAATCCATCTGGACTCTAATTGAGCCAAATGCTTTGAAATCCCCCCACCGCGGATACCGGCATCAATTTTATCAATCCCGCGGAATCTAAGGAGGGCACTGTCACAGTTATGGCAATCCCTAAAGTGGCGGGGAGGGGTTTTTAACAAGGATGTGTCAGATTCCGTAACTGCCGTCGTAATGCCACGTACGTGCTCCCTAACCCATATTTTAAACTGCCGTGTCGTCATGCCCACATAAATTTTACCGCACGGGCATACGGCATAGTATATTACATCTCTGTCAGTGCACGTAATCCATTTTTTTTATATTAAACTGACAATAAGCACGCAACGCATTGGCCACAGGGAGCACACCCATACGTCCCGGCCATTTTATCCAGAATGGTGGTAGTTATCTCACTTACATAGTGACTATGGACCAAATGGTCACGTAAATTCCTGGATCGCCTTGCTGTGATGGATGCCCTCTCAGGGAGAAATCTAGAAATTACCGGATCCGCTTTCAGAATGTGCCAAGATCTCTCCAGCGCCCTTCTCATATGGGGGAAGTGAGAATGGAATTTAGTAACAAAGCGAACTATCTCATCCCTACTTTTATCCCTCCTAGTTTCATAGAGCAATGCTCCTAATAGCCAGTTTCCTACTGCACACTGATGAGGGGCAAATACCCCGAAACAGCTGTCTGTGGATGGATACCATGTTTTGGCATAGGTGGTTTTCCTTTATTGGATGCTGCCCTTCCCGTGGTTGTTCCTTCCCGGTGAAAGACCTGGCTATTCATTGCTTGCGTTGAGATACACATGATGGTGTCTCCGCAGCTTTTCTACATGCATTTGCATATTTCCCTTTAGGGATGGGGGCAGTGTTCTGGATCACTGCGTTGAGAAACACGTGATGGTGTCTCCGCAGTGTTGGATGTTTTGATCTCCCCGAGGTCATTCATCCTTATGTTAATAGTCTTTTCTAAAATGGACAGACAGCGTACTTTCACTAGCAGATCCGGCAGCTCCGGGTAGCTTTTCAGAAAACGTTGAACCACGAGGTTAAGCACATGGGCCAAGCAAGGTACGTGTGTGAGCTCACCTTGCCTCAGAGCCGCCACCAGGTTACGGCCATTGTCACATATGACCATGCCTGGCTGTAGGTTCACAGTGTCATCCAAACATCTGACTGATCTTTCAGCGCTGTCCACAACTCTTCTGCATTGTGCGGTTTGGTTTGTCACCTATGCAGATTAGCTTCAGCACAGCCTGTTGCCGCTTGGCTGAGGCAGTGCTGCAGTGCTTCCAACTTCTGACTGATGTGTTGATTTCTGAGATGGAGGATAAAGAGGAGGAGAAGGAGGAGCTGCAGGAGCTGTAGACTGTGGGGGCAACCCTGATTGACGTAGGGCCAGTAATCTTCGGCGTGGGGAGGATGTGTTCCATCCCAAGGTCCGACTGGGTCCCGGCTTCCACTATGTTAGCCTAGTGTGCCGTCAGTGAGATGTACCGTCCCTGCCCACAAGCACGTGTCCACGTGTCCGTGGTTAGGTGGACTTTCCCTGTAACAGCATTGCTGAGGGCACGGGTAATGTTGTAAGACACATGCTGGTGTAATGCCGGTACGGCACACCGGGAGAAATAGTGGTGACTGGTGACTGAGTACCTTGGGATGGCCGCCGCCATCAGGTTGCGGAAAGCTTCTGTCTCAATGAGCCTAAAAGGCAATATTTTGAGCGCAAGCAGAAGAGAAATGTTAGAATTTAGGACTGTGGCCTGTGGAGCGTTTGCTGGGTATTTCCGCCTGAGTTCCAAAGACTTGGGTATAAACAACTGAAGGCTGTGCTGGGACAAGGACGTGGATGGGCTTGATGATGGTGCTGCTTGACTGTGGGCAGCAACAGGTGCAGGGCTAGAGGTATCTTCACATGCACGGTGGACTGGGGATTGGCTTCACCTTCTACGTAAAACAGTGGAAGAAGCAGAGGTGTCACCTGCAGACAGTTTTCCTGGAGCCTGGGGTTTGGCCCACAAAGTCGGGTGCTTTGCTGCCATGTGCCTGATCATGCTGGTGGTGGTCAGGCTGGTTGTTTTGCTACCCCTGCTGATACGGGCATGGAAGGTGCAGCAAATCGCCTGTTTGGGGTTATCGGCAGAGTCTTTAAAAAATAACCAGACTCGGGAAGATCTAACAGTTGGCATGGCAGCTTCACTCATGTTGGTGTTACGGGGAACAGATGCACACCTTCTGTCTGTGGTCACCACACTGCTTCTTCCTGCCTGTTGGGGGGATATGCCTCCTTCCCCATTTATGCTGCTGTCCTCACTATGCATGTCCTCCTGCCAGGTTGGGTCAGTCACTATGTCATCCAGCACCTCGTCTTCCATATCCGCACCCTACTCCTCCTCCTGACTGTGTCTCATCATAGTCCACCTCTTCTGACACTTTTCCACCATTGCCTTCGTGTGACCGGGGCTGGTCAAAGCTTTGGGCAGCCCTACATGCGATCTCATCTGTACCCACTTCAAGTTGACTGGACCAAGAGTCCGGAATCTTGAAATGGAAAACTGACCAGCTCTTCAGAGTGTCCAAGTGTGGGATCAGTTGTCTCAGGGCGCTCGGCATGGTGGGAGGAAGGAGGATCAGGGTGAGGAATATACTGCTACTCAGACTTGACTGTGTGGAAGACATGGTGGTGGTGGTGGCTAAGTGACTGGACGCATTATCTGCTCTCCAACCAACAACAGTTTCACACTGCTCTGGCTTCAATAGTGGTGTGCTGCGGTCCCCTAGAAATTGGGACAGGAAGGTCAAGCGAGAAGGTATGGGTCTTTGATGTGGCCCACTTTCACCTTGGCCACTGCCTCGTCCTCTGCATGCACCATCAGCATCACGTCCACTTCCCCATCCCTTGACCATTGCCTTGCCCATTTTAAATGGACTACTGCATTATTTCAAAAGCTCAACACAAATGTATTTATTTGGAGCTAAATGATATCTGATCAGTATGCCTGCAAAGCTACGATTTTTCAAACACAAACACCAGGCCTCAGCCTGACATAACAGACTGTATTAAATTTTTTGGGGCTTTTTTACTGAATTTAAAACCCCAAAAAAGAGTGGCACAAGGCTAGCACACAGAACTATGCTACGTATGCCTGCTGAAATACGATTTTTCTAAACCAGATACAACAGAACTCAGCCTGACATAACAGACTGTATTAACTTTTTTTAGGGTTTTGTATAATTTTTTTTAAAAAAAGAACAAGGCTAGCACACAGAACTATGAAACTTATGCCCGTCAAGCTACGATTTTTCAATCACAGATACAACAGTCCTCAGTCTGACATAACAGACTGTCTTAAATTTTTTGGGGGGTTTTGTAGAGTTTTTTAAATGCAAAATAGTGCTGTATATAAGTAGAGTAACAGACACCAAAACAGTGGAAAACCAGCCTAAAATGCCCAATCTTGGTGTACGCAGATATATGAGGCCTGCCACCGAAATATCACACTGCCAAATATGTGGCCTGTATTTTTTTTTCAATGCTGAATAGTGCTGTATATAAGTAGAGTAACAGACGGCAAAAAAAGGGGGAACTGGCCTACAATGCCCAAGCTTGGAGAATGCAGATATATGAGGCCTGTCACAGAAATACCACACTGCCAAATATCTGGCCTGTATTTTTTTAAATGCAAAATAGTGCTGTATATAAGTAGAGTCACAGACAGCAAAAACAGTGGAAAACCTGAAAATGCCCAAACTTGGAGCACGCAGATTTATGAGGCCTTTTTTGTTTTTTGGTGAATTTAAAACAAAAAAAACAAGAATAGTGGCACAAGGCTACCACACAGAACTATGCTACTGCGGAAATTAGATTTTTCAAAAACAGATACCCCAAGACTCAGTCTGACTTAACAGACTGTATTAAAGTCTTTTTTTCTTTTTGGTGAATGTAAACCAAAAAAAAATTGACCAAGGCTAGCAGACAGAACTATACTATGTATGCCTGCTGAAGCATGATTTTTCTAAACCAGATACAGCAGAACTCAGCCTGACATAATAGACTGTATTAACTTTTTTTTAGGGTTTTGTATAATTAAAAAAAAAAAAAAAACGAACAAGGCTGGCAGACAGAACTATGAAACGTATGCCTGTCAAGCTAAGATTTTTCCACCACAGATGCAACAGGCCTCAGTCTGACATAACAGACTGTCTTAATTTTTTGGGGGGGTTTGTAGAATTTTTTTAAATGCAAAATAGTGCTGTATATACTAAGTAGAGTCACAGACAGGAAAAAATGGACTAATGGCCTAAAATGCCCAAACTTGACGCACGCAGATATATGAGGCCTGTCACAGAAATATCACACTGCCAAATATGTAGCCTGTATTTTTTGGGGGATCTGCAAAATAGTGCTGTATATAAGTAGAGTCAGGCCGGGGTCACACTAGAGAGGAATACGGATGTATGAGAGGAGCAAAAACAACGCATTGCACACAGACCAATGTTTCTCTATGGGGCAGCTCCTATCTACTGTATATTTCTCTGGCATATTTTACAGGCTGAAAAAATCCCAGCATGCTGCATTTGTCAGCGTATTGCGCAAAAAACCCGCCAATGATAGTCTATGAGTGCGAGAAAAATACGGATTGGACACCGACCATGCGTGTGACTTGCGAGAAATACGCAAGACTTTTGCAGGTGACAGGAAATGTGCCAAGCCCTCAATCAGGAAGCTTAGACATGCTAATTAGCTTAAAAAGCCAGACAGACATCCCGGACGTATGCCGAACGCCTCCACGGAGTCACCTGCAGCATGGCTTCCATAATCAATGTTAATATGCTGCTGGTCCTGCTGCAAGAGAGGCCAGAAATCTGGGATCAGAGAGATGCCCACTATTCAAACCAGGCCAGAAAAAAAAGGTGGCATGGAGGAGCATCTGTGGCCTCCTTTTCCAGGATTTTAAACAGTGGCCACGTCAGGGACAGAGGCAAATAAGTAAGTTCACTCATGTTTCTCAAATAATATTCTAAACTGCAGTAACTAAAACAGGTTTTCACACTATCCCCTTAAATCCTATTGTGCTGTTTGTAATGTTATTATTATGAAGATTTTTTTTAGAAATGCAGCTTACTAGGCCACATTAATATGTAAAATCACTGATACCTTGTTTTACCACTGTGCACAATGGCCTTATGCATTATTTTCTTCTCTGTCACTGCAGTGGAAGGTGTTATGAGACGATGGCGCAGCATTAGGGACCAGTACCACTGAGAAAGACAGCAGCGGGCCAGGAGTGGGGCATCTGCTCCTTCCAAAAGAAAGTATATTTATTTTGACAGGCTGTCATTTCTGGATCCCAGTATGGATCTGAGACCGTAAGTAAAAACCTCACACCGCATTACACATACAGTATGTATTGAATGCTCATATATTACATTTTATTTTATTATTGTCATAACAGAACTCAGTCCAACCTCACTGAGAGGGAGACCGGGTCCAGCTCAGAGGCTGTGATTGATCTGGGTGGGGAAGGTGAAGAGGTGGCTGACCCATCTTCGGATCCTTCCAGGTCCATCCCTCCTGGTCCATCCTCTGCTGCACCACATGCTCCGGAAACAACTGGGCCAGATGCTGCACCACCACTCACAGCTGCACCAGCTTCAATCTGCCAGGAACATCCTGGGAACAACAGTAGCCCATCTGTCCCACTGGAGACCTCCCCAAAGCCTGCTGTTACTTCACGCCGTGGCCGCAGAAGGAGAGAGCTTTTGGAAAGTAGGAGGCATGTGGACACTGGTGTCCTAAATTATCTGGCCAGGGCTGCTCAGGATGAGAGTGAGGAGGCATATTCGTGCAGCCTGGCCCGGTACCTCCGTCCCCTACCCCGTGAGGTGAGGCCTACATGTGAGAGGATGTTTTCAGATCCTTCTTGATGCATGCACCCCCCCAAATAGCTCTTATGAGTTATTTAAATACTTGGAGAGGTGGCAGCTGTCACCACGTGACCTCATGCGCATTCAAACCACTCAACAAGTGCATGCTCAAGAGGAATCTGAAGCACCTCCTCCACTTGTGCCTACACCTCAAACCCCTCCCCCCCAAGCCAACCAATGCAAACACCTTTCCAGATGCCATCCTACCAGCAACCTTTCCAATATGGCCACTTGTACAGACCCAGTGTTGGAGGCTGGTCCCAACAAGGGTTTGGACGACATGGCAATATTGGGGGGGGGGGGGGGTATGAGTCACGTGACTATTATCATCCTCATGAGGCCCATAGTGTAAACCCTTATGGCCAATCCGCAACTGTCCAATACGAGCATGCCCAGTATTTTGAGCAGGGGCAACAGAGGTTACGCACACAGGGTGAAGAACAATTGGCTCATCAAAGGCCGCAAGGGCAACAACCCGAACTGCCGCCATCACCTCCACCAACTTATCGCAATCTTTAAAACAAGTTTGTTTTGTTTGCAAATTTTGTTGGATTTCCACAGATTTGTTATTCTACTGTGATATCATTTGTTTGTTTGTTTTTTTCTGTTCAGTTAGGCCAAATTTAAATAGCCACAAAAGCCTTATGACAGAAATATGGCGTTCTAAAAAAGGTTATTTGGCTTTTGCAAAAATTAAAAAATGTCAAAAGCCAATTTAAGTTTGCTGGAACAATCATTAATACACCATACAGAATGACTAGATTCTTAACCATCTCTTAAATAAGTCAATTCAACACACATAGTTACCTAACATCATTATATATATATATATATATATATATATATATATATATATATATATATATATATATATATATATATATGTATATTCTGTATATAAATTAACAAATTACAACATATATACAGCATTATTTTGCCAGGGAGTAGCACCCTGAGGTGAAAGAAAATAATTTGTAAAAATATCGCAAACTTTGAGTCCAGAAAGGGGACGACACTGAGGAAAGATATGTGGTGTAGGACTAACCACATTGGGCAACACATCTTCAGCATCATCAGTTGAGGAGCACTCATGTAGTCTGGTGAAGTTATGTAATACTACACAAGCTTTAATAACTTCGTTGACGTTTGCTTCACTCAACTGAATTGCAGACTGGAGGACCCGTCATTTGGCACAAAGAATGGCAAAGGCGCACTCCACCAGTCGCCGTGCCCGTGATAACCGCAAGTTAAATATCTGCCGCCGGTGTTCCAGGTTTTGATGGGGATATGGCCTCATGACATGCCTTGTCCACTGGAAGGCCTCATCTGCCACAAGGACATACGGCACAGCTTCTACATTGGAGCCTGGAAGTTGACGTGGTGGTGGTAGGTCTAACTGGTTCTCGCTCAGCCGCCGACCCATAATGGAAGAATTGAAGACTCTAGAGTCTCCAGTTCTCCCATAGGCCCCAATATCTACAATTATAAACCTGTAGTGACTGTCAACTACAGCTAACAGTACTACAGAAAAATACTGTTTATAATTGTAGAATTGGGTCCCTGAGTTCAGCGGCTTACGCACTCGGATGTGTTTCCCATCAAGGGCTCCAATACAATGTGGGAAATCACAATGCTCCTGAAAGCCACATGCAATCTTCATCCAATCTTCGATTTTGGGCACAGGTATCACCAGTTCATGTAGTCTGGACCAAATTTCCACACACGTAGCCCGCACTATGCCGGAGATAGTTGACCTCCCAATTAAAAATTCCAGATGTAGGCCAGCATAAGAGATTCCAGTTGATAGGAAGCTGAAAGCAGACAAAAATAAAAATTATTACCAATGTTATAATGCTTTTGAAATATCATAGTCAACACAAGTAATGTGTGGAGATGAAAAGGCAGGATACCAGTACCTTCAAAAATTTACACTGGCTATATAAATTTAACATTAACTACATATTTTAAGTTAGATTTTATAAACAATTTTTACATATAATATTAATCAATTTACTTCAGCTGCTATGCCAAAAACACATTTATATTATAAAAACATCATCAACATAGAGTATGTGAGGATGGTGAATACATGCCATAAAGTAAGGACAAGACGCTCCTCTATGGATATACATTTCCGCATCCTGGTGTTCTGATATGTAATTCCAGGTCGCACTGTCTCCAACAAAATATAAAATGTGGATATACTCATGCGACAGTACTGGTAAAATTTTTCTGCCTCAAAAGCTGATGTACCCACATTCTTCTCCTCCTCCACGCATCCACTATCATTAGGTATGGCTGACCAAAGCGACGTGACAACACCCAGTTATTTAACACCTGCTCAGTTGGGGTGAAATGCAGAAGGTCAGACATGTTGCCAAAGAACCACCAACACACCAACAGAACCACAGCAACAAAATGGCCAGATTGGAGGGTGCCACCTGTTGTAGAGGCCATAAATAGGGTTGCTGATGATGTTGTAAAATAATTTCAGGCCTGAAACTGTTAAATGTCCATTTTGGAAGGTTGTGAGAAAAAAACGCAGCACTGATGCCATACAGATTACATACGCAGGATTACATGCGCAAAATACGCTGCCACACCTTGCCATTGGATTATATACGGAATACTGTTTAGGGAACATTTCTGCGTATCTCGCCTGTAAAAAATGGACCGTATTTTCCTACGCTAAGTGTGACCCCGGTGTCACAGACAGCAAAATCAGTGGAAAACCGACCTAAAATGCCCAAACTTGGAGCACGACGATATATGAGGCCTTTTTTGTTTTTTGGCACAAAGTTACCACACAGAACTATGCTACTGCGGAAATACGATTTAAAAAAAAACAAAAAAAAACCACCAGGACTCAGCCTGACATAACAGGCTGTATTAATTTTTTTTTTGGCTTTTGGGTGAATTTATAAAAAAAAAAAAAAAAAAGTAGAGCAAGGCTAGCACACACAACTATGCTACGTATGCCTAACAAACTATGATTTTTGTACAGATGCACCAGGACTCAGTCTGACATAACAGACTGTAAATTTCTTTTTTTTTTTTTTTTGGGGGGGGGGGGGGGGGGTGAATTTCTGGAAAAGAAAAAAAAATGAAAGCTGCAACTAGGTATGTAGTAAATAAGCTGCAGCAGCAGACAGTTATGGAGCTTTTGGAGGGATGCAGTGGGAGCTATGTACGCAAATACAGTGCCTGCAGGCCTTGCAATGATGTGGATATGCTGTGCCCTGCCTACGTAGCGCTGTAGTCTCGGGACCCACAAATTAGCCCAAAAAAGAACTGTTGGTTTCTCAGTTGTGGAATTAACAGTTGCAGACCTTCACTAACTATAAAAGCCACCATTCTGACCCTATCTTTGCAGCAGTTCTCCCTACTCTCGCTGAATCTGGAGATGAATGCGGCGAGCAGGGCGGCGCCAGGTCTCTTATACTCAGGATGATGCTGTGCGGCCAAACCAATCACTGCACGACCACAACAAAGATGGCTGTGGCGTTTCATGGCCTGGCAGACAATCTTTGCAGGGAGATTGGGTCTCTAAAGTCCACCAAAAATGCTGGGTGGAGACACCAGTTACCGCCGAATAATCCCGGAAATGCTCGGTGCTCTCCGAGTACACTGAGCATAGTGATACTCGGGCGAGTAACGAGTAGTGGCGAGCACGTTCGCTCATCACTACTCAAGAGGTGTAGTTTTGGCATGTCAGAGGAATAGGGTTTCTGCTGTTTGCAGGGTTTAGAGCAAAAAGAATATTATTAACCCTGAGAAGGGCTTTTGGTATGAGTTGCAGCAGAAAGGATATGCAATTAACCCTATACTGTTCTACGCTATCGCTTTGGCACAATTTCTCCCTAAGTGCTGCTAACAGCAGTATTAATATTGATTATTAGTAAGGGCTGTTGTTGCAGTTGAAAGAAATATTAATGATGTCTAATCCATGCCTATACACAGCTAAAACTCTGTTCTTAGGCCAGCAGTGTCCTTCCCTGCCATGCCTGCTTCCGTTGGTACACTGCGCTGAGCATGGCATCCCATGTCTTACTGTATATAGACCCGATGATGGTGTGCAGCCAGCCAATGACAGTAAAGCCACAACCAAGATGGCTAAGACATTACTGTGACTGGCAGGCAATCCCAGCATATTGGCTGACTAACAAGTGCCAAAAATGTAGGGAGAGGACTCAAGATTGTGTGGTGCCCCTGAGGGTTCAGTCGCCACAGAGGTACTGCACCTCACTCAGAGGTTTGGTAAGTAGGGAGCACTACCCAGGACTCTAACACCTGCATCCAACACCACACCACTCCAGTCAGGGCATCTGGGCATACTCCAAGGGAGGATGGCCTCATCCCAGTCTGGAGAGGGTTACTAGGTAGAGGGTGTGGGTGAAGAGAGTAGAGTTGCTATGAAAACAAGAGGGAGGAGTGAGTTAGAGGGTTAGACAGTTGGAGCTGGGGACTTGAGCAGAGAGGAGCTCGCCCAATCATCAGAAGACAGAGAGAAGTTGCAGAAAGAGAGAAGGAAAGAAGGGGTCCTAGGGGCACAGGTAGTGAGCAATCCACCCATGGGGCCTGCATCCACACTGACCATCGCCAGGTGGGGGGACCAGGTCGCAGTGGGGAACCGGCCCCCAAGACTAGTGGAGTACTACTAGGCTCAGCTACCCAGCTGGAGACTGGGGTATCTGTGCGTGCCACAGCCACATCCGCACATATTCACTGAAAAGGCAGCCACATAGGACCCAGGGGACAAGAGAAATGTCACCCGACAAGATCCGTGGCTGCTGGCTTGGGACACTGTGTGTCAAGGCGCAGGGCAGGAGAGGTGGGAGCCAGTGCAGAGAGATGGCCAGGAAAGGAACATAAGAGAGGAGTCCTGGAGAAGTGAACCCCAAATCATCTGGGGGTTGGCTGAACCACAAACCCGGAGGACACAGCACACGGCTGGAGACAGTAATCTGCAGAACTGTGAGTAAAGCATTGAAAACTGCACCCAGCTGTGTCCTCTGAATTATTCCTGCGTCACTTGCCCTGTACTACAACTACCACAACCACTGTCATCACAATTAACACCTATATCTGCCCTGGGGACTAGCTCTGCCCGTGGAGAGCTGAAACATCTTTGCTGCATCACCAACTGCTCCAGTGAATCTGAACTGCAGCGTTGACAATATTGACCACAAGTGGGGTCACAAACAATTCCCCTTTTCCCTATAAACTTTATTTCCCTTTTATCATCTTTTTCATTGGACGCCCAGGGCCATGGACCGGGTCACTGTTGCCGTGACACTTCCCCCTTAAGAACTGTCGGACACGGCCCGAGTACCCCACAGCCCTGGCGGGTGCTCCTGCAGCGCCCCAGAGTCCTGGTCGTTGCAGTACTGTGGCTCCGCCACTATGGGGAGCTATGGTGCATCTGATGGCACTGAAGGAGTTCATCTGATCAGGTATCACAGACACCAATACATTTCACAGCCGGGCCTCCGGGGGGAGCTAACGGTTCTATTCACTAGGCCACTCCCCACCATAGTGGGTAAACTGGGGGTCAGGCAGGAAGTTAGATCAGAAAGCTGACTGGGTTGGAACCAGGCAACACCTTGTGGCAGAGGGTGTTGTGGGGGAAGATACAGTAGGGTCTCTGTCAGGGGTGGGATCCTGACAGAGGCTTGGCAACTTGAACGAACGTAACGGGACCGTGCCTGCTCAGGATAGCGGCGGTGCCCAAGGAAGGACCAGAGGCGAGATAGATTGTGCTGAGTGAGAAACGAGATCAAGGCAATAAGGAGAATACCAGTAGGGGTCGTGCTGTAAGACCGAGGCAACACCCTACTGAGGCGCACTACCGGTGGCCGGAACGCCGAGGGAGTATTACAACATCCAGCTTCAAGCAATACTCTAAACAGCGGCAGGACAGTCAGTCTAAGGTGGGCTGTCTAACTTAAATCACCTATGCAGTCTTGGGGGGCAACTTGTGGAGAGGGGCGACTCTAGGGTCCCGGAAGAGCTCCGAGCCTACCCGTCAAACGGGTGCCATCCCAACCATAACACCAGGGAGGGACGGAGGATTAGCAGAACATCATCTAATCGAGTTGTGAGGGAACTTAAGAAACAGACACAACAGTTGTGGGGACTTTCTGTAAGCACAGCAGGGAAGGACCGCAACACATAGCGCTAGAAGGAAGTCACAGATTTCCACCTGCTAAGAGAATCTGGAGGTGCCATTGGACCGGCCGGACTTGCGCAGCCTGGTTCTCCGGATTCCGGACTGAGGACCCGGAGATCTTCAGTAAAGAGGTAAAGAGACTGCAACCTGGTGTCCTCGTTATTTACTGCACCGCACCACTACAGCTTCACCACCATCATCCGTCATACTTATTTACTGTACGCCCCTCGGCAGGGTCACGGACCGGGCTTAGCCACCGTGACAACCCCAGAGCAGAGACTCAGAGGCCCGGTACCGGGTACCCCTCGGCCCTGCGGCAGTGGGGGGGGCGTTACACTCCATTTTCATGGACTGTTCTGGTAGCCCTCGGGTCCCGCTCCACCTGTGGGGAGCATAACCATCCCAGCTGCATCACCATCGTCACCAGTGGTCCCTTTAAGCAGCGTCAACCATCCCTGGCTGAGTACCACAGTTGGTGTCAAGAACATTTCCCCTTTATCCCCTACAAACTTTATCATCAACATTCCCTCATTCCCTTTTGCTGCGTGCCCAGGGCTGCGGACCGGGTCACCGTTGCCGTGACCGCCCCTTTTAGAACTGTGCGACCAGGTTCCGAGTAGCCCATGGCCCTAGCAGGTGTTGCACTTGCACCGAGCATTCAAAACTACTCACCGAGTAAAGAGCATCTCAATCTCACTGATGCTCAGGCAAGTAAGGAGCACTAAAGAGCACGCTTGCTCATCACTAGTGCTTAGATTACATGTGCCTGTTCATGCTGGTGATGGTTAGGTTCTTAGGCCTCTTTCACACTTCTGTCGTCTGACGGCCATCACAATCCGTCGTCGCGACCTAGCGACGGATCCATCAAAAATAGTGTAAAACGGATGCAACGGATTCAGTTTTTCAATGAAAATAAACCAACAGAAACAACATGGATCCCACACACAGCGTGTGCAGGTGTAGATAGAAAATCACCTCTACCCATGTATATGTAAATAGACAGTAACGTATACTCCGGATAATCAATATAAAGCAAGCAAAGGAGTTCTATACGGAAATTTAAAATAAATATTTTATTACAACAATTTTAAAAGACATAACATAATCCAAAAATTACAATACAGTAGTGGATGAAAGGAGACCCTAGTGCAAAAACATCCGAGTCACAGGCAAAAGGAGGTAAAACACCATGGTATCAATATATAAATGAGCATCAGTATTGGCCCAAAACAATTTTTTATATATATATGGTATAAGTATTTATATGGTACTAGTGTCCATGTGGACATATATCTACCATACACAAAAACCAATTAAGGTGCAAGCCTGAAGCAGAATTTCTTACCCATGATGAAGTAATGGTTGCCTGGGACTCTGAGAACCCCCTAACGCGCGTTTCGCGTTGCTTTCTCTTTGAGAATTAAGGTGTTTGAGAAAGCAACGCAAAACGCGCGTTAGGGGGTTCTCAGAGTCCCAGGCAACCATTACTTCATCATGGGTAAGAAATTCTGCTTCAGGCTTGCACCTTAATTGGTTTTTGTGTATGGTAGATATATGTCCACATGGACACTAGTACCATATAAATACTTATACCATATATATATAAAAAATTGTTTTGGGCCAATACTGATGCTCATTTATATATTAAAACCATGGGATTCAGTTTTTCGACTGATCCGCTACAAGGTTCCTTAAAAAAACTGGATCCGTTGCATCCGTCTTATACATTTTTCCCATCCGTTTCATCCGTTTTTTTGAAGGATCCATTTTTCATACCCCCAAATGGGAGGCTCCCAAATGTGATTGGCTACTGGAAAATAATGGAAACCTACAGTGCCTAAAAGTAGTATTCAACCCCCTGCAGATTTAGCAGGTTTAATAAGATGCAAATAAGTTAGAGCCTTCAAACTTCAAACAAGAGCAGGATTTATTAACAGATGCATAAATCTTACAAACCAAAAAGTTTTGTTGCTCAGTTAAATTTTTATAAATTTTAAACATAAAAGTGTGGGTCAATTATTATTCAACCCCTAGGTTTAATATTTTGTGGAATAACCTTTGTTTGCAATTACAGCTAATAATCGTCTTTTTTAAGACCTGATCGGACCGGCACAGGTCTCTGGAGTTATCTTGGCCCACTCCTCCATGCAGATCTTCTCCAAGTTATCTAGGTTCTTTGGGTGTCTCATGTGGACTTTATTCTTGAGCTCCTTCCACAAGTTTTCAATTGGGTTAAGGTCAGGAGACTGACTAAGCCACTGCAACACCTTGATTTTTTGCCTCTTGAACAAGGCCTTGGTTTTCTTGGCTGTGTGCTTTGGGTCGTTGTCTTGTTGGAAGATGAAATGACGACCCATCTTAAGATCCTTGATGGAGGAGCGGAGGTTCTTGGCCAAAATCTCCAGGTAGGCCGTGCTATCCATCTTCCCATGGATGCGGACCAGATGGCCAGGCCCCTTGGCTGAGAAACAGCCCCACAGCATGATGCTGCCACCACCATGCTTGACTGTAGGGATGGTATTCTTGGGGTCGTATGCAGTGCCATCCAGTCTCCAAACGTCACGTGTGTGGTTGGCACCAAAGATCTCGATCTTGGTCTCATCAGACCAGAGAACCTTGAACCAGTCAGTCTCAGAGTCCTCCAAGTGATCATGAGCAAACTGTAGATGAGCCTTGACATGACGCTTTGAAAGTAAAGGTACCTTACGGGCTCGTCTGGAATGGAGACCATTGCGGTGGAGTACGTTACTTATAGTATTGACTGAAACCAATGTCCCCACTGCCATGCGATCTTCCCGGAGCTCCTTCCTTGTTGTCCTTGGGTTAGCCTTGACTCTTCGGACAAGCCTGGCCTCGGCACGGGAGGAAACTTTCAAAGGCTGTCCAGGCCGTGGAAGGCTAACAGTAGTTCCATAAGCCTTCCACTTCCGGATGATGCTCCCAACAGTGGAGACAGGTAGGCCCAACTCCTTGGAAAGGGTTTTTTACCCCTTGCCAGCCTTGTGACCCTCCACAATCTTGTCTCTGATGGCCTTGGAATGCTCCTTTGTCTTTCCCATGTTGACCATGTTTGAGTGCTGTTCACAAGTTTGGGGAGGGTCTTAAATAGTCAGAAAAGGCTGGAAAAAGAGATAATTAATCCAAACATGTGAAGCTCATTGTTCTTTGTGCCTGAACTACTTCTTAATACTTTAGGGGAACCAAACAGAATTCTGGTGGGTTGAGGGGTTGAATAATAAATGACCCTCTGAAAAAACTTTTCCCAATTTAAAAAAAAAATAAACAAAGAAATAACATTCTTTTTTGCTGCAGTGCATTTCACACTTCCAGGCTGATCTACAGTCCAAATGTTACAATGCCAAGTTAATTCCAAATCTGTAAACCTGCTAAATCTGCAGGGGGTTGAATACTACTTGTAGGCACTGTATATATTAAGTGTTTTAACACCCCATCTTCGAGAGGTTTTAGAGCAAGTGGCAGAAATGGAAGGAGTTATAGCAAATATTGTCACCATCTATGCGGATTTTGCTTTTGAGGCCAATAGGTTGGCAGTGATTGTTTGGGAAAAGGAGGAAGCAAGGCAGCGCATTCTTCGTCAGTGACGTCACCGGCGCTTTTGGATCCATCCGTTCACTGCACAGCGATTGACCCATGGTGTCTATTCAACACTGTACATGGAATTAAGGCAAAACCCGGAGAAGTTCTTCAATTATGTATGCATGAGACCTGAAAACTTTGATGTTTTGGTGGAACGGGTTGGAGAACTAACCCGGAGAAAGGACACCTATTCGCGTTTTTCAGTATCACTGGCGGAGCGTCTGATGGTGACACTTCGGTAAGCCTTTATTTATTTATTTTTTTATGGTTTCTCATTCATCAGACTAAACTGTAATGTTGTTGCTGGTAGTTTGTAATAATTATTTTCTGTGGTTTTTTTGTGAGAGATTCCTTGCAACTAGCGAATCCCTTTGCTCCCTCCATTATCAATTTCGGCTTGGGATTTCGACAATATCAGGGATAGAAAAACAGACCTGCTGGGCATTGTGGCATTGTTTACAGGAGGAGCACATCCCAAATCCAACAACGGAGATGTGGCTGGAGATTGCCACAAATTTTTAACAGATTTACCATTTTCCAAATTGCTTCGGTGCCGTGGATGGCAAGCTCATAAGGATTGTTTTACCTGCAGGATCGGGCTCAAAATATTTCAATTATAAAAAATATTTTACTATTATGCTGATGGCCATAGCTGACGCCGAATGCAAATTCATAGCGGTGGATAATGGTGCCTATGGCTGCTCCAATGATTCGCAGGTTTTTAAAATGTCTGCAATGGGCTTTGTTTATATGGAGACACATATAATTTCCCACCTCCAAGACCACTCCCTGGAATCTCTGGCCCACCAATGCCATTTGTGTGTGTTGGTGATGAAGCCTTCCAACTTTCACCACACCTGCTCAAACCATATGCAAGTAGTGGATTAACACGAAGGAAAATAGTATTTAATTATCGGTTAACACGAGCGAGACGAGTGGTGGAGTGTGCCTTCGGGATTTTAACTGCAAAATGGCGAGCTCTATTGACCGCTATCAAATTGAAAACTGAGACTGTGGATGAGGCAGAGAAGGCTTGTGTGGTGCTGCACAACTTTGTCCTTTCCAAGGAACAGGATGCCATGGAGGAAAATGAGTCTGAAACCACCTTGCGTGACTATCAAAATATAACTTTTCGTAGTGCTGTTGCAGTTTCCAGAATTAGGGACCAATTTGCCGACTACTTTATGTCACCTCAGGGTGAGTTGGATGGCAGGATGACATGGTTTGATATGTTTTTTTATTTTTACATAATGTATGTTGCTGAAGTCACACTTCTGATTTTATACCTGCTGAAGTCACACTTGTGATTAGACCATGTTTTTTGTTTTACACCAATTTTTATACCTTTCAGTAAAGTTGTGTATGTTTTTTTGTATATCAACCTTTTTTACATTTACAAGTGTTTTATGTTGTGTACCTTTTATACCCAATCTTATATAAATACAATTGACAATAAATGGTTTTTTAAACCAAAAATAGTTTTTATTAACAAAGATTAATTTTTTTTTTACAAATTAGTAAATTGTTGGGTTGAGATACCATCGGAGAGGCTGGCAGAGTGGACCACGTCGATAGTGGATGAAAGGCGACCGGGTTGGGGTTGAACAGAAGTGGAACGGGGGAGAAAACATGAGGTTGAGCAGGGAGGACAGGTTGGGCAGGGGGTTGGGGTGTTGTAGGTGGGAAATTATAAGGTGCAGGAAGCTGGGCCGGAGAAGGAATATTTAACGGGGAAAGAAACTGAGGGAAAGGCATTTGGAATTGGGACGGATTTTGGAACTGGGACGGATTTTGGAACTGGGAAGGATTTTGGGTCTGGGACGGATTTTGGAAATGGCAAGGATTTTGGTACTGGGAAGAATTTTGTACTGGGAAGGATTTTGGTACTGGAAAGGATTTTGGTACTGGAAAGGATTGGTAGGAGAGACAGCGGATGGGGGGAGGTGTGGGAGCAACTAAGGGGGTAGGTGGAGGGGCTTGTGAGGTGGCCTGCGTTAGAGCAGCATGGCAGCCTTGCATTACATGCATCTGCTGGTCAGGAGTTAGATTTTCCATGCGCGCGAGTACTGATTGAAAAAAACATTATTAGGTGAGCTACTTGCATCTGAATGCAACCTATCCAGATGACTGCTGAGTTCAAGGATGTTTTTGTTCAACATGTTGAACCCAGCAGTCATTTGCTTGGCCAAAAGTTTGATCGAGTTCTGGAAGGCTGCATTCAGATGCAAGAACTTGGGTGCATAGCTCCTTTCCTAACCCCTCTGGTGCTGCCGCCCAGAGCCTAAAGGTGTTCTAAAGGTGGCAGCATCAGAGGGGTGGGGTAAAGGGAATGCTAACTCGTCACCAGCAACTTCACATGATGAAGTCTGCGATGATGCTCCAGGGCTGGTAGATGGGGCCAAGGGACCAGAAGTGAGGGAAAGGTCAGACGAAGGGTCAGAGGGGTGGGGTCTATCAACGTGGCCCCCGGTGGCAGACTCCTGTGGGATCGCTCCAGAGGGGTCCAAGGCAGCAGCAGGCTCCCGAGTGCTGCAGATGGTGCTGTGAAAGAAAAGAAAAACAAACATTTATATATTGATATTACATAGCCCTGGCTGAAACTAAAAGATAAGGTTAGACAGGTAAACATTGTGACTTCATAAATAGGCTACGGAATATTCACCTTCTGCAAACCATCATCGACCGGAGGAATGACAGGGCCCTGCCGTACTTGTATTGGCTCCTGCGTCCTCCCGATCCACTCGCGGCCTGCATCTCCTTGTTGAACTCCCTCTTGAAGCGATCTCTGAGTGACCGCCACCGCTTCATTACCCTTTCACCTGTAAAGTGACAAAAAAATTGGTTACAACACATTCCGTCCTGCAACCGAAATTACTGAAATGTGAATACTTACGCGCTTGAGTCTGCTGCCGAGGTTCGAGGTCCTCCCAGTTGTCCACAACGATGAAGCATACTTGCTCACAGAGCCGACAGGTGATGAACTGATCAGGATGGCTGCGGTCAGCCATGTTCCACAGTGGCTCCCGCTCGCATTCCTCTTCGATGAGGCGGTCCACATCGATGCCACCCTCCTCACCATCCGAGTCGGGAGCACGTTGTGAAGACTGTTAAAAAAAGAAAAAAGAAAAGAAAATTATTAAACTGAAATCCACATCTAATCTAGAAAAAAAAATTGTACTTACTGGAGGCTGACTGCTGCGGCGATCATGACGCCGACCCTGGGAGCTTCTGGGAGGACCATGACGGCGTTGGCCAGAACGTGCAGCAGACTAGAAAAAAAAAATTATGTTGGATGTAGGCATATGTTTTGTGTGTATTGTGATGTATGATGATCTGTTTATTATGTGTTGGGTGCACTGTGATGTCTAGAGGAACTATTTCTGCACAACTCACACTCTGCGCGGCCGCTCTGGGATTTTCTCCACCCACCCGGTCTCCCTCTGGGAGGCCCTCTGCTGCTTCAGCTTACTGTGAAAACATAATTAATGCATATAGTGTTAACCCCAAATTTTAACAAGGCCAAAAAGAAAAAAATAAATTTTTAAATTACCTCAATACGCCTATGCTGTGAAGGAGGGCTCCCAGAAGAAGACATGTTTATTTTTTGACCGGCAAGTATAAAGACACTTGTTAGCTACTATACAAATTATATGCCAAGCTTTGTGTTCTTTAATACTTACATCAGGAGTTCCGAGTACTGTCCCTGTTGGTCCCGTTTTGGCCTGGTATGGCCTGGTACTGCAGGTATAAAGACACTTGCTAGCTACTATACAAATTATATGCCAAGCTTTGTGTTCTTTAATACTTACATCAGGAGTTCCGAGTTCTGTCCCGGTTGGTCCCACTTTTGCCTGGTATGGCCTGGTACTGCAAGTATAAAGGCACTTGTTAACTACTATACAAATTATATGCCAATCTTTGTGTTCTTTAACCCCTTCATGACCGTGGGATTTTTCATTTTTCCGTGTTCGTTTTTCACTCCCCTTCTTCCCAGAGCCATAACTTTTTTATTTTTCTGTCAATTTGGCCATGTAAGGGCTTATTTTTTGCGGGACGAGTTGTACTTTTGAACGACATCATTGGTTTTACCATGTCGTGTACTAGAAAACGGGAAAAAAATTCCAAGTGCGGTGAAATTGCAAAAAAAGTGCAATCCCACACTTGTTTTTTGCTTGGCTTTTTTGCTAGGTTCACTAAATGCTAAAACTGACCTGCCATTATGATTCTCCAGGTCATTACGAGTTCATAGACACCTAACATGACTAGGTTATTTTTTACCTAAGTGGTGAAAAAAAATTCCAAACTTTGCTAAAAAAAAAAAAAAAAACATTTGCGCCATTTTCCGATACTCGTAGCGTCTCCATTTTTCATGATCTGGGATCGGTTGAGGGCTTATTTTTTGCGTGCCGAGCTGGCGTTTTTAATGATTCCAATTCGGTGCAGATACGTTCTTTTGATCGCCCGTTATTGCATTTTAATGAAATGTCGGGGCGACCAAAAACAACGTAATTCTGGCATTTTGATTTTTTTCTCGTTACACCATTTAGCAATCAGGTGAATGCTTTTTTTTTATTGATAGATCGGGCGATTCTGAACGTGGCGATACCAAATATGTGTAGATTTGATTTTTTTTTTTATTGATTTATTTTGATTGGGGCGAAAGGGGGGTGATTTAAACTTTTATATTTTTTTTATTTTTTTCACATTTTTTTAACTTTTTTTTTACTTTTGCCATGCTTCAATAGCCTCCATGGGATGCTAGAAGCAGGCACAGCACGATCGCCTCTGCTACATAGCAGCGATCTGCTGTTCGCTGCTATGTAGTAGAAAATCAGGTGTGCTGTGAGCGCCGACCACAGGGTGGCGCTCACAGCTACCGGCGATCAGTAACCATAGAGGTCTCAAGGACCTCTATGGTTACAATACTGAAGCATCGCTGACCTCCGATCATGTGACGGGGGTCGGCGATGCCGTCATTTCCGTCCGCCCGGCCGGATGCGGTAGTTAAATGCCACTGTCTGCGTTTGACAGCGGCATTTAACTAGTTAATAGCGGCGGGTGAATCGCGATTTCACCCGCCGCTATTGCGGGCACATGTCAGCTGTTCAAAACAGCTGACATGTCCCAGCTTTGATGCGGGCTCACCGCGGAGCCCTGCATCAAATCAGGGGAGCTGACATCAGACGTACTATCCCGTCCGATGTCAGTAAGGGGTTAATACTTACATCAGGAGTTCCGAGTTCTGTCTCGGTTGGTCCCACTTTGGCCTGGTATGGCCTGGTACTGCAAGTATAAAGACACTTGTTAGCTACTATACAAATTATATGCCAAGCTTTGTGTTCTTTAATACTTACATCAGGAGTTCCGAGTGCTGTCCCGGTTGGTCCCGCTTTGGCCTGGTATGGCCTGGTACTGCAAGTATAAAGACAATTATAAAATTATGTGTAGGCAGCTGAATTAGAAAAAAAAAGTTGCTCCACAGCTAGTAGGTAGTGTTGAGCGATACCTTCCGATACTCAAAGGTATCGGTATCGGATGGGATCGGCCGATATCCAAAAAATATCGGATATCGCCGATACCGATACCCGATACCAATGCAAGTCAATGGGACACAAGTATCGGAAGGTATCCTGGATGGTTCCCAGGGTCTGAAGGAGAGGAAACTCTCCTTCAGGCCCTGGGATCCATATTCATGTAAAAAATAAAGAATTAAAATAAAAAATATGGATATACTCACCCCTCCGGCGGCCCCTGGACCTTAGCGATGTAACCGGCAGCCTCCATTCCTAAGAATGAGGAGTGAAGGACCTTCGATGACGTCGCGGCTTGTGATTCGTCGCGTGACCGCTCATGTGACCGCTCACGCGACCAATCACAAGCCGCGACGTCATCGCAGGTCCTAAACTCACTGCATTCTTAGGAACGGAGGCTGCCGGTTACATCGCTAAGGTCCAGGGGCCGCCGGAGGGGTGAGTATATCCATATTTTTTATTTTAATTCTTTATTTTTTACATGAATATGGATCCCAGGGCCTGAAGGAGAGTCTCCTCTCCTCCAGACCCTGGGAACCATACACTTGGAACTTCCCATTTCGATTTCCAATATCACAAAAATATCGGAACTCGGTATCGGAATTCCGATACAGCAAATATCGGCCGATACCCGATACTTGCGGTATCGGAATGCGAAACACTACTAGTAGGATTTAAAAACCTCCCCCCTAAAATAATCCCCTTAGGACCCACAACCCAAAAAAAGTTACGTTATTTAATAGGTTTATAAAACACCCCGCTCAAATTTTATATCTGAGCAATGTGCAAGCAGGCAAAAAAACACCTTTCTGTAACCCCACAAAATATACCAAAGGCACACAAGTCTGAGCTTGACATCCTCCTTCCATAATATGCACAATGCGCAATGCGCAAGCTGGCAAACCCTTACCCCGTCCAAAAAAAAAAAAAAACCTTGCAAAAAAACCAACCTTCAAATTTTATATGCCTAAACCCCAGTTGAAAAACTATTGATCACATATGCTATTTTTAAACATCCATTTAAAAAAAATGTAAAAATCAAATTATGCTATCCAAATTTTCATACACCTTTTATTTTACAAAATATACCCTTAACCAACTCTGTATTGCATGTTGTGTGTTCCAGTTTTACATACACCACACTAAATATTATCTTTGTGAAATCACACTACGTACAGTTTTACAAATTGTTATTATTTGCTTTTTTTTGTTTTCTTTTTTTTTAACATCACAAGTAGGAGCTACAATGCTTACAAACATAAGGCCATTACA
This sequence comes from Ranitomeya variabilis, assembly GCF_051348905.1. Lineage (NCBI taxonomy): Eukaryota > Metazoa > Chordata > Amphibia > Anura > Dendrobatidae > Ranitomeya > Ranitomeya variabilis. Next base: position 197,301,736 of record NC_135234.1, on the reverse strand, counting down.
CACACATGCCACACACATGCCGCACACGCGCCACACTACTTTGGAAATATATGACAGTAATAAAAAAAAAAAACATGGCTGGACACACACACACACCCAAAGCACTGGCACGACTCACACTGGCTGGCAGGATGCTCGCTGGCTGACAGGCCTCTGGCTGGCTGGCAGGCCTCTTGCTGGCTGGTAGTCCTCTGGCTGGCTGGCAGGAGTCTTGATGGCTGGCAGGAGTCTTGCTGGCATGTCAGCTTCTTGCTGACACATTGAGGAATGAAGCCACATGGCAGGTTTATATAGATTTGGGGTGTTCTGGCCAATTGGTTACTAAATACTGATTTTGAGCATGCTCAGTGTAAAAACAAATGATGCCAGCGCTGGATTCCGTAATTTGACGTACCACGACAATCGTATGCCGCAGGATCCGTCGTGGCATGTTTTTCCGACACAGACAAAAAACGTTTGTAAGTTTTTTCTACTCGACGTATCAACAAATTCAGATGGATCCAGTGCTCAACGGACGAAACGTGTGGCCATGAGTCGCGATCCGTCGCTAATACAATATGAGAAAAAGACAGATCCTGCGGGCTAATTTGCCAGCAGGATCCGTTTTTTACAAAAAACGAAGCATTTTGATGGAAATAAGAAGAAGGAAGTGTGAAAGAGGCCTTAGTAGTCAGGCCCCTGCTGATCTTGGCATGGCACAGGTTGCAAATGGCCATTTTGTTTGTCTCAAAACTCTCTATAAAAAGTCATAGACTTGGGAACCCCTAACTCTTTGACAGAGAAATTCACTAGTGTGGGTGCTCTGCGGAACAGTTTCATCATATTTTTCGGCCATTTTGTGCATCACTAAACAGCATGTACTTTTGTCCCTCCTGGAGCATGTAGGATGAGAGGCCACAATCAAGAAATGTTGTCAAGAACTCCTGGGACTGTCCTAGTGTGGGATCTCTAGTCTCCTGGGACTGAACATGATGAGAGTAAGAAGGATCAGGGTGAAGATTAAGTGATCCAGAATGTAGGCTGGTGAGACTGAAACATGTGGAAGACTGGGTGGTGCTGCCAAGCCTGCTGGAAGCATTATCTGCTATCAAACCGACCACCTGTTTGCACTGCTCTGGCTTCAGAAGTGGTGTACTGTGACTCCCTACAAAGTAGGGCAGGAACCTATGTGTCATGGATGTTTTTTGAAAGCAGGCATAGTAAGACCTGCCCCACGTCCTTGGCATCTACATGCACCATCATCAGCACTTTCACTTCCATGTCTCTTACTGCATGCCTTACGCATTTTCTAATTGCTAAGTCTCTTGAAACCAAGGCAATGTCCTCACCTTGTACCGAGCGTCTCCTCCCTGCAAGCCCCAGATCCAAAATGGCCACGGGACTGCATCTGGGTCCTGCAGGGAGGTGGCTTCACAGCGCCTGCTCAGAGCAGGCGCCGGGAAGCCTCTCTACTGTGCTGTGTGATCGCCGATCTGACACACTGCACAGCAAAGTGTCAGATCGGCGATCTGTCACTTTACTGTGTGTCCATCCCCTGGGGTAAAGTAAAAATGTAAAAAAAAAAAAAATTACATGTGTAAAAAAAAATAAAAAATCCCAAAATAAATAATAATAAAAAAAAATATTGTTCCAATAAATACATTCCTTTAGCTAAATAAAAATAAAAAAACAAGAAAAGTACACATATTTAGTATAGCCGCATCCGTAACAACCCGACCCCTATAAAACTGTCCCACTAGTTAACCCCTTCAGTGAACACCGTAAAAAAAAAAAAAAACCCGAGGCAAAAAACGCTTTATTATCATACCGCCGAACAAAAAGTGGAATAACATGCGATGAAAAAGACGAATATAAATAAACATGGTACCGCTGAAAACGTCATCTTGTCTCGCAAAAAACGAGCTGCCACACAGCATCATCAGCGAAAAAATAAAAAAGTTATAGTCCTCAGAATAAAGCGATGCAAAAATAATTATTTTTTCTATAAAATAGTTTTTATCGTATAAAACATAAAACATAAAAAAATGATATAAATGAGGTATCGCTGTAATCGTACTGACCTGAAGAATAAAACTGCTTTATCCATTTTACCAAATGTGGAACGGTATAAGCGCCCCCCAAATAAGAAATTCATGAATAGCTGGTTTTTGGTCATTCTGCCTCACAAAAATCGGAATAAAAAGCGATTAAAAAAGTCACGTGCCCGAAAATGTTACCAATAAAAATGTCAACTCATCCCGCAAAAAACAAGACCTCACATGACCCTGTGGACCAAAATATGGAAAACTTATAGCACTCAAAATGTGGTAACGCAAAAAACATTTTTTGCAATAAAAAGCGTATTTTAGTGTGTGATGGCTGCCAATCATAAAAATCCGCTAGAAAACCCGCTACAAATAAGAAATCGAACCCCCCTTCATCACCGCCTTAGTTACGAAAAATTAAAAAATTTAAAAAATGTATTTATTTCCATTTTCCCATTAGGGCTAGGGTTAGGGCTAGAGTTAGGGCTAGGGTTAAGGTTAGGGCTAAGGTTAGGGTTAGGGCTAGGGTTAGGGCTAGGGTTAGAGCTAGGGTTAGGGCTAGGGTTAGGGTTAGGGCTAGGGTTAGGGTTGGGGCTAGGGTTGAGGCTACAGTTAGGGTAAGGGTTGGGGCTAAAGTTAGGGTTAGGGCTAAAGTTAGGGTTAGGATTTGGATTACATTTACAGTTGGGAATAGGGTTGGGATTAGGGTTAGGGGTGTGTCAGGGTTAGGGGTGTGGTTAGGGTTACAGTTGAGGTTAGGGGTGTGTTTGGATTAGGGTTTCAGTTATAATTGGGGGGTTTCCACTGTTTAGGCACATCAGGGGCTCTCCAAATGCGACATTGCGTCCGATCTCAATTGCAGCCAATTCTGCATTGAAAAAGTAAAACAGTGCTCCTTCCCTTCCGAGCTCTCCCGTGGGGTTTACCCCAACATATAGGGTATCAGCGTACTCAGGACACATTGGACAACAACTTTTGGGGTCCAATTTCTCCTGTTACTCTTGGGAAAATACAAAACTGGGGGCTAAAAAATAATTTTTGTTTAAGAAAAAATATTTTTTATTTTCACGGCTCTGCGTTATAAACTGTAGTGAAACACTTGGGGGTTCAAAGTTCTCACAACACATCTAGATAAGTTCCTTGGGGGGTCTAGTTTCCAATATGGGGTCACTTATGGGGGGTTTCTACTGTTTAGTTACATCAGGGGCTCTGCAAATGCCACGTGACACCTGCAGACCAATCCATCTAAGTCTGCATTCCAAATGGCGCTCCTTCCCTTCCGAGCTCTGCCATGCTCCCAAACGGTGGTTCCCCCCACATATTGGGTATATGCGTACTCAGGACAAATTGGACAACCACTTTTGGGGTTCAATTTAAACTGTTTCCCTTGGAAAAATACAAAACTGGGGGCTAAAAAATAATTTATGTGGAAAAAAAAGGATTTTTTATTTTCACGGCTCTGCGTTATAAACTGTAGTGAAACACTTGGGGGTTCAAAGTTCTCACAACACATCTAAATAAGTTCCTTGGGGGGGTCTAGTTTCCAATATGGGGTCACTTGTGGGGGGTTTCTACGGTTTAGGTACATTAGGGGCTCTGCAAATGCAACGTGACGCCTGCAGACCATTCCATCTAAGTCTGCATTCCAAATGGCGCTCCTTCCCTTCCAAGCTCTCCCATGTGCCCAAACGGTGGTTCCCCCCCACATATGGGGTATCACCGTACTCGGGACAAATTGGACAACAACTTTTGGGGTCCAATTTCTCCTGTTACCCTTGGGAAAATACAAAACTGGGGGCTAAAAAATAATTTTTGTGGGGAAAAAAAAAGAATTTTTATTTTCACGGCTCTGCGTTATAAACTGTAGTGAAACACTTGGGGGTTCAAAGCTCTCACAACACATCTAGATGAGTTCCTTAGGGGGGTCTACTTTCCAAAATGGTGTCACTTGTGGGGGGTTTCAATGTTTAGGCACATCAGTGGCTCTCCAAACGCAACATGGCGTCCCTGTTGTGAATTCCGCTCTTGGGCTCCCTCCGGTGGTTGTAAGTGGCACTTTTGTGAATTCTGCTCTTGGGCTCCCTCCGGTGGTTTTGAGTGGAACTGCTGCTCCTTGGATTTAGCAGTCAGCAGCTGCTTCCACTGATCGTCTTTCTGGCTCGGCTATTTATCCTGGCTCTATCCTTCAGCCTGGGCCAGTATTCAATGGTTCCTGCTTGGATTCACATCTCTGCTTGGATTTCCCTGATATTCTGACCAGTTCAGCAAAGATAAGTCCTTGCTTGTTCTTTTACTGTCCACATATGGTGGACTTAATCGTTCAGCTCTTTCTATGTTTTTTCTTGTCCAGCTTGTCAATATGGAATTATTCAGTTAAGCTGGAAGCTCTGGGAAGCAGATTTACCCTCCACACCTTTAGTCAGGTGTGGAGATTTTTATATACTCTGTGGTGGATTTTTCTAGTTTTTTATACTGACCGCACAGTATTCTGTCCTGTTCTATCTATCTAGCTAGACTGGCCTCCTTTGCTACATTCTGATTTCATTCTGCGTATGTCATTTCCCTCTCCACTCACAGTCAATATTTGTGGGGGGCTGCCTTTCCTTTGGAGATTTTCTCTGAGGCAAGATAGCTTTCCTGTTTCCATCTTTAGGGGTAGTTAGTCCTCCGGCTGTGACGAGGTGTCTAGGGAGTGACAGGAACATCCCACGGCTACTTCTAGTGTTGTGATAAGCTCAGGAACTGCGGTTAGTACAGGTACCACCTCCTCCAGAGCTCATCCCATGTTGCTCCTAAACCACCAGTTCATAACAGTACAACTGGCCAAAAATGAATTAAATGCATCTCAAAAGAAGGAAAAAAAAGTTAAGAGCCATTTTTTTTTTTGCAGTCTGTTTTGTCTTTTTTTTCCTCTTAATCTCTGGGTGGTTCAGGATTTTGGCGCTGGCATGGATGTTCAGGGTTTGTTTTCTCGTGTGGATCAACTTGCTGCAAGAGTACAGAGTATCCAAGATTATGTTGTCCAGACTCCGGCTTTAGAGCCTAAAATTCCTACTCCTGATTTGTTTTTTGGGGACAGAGCTAAGTTTTTGAACTTTAAAAATAACTGCAAATTGTTTTTTGCTTTGAAACCCCGTTCCTCTGGTGATCCCATTCAGCAGGTTAAGATTATCATCTCTCTGCTGCGTGGTGACCCTCAGGACTGGGCATTCTCCCTTGAATCAGGGAATCCGGCATTGCTTAATGTAGACGCATTTTTTCAAGCGCTCGGATTATTGTATGACGAACCTAATTCTGTGGATCATGCAGAAAAAACCTTGTTGGCCCTATGTCAGGGTCAGGAAGCGGCCGAATTATACTGCCAGAAATTTAGAAAATGGTCTGTGCTCACTAAATGGAATGAGGATGCTCTGGCAGCAATTTTCAGAAAGGGTCTTTCTGAAGCCCTTAAAGATGTTATGGTGGGGTTCCCCACACCCGCTGGTTTGAGCGAATCTATGTCTCTAGCCATTCAGATTGATCGGCGCCTGCGCGAGCGCAAAGTTGTGCACCATATGGCAGTGTCCTCTGAGCGTAGTCCTGAGCCTATGCAATGTAATAGGATTTTGACTAGAGCAGAACGGCAGGGATTCAGACGTCAGAATAAGCTATGTTTTTACTGTGATGATTCTGCTCATGTTATTTCTGATTGCCCTAAGCGTACTAAGAGGGTCGCTAGGTCTGTTACCATCAGTACTGTACAGCCTAAATTTCTCTTATCTGTGACCCTGATTTGCTCATTATTGTCCTTTTCTGTCATGGCATTTGTGGATTCAGGCGCTGCCCTGACCTTAATGGACTTGGAATTCACCAGGCGCTGTGGTTTTTCCTTGCAGCCTTTGCAGAGCCCTATTCCTTTGAGGGGCATTGATGCTACACCGTTGGCCAAGAATAAACCTCAGTATTGGACTCAGCTAACCATGTGCATGGCTCCAGCACATCAGGAAGATTGCCGTTTTCTGGTGTTGCATAACTTGCATGATGTTGTTGTACTGGGTTTTCCATGGTTACAGGAACATAATCCGGTGCTGGATTGGAAATCTATGTCTGTGACTAGTTGGGGTTGTCAAGGGGTACATAGTGACGTTCCTTTGATGTCAATTTCCTCTTCCCCTTCTTCTGAAGTCCCTGAGTTTTTGTCGGATTTCCAGGATGTATTTGATGAGCCCAAGTCCAGTTCCCTTCCTCCACATAGGGACTGTGATTGTGTTATTAACCTAAGGGCTGACTTTTCAATCTGTCTGTGCCAGAGCATGCCGCCATGCGGAGTTATGTCAAAGAGTCTTTGGAAAAGGGGCATATTCGGCCGTCTTCATCACCATTGGGAGCAGGATTCTTTTTTGTTGCCAAGAAGGGTGGCTCCTTGAGACCCTGTATTGATTATCGCCTTCTCAATAAGATCACGGTCAAATTCCAATACCCTTTACCTTTGCTTTCTGATTTGTTTGCTCGGATTAAGGGGGCTAGTTGGTTTACTATGATTGACCTTCGAGGGGCATATAATCTTGTTCGTATTAAACAGGGTGACGAATGGAAAACTGCATTTAATACGCCCGAAAGCCATTTTGAATATCTTGTGATGCCTTTCGGGCTTTCTAATGCTCCTTCTGTATTTCAGTCCTTCATGCATGATATTTTCCGCAATTATCTTGATAAATTCATGATTGTGTATTTGGATGACATTTTGATTTTTTCCGATGATTGGGAGTCTCATGTGAAGCAGGTCAGGATGGTATTCCAGATCCTTCGTGATAATGCTTTATTTGTGAAGGGGTCTAAGTGCCTTTTTGGAGTTCAGAAGGTCTTTTTTTTGGGTTTTATTTTTTCTCCCTCGTCTTTAGAAATGGATCCTGTTAAGGTCCAAGCCATTCATGACTGGATTCAACCCACATCGGTGAAGAGCCTTCAGAAATTTTTGGGCTTTGCTAATTTTTATCGCCGTTTCATTGCCAACTTTTCCAGTGTGGTTAAGCCCCTGACCGATTTGACGAAGAAAGGTGCTGATGTGACGAATTGGTCCTCTGCGGCGGTTGAGGCCTTTCAGGAGCTTAAACGCCGATTTACTTCTGCCCCTGTGTTGCGTCAGCCGGATGTTTCTTTTCCTTTTCAGGTTGAGGTTGACGCTTCTGAGATTGGGGCAGGGGCCGTTTTGTCTCAGAGGAATTCTGATGGTTCTTTGATGAAACCGTGTGCCTTTTTTTCCAGAAAGTTTTCGCCTGTGGAGCGCAATTATGACGTTGGCAATCGGGAGTTGTTGGCTATGAAGTGGGCATTTGAGGAGTGGCGACATTGGCTTGAGGGAGCCAAGCACCGCGTTGTGGTCTTGACCGATCATAGGAATCTGATTTACCTCGAGTCGGCCAAGCGGCTGAACCCTAGACAGGCTCGATGGTCCCTGTTTTTCTCCCATTTTGATTTTGTGGTCTCGTATCTTCCGGGATCTAAGAATGTTAAGGCTGATGCCCTCTCTAGGAGTTTTTTGCCTGATTCTCCTGGAGTCCTTGAGCCAGTTGGCATTCTTAGGGAAGGGGTGATTCTTTCTGCCATCTCCCCTGATTTGCGGCGGGTGCTTCAGGAATTTCAGGCTGATAAACCTGACCGCTGTCCAGTGGGGAAGCTGTTTGTCCCTGATAGATGGACTAGTAAGGTAATTTCTGAGGTTCATTCTTCAGTGTTGGCTGGTCATCCTGGGATTTTTGGTACCAGAGATTTGGTTGCTAGGTCCTTTTGGTGGCCTTTCTTGTCGCGGGATGTGCGTTCTTTTGTGCAGTCCTGTGGGACTTGTGCCCGGGCCAAGCCTTGCTGTTCCCGCGCTAGTGGGTTGCTGTTGCCTTTGCCGGTCCCTGAGAGGCCCTGGATGCATATTTCCATGGATTTTATTTCGGATCTTCCTGTTTCCCAGAAGATGTCTGTTATCTGGGTGGTTTTGTGACCGGTTCTCTAAAATGGTCCATTTGGTACCTTTGCCTAAATTGCCTTCCTCCTCTAATTTGGTTCCATTGTTTTTTCAGCATGTGGTTCGTTTGCATGGCATTCCGGAGAATATTGTGTCTGACAGAGGTTCCCAGTTTGTTTCTAGGTTTTGGCGGGCCTTTTGTGCTAGGATGGGCATTGATTTGTCTTTTTCTTCGGCGTTCCATCCTCAGACAAATGGCCAAACTGAGCGAACTAATCAGACCTTGGATACCTATTTGAGATGCTTTGTGTCTGCTGATCAGGATGATTGGGTGGCTTTCTTGCCGTTGGCTGAGTTTGCCCTTAATAATCGGACTAGTTCGGCTACTTTGGTTTCGCCTTTCTTTTGTAATTTTGGTTTTCATCCTCGTTTTTCTTTGGGGCAGGTTGAGCCTTCTGATTGTCCTGGTGTGGATTCTGTGGTGGACAGGTTACAGCAGATTTGGACTCATGTGGTAGACAATTTGACGTTGTCTCAGGAAAAGGCTCAACGTTTTGCTAACCGCCGTCGGTGTTTTGGTCCCCGGCTTCGGGTGGGGGATTTAGTCTGGTTATCTTCTCATCATGTTCCTATGAAGGTTTCTTCCCCTAAGTTCAAGCCTCGGTTTATTGGTCCTTATAAGATTTCTGAGATTATCAATCCGGTGTCTTTTCATTTGGCCCTTCCAGCCTGTTTTGCCATCCATAATGTTTTCCATAGATCTTTGTTGCGGAGATATGTGGTGCCCGTTGTTCCCTCGGTTGATCCTCCTGCCCCGGTGTTGGTTGAGGGGGAGTTGGAATATGTGGTGGAGAAAATTTTGGATTCTCGTTTTTCGAGGCGGAGGCTTCAGTATCTTGTCAAGTAGAAGGGTTATGGCCAGGAGGATAATTCTTGGGTTGTTGCCTCCGATGTCCATGCCGCCGATTTGGTTCGTGCCTTTCACTTGGCTCGCCCTGATCGGCCTGGGGGCTCTGGTGAGGGTTCGATGACCCCTCCTCAAGGGGGGGTACTGTTGTGAATTCCACTCTTGGGCTCCCTCCGGTGGTTGTAAGTGGCACTTTTGTGAGTTCTGCTCTTGGGCTCCCTCCGGTGGTTTTGAGTGGAACTGCTGCTCCTTGGATTTAGCAGTCAGCAGCTGCTTCCACTGATCGTCTTTCTGGCTCGGCTATTTATCCTGGCTCTATCCTTCAGCCTGGGCCAGTATTCAATGGTTCCTGCTTGGATTCACATCTCTGCTTGGATTTCCCTGATATTCTGACCAGTTCAGCAAAGATAAGTCCTTGCTTGTTCTTTTACTGTCCACATATGGTGGACTTAATCGTTCAGCTCTTTCTATGTTTTTTCTTGTCCAGCTTGTCAATATGGATTTATTCAGTTAAGCTGGAAGCTCTGGGAAGCAGATTTACCCTCCACACCTTTAGTCAGGTGTGGAGATTTTTATATACTCTGTGGTGGATTTTTCTAGTTTTTTATACTGACCGCACAGTATTCTGTCCTGTTCTATCTATCTAACTAGACTGGCCTCCTTTGCTACATTCTGATTTCATTCTGCGTATGTCATTTCCCTCTCCACTCACAGTCAATATTTGTGGGGGGCTGCCTTTCCTTTGGGGATTTTCTCTGAGGCAAGATAGCTTTCCTGTTTCCATCTTTAGGGGTAGTTAGTCCTCCGGCTGTGACGAGGTGTCTAGGGAGTGACAGGGACATCCCACGGCTACTTCTAGTGTTGTGATAAGCTCAGGAACTGCGGTTAGTACAGGTACCACCTCCTCCAGAGCTCGTCCCATGTTGCTCCTAAACCACCAGTTCATAACACGTCCCATCTCAATTCCAGTCAATTTTGCATTGAAAAGTCAAATGGCGCTCCTTCCCTTCCGAGCTCTGCCATGCGCCCAAACAGTGGTTTACCCCCACATATGAGGTATCAGCGTATTCAGGACATATTGGACAACAACTTTTGGGGTCCAATTTCTTCTCTTACCCTTGGGAAAATAAAAAATTGGGGGTGAAAAAATCATTTTTGTGAAAAAATATGATTTTTTATTTTTACGGCTCTGCATTATAAACTTCTGTGAAGCACTTGGTGGGTCAAAGTGCTCACCACACATCTAGATAAGGTTTTATTCATTGTTTGAGTTGTTTTTAATCATGTTTTTAAATATGTTGCTGTCATTAATGTTTTCACATTTAAGATACAGGTGATTGGTGCACCACGCTGACAGGAGTAGTAGTAGGGGCAGTACCTTTCAGGTAACACTAATATGGACCCACCCTACCTCCTTTCAGTGTTTGGACCCGTTGAAGTGCTGAGGCACGAAACGATCGTTGTCCGCATTTTTCTACACTCTCCCCTGCTTTTTGTTATAACGTTGTCCGAATAAAGTTGTGACTTTTTGCATATACGGGTAAGTGCACTTTTTTATCTTTTTATGGACTATGATGTATCACTTCATAAGATGCACCCCGTAGCATAAAAAAGGATATAAAATCGGCTCACTAATTGGGTGACATAAATAACAGAGTCTAGCCTAAACAACAGCAGTGCGGAGGTTCATTTTTCTTTTTGTCTGGTTCAATACACATCTGGATAAGTTCCTTAGGGGGTCTACTTTCCAAAATGGTGCCACTTGTGGGGGGTTTCAATGTTTAGGCACATCAGGGGCTCTCCAAACACAATATGGCGTCCCATCTCAATTCCAGTCAATTTTGAATTGAAAAGTCAAACGGCGCTCCTTCGCTTCCGAGCTCTGCCATGCGCCCAAACAGTGGTTTACCCCCACATATGGGGTATCGGCGTACTCATGACAAATTGTACAACAACTTTTGTGGTCCATTTTCTCCTGTTACCCTTTGTAAAATAAAACAAATTGGAGCTGAAATAAATTTTTTGTGTATAAAAGTTAAATGTTCATTTTTATTTAAACATTCCAAAAATTCCTGTGAACCACCTAAAGGGTTAATAAACTTCTTGAATGTGGTTTTGAGCACCTTGAGGGGTGCAGTTTTTAGAATGGTGTCACACTTGGGTATTTTCCATCATATAGACCCCTCAAAATGACTTCAAATGAGATGTGGTCCCTAAAAAAATGGTGTTGTAAAAATGAGAAATTGCTGGTCAACTTCTAACCCTTATAACTCCCTAACAAAAAAAATTTTGGTTCCAAAATTGTGCTGATGTAAAGTAGATATGTGGGAAATGTTACTTATTAAGTATTTTGTGTGAGATATCTCTGTGATTTAATTGTATAATAATTCAAAGTTGAAAAATTGCAAAATTTTCAACATTTTTGCCAAATTTCCATTTTTTTTCACAAATAAACGCAGGTAATATCAAATAAATGTTACCACTGTAATGAAGTATGATATGTCATGAGAAAACTGTGTCAGAATCACCCGGATCCGTTGAAGCATTCCAGAGTTATAACCTCATAAAGGGACAGTGGTCAGAATTGTAAAAATTGGCCCGGTCATTAACGTGCAAACAACCCTTGGGGGTAAAGGTGTTGAGGGAGGATCTAAATTGATCCTTCATGGTTGACTCAGTGATTTCCAAATTAATCTACAGGGCGTTGCCGGCAACTGAAAATGACCAGACGGAGACGTGTGCCTCTGTATGGGGGATCGAGCAGATCTCTGGCCCCCGTTTTATTGTGTATCGCTTTTCAGAATCATAGAAATTATACTTCAACCAATCAGCATAAGAACATGCTCACAGTTCTTAACCTATAAGAATGCAGGAAAAACCTAACCTATAAGGATACAGAAAAACCAGAAACTACATATATGGTCATATCTTCTTGGCATAGAAATCACATACTAACAGGTGCCTCAGCCTTGTATAGCAATACACCCCCGAATCTATTATCTGGCTCGAGTCAGAAGACTCAAGGTCTTTATACCAATTATGAACCATAGCCTAGTTGAATAACAGGCTTGTGAACAACAAGATAAAATTATTTCATGGCAGCTATAACCTTTTACCTAATTAAATAACAGAATTTATCTTTAAGCAACAAGAAAATGGAGTCGAAAAGCACAAAATGGAGAACCTTTCATAATTTGTTCCTTCACATTCCCCCCTAGATAAATTTTGTTAATTAATGTCCAGCATCAGAGGTACTATCCCAAGCTCTAAGCTCGAGGGGTACTGGTCTTCACATGGCTGGTGCCATGTTACCAGCCATGGCTGTTGCGGCGTACCCGTCCCCCCTGTATACTAGAATTTACGAATAACAATTATTGATAACAGTAGTGGGGATGTTTTGAAGATAGCCATGAGCTTGGCTTCAACATCTTCATGAGATAACTTTGTGAAATCGGTGTAGAGAAGAGCAGGGGTGGCAACGCTTTTGGTATCATCATTAGTTGTCTTAGTGCAGAATTTCCTAATACGTACAGGAATACACCAAAGAACAAGTTTTAGTATTACATACATGACAAGGATAAAGGCAACAATATATAACAAACTTTGAAAGATTTCAGCTATCCAGCCCCCAGGTCCCTCAAACCAATTGGCTGGATTAAGAAAGGAGAAGGTGTCTGCCCACCAACTGTCCCTATTACGATCATTGTCTTTATCATATTAATCTCTGAGTCTTTGAATATCCTCTAACTTTAACTTCATAGTGCTATTAGGATCTGTATAATAACAGCAAGCGGGTCCAATAACCTGACACATACCACCCTGTGCTGCTGTTAAGTAATCCAGTTCTACAGTATGTTGATTAGTGACTATAATAAGTTGGTTTTGGACAACAACAGTAATATTAAGTATATCCAATATATCCCAAATTTGATCATCTACTCTGTGGCCCTAAGCAATTTATCCCACATTTGGGTAATCATAGGGTAAATGAAAACAGAACTGACAATTTTATTGGCTATTCCCATCTGTACTACACGTGGTCTCCCCAAAGGGAAAAACCAAAACATTATGTCCCCTTATTTGCTATTAGTCTGTTTAACCAGCGTGCATCGCGATGCGTAGATCCACGTCGGTCTTCCTTCCAGCTTTACTGACATAGGAGTAATGAGGACTTGGTAGGGACCGTCATACAAGGGTTCTAGTCCGTGTTTTCTGACATGGCTTTTCACGACCACAAAACCACCAGACTTTAAGTTGTGACAAGTGTCGGTTTCTGCTTAATCTGGAAGGGAAGAAAAAAAACTAAAACATGGGTGTTAGCAAGATTTTTACTAAGCTGAATAACATATTGAACAGCACGGTCAGTTTCCACTGATAACTACTGAGGCTGGAAATTTGCAACTGGGGGCCTAGCACCAAACAATATCTCATATGGGGACAGGCCATGTTTTGCCTTAGGGGTAGTACGAATATGGTACAGTACAATGGGTATGAGCTCTGGCCATGTAGCCGTAGTCTCCTGCATCATTTTGGTCAATTGTCCCTTCAGTGTGCCATTCAGCCTCTCAACTTTCCCACTGGATTGTGGATGGTACGGAGTATGGAGGGCTACAGTGGATCCAAACCTTGCCAAAACCTCCTGATACACATAAGAAGAAAAGGCCGAGCCTTGGTCACTTTCGACGACTTCTGGAACACCATATCTGCATATAACTTCTATCACCAGTTTCTTCGCTGTGGTTTTTGCAGTCATGTTGGTAACGGGGAATGCTTCTGGCCAACTGGAGAACATGTCGACAACCACCAGACAATATTCATACCTTCCAGACTTAGGCAACGTGATGTGGTCCACCTGGAGCCTTTGGAAAGGATAGTCGGGCTTAGCAAGGTGCTTTGGGGGTACACGTTGAAGTTGACCAGGATTGCAGGTCTGACAGATATTACATGCATGGTTGAGTGCTGTCAGGACTGTAGAAATACCTGGAGCCCAGTAGAATTTTTGTACATTTTTTTTCCTCGATGTGCGGGCCATGTGCCCATGTGGCAATAGCAGGGTACATCCGCTTAGGGAGACACACAAGTTGGTCCTTTTTCCAGAGACCATGTCCATACGTGCTCCATCAGCCTTCCACTGCTTCACTTCTTCCTTTGGAGACATTCTCTGCATCGTCATTAAGCGGTCTCGCGGGGTCCGACAGAAAACCTGAGTCTGTCGTGGATCATCAGATTCCTGTAGAGTCAGTGTTTCTTGTAACTGTTTACGCTGAGAGCGTGTGGTCACCATAGCTGGTATGGTCTGTTCAACGGGTAGGAGAGCAGCAGCTTTTGCTTGCATATCTGCAAAGGTGTTACCAACAGTCTGTGGACTGTTCCTAGGACCGTACGCCTTAATTTTGATAATGGCCACCTGGGTAGGTAATTTGATCGAGTCCATGAGGGTTTTAACAGCTTCAGCATTCTTCACTGGATTCCCGACGGTAGTAATAAACCCTCGATTGGCCCATAGGGCTCCGAAATCATGAGCAATACCAAATGCATACGGTGAGTCCGTGTATGTATTAGCCCACCTGTCTTTGACCAGAACACATGCAGTAGACAGAGCCTGAAGTTCTACTTCTTGTGCTGACAGTGAGGGAGGGAGTGCAGCTCCGTGCACTACAGTATCTTCCGTAGTAATAGCGTATCCGGTGTGGAATCTGCCAAACCGTCTTTCAGGGCATTGTAGAGAGGTTGCATTATGCGGGATGCGTCCGATATCCACTGACGACAATAAGTACATAGAAAGAAAACGCTGGAGTTCAGTCTCATCTTTTGGGAAAGGAAGGGAGCTGACAGCTATTTTTCTTTCTTTTGTGAGGTGTCTGACACCCTGAAGGAGACAGTGACCCAAAAGTATCACTTGACCAAGGCAGAACCGAAATTTCGAGGCCGAAACCCGACAGTTCAGATCTGCCAGATACTTGAGAAGGCTAACAGTGGCAGCAATGGCTTCCTGCTCTGTTGTCGTCCCTGATAAATAAATGCAAACAGAAACTGCCAATTTGGGTGTAATGGAATGCTGAAGAAAGCATTGGCGAGGTCGATGACTGTGAACCAAGCAGCATCCTGAGATATCTGGGACAAAAGAGTATGTGGATTAGGCACCGGAGTTTCCAGAACAGTAGGTGCATTAACTGCCCGTAGATCTTGTACCAGCCGGTACACAGGGGGTTGGCCGGGTGGGGTCTTTTTCTTAACGAAACAAGGGCGTGTTACATGGGGAAACACAGGGTACTAGGGCACCATTATCGAGTAACGTTTGTATTTGCCCCTTGAGGCCCCGCTCCTGATCATGTTTCAAAGGGTACTGATGGACTTTGGAAAAAGGGGCACCAGGTTTGAAAAACACTTTTACTGGTTCTACAGGCATTATTGGGGGTGGATCTGGGCCTATCGGGGCCATCATAACTGGGAAGGGCGTGTAGGATACAGATCTCCTCATTGTGTTCATCTGCATAGGGGTTATTATTATTATGATTTAACCTTTAATTTCCCTGCTGATGCAGAATGGGCTAAGTTCTTAAAACCTTTTTTACTACTTTTAATGCATCATCTGGAGTGGAAGTCTCGATATCAGGTCTAACTGACATTATTGCCTCTTTCAATTCAGATTTAAGGCCAAACATTAAAGCTGCCACAAAAAGGTGTGAATGGGCTTTATTTTCCAATGAGAATAATAGATCTTTAAATACTACCATAAGACGCCCATAGAACTTCTCGACAGTCCAGGATATATTGGTGCCTTGGGGATAAGGGGCATAGGGCTTACAGTCCGGAGTAGAGGCTTAATTTCCTGGGGAGGGACCATATTATCTAGCAGGGAGACCCCCTGTCCCAAATTTTTGATTGTTTGCTTTCCCGACACATCCCGACAGTCACTTTCTCAGTTCCTTCTTGCACTACAAAACATCCAGTTTTTTGTCATAGTAATAGACAACTTTCCTTTTTAAACATAATTCACTTCCTCTGTTGATCCTCAATTTGCTATATATCAACCACTCAACTTGAAGCAGGTGAATCTTTTACTAATCTTTCAATTACACTGCTAACCAAACAATCTCTTACAAGTTTCCTTCTAAAACTAGGTACCATATTTCACTTTCAACTTCCAACTTACAATATTTCTTTCTACTTCAATACAATATTGTACTATTGTTTAAACACAAATCTCCCAGCGCGACAGAAAATATAGAGAAACTTAGAACGCAGCTACGTGCCCCCTCCATACGAGAGACACAGCAGAGATAAGAAAATCACAGCATTCCTCAACACAGAGAAAGCAATAACGCAGCTGTTTGACCCCTCCCATCAGGTATCTCAGAGATAACGCACAGAAACGGAATACAGCAGTTCTCAGACTTAATTAATTTCTACAAAACCTTCATCACACAATTCACATACCAGAACACCTTAGAAAAACCAATGATTGAGAATATTTTCCCCGTCTTTGGGCTAACAATATCAGATTCATCACACAAATTCAAAGTCTTCTTTTCCTTCCACGGAAACTGATTCTCCTTTAGAGCTAAATATCCTTACTTTGTCGTGCACAATACCGAGCGGCCTTACGGTTTTGTTCCACTGGGTCTCTTTGTCCCCCGCTGGGACAACCCAAAAATGCAGTACTCAGTGAAAGGAGGAGGGCATCTCAGACTTTCCCTCCGGACACCTCTGGACATATATAGATATATATATAATTCCTGAGTTACGCATCCTACCCAATCTTTGATCACCTCACCGCTAGTGTTGAGCATTCCGATACCGCAAGTATCGGGTATCGGCCGATACTTGCGGTATCGGAATTCCGATACCGGGATTCCGATACTTGCCGCGTATCGGATACCGGAATCGGAAGTTCCAAGATTCAAAATGCAGAAATTCAGCCAATGAGAATGATTCCAAGTGTGGGCACATCCTGTTTAGCATGGAGGGCATGAAAGTACTGGCAAGGCTGTGATTGGCTGCTGAAATGATGTCATGCTGCAGTTTAAAAGTCGCTGGCGCCATTTTGCGATCACTCTGCTGTGAATTCAGTTAGTGACAGGACGCTGTTTGCTGACTGAGGGACAGTTTAGAGATAGCGATTTGCTTCTTTGTGCTTTCCAAAGGCTAATTTAGCAACCGCTGTGTTCACCTACTATTCACCTTGCTTTTGCCTTGTAGCGCTGTTTTCACAGCGATCTGCAAGGTCTGTGTGTGTGTGTGTGTGAGTGCAGCCCACTCTCTAGTCTGAGTGCAGCCACATAGGCCATCCATAGCTGGTTGTATTCAGTTCAGGGAGGGTGGTTCATTGCCTCATACTGTTCTTTTTTTTTTTTTTTTTTCCAAGTAGTGTAGTCTGCTGCTAATTTATTCAAAAAAATCCTATTAGTGTCTTTCCACCCGTCTCCAGCTAATTTGTGGAAAAACACTACATAGGATAAAGTAGAGGAGGGTTTTTGGGCCTTGCAGCGCCGTTTACGGCTGTCTGCACGGTCTCCGTGTGACTGCAGCTCGCCCTGTAGTCTGTGAGCAGCCGTAGCCTGGTTGTCTCCAGCTCAGGGTTGTTCACTGCGTCATACCGCCAAATCAATTTTCATTTTGTTTCAAGTAGTGTAGTCTGCTGCTAATTTATTTAAAAAATTCCTATTAGTGTCTTTCCACCCGTCTCCAGCTAATTTGTGGAAAAACACTACATAGGATAAAGTAGAGGAGGGTTTTTGGGCCTTGCAGCGCCGTTTACGGCTGTCTGCACGGTCTCCGTGTGACTGCAGCTCGCCCTGTAGTCTGTGAGCAGCCGTAGCCTGGTTGTCTCCAGCTCAGGGTTGTTCACTGCGTAATACCGCCAAATCAATTTTAATTTTTTTTCAAGTAGTGTAGTCTGCTGCTAATTTATTTAAAAAAATCCTATTAGTGTCTTTCCACCCGTCTCCAGCTAATTTGTGGAAAAACACTACATAGGATAAAGTAGAGGAGGGTTTTTGGGCCTTGCAGCGCCGTTTACGGCTGTCTGCACGGTCTCCGTGTGATTGCAGCTCGCCCTGTAGTCTGTGAGCAGCCATAGCCTGGTTGTCTCCAGCTCAGGGTTGTTCACTGCGTCATACCGCCAAATCAATTTTCTTTTTTTTTCAAGTAGTGTAGGTTGCTGCTAATTTATTTAAAAAAATCCTATTAGTGTCTTTCCACCCGTCTCCAGCTAACTTGTGGAAAAACACTACATAGGATAACGTAGAGGAGGGTTTTTGGGCCTTGCAGCGCCGTTTACGTCTGTCTGCACGGTCTCCGTGTGACTGCAGCTCTATCTGTTGTCAGTTCAGCCCCCCAAAAAGAAATAAATAATAAAGTTCACCAAACACACCAGTTACACCACTTTACATTTGTGTAGGCCACATTAGCTCATATTAAAGTCTAGTCCACACTTTAGAAAATTAGTGTTTCTTATACCTGTTAGGAGGAGTTGCTCAGGAATAAGCACACAAATCCGTTAGTACTTTTCTGCTTATCTTTATCAGTCAACCAAGATGAAGAAGGCAGTGAGTAAGGCACGTGGGCGTGGGCGTGGGCGCGGAGCAGGGAGGGGACGTGGGGATTCTGTGCCTGCTGCGGGCACCGGTGACTCATCAGCACCCACTTTCACCAGGCAACAGTCGTTCATGCGCAGCTTTGTGTCAGAGCGCCGTACACCGCTGCTGCGTCAAGACCAAATTGAAGCTGTTGTCGGATGGATGGCAGCTAATGCATCAACTTCCATTAGTGCCACATCCTCTCAGACACAGAGCACTGGAGAGCAGCCATCTGTCTCTTCACCACCTGCCAAATTGCCCAGGCAGACAGAGAGCCCAGGACAGGAGCCGTCTCTACTTCTGTTCTCTGAATCTCTTGGCTTGGAAACAGGGGGCCAGCCAAGCAGCATTGGAGAAATGGAAGAAGAGGCAGGGTGCAGTGATGCCCAACAGCTTTTTCTGTCTTCCTCTGAAGAGGCGGGTGGGCCAGTGGCTCCGGTCACCACATCGCAGGCCGCATCAGCTGATGATGACACTCAGGTGCTACTTACTGGTGCGTGCTCTGCTGCTGAGACTACCCAGGAGGAGCAGTTGGGGGCAGAGGGTAGTGTAGATGATGAGGTCCTCGACCCATCTTGGCGTGAGGGACAGGAAGGTGGTGGGAGCAGCTCTGAGGAAGAGATTCCCCGTACGGCCCAAAGAGGGAGAGGGAGGGGGAAGACTGCGGATCCTGCAGCCTCCGCTTTGGCACCCGTTAGGAGCATGTCTCTTCCAAAAGCCAAAAAGGGCGCTCCCAAGACTTGCAGTGCCTGGTCCTTTTTTGACACAGTTGCAGATGACATTTGCTATGTCAGATGCAACGTGTGTCATCAAAAAGTCAAAAGAGGTCGAAATGTCAGCAACCTCAATACCTCCAACATGTGGAAACATGTGCGCAACAGGCACCCGGCGGAGTTAGAAAAACACACTGAAGAGGTAGGCCAACCAACAGCGGCAGCTACCACCGCTTCAGCTCGTGTTGCCTCTTCCTCTAGCTCACACGCAGCTGGTTCGGCTTCCTCCCAGGATCGCCGTGGAAGAACCTCTGGCCCTGTTGTCCAGAGATCCGCTGTAATTCCACCCGCAGCGCCACTTTCCCAGTCATCCACACACTCCCAGCCCAGGCTACAGCCATCGGTAGTACAGGCATGGGAGAAAAGGCGGCCTTTCTCGTCAAACCACCCACGAGCACAGGCTCTGACTGCAGGCATTGCCAAACTTCTGTCACTGGAAATGCTGTCATTCAGGCTGGTGGAGACTGACAGCTTCCGTGACTTGATGTCATTGGCAGTCCCACAGTACAATGTGCCTAGCCGCTTTTACTTCAGCAGGCAAGCCGTCCCTGCCCTGCACAAGCATGTGGAGGGACACATAAAACACGCGCTACTGAACGTCGTCAGTAGCAAGGTCCACCTCACCACCGATGCGTGGACCAGTCAACATGGACAGGGGCGATACCTTTCCCTCACTGCCCATTGGGTTAATGTCGTTGAGCCGGGTACAGACCGTGCGAGTGGCGCAGGACGTGTCCTGCCCACTCCAAGGATTGCAGGAATCCATTCTCCACCTGTCCCTGGGCTCCAACACCGCCAGTTGCCGTCCAGAAGTGCTGTACGCACAGTCCCGACAGTCCCTCCTCTGTTATTGGGGTTCAGTAACGTCAGCTGTTCCCCTGCTGTGTGTGTGGCAATCCCTCCTACCTCCTCCAACCTCCTCCAACCTCCTCCTCCTCCACCTGTCCCTGGGCTCCAACACCGCCAGTTGCCGTCCAGAAGTGCTGTACGCACAGTCCCGACAGTCCCTCCTCTGTTATTGGGGTTCAGTAACGTCAGCTGTTCCCCTGCTGTGCAGCCGGCAGCGTGTACTGCGACCTCCACGCAGGCACAACAAGTTAAATTTAAGGGAACCTGCCCCCCCCCCCAGGCGTTTGTTACTGAAGGAGCCACCTTGTGCAGCAGTAATGATGCAAAGGGAAAAAGTGCCTCTTTTCGTGGTGCTCCTTGCACATGCTGATCCTAACACTTATGAAAAGTGCCCCCTCCTACCGTGATACCGTACGGTTGGTGGAACTTTCCTTTGTGATGTGACGCAGCACAGCCGTCATTCTTACCCCCTTGGCGCCGTGCGCCGCCTCCTCAGCGTTGTTTGAATCAGTCCCGGAGCCTGCGCTGTTAGGTTAGCCCTTGGCCATGCACACATTTTGCGCTGCCCGTCTTCTGACATCATTTGGTGTCAGGCTGGCTGCGCCTGTGCGGCCGCGCTGGCCGAGATCCCGCCTCGTACTGTCTTCTGATTTCATCCCACTGGGGGCCTGAGATCCATGGACATGCGCAGTGCATATCTGAACCTCCACCTCTCACTCATCTCCCTATGGCTTCTTCAGACTGTTCGGTGTCAGCTGGTCCCTAATAGCATGCCACGGCCGTGACACCGCACAGTCTGAAGAAGCCGTAGGGAGGGGAGTGAGAGGCGAGGATATGCACTGCGCATGGCCACGTATCTCAGGCCCCCAGTGGGATGAAATCAGAAGACAGTACGAGGCGGGATCTCGGCCAGCGCGGCCGCACAGGCGCAGCCAGCCTGACACCAAATGATGTCAGAAGACGGGCAGCGCAAAATGTGTGCATGGCCAAGGGCTAACCTAACAGCGCAGGCTCCGGGACTGATTCAAACAACGCTGAGGAGGCGGCGCACGGCGCCAAGGGGGTAAGAATGACGGCTGTGCTGCGTCACATCACAAAGGAAAGTTCCACCTACCGAACGGTATCACGGTAGGAGGGGACACTTTTCATAAGTGTTAGGTTCAGCATGTGCAAGGACCATAATTAAAAGAGCTAAGTTTACCTTTTCCAGCATTAGTGCTGTACACGATGGCTCTTTCAGCTACAAACGCCTGGGGGGGGGGTTAAAGTTTCCCTTTCAACTTGCTCCAGTGCAGGCTTCGGCCTACACTCTGCTCCCTCTCCTCCTCCTGCTGACCCTGGGCTCCAACACCGCCAGTTAGGGCCCGGTACTGCTAGCTGCACAGAGAAAAACACCAGCCAATGTGTCAGTGGGGTTCAGCACCGCCAGCTGTTCCCCTGCTGTGTAGCCGGCATCGTGTCCTGCAAAAGCCACGCAGACACAAGAACTGAAATTGAAGGAAACCTGTCCCCCCTCCCCCAGGTGTTTCTACGTTTTACAGCCACCTTGTACGACAGTAATGCTGCATGTGTGCAAGGTGGCTCAGAAACTTAGTCTCCTTGCCCATGGGGAACTGAACACGTCTAAAATGAGTCCTCTGCGACCATTAAAACGTCCCTCAGGTGTGATTTTCCTTTGTATTGACATGCAACAAGCTCCTTGGTAGCGCTGCCCGTCTTCTGGCATCATTGTTTGGCTGCCTGCGCCTCTGCGGCCGCCTTGCCCCACACAACGCCCCTCGGTGTCTTATTTATTTGTACTGCGAGGGTGTGATTGATGGGCATGAACGGTGCATTTCTTCGCCTGTCCCTCATCTCCTTCCGCCTTCTTCGGACTGTGCGGCTTCATGGCCGTGGCATGCGATAAGGGATCAGCTGACGCCGCATAGTCTGAAGCGGGTGTAAGAAACCAAGCGAGAGGCGAACATATGTACTGCACCAGGCCATGAATCCCAGCCCCGCAGTGTTTTAACAATGTTAAGACACTGCGGGGCTGGGATTCATGGTCATCGCAAACCGCACCGGCCGACATTACATGATGTCAGAGGATGGGCAGCGCTAACAGCGCAAGGCCAAGGGATAACACGACAGCGCATGCTCAGGAGGCCGCGCCAAGCACCAAGGTGGCATTTTTGCCAGCTGTACTGCGTCTCTTTACGAAGGGAACTCGCGCCTCCAACACAGTTTGACTGTATAAAGGGCTAAATGTTATACGTGTTCCTTTCAGCGTGTGCAAGGAGCGAAATTAAAAGAGCAACCTTTGACTTGTGCAGCACTACTGCTGCATAAGCTGTGGCTCTTCTACTTTGTAACCCCTGAGGGGGGGTTAAAGGTTACCTTTGAAATTGGTTCAATTAGGCTTCGGCCTACACTCTGCTCCCCCTGCAGAGCCCTGGGCTCCAACACCGCCAGTTGGGGCCCGGTACTGCTAGCTGCACAGAGAAAAACACCAGCCAATGTGTCAGTGGGGTTCAGCACTGCCAGCTGTTCCCCTGCTGTGCAGCCGGCAACGTGTCCTGCAACTGCCACGCAGGCACAACAGACCCAAAAGCTGCCGCCAGTGCAGGCTTCGGCCTACACTCTGCTCCCTCTCCTCCTCCTGCTGACCCCGGGCTCCAACACCGCCAGTTGGGGCCCGGTACTGCTAGCTGCACAGAGAAAAACACCAGCCAATGTGTCAGTGGGGTTCAGCACCGCCAGCTGTTCCCCTGCTGTGCAGCCGGCATCGTGTCCTGTAAAAGCCACGCAGACACAAGAACTGAAATTGAAGGGAACCTGTCCCCCCTCCCCCAGGCGTTTGTACGTTTTAAAGGCCACCTTGTACAGCGGTAATGCTGCATGTGTGCAAGGTGGCTCATAAACGTATTCTCCTCGCACATGTGGAACTGAAAACACGTCTAAAATGTGTCCTCTGTGTGACCATTTAACCGTCCCGGTGGTGTGACTTTCCTTTGTAATGACACGCTGCAACCCCCTTGGTAGCGCTGCCCGTCTTCTGGCATCATGGTTTGGCTGCCTGCGCCTCTGCGGCCGCCCTGACCCACACAACGCCCCTCGGTGTCTGATTTCTTGGGACTGCGAGGGTGTGATTGATGGGCAGGAGCGGTGCATATCTTCGCCTGTCCCTCATCTCCTTCCGCCTTCTGCGGACTGTGCGGCTTCATGGCCGTGGCATGCGATAAGGGATCAGATGACGCCGCACAGTCTGAAGCGGGTGTAAGGACCCGAGTGTGAGAGGCGAACATATGTGCTGCGCCAGGCCCTGAATCCCAGCCCCGCAGTGTTTTAACAATGTTAAGACACTGCGGGGCTGGGATTCTTGGTCATCGCGAACCACACCGGCCGACATTAAATCATGCCAGAACATGGGCAGCGCTAACAGCGCTAGGCCAGGGGATAACACGACAGCGCAGACTCCTGTACAGCAAATAACAACGCTCAGGAGGCTGCACCCAGCACCAAGGTGGGATTCTTGACATCTGTGCTGCGTCTCATTACAAAGGGAACTCGCGCCTCCAACACAGTTTGACTGTTTAAAGGGCTAAATGTTATACGTGTTTCATTCAGCGTGTGCAAGGAGCGAAATTAAAAGAGCAACCTTTGACTTGTGCAGCACTACTGCTGCATAAGCTGTGGCTCTTCTACTTTGTAACCCCTGAGGGGGGGGTTAAAGGTTACCTTTGAAATTGGTTCAATTAGGCTTCGGCCTACACTCTGCTCCCCCTGCAGAGCCCTGGGCTCCAACACCGCCAGTTGGGGCCCAGTACTGCTAGCTGCACAGAGAAAAACACCAGCCAATGTGTCAGTGGGGTTCAGCACCGCCAGCTGTTCCCCTGCTGTGCAGCCGGCAACGTGTCCTGCAACTGCCACGCAGGCACAACAGACCCAAAAGCTGCCGCCAGTGCAGGCTTCGGCCTACACTCTGCTCCCTCTCCTCCTCCTGCTGACCCCGGGCTCCAACACCGCCAGTTGGGGCCCGGTACTGCTAGCTGCACAGAGAAAAACACCAGCCAATGTGTCAGTGGGGTTCAGCACCGCCAGCTGTTCCCCTGCTGTGCAGCCGGCATCGTGTCCTGCAAAAGCCACGCAGACACAAGAACTGAAATTGAAGGGAACCTGTCCCCCCTCCCCCAGGCGTTTGTACGTTTTAAAGGCCACCTTGTACAGCGGTAATGCTGCATGTGTGCAAGGTGGCTCATAAACGTATTCTCCTCGCACATGTGGAACTGAAAACACGTCTAAAATGTGTCCTCTGTGTGACCATTTAACCGTCCCGGTGGTGTGACTTTCCTTTGTAATGACACGCTGCAACCCCCTTGGTAGCGCTGCCCGTCTTCTGGCATCATGGTTTGGCTGCCTGCGCCTCTGCGGCCGCCCTGACCCACACAACGCCCCTCGTTGTCTTAGTTATTGGGACTGCGAGGGTGTGATTGATGGGCATGATCAGTGCATCAGTTCGCCTGTCCCTCATCTCCTTCCGCCTTCTGCGGACTGTGCGGCTTCATGGCCGTGGCATGCGATAAGGGATCAGATGACGCCGCACAGTCTGAAGCGGGTGTAAGGACCCGAGTGTGAGAGGCGAACATATGTGCTGCGCCAGGCCCTGAATCCCAGCCCCGCAGTGTTTTAACAATGTTAAGACACTGCGGGGCTGGGATTCTTGGTCATCGCGAACCACACCGGCCGACATTAAATCATGCCAGAACATGGGCAGCGCTAACAGCGCTAGGCCAGGGGATAACACGACAGCGCAGACTCCTGTACAGCAAATAACAACGCTCAGGAGGCTGCACCCAGCACCAAGGTGGGATTCTTGACATCTGTGCTGCGTCTCATTACAAAGGGAACTCGCGCCTCCAACACAGTTTGACTGTTTAAAGGGCTAAATGTTATACGTGTTTCATTCAGCGTGTGCAAGGAGCGAAATTAAAAGAGCAACCTTTGACTTGTGCAGCACTACTGCTGCATAAGCTGTGGCTCTTCTACTTTGTAACCCCTGAGGGGGGGGTTAAAGGTTACCTTTGAAATTGGTTCAATTAGGCTTCGGCCTACACTCTGCTCCCCCTGCAGAGCCCTGGGCTCCAACACCGCCAGTTGGGGCCCAGTACTGCTAGCTGCACAGAGAAAAACACCAGCCAATGTGTCAGTGGGGTTCAGCACCGCCAGCTGTTCCCCTGCTGTGCAGCCGGCAACGTGTCCTGCAACTGCCACGCAGGCACAACAGACCCAAAAGCTGCCGCCAGTGCAGGCTTCGGCCTACACTCTGCTCCCTCTCCTCCTCCTGCTGACCCCGGGCTCCAACACCGCCAGTTGGGGCCCGGTACTGCTAGCTGCACAGAGAAAAACACCAGCCAATGTGTCAGTGGGGTTCAGCACCGCCAGCTGTTCCCCTGCTGTGCAGCCGGCATCGTGTCCTGCAAAAGCCACGCAGACACAAGAACTGAAATTGAAGGGAACCTGTCCCCCCTCCCCCAGGCGTTTGTACGTTTTAAAGGCCACCTTGTACAGCGGTAATGCTGCATGTGTGCAAGGTGGCTCATAAACGTATTCTCCTCGCACATGTGGAACTGAAAACACGTCTAAAATGTGTCCTCTGTGTGACCATTTAACCGTCCCGGTGGTGTGACTTTCCTTTGTAATGACACGCTGCAACCCCCTTGGTAGCGCTGCCCGTCTTCTGGCATCATGGTTTGGCTGCCTGCGCCTCTGCGGCCGCCCTGACCCACACAACGCCCCTCGTTGTCTTAGTTATTGGGACTGCGAGGGTGTGATTGATGGGCATGATCAGTGCATCAGTTCGCCTGTCCCTCATCTCCTTCCGCCTTCTGCGGACTGTGCGGCTTCATGGCCGTGGCATGCGATAAGGGATCAGATGACGCCGCACAGTCTGAAGCGGGTGTAAGGACCCGAGTGTGAGAGGCGAACATATGTGCTGCGCCAGGCCCTGAATCCCAGCCCCGCAGTGTTTTAACAATGTTAAGACACTGCGGGGCTGGGATTCTTGGTCATCGCGAACCACACCGGCCGACATTAAATCATGCCAGAACATGGGCAGCGCTAACAGCGCTAGGCCAGGGGATAACACGACAGCGCAGACTCCTGTACAGCAAATAACAACGCTCAGGAGGCTGCACCCAGCACCAAGGTGGGATTCTTGACATCTGTGCTGCGTCTCATTACAAAGGGAACTCGCGCCTCCAACACAGTTTGACTGTTTAAAGGGCTAAATGTTATACGTGTTTCATTCAGCGTGTGCAAGGAGCGAAATTAAAAGAGCAACCTTTGACTTGTGCAGCACTACTGCTGCATAAGCTGTGGCTCTTCTACTTTGTAACCCCTGAGGGGGGGGTTAAAGGTTACCTTTGAAATTGGTTCAATTAGGCTTCGGCCTACACTCTGCTCCCCCTGCAGAGCCCTGGGCTCCAACACCGCCAGTTGGGGCCCAGTACTGCTAGCTGCACAGAGAAAAACACCAGCCAATGTGTCAGTGGGGTTCAGCACCGCCAGCTGTTCCCCTGCTGTGCAGCCGGCAACGTGTCCTGCAACTGCCACGCAGGCACAACAGACCCAAAAGCTGCCGCCAGTGCAGGCTTCGGCCTACACTCTGCTCCCTCTCCTCCTCCTGCTGACCCCGGGCTCCAACACCGCCAGTTGGGGCCCGGTACTGCTAGCTGCACAGAGAAAAACACCAGCCAATGTGTCAGTGGGGTTCAGCACCGCCAGCTGTTCCCCTGCTGTGCAGCCGGCATCGTGTCCTGCAAAAGCCACGCAGACACAAGAACTGAAATTGAAGGGAACCTGTCCCCCCTCCCCCAGGCGTTTGTACGTTTTAAAGGCCACCTTGTACAGCGGTAATGCTGCATGTGTGCAAGGTGGCTCATAAACGTATTCTCCTCGCACATGTGGAACTGAAAACACGTCTAAAATGTGTCCTCTGTGTGACCATTTAACCGTCCCGGTGGTGTGACTTTCCTTTGTAATGACACGCTGCAACCCCCTTGGTAGCGCTGCCCGTCTTCTGGCATCATGGTTTGGCTGCCTGCGCCTCTGCGGCCGCCCTGACCCACACAACGCCCCTCGTTGTCTTAGTTATTGGGACTGCGAGGGTGTGATTGATGGGCATGATCAGTGCATCAGTTCGCCTGTCCCTCATCTCCTTCCGCCTTCTGCGGACTGTGCGGCTTCATGGCCGTGGCATGCGATAAGGGATCAGATGACGCCGCACAGTCTGAAGCGGGTGTAAGGACCCGAGTGTGAGAGGCGAACATATGTGCTGCGCCAGGCCCTGAATCCCAGCCCCGCAGTGTTTTAACAATGTTAAGACACTGCGGGGCTGGGATTCTTGGTCATCGCGAACCACACCGGCCGACATTAAATCATGCCAGAACATGGGCAGCGCTAACAGCGCTAGGCCAGGGGATAACACGACAGCGCAGACTCCTGTACAGCAAATAACAACGCTCAGGAGGCTGCACCCAGCACCAAGGTGGGATTCTTGACATCTGTGCTGCGTCTCATTACAAAGGGAAGTCGCGCCTCCAACACAGTTTGACTGTATAAAGGGCTAAATGTTATACGTGTTCCTTTCAGCGTGTGCAAGGAGCGAAATTAAAAGAGCAACCTTTGACTTGTGCAGCACTACTGCTGCATAAGCTGTGGCTCTTCTACTTTGTAACCCCTGAGGGGGGGTTAAAGGTTACCTTTGAAATTGGTTCAATTAGGCTTCGGCCTACACTCTGCTCCCCCTGCAGAGCCCTGGGCTCCAACACCGCCAGTTGGGGCCCGGTACTGCTAGCTGCACAGAGAAAAACACCAGCCAATGTGTCAGTGGGGTTCAGCACCGCCAGCTGTTCCCCTGCTGTGCAGCCGGCAACGTGTCCTGCAACTGCCACGCAGGCACAACAGACCCAAAAGCTGCCGCCAGTGCAGGCTTCGGCCTACACTCTGCTCCATCTCCTCCTCCTGCTGACCCCGGGCTCCAACACCGCCAGTTGGGGCCCGGTACTGCTAGCTGCACAGAGAAAAACACCAGCCAATGTGTCAGTGGGGTTCAGCACCGCCAGCTGTTCCCCTGCTGTGCAGCCGGCATCGTGTCCTGCAAAAGCCACGCAGACACTTGCTCTTGTACCTTCTGCTCCCCATCCTGGTTCCAGTACCGTCAGCTGGTTCCGGGCAGAGCCTTTGGCTTAGGTGCCTCCCTCTGGGTATCCGAGTTCCACCAACGTCAGGTGGTCCTTGGTAGTGCTTTCAGGCACGGGTACCTCCTGCTTAGTAACCGGGTTCCAGTAACGTCAGCTGGTCCTCGGTAGTTCCATTGGCTCTTGGACCTTCGGCTACCCATCCGGGTTCCAGCACCGTCAGCTGGTTCTCGGCACTGTCTTTTGCTCTTGTACCTTCTGCTCCCCATCCTGGTTCCAGTACCGTCAGCTGGTTCCGGGCAGAGCCTTTGGCTTAGGTGCCTCCCTCTGGGTATCCGAGTTCCACCAACGTCAGGTGGTCCTTGGTAGTGCTTTCAGGCACGGGTACCTCCTGCTTAGTAACCGGGTTCCAGTAACGTCAGCTGGTCCTCGGTAGTTCCATTGGCTCTTGGACCTTCGGGTAGCCATCCGAGTTCCAGTTCCATCAGCTGGTTCTCGGCATTTTCTCAGCCTTCTTGTACCTTCTGCTACATTTCCAAGTTCAAGAGACTAAACACGATGACCCGGAAGAACACCCCTAAGATGACGACGACACCAGAGACGACAACCACCGTGATGACGACGACCTTGGAGACGATGACCCTGAAGACCACCGTGATGACGACGACCCCGGAGACGACGACCCTGAAGACCACCCCGATGACGACGACCCCGGAGACGACAACCCTGGAGACGACGACGACCTGGAAGACCGAGAAGCAGAAGAACAAGAGGCTGCAGAACAAAGAGCAGAAGAACATTAAGCATAACACTAAATATCAGAGCAAAAAATATTATCTAAATTATAAGCAGAAGAAGACTAAGCAGTGTATGGGGGTGAGTCCGTTCCTCCTCGTGGTGCCCCTGGATAAAGCCTGATGCTGCAGGCCAAACTGAACGCGGACAAATGTAACTCTTTTGTGACAGGCAGAACGGAAGGTGTAATCTTCAAACTTTTATAGATAACAACTACGGGAATGCCTGTCACAAATAAGAATATGATGAAGAAGTAGAATATGATGAAGATAATAGTAAAATAAAAAGAATATGAACAATGTAACCCAAAAAATAATAGGTAGAAGATGAAGAAGAAGATGAATAAGGTGAAGAAGTTGATGTCAAAGAAGCTGATGATGAGGATAATGAAGAAGAAAGCGTGGGAGAAGTAAAAAAGAAGGTGAAGGGCGTTGAAGTAGTGATAGTGAAACATCAATATGTGACATAAAAAAAAAATAAAATAACATAGTCAAATTCTTTCTAACGCCGAACGTCATAAAAAAAAAAAAAAATCCTGCTATTCTATTACATTGGGCTAAACCTCTGTGCCTTTAATGTCTCCGCCACGTCCCCCAATACATCCTACATTATTCTTAGTTGTTTTCCTTCATGTAGAATGAACCTACAAGTGTATAAAGGGTTTATTTTAATTCCGATATTTTCGTCCCATTGACTTGCATTGGGATCGGGTATCGGTATCGGATTGGATCCGATATTTTGACGGTATCGGCCGATACTTTCCGATACCGATACTTTCCGATATCGGAAAGTATCGCTCAACACTACTCACCGCGCCTGATTTTAACAGTGATCAGGAATTCAGGATATTTTGACTATAAAGAGAATTACATCACTGGTCAATCCGGGGTGTCCGTCCCTTATGAGGTACGGTTCGAGCACTGGGCTCCCAACGGAACTACACCTCTATTTGATTCCACCCAAGAATCACCCCACCATCGGGGACAAACCTCAGATCCTCTTTGCAGCAACAAACACAGGAAAACCACACCAAACGGTCAGTCTGAACAGTATAACTGCCAACTTACCGTGGTTGTTGTGGGGGATGATCAGTCCCAATTTTCCAGTGCCTGTGTCCAGTCCGAGGGTCCTTTGTCTTGTTGTCCTCCGGGGGGCAGAGGTGTTCGTGTTTGGGGCCCCACATTTTCGGGTGCCAACTGTTGAGGGAGGATCTAAATTGATCCTTCACGGTTGACTCAGTGATTTCCAAATTAATCTACAGGGCGTTGCCGGCAACTGAAAATGACCAGACGGAAACGTGTGCCTCTGTATGGGGGATCGAGCAGATCTCTGGCCCCCGTTTTATTGTGTATCGCTTTTCAGAATCATAGAAATTATACTTCAACCAATCAGCATAAGAACACGCTCACAGTTCTTAACCTATAAGAATGCAGGAAAAACCTAACCTATAAGGATACAGAAAAAACGGAAACTACATATATGGTCATATCTTCTTGGCATAGAAATCACATACTAACAGGTGCCTCAGCCTTGTATAGCAATACACCCCCGAATCTATTATCTGGCTCGAGTCAGAAGACTCAAGGTCATTATACCAATTATGAACCATAACAGAGAAATGATCCAGCTGGAAGTGGAGGCAGTTCAGACTTTGTGAGACTTTATTAGACAACTAAAGCGATAAATAGTTCTTCAAAAAGAAAAATGTTTACATAGCAAACACCTGGCACAACAGTGAGGAGGATCAACGCGTTTCAACTAAGAAGTCTTACTCATGATCTACCATTTCTCTGTTTGTCTTCATTTGCTGTGGGCGCTCACCCCGAACCGTGCTGGGTGTTGGCAGGTCTGGGGATTTCGTCTAAGACCGGTAAGCTGACTACATTCATTTTTTCTTTTAATTATGAACCATAGCCTAGTTGAATAACAGGCTTGTGAACAACAAGATAAAATTATTTCATGGCAGCTATAACCTTTTACCTAATTAAATAACAGAATTTATCTTTAAGCAACAAGAAAATGGAGTCGAAAAGCACAAAATGGAGAACCTTTCATAATTTGTTCCTTCACAAAGGGGTTAATACCACCCGAATGTAACAGAAATATCACAAAAGTGTATAAATGACAATCAAATTCAATCCAGAAAAAAACACACTTTTTTTGAGTGTTATATGCCATACAAATGTACCACAAAGCATGTAATACTGTATGGGTGAGAAATTTAACCCATCAAAATTTATAAACACTTTTTTGGAGTGGTAGATATCACAGAACTGTACCCTAGTACACATAATTTTGTATAGCGGAGAAATTTAAACCTGATAAATTTTTTAACTCTTTTTCTGTTTTATTGCTCACAGAAATGCACCCCAGACCATGGAATAGTGTATGTGAAAGAAATGTAATCCAATCAATTTTTTGCATGTGGTTTTTGGAGTGTTAGATATCACAGAAATGGACCCATAATAGTGTATGGGTGAGAAATGTAATCCAGCCAGTTTTTTTTAATGCTTTTATGGAGTGTTAGATTTCACAGAAATATACCCCAGACCACGGAATACTCTATGGCTGAGAAAATTAACATTGAAAAACTTTTTAACACTTTTTTCAGTTTTATAGCTAATAGAAATGTTCCACAAACAACGGAATAGTGTATGGGTAAGAATTGTAATTTAACCAAATTTTAAATACTTGTTTGGAGTGTTAAATATCACAGAAATGGACTTCAGGCTACGGAATAGTGTATTCGTGAGAAATGTAATCCAAACAATTTTTTTATGCTTTTTTGGAGTGTTAGATATCACAGAAATATACCCCAGATCACGTAATACAGTATGGGTGATAAATTTAACCCTGCAATATTTTTTTACTTTTTTTGGAGTGTTATATATATATATATATATATATATATATATATATATATATATGTAAAAAAAATTACCCATAACACAGACTAGTGTATGGGTAAGAAAGTTAACCCAGGAAAATTTTTAAATGATTTTTTGGAGTGTTGTATAGCACAAGAAAGAAACACAAAGCACCTAATACTCGATGGATCAAAAATATATTAAATGCTTTCACCTCTCCAAAAAAAGCTGCAGCTATATAAAAGCTGCAGCTATATATTTTGCAAGGAACTGTACAGTCCCAATTAGTGATGAGCGAGTGTGCTCGTTACTTTTTAAAAAAAATATTTTTAAAACTTTTTTTTACTTTTTTCACGTGATGGGGGTCCATGATGGGCGGATTTCCGGTGTGATTGCTGGAATTTCATGTTAAATGCCACTGTTAGAGTTTGACAGAGGCATTTTAAGGGTTAATAGCTGACAGGAGGATTGCGATTCCACCCGCGGCTGTTCCGGGCACATGTCAGCTGTTCAAAAAGTTGACATGTGCAGGGAAAGATGTGGGCTCACCGCCGGAGGCCACATCAAAGGGAGGGAGTCCGACATTGGCGGACATTTATGCCCGATGTGGGAAAGGGGTTAAAGCACAGTAGTCCCACAGGCGGGGGTGGGGTGCAGAGTGCACACAGCATTTTAAAGGACAGTACTCCAACATGCAGAGAGGTGCAGAGCACGCACAGCAAATTTCAACAGAGTACTCTCACAGTCGGGTTTGGACAGTACACACAGCGACTTGAAGCACAGTACTCCCAATGGCAGAGCAGTGCAGAGTACACACAGTTGATTTTAGCACAGTACTCTAACAGACAGATTTGCAGAGTACACACAGTGGCTTAAAGGAGAGTACTCCCACAGGCAGGGGGTGCAATGGATGCAGAGTACACACAGCAGCTTAAAGGACAGTGCTCCCACTGGTAGCGTGCTGCAGAGCACACACAGCAGATTTTAGCACAGTACTCTTAGAAGGGGGTTTGCAGAGAACACACAGCTAAAAAGACTGTACTCCCACAGGTAAGGGAGTGCAGAGTACACACAGCGGATATTAGCATTGTACTATTACAGATGGGTTTGCAAAGTACACACAGTGGCTTAGAGGACAATACTACCACAAGTATAGGATGCAGAGTACACACAGCAGCTTAAAAAGGACAATACTGCCACAGCTTAAAGGACACTACTCCCAAATTCAGGGGGTACAGAATACACACAGTGAAAGGATAATGGCGGCAGCACTTGTGATCTGACCTTTATACAGGCCGGGTCACATGATGTGTTGGACAATGGAGTGATTGTTCCGGAAGAGCCCACAGTCTAAAAACTTGTTGATTGGCTGTGCTGCAGACTTTAAGCAAGCTTTATTAGACTGGCAGACCCAAACAGGAAATCTGATGTACAGTAAAAAGTTTGTGTTCGAGGTTCAGTTCTGGACACTAGGTATTTGGTACGAACCCCGAACTTTCCAGTTCAAGTTCTCTCATCCCTAGCTCTAAGGTGTCCACAAGACTGTACAGTGTAAATGAAGTAATCAGAGAGAAATTTCCTTCTGTATTATATGACTTAAGTTTCTACTACCTAAATCCAATGCACTTATTTTGGATATTCTTAAGTGATTCCACTATTTTGCATGACTAACTACAATCGTGTACAAGGAATTTGAATGGTCCATATGTGAGCGGTGTTTGACATTGATAGAAAAGTTAAGCATTGCTCAGTGAATAGCTTCATGGGTTGATTAGCATGTGAGCATTAATTTACTATTATGTACCCCACCCTGTCACATATAATTATTGCACTATCCTCAAATGTAATTTAGCTATGTAACTATCGGGTGCAGTATATCTAGGCAGCAATTTCTGTGACCATTTTCCTTCATACATTCATTAAATTTTTTGTATAAACATTAATTATAGTTATATTAGAAATTATAACTAGATGTAGCATAGAATCTCATTAAATACTTAACTTTAGGTTTAATGGTCATTAAACATTACAGGCTATTGAATGGAAATTAAGTTCATTAAATGTCAATGAATGATTTAACAAAGGTTTGACTATGCCTACAGGCAAAAGATGAATATGAGAACAAATAAAATGGAAAGGTCAAGCACTCTATCAGATTATCCAACTGTGTTGGAACATGTACAAAGAAAGTAAAAGGAAAGTACGTGACTGGGTTAGGCTGGACAGTCCGCACTCCCCTTAAAATTTGCTTACGTGCTTAGATATGTGTAGTTTTATATCCTCTGGTATTTGTGTAAGGAGGAGTACCAGAGCAGGGGTACCTTTTACATGCCAGTTCCAGAACTGCTGGGGCTGTCACCCATGTTGCAGGGGAAAAGATCTAGATTGTGGGATGAACAGGGTCATGTGACTGGGCTATGCGAGGCAGGGCCTGTTAGCGCTACGCATGGGAAAAGTGGCAGAGCTCACTCGGGAAAGCTGAATGGCAGGATGGGCGCTGTGGCTGCTGTGAAGTCAGACCAGCTCGATTATGCAGGCTGCCCCCACAGACCCTCGGCAGAGAGGTCCCTGACTGGTAAGTGACCAATTGACAGGTTCCCACCACACTTCTCACCAGGAGGTGACTCAGGGCCAAAACCACAGTCCGTGCCGTTAGTAGGACACCATGTGGGACTCCTGGCCAGGCAAGTACCTGTTGAACAAACACTCGCACATACCGTTGAGAGAGAGTTCGCTCCGGCGGTACCTCACGTTGGACTCAGTACCGTGCCAGACACCGTTGGGTACGGGAAATCTACTGGCTTCTCAGAGACTGCGTCGAGACGTCAAGTGCCAATATTGTCGGTGCTACCGTTGGATTGTTGCCTGCCGTAGACAACACTGAGACACCACGCACTGCTGTTGTAGGTGCCACCATTGGAACCATGAAACTCTGCATACCAGAAGACATCAGTCTGATAAGTGCCACCACTTTCATATTGAACTATCGTTTGCTTGGTCTGCCTCCTGTTCGTGTCGGCATCTCGTGTTCCTGCGATTTCTACATCTGAACCACTATTCATATAATGGACTTACAGGGTCATGAAATGCCGCTCTTTTCCACACCAGAAGTTAAGAGACACAGTTGCATGCTGGGTAGGACATCAGTAGAGGCTGTCTGACACTGGCAGGTATCGGCTATGTGTCTTATCAATTTAAAAGGCATGTACTTCTACATGCACAGTCATACAGGGAAGACTTTCAATTACTGAATAGGACCAGCTACTGGACTTATTTTGCATAAAAATACTAGGGATTTTAATGAATAAATTGAAAGTTTTTTGGAAACTTTTTCCAAAAATATATGTAATTCTTCTACTGCTCTATAACATCACGCCTGCATATCAGACACATTTTTTTACCATAACAGGTTCCCTTTAAGCTTCCTTCATGGACCATGTACAGTGCTACATTAGCAGTCCCTATTGTGACCTCTCTGCTGCAAGACAACCAATGGGCTGTATAGTGCTAGCATAAAACACAGTATTTTCCCAAAAAGCAATTCTTCTAGGATATAATACTCCTTTGATTCAGTACAATATGTGATGCTGCACATCTTCATGACTGACTCTGTAAGAACCAAAGTATTTAGAGATATCGTAAAAATTGTAAATGCTTTGTGATATGTTTTCTATCCATAGACATTATGTGGAATATGAAGAGTAATACCTGGGGTGTAAAGATCATAGTTGCAGAGGGTATGACCGCAACTCGGAGAGCTTGCCGACATCAGTGCCTAATTCACCTGGATGTGACACACATTCAATTGAACTGTATTGTGGCATGAAAAGCCGCTGACTATCTGCATCGCAAATCCCGGCACCAGCCAATCTAATCCAAGCAGCTGATGTCGGTGTGCCAGTGCTGCCCATGACAGGCACACTGGAGTCAGCTGTCAGCCTCTGCGCCGGCTGTGGAAGAGAATGTCGCAGTCATGAAAGGTAAGAAGAATCGTTTATTTTGTATTTTTTAAATGTGTTGAAGTGTGTAAAAACGGGGTACATTATTACTGGATTGGGATCCGGATGGGGAACATTATTATAGCATGCGGCCCAGGATGGGAGACATTATTACTGGAAGAGGACCAAGATGGTTGACATTATTATAGGATCAGCCCAGAATAGGGGGACATTATTATATTATGGGGCTCAGGATGAAGGAGATTATTATAGAAAAGTAGGAGAAAAAAATAATTTTCACTTCATCATCATTGTTAGAGAATCTGTTTTTCCCTGCATTTCTTCCTTGACTAGGACCAGTGCAGCTCCGTACAATGATCTCTGTCCTCATCCAAGTGCAGCTGACTATGGTGAGCTGACTCTTCTTCCCTCTTTTGCTGTACATTATTATAGGAAGGGTCCAAGATAGGGAACATTATTAAATAAAAGAGCCAGGATAGAGGACATTATTACTGGTTGAGGGTCATTATTACAGGAAGGGTCCAGGACAGAGGACATTGTTATAGGATGGGGCCAGGATAGGGAATATTACAGGATGGGGCACAGGATAGGCGACATTATTACAGTAAGACGCCCAAGATGAGGGACATTATAACTGAAAGGGGGACAAGACAGGGGACATTGAATCAGGGAGGGGCCCAGTGTGGGGACATTATTAAATAATGGGGTCCAGGATGAGGGACTTTATTACAACATGGGGCAAAGATGGAGGACATTATTATGGTATGGGTAACATTATTACAGGAAGTGAGCCAGTATAGAGAAAATTATAAAAGGAAGAGGCCCAGATTAGATACAGTATTAGAAAAATCTTTTTGACAGTGAGGGTGACCAATGAGTGGAACAGGCTGCCACGAGAGGTGGTGAGTTCTCCTTGAATGGAATTCTTCAAACAGAGGTTGGAGAGACATACATCTGAAATGGTTTAGTGAATTCTGTATTGAGCAGGGTCTTGGACACGATGACCCTGAAGGTCCCTTCCAACTCTTACATTCTATGATTCTACGATTCTATTGGTGACAGTATATCAGGAAGGGGTCTGGATAGAAATATTATTACTTCATCGAACCCATGATGTGAGACTTTATTACAGGAAGAGGCCCAGGATGGAATGTCACTTTTTATTGCGTTATAAGGAGTTATAGAAAATACTCTATAATTACATGCATTTTGTATATAATTATTTCCTAATATGTAATTATGGAATATAATTTTTAGGTAATGGAGGACTCTCACCCACCGATTAATCTTTTCACGTTTATGTAATTTTGTGCTTTGCTGTAAAGAAAAAAAACTGCATTTTATAATAATCTGTAGTTTGTTAATGTTCTCCTGAGTCCTGACTAATCATTGCTGGAAAACTGTCTGCAATTTTAAAACCGCTCAGGAAAAGGTCAGCACAGTTATATCTCTCTATTGCCAAAGCCAAACAGTTTTGGCTTATAAAGTATATTGTACACTAATTAAAAACGATGGCTACTTATATGAATGTACAACCTCCTCTGCTGAAAGCAAAAATTCTATTTTTTTAATATTATCTGGATATAATGGCTTCCTTTTTAAAAATGTCATAATTGATACAATGAAGTTCATTGTCTATACAACTTGCTATGCTGTTCTTGGGGATTTGCCTCAAATCTGTGTAGTGCATACAAGTATGTGTTTCTAATTGTTGCTTCTTGGTTCTTTCTTGCTTCTTTATTAGATTTCTCAAAGCATATGCCAGACCAAATTGGCCCTAAATATGCTTTCTGGATGGAATTTGATAATATTTTGACAAATACTATCTAATATTTGGGGAAACCCTTCTTTATTGCTTGAATCCTGTTAAATAGTGGTGCCATCTCACATCTTGACTACTGCTATTCGCTACTAAATGGTCTGTCATTAAACTATCCCAGTATCCAATGTATCCGGACAGAGGTGTATCTAGGGTTTCTGGCACCCGGGGCAAGACTACATTTTGGCGCCTTCCCCCCCCCCCCCCCCCCCCCCCCCCCACCACCACCAAGGACATACGCAATTTTCACACTTAGACCGGGATCACACAGTGAGATACGGCCGAGTCTTGCAGGTTAAAACCAGGCTCTGGTGCCGGCACTCCAGAGCGTGCAGCCGCACAGCAATATGTGACGCCCGGGAGACCAAGGTACCCAGCACCAGATCAAAGAGGTCCGTCTCTTGAGGGGGATGTCACTAGTGGCTTGACCCGGTGCTGTGGCCTCAGGCGATGCACAGTGTAAGGGATGTCATGAAGGAACAGACACTTACTTGATCAGCAGCAGGTCCTCTCAGCTGTGATGACCCCGATCCTAGATCGATGGCTATTGTCCAAATGAAAGACTGAGGCGCTGAAACGTTTAACCAGTTTACTTCAACAAAAAGGGATTTGTGACCAACACTGTCACCGGAGTCTGTATAAGAACTCTGAAATTACTTTGACCCTGTTAGGATTTCCACCTCTTATTATGCGCAGTTTCTGTATGGCCCTGCTGCTGTATGTGAACTGGCTGCCGGCCCAATCTGTCTCTTCTATGCTCTGGTTCGACGGACAACCCGAGTCCTTTTTGTCGGCTTACCCCCTCTGGGAGTACCGCTAAACTCTGTGTCTGTTGCTGCGTCTTACCCTGGTGAAGCTGATATCACCTCACGTCCTTCCGGTTGCTGTATTATATATAATGAATATAGCCACGGATCCGGTATCCGTCTCTGCGCCTATTATGGGTAGTGATTATTGCTACCCGGTTCTCACAATGTCCTTTTTATCTACTCCTCTTCTCCTACTATGGGTATTACGGGCCTATAATCCGTCATAGGGCTGTTAGGAGTTCAGTTATACGACCTCTCGCTTTCAGCTCCTCAGCCCAACTGCCCGTCCTTTTCTCAGATCAGAATAGATCAAGGGGAGTCTCTGGAGCTCCCCCTTCTGGCCGGAGATGGTAGTGCAGTCTTGCTATTTTAATATTTGTATTTGGTGTCAATAACTATTTTTGTGGCAAATACCCCTAGGGGCGCCACATTTTCCCCCTTAGTTAAGAACAGTACTCCGGGACTGTGGGACGATAACATTTTGAAATAACAATTGATATGTACAGAGTCTTAAAAATGAAAAGTTACAAAAACCACTCAAAGAAACAAAAAAAAAATGGAATTCTGTAAAAAGTCACTTCAAATAGCGTCCATTAATACAGTTCTATCCTTGAAGGTACTAGGAAGCAAAGTTCACAAAGCAGTCTTTCCGGAGCTTTGATTTAGTATTTCCGGGCTGATAAAAAGTTCAAGAATATGCAAGAAGTTCATACAGGTAAGTCTCTGTAGGTACTGGGCTTAAACGTTACGGAACGATAACAATGACTATAGTCTTATAGTTGGTAATCCGCATACCTGGCCGGTAATTGACCCTGGGTACTACGCTGGGATCTACGTAATAGCGGTGTCTCTTTATGTGGTGTACTACTGTCTACTGAGGATATAGTATCTGCCCTCTCTGCTAAAGATAATTCCACCACTATGGGGTTGGCAAGTCCACCGTGAATGGGATCACTCTGATCAGGAATCTGTTCTTCCTGACCTGGAACCTCTTGTAGTACGGGGTCAGCCTCTTCCTGTCTTGGGACTTCTAATATTGGATTCGGTGTTGGATAAAAGGCCACCATGGGAACCACTACTGCACCATGGTATGTTAGTAGGGTTTTGGGAAAGTCTCCTATACAGGTGTGATACATTTCCTCCTCTTTTTCCTTTACTGGTTGAATAACTTCTGATTCTGGCTGGACAACTTCTGGCTCTTTCAACGTTTCCGGACATAATTTAAGATTGTCTCTTGACACTAGTACAGATGTTAAACCTCCATTTTTGCTAATGAGACACATTTTAGGATTATCCATTCTTGTTGGTAAAACTGTGTAGGGTACGGCTTCCCACTGATTATCCAGTTTATTGGTTCGACGATTCCTCTTGAGTACTTGGTCACCCGGTCTTAATGGAGTTGCTAGAGCATTCTGGTTGAAAGTTCGCTCTTGTCTTTCTCTGGTTTGCTGGAGGCTTCTTTCCACACTCTCTTGAACTTGGCGATACTGCTTTTGCCGTACGACATCCCAATTGGAGTCTTGAACTTCTGCGTCCGGTTTCAGAATTCCCATTTCTAGATCGATTGGCAATTGGCCGGGTCTTGCACGCATAAGATAAGCTGGGGTGCAATTGGTAGAGCTGATCCACCAAGTCAGGCAATTTCTCTGGCCATTGATTCCTTTCCGTTTCAGGTAAAGTCTTTAGTAGGTCTATCACAATATGGTTCATCTTCTCACATAAGCCGTTTGTTTGCGGATGATAGGCCGTCGTCCGGATCTTTTTGCAACCATACATATTACAGAATTCTCTGAAGATCTCTGATTCAAAGGCTGTACCCTGGTCAGTGAGAACCTGTTCCGGATATCCATGGGGTCTACAAAAGTACGTTTGGAACGCTTTGGCTGCTGTTTTTGCAGTCAGATCTTTTACAGGTACTACTACCAAGAAGCGCGAATAATGATCCACGATGGTCAAGGCATAGACGTAACCGGACCGGCTCGGTGTCAACTTCACATGGTCCATGGCTACCAGTTCAAGTGGTTGTTTGGTGATTATGGGCTGCAGTGGTGCTCTTTGGCTCTTTTGATCATTCCTTCTGAGGTTGCACGGGCCACAGTTTCTACACCACTGTTCGATTGATTTTCTCATCCCGACCCAATAAAATCTTTCTCTCAGAAGTACTTCTAGCTTTTTCCAACCAAAGTGACCAGCACCATTGTGGTAAGCCTCGAGGACCATCCTCACATCTTGCTTAGGCACGATAATCTGCCAAACCAATTCATGTGTTTTCGGATAGGTGTATCTTCTACAGAGTTTCCCTTGATACAGGAACATTTTGCCTCTCTCTTTCCAGAGTTGATGCGTCTCTTCTGGGGCATCCTCATCGGGATATGCACTTTGCTCAGTCAATAGTTCCTTCACTAGCTTCACGGCCGGATTGCTATCTTGGGTGTCAGCCCATCTATGGCGTGCTAACGGATTAAAATTCACTTCTTGTTGTTTCTGATAGGTATTTGACTGACGATGTTTTACCTTGGGCTGATGAAAGGCTGGTAGTTCAATTTCTTCAACTCCCCCGTTTCTTCTTCTACATCTCTCAAGTGTGGCATCCGGGATAGGGCATCGGCATTTCCATTTTTACGACCTGCTCGATACTTGATCACGAAGTTGTAATTAGATAACCGGGCTATCCATCGCTGTTCTAACGCACCTAATTTAGCCGTGTCTAAGTCGGTCAATGGATTGTTGTCAGTATAGACAATAAATTCTGCACCGGTCAAATAGTGTTTGAAACGTTCAGTCACAGCCCAAACTACTGTCAGTAGCTCCAATTTGAAAGAGCTATAATTTTCAGAATTTCTTTCAGGAGGCCGGAGTTTTCTACTTGCAAAGGCGATGACTTTCTCCCGACCTTCTTGCTTTTGTGACAGCACCGCTCCCAATCCCACATTACTGGCATTGGTGTAGAGGATGAAAGGTTGATGGTAATCCGGGTACGCCAGAACTTCTTCTCCGGTTAGTGCCTTCTTTAGTTGTTCAAAGGAGTTTTCTCTTTCGTCGTTCCACTGAA
Organism: Ranitomeya variabilis; assembly: GCF_051348905.1. Classification (NCBI taxonomy): domain Eukaryota; kingdom Metazoa; phylum Chordata; class Amphibia; order Anura; family Dendrobatidae; genus Ranitomeya; species Ranitomeya variabilis. The sequence continues at coordinate 197,260,189 of NC_135234.1, read as the reverse complement.
AAGGAGGGTTTCGGTTTGAAGGTTTCTTCGTCTGCCCTATCAAAGTATCTTGCAAGGGCGCTGCCAATTTGGTAAATCCTTTTATAAATCTACGATAGTAACCCACTAATCCCAAGAATTGCCTCACTTCTTTTACGTTGGTAGGTCTTGGCCAATCCCTTATGGCAGTTATTTTCTCGGGATCCGGTGCTACTCCCTCCGAACTCACGATGTGCCCTAAGTATTGTACCTTTGGCTTGAGAAGGTGACATTTGGATGGTTTGATTTTCATACCATATTTGGATAAGGCTTCGAACACCTCTGCCAGGTCTGTTAAGTGCTGTTTGTAAGTCTTTGAGTAGATGATCACATCATCTAGGTACAGGAGGACCGTCTCGAAGTTCTTGTGTCCGAGGCAACATTCCATCAGTCGCTGGAAAGTACCGGATGCGTTGCAGAGTCCGAACGGCATGCGATTAAATTCGCTTAGACCCATTGGTGTGGTGAATGCCGTTTTTTCTTTATCTCTCTCAGCCACAGGGACTTGCCAATACCCGCTTGTTAAGTCTAAGGTGGAAAAATAATTAGCAGATTTCAAAGCAGTCAAGGACTCTTCTATCCTAGGCAAGGGATAGGCGTCTTTATGGGTGATGTTATTTATCCGCCGGTAGTCTACGCACATTCTCATGGTTCCGTCCTTTTTTTTGACAATCACCAGAGGGGCCGCCCAAGGGCTACAACTGTCTCTTATTACCCCGGCCTGTTTCATCTCTCTCAGCATGTCCTTCGCGCATTGATTGTGAGCGGGCGGTATGGGTCTATATCTTTCTTTTATCGGGGGATGGTCACCGGTGGGGATTGTATGTTCCACCCCTTCTATCCGTCCGAAGTCTAATGGGTGTTTACTGAAGACCTGTTCATATTCTGTCACTAATCTATACACCCCTTGTCTTTGATGGGTAGGTGTTGAATCTACACCCACATCTAGCTGTTGGCACCAATCCTCCGATTCTCCATCTGAGCCGTTATTTTCCACCTGACAGGTCGATTCTAAGGGCTCAACGGTTGTGATGGCATTGTTGTCAACAGTATGTAACTTTGCCACTGTAGCATACCTTGGCAAAGTGACCTCTTCCTCTCCACAGTTCAAAAGTCGTACCGGCACCCGTCCCCGGTATACCTCGACCACCCCTCGTGCCGTGAGTATAGTGGGCCTGCTGTCGGTGTACGCTGGTTCTATTAAGGCTTGATAGTCTCGTCCTTTTGTACCAATGGCCGCTCTACACCATACCAGCATTTCTGTTTTTGGTGGGATTACAATAGACGTTGGATCACTCACCCTCACACTGCCAATTTCTCCACCTGCAACTTCTATCTGTTGCCTTAACATTAATACTTTTATTTCCCTCCGGAGAACTCTCTGCTGACAGGATCGGGCAGTTTCAGCAATTTGTTGTAAGACAGAAATAACTTCGGAAAAGCAGTTCTCTAACACATTCATTCCTATCAATACAGTTGGTTCACAGTTCTGTCGGTCGACATCAACGACAATTATACCCTGTTTCTTCAATTCTGCTTTACCAATCTTTATGGTCATCTCCCTGAATCCTAGTTTCGGTACCAACTTACCATTACTGGCCCATATATCTAGTTCAACATCACAGGGTCCTTTATCAATATCTACCTCAGCCCAGTACCTCTTATAAAGGATATATGGTATAGATGAAATCTGGGAACCTGTATCCAGCAAAGCGTTGAGGGGAATTCCGTCCAGCACGATAGGGATGATGGGTTGTCCTCCGATGTACCTGTCATGCCAGGGTGTTGGGCCTTGAAAATTCATTCCTGCAAAGCGGCCCGCATTCCAAGGGATTCCCGTTTAAATCACAATTTCGTGCAAAGTGGCCTGGCTGCTGGCAACGGCGACAAATGGGCTGTCCATCCGGTTGGTAGTGGTCACGGGGTCGTCCTCTCCATGTCGGGTATCTCCGGGACCTCATCCATGGAACATCCTCTCTATGGTTTGCCAACTCCATCTTGGGTTCTCTCATCTCCTGCATAGTTTTAGCCATTGAAGCAACAACATCAGTTAAAGAGTTAAGCTTTTGCTGAAGAGCCTCATTAGTAATGGGCCCCAGAGACTTAGCACTGGCACCGGACGTAGCTGATGTCACTGGTATTCCCCGTTGCTGAAGTGCATCTGCCATGGGTTGTGTGAGATCCTGATCCCGAGGTGCCTCTGCCAGCTGGAGACGTATAGCACTCTCCTTTAATTGGGCAAATGTCAATTCAGGGTTCTTAAAAACAAGCATGCTCACATGCCCCCGGTGAGAAGGGGTGTAGAGTCCCTCAATAAATTGATCTCTTAGCAGTTTATCGGCTCCTGTGTTAAAAATGGGTTCAGCCAGTGTAAGTGATTTAAGGGCTTCCTGCAGGTTTAAGGCAAAATCTCTCACGCCCTCATTAGCTTTTTGTTTGCAATTAAAGAATCGTACTTTAGCTTTGCTGCTGCTAGTGGTTTCAAATGTAGCTTTTAATCCAGCAAATATGCGTTCAACAGTACCTTTTAGATCAGTTGCCCATGCCGTGACTTCTCGCTTAGCATGGCCACTTAACTGCATCATCAGGAGACTAACACGCTGAGCTTCACCCACGGGAAACATGTCAAAATGAGCCAGCATCTTTTCCCTGAAACTGTCAAGGGTATTAGGTTCATTGGAAGCCACAGGCCACCCGGGGTATATGGCATCAACAACGGCATGATGGGCACCACTCCTTGCACTGCTGCGCTGCCAGGCTCTCTATCGACACTCTGTCTTTCAGCTGCATTAGTGTCGCCGGGTGCTGCGGCGTCTCCGTGCTGCGACATACTGTACCCCCTTAGTTAATCCAGACCCCTCCGGTCCTCCGTCTAGATAATGTAGATTCGTTCCTCTGTGCAGCAGGATGACAACGACACGCCCCCTGCTGCCTCTAACTGCCGCACGCTCTGTGATGGTGGATTTTGAAGTTTTTCAGTTAGACTGGGGCTTGGGTAATGACGTAGCTCGATTAACAGTTTTGCGCCTGACAGTTATGAGATGATTACTTCAGGGGATGGCAGCCATTTTTACCCCATTATAACCAATGGAGAAAAGTCACTTTCAATAGTTTTCAATGGGGAATGGGATTTTCTTTAACAAAGTCAATTTCCAAGATTTTTCATCCAAATTTTCACAGTTTCAGAATCCAATTACGGCACACAATACCCGGTGTACGGGCTGGCCCAATCCTGTTCGTGACGCCAGGTGTGACGCCCGGGAGACCAAGGTACCCAGCACCAGATCAAAGAGGTCCGTCTCTTGAGGGGGATGTCACTAGTGGCTTGACCCGGTGCTGTGGCCTCAGGCGATGCACAGTGTAAGGGATGTCATGAAGGAACAGACACTTACTTGATCAGCAGCAGGTCCTCTCAGCTGTGATGACCCCGATCCTAGATCGATGGCTATTGTCCAAATGAAAGACTGAGGCGCTGAAACGTTTAACCAGTTTACTTCAACAAAAAGGGATTTGTGACCAACACTGTCACCGGAGTCTGTATAAGAACTCTGAAATTACTTTGACCCTGTTAGGATTTCCACCTCTTATTATGTGCAGTTTCTGTATGGCCCTGCTGCTGTATGTGAACTGGCTGCCGGCCCAATCTGTCTCTTCTATGCTCTGGTTCGACGGGCAACCCGAGTCCTTTTTGTCGGCTTACCCCCTCTGGGAGTACCAATAAACTCTGTGTCTGTTGCTGCGTCTTACCCTGGTGAAGCTGATATCACCTCACGTCCTTCCGGTTGCTGTATTATATATAATGAATATAGCCACGGATCCAGTATCCGTCTCTGCGCCTATTATGGGTAGTGATTATTGCTACCCGGTTCTCACAATGTCCTTTTTCTCTACTCCTCTTCTCCTACTATGGGTATTACGGGCCTATAAACCGTCATAGGGCTGTTAGGAGTTCAGTTATACGACCTCTCGCTTTCAGCTCCTCAGCCCAACTGCCCGTCCTTTTCTCAGACCAAAATAGATCAAGGGGAGTCTCTGGAGCTCCCTCTTCTGGCCGGAGATGGTAGTGCAGTCTTGCTATTTTAATATTTGTATTTGGTGTCAATAACTATTTTTGTGGCAAATACCCCTAGGGGCGCCACAAATACATGGAGCCGCACGCTCCGCTCCGGAGTGTCGGCGCCAGAGCTTGGTTTTAACCTGCGAGACTCGGCCGTATCTCGCTGTGTGTGACTCCAGGCTAAGTCATCTACCCACAAGCTCCTCTCCCTAATGCTCTCAATGATCAGTGAAAAACTGAGAGAAGCAGAAGAGAAGCTCGGTGTCACAGGACCATAAGTGTGAAAGTCACATATGAGTGAAGTGTCCATGTGACGACTGCTGGAACCTGCAGAGCTGAATCCTGACATCGCAGCTTCTGAATAGCCCCATACGGTGTCAGTCAACGCCCGTCCCCCATACGGTGCCAGTCACAGTGTGCCCCCCCACCTGCCGGCTGACAACCCTGACAATTATCCAAAGGCCTCTCACTCAGAGCCGGGTTCCGGATCATTTCTACCTGAGCGTAGAAGCAGTCCAGGTGCACGATCAGCCGGGGGGGCCGGAGCCGAGGACCGGGGGGCTGCAGGAAAAGCTCTAATCAGAATCCAAGATACCAAGATTATAGGACGTCATCAGCACTAAGGGTTAAACATGGGGAAGGGGCAGTAAAATTCTACAACTTTTCATAAACTTTTTAGTCTGATTCCTTATTATAGGCGCCTCTGCTTCCTGTCATTGGAATGGAGACATCGGGCCAGCTACCCGGTGTAAACCCTGAAAAGTCACACCAGGCGCAAAAAGTGTCCAAAACACAGAACTGTGCGGCATTTGTCAGTCTGCCTCATTCACCTGCAGAGAAGAAAGTCTCCTCACAGCTGAGGTTTTGCTGCAATGTGCACGGGATCCAGGAAACCAGCGAGAATCCTGTGTGATCTCCTGGTCACAGTGCGAGCAGGGGGGGGCAGTGTACCCGCCGAACACAGGCTATAATTACTATTAGGCCGGAGACACACTGCTGCGAGATGCGGCCGAGTCTCGCTGGTTAAAAGCAAGCTGTGGCACCGGCACTCCGGAGCGGAGCGTGCAGCTGCATAGCAATACATGGAGCTGCACGCTCTGCTCTGGAGTGCCGGTGCCACAGCTTGCTTTTAACCAGCGAGACTCGGCCGCATCTCGCAGCAGTGTGTCTCCGGCCTTACCTGCGCCTCCCATCGTCGCCTCCCGGCTCTGCCAGTCCGCTCCCATCCTCCTCTTCCTCCCGCGGTGACTCCATCCTGCACTGCGCAGATGGCAAGGGAGAAATATCCTGGGCCTGAAAGCAATGAAACCGGCGGGAGCAGCGAACACCAGACAGGCCTGCGCCACTGGACGTCACCTCTGCCTGCCGGTGCTCTGCAGCTTCTCTGTGCCGGCTGTCAGCTTGACAGTTGGCACAGAGAACAACTGACTCCCAGACCGGGGGTGGCAGAATGCAGCCGCCGGGGGGGAGACACTGGGGACCACCACATTAGGCGACCCGACTGCGCCCCCCTGCCGGCTGCGCCCGGGGCACATGCCCCGGCTGCTTCCCCTAGATACGCCACTGTATCCTGAATGCAGAAACCAGGCTCAGATTTCTGTCCAGCCTCTGCACCAATGCCTTCACCATGTGCCAGTCATTGCAATGGTTGCACATCTGCTACAGAATGCAACATAAACTTGTCAACCTCACCCAAATATGCTCCTCAGTGATGCATTGCCCTTCATCTCCTTCATAATTTCTATCCAATGTTGAACTGGGGATGCTAAGCCCACCAGAGAAATTGATTGTGGGGACCCAACCAAAAGCTATAATGATAAATTGCCTGTATATCTCCAGGCCTCATCCACAATATTAGGCCTCATGAGTGCGTTTTTAGTGCACATTATGCAAAACAGAACTTAGAACAGATCCCAAACTCACATGTAGGTTTATATGATGTATCCTTTCAACAATCGTAAGGGTTACAGACATGCTTAACTAATGCCTAACAATGTTATTTGTCTCAAAAACTTTAATGGCGGCTGCTTAACAGATAGGCCATGAAGTAGCTCAAAATGTTCCTATCAGACAGATCTCATATTGTGCTATGGATGATATATGCCACTGTTAGACATCAGGCATAGCACCATTTAGCGTAAATATCTATCGGCAAATGTTCTTCATGTAAAAGGAGTTGACCAGTCTAAGAAGTGACCAAAGACTGCAGAATTGTGACAATGTGCAATGCGCACACCATCGTAATTCCCCATGTGGGTTGGTGTTGCCGTAAGGAGAGTCTAGAAGGCTTGTAACTGCAAATATGCAAATTGCAAATGTGGCATCCCGGTTGCCACAGTGGCATTGCCTCCCTCACAGGGAGTGATGTCATGCCTGGACGCAATGAGGGGTCTCCGTACCAGGTAATACCAGCATCCAACATTTTCCTACTCCAGACCAGAAGGGGGAGCTCTATCACCCAGTTTCAGGGGAGCTTCCCTATAAGTTCTGGCCTGGAGGCAGAGTTAGTCAGTCTAGTTTGAGTCTGAGAGGAGAGCAGGCAAGTCGAGGAGAACCTGGGGAGTGGAGCTGTAGCCAGGCTCACCCCAGAACAGAGCGCTGACAAATAGGACACCAGAGTCCTTGGCTATGTGGGTGCTGTACACCCCAACAGTTAAATCTGGAGGGCAGGGAACTGCAAGCAACCTGGCCACACTGGAGGCACCACAGCAGACCCAGAGCCCGGGGCTGCTGGTGAAAAAGCAGTGCTCGTGAAAGGCTCATGCTGTCTGCCATACAGGTTAGAAGCAACAAGCAGGAGAGGGGCTTGTGCAGACCTTTAGGCAGCAAGAACCTAGAGAACAGCACAGAAGGAAGGCCTCCAAACCCACCTGGCTAGGTGGATCCTAGATTTCTTCCAGGCTGCCCAGACCCCATCATCACCTGTTACCCGTGCCCCCGGACTGCACCTTTTACCACCAAATAAATGTAAAGAAAACTCCATTCCTTGTGTCCTCAAGTCATTTCCCGTACCCTTAGTCCTCCTCCCTAACGTCCACGATTCCTTACAAAACTATACCGGTAACCCTGGGACCCTGCTCCACCTGTGGGGAGCAGAACCATCCCAACTGCATCACCATCGGCCCCAGCGGTCTCCTTAAGCAGCGTCGGCCACTCATTGCAGAACACCACAGGTGGCGTCACATTAAATCCCCTACAAACTTTCACTCATCATTTTTATTGGACATCCAGGGCCACGGACTGGGTCACTGCTGCAGTGACAACCCCCCCGACGACCTGTCTGACATGGCCCATGTAGCCCACGGACCTTGCGGGCACTCCACAAACATGCAGTTACATGACCGTACCCCCTTATAGGGAATACCAGTGAATGACAATACTGTGTGCAATGCATACTGTCACAATTCGGCAGTCTGCTGTCACTTTATGTGGCTACACACTTTTCTTCTCAGACTGAAGAACCCTTTTAAACAAAGGCAAAATACTAAAATCCAGCCTATAAAATTAGACCCCAAGCTAGTTCCACTACAGGGTACATGTAAATAGACCATATAATAACCAAAACAATACTGCTATTTATAAAGTTAGAATAATATCAATATGCAATCCTAAAATACCGTGCCCAAATAATAGTCTCAGACAATATACAGTACATATATCTATGTACACCTACTACTAGTAGTAGAAGTTATAATCTTTCGTAGAAACAAACAGTTATAATTATACTATATAACTGTATATATTCAGGAAAACATGTATGCTGCTTGGTATACATTATTATAACATGGGAACCTATACAGCCACTTACCATATAAAGTATATCGGTAGTTTTACCTCTGTACTGTATATGTTTAATATAAACTGTTTATCAAAACAAGAAGAAACACAGAAATACATTCATATAAGCAGATTTACCTAGATATAAGCACATGCAAATATTAATACTTATACAGTGCTGACCAAAAGTTTAGCATTTGTTTTAAAAGTGTGATTACTTCTATCTGGCTGTTGTGATGCCATTTTCCTGGTGATGAATTTAATGTGCATGAAGATGTCATCATGCAAGACCATAATTTTAACCAAAATGCTTTATAATATAGGTATTGTCATTAGTGTTGAGTATTCTGATACTGCAAATATCGGGTATCGGCCGATACTCGCTGTATCGGAATTCCAATACCGAGTTCCGATATTTTTGTGATATCGGAAATCGGAATCGGAAGTTCCCAGTGTGTGGTTCCCAGGGTCTGTAGGAGAGGAGACTCTCATTCAGGCCCTGGGATCCATATTCATGTAGAAAATAAAGAATAAAAATAAAAAATATGGATATACTCACCCCTCCTGCGGACCCTGGACCTTAGCGGTGTAACCAGCAGCCTCCGTTCCTAAGAATACAGTGAGTGTAGGACCTGCGATGGCGTCGCTGCTTGTGATTGGTCGCGTGAGCGGTCACGCGACCAATCACAAGCCGCGACGTCAACGAAGGTCCTTCACTCTGCATTCTTAGGAACGGAGGCAGACGCTTGCAGCGGTGACAGCCAGGGGCCGTCCGAGGGTGAGTATATCCATATTTTTTATTTTTATTCTTTATTTTTTACATGAATATGGATCCCAGGGCCTGAAGGAGAGTTTCCTCTCCTTCAGACCCTGGGAACCATCCAGGATACCTTCCGATATTTGTGTCCCATTGACTTGTATTGGTATCGGGTATCGGTATCGGCGAGATCCGATATTTTGCCGGTATCGGCCGATCCAATCCGATACCGATACTTTCGAATATCGGAAGGTATCGCTCAACACTAATTGTCATTTAATGAAAGAAAACTGACTGCCAAAAGTTTTGCATATGCTATTTATTGATCACAACATAGAGAGTAATTCATTGTTTACAATGCCATAACTTAGTATTTTCAAGCATAACATCTTACTTTAACTACTGCACCACACGGACAGGCATTGAAGCCACAAGGGTATTCAAGACATCTTGCTCCATTCCATTTGCAAATCTGCAAACAATTCATCTTTATTGCTATAGGTACTGGCTCCAACTCGTCACCCTAACTCACTCCAAAGGTGCTCTATAGGGCTTAAATCATGTGAATGGCTTGGCCATTACAACAGGCAAATATTTTTTTCTAACCAATTTTTAACTAAATTGGATGTGTGCTTAGGATCATTGTCTTGCAGGAATTTCCTGCACCTGCCTACTTTGGTTTTACTATGTGGCAGCATTATATTCTCCAGTATATCCTTGTACATGGTAGCATACATACACTGCTCAAAAAAATAAAGGTAACACTAAAATCCCACATCCTAAATATCACTGAATGAATTATTTCTGTTGTAAATCTTTATTCGTTACATAGTGGAATGTGTTGAGAACAATAAAACCTAAACATTATCAATGTAAATCACAACTAATATCCCACGGAGGTCTGGAGTTGGAATGATGCTCAAAATCAAAGTGGAAAATTAAGTTACAGGCTGAACCAACTTCAGTGGAAATGCCTCAAGACAAGGAAATGATGCTTAGTAGTGTGTGGCCTCCACGTGCCTGTATGACCTCCCTACAATGCGTGGGCATGATCCTGATGAGGCAAGTTGGCAACAATTGGTCTCCTAAAGGAATCTCCTCCCAGACCTGGACTAAAGCATCTGCCAACTCCTGGACAGTCTGTGGTGCAACGTGATGTTGGTGGATGGTGCGAGACATGATGTCCCAGGTGTGTTCAATCAAATTCAGCACTGGGGAATGGGCAGGCCAGTCCTTAGCTTCAATGACTTCATCTTGCAGGAACTGCTGACAAACTCCAGCCACATGAGGTCTGGCATTGTCCTGCATTAGGAGGAACCCAGGGCCAACCGCACCAGCATATGGTCTCACAAGGGGTCTGAGGATCTCATCTCGGTACCTAATGGCAGTCAGGCTACCTCTGGGAGCACTTTCAAAGAAATGCCACCCCACACCATTACTGACCCACTGTCAAACCGGTCATGCTGAAGGATGTTGCAGGCAGCAGATTGCTCTCCACTGCATTTCCAGACTCTTTCACATGTGCTCAGTGTGAATCTGATTTCATCTGTGAAGAGCACAGGGCACCAGTGGCGAATTTGCCAATTCTTGTGTTCTGTGGCAAATGCCAAGCGTCCTGCACTGTGTTGGGCTGTGAGCACAACCCCCATCTGTGGACGTTGGGCACTCAGACCATCCTCATGGAGTCGGTTTCTAACCGTTTGTGCAGACACATGCACATTTGTGGCCTGCTGGAGGTCATTTTGCAGGGTTCTGGCAGTGCCCCTCCTGTTCCTCCTTGCACAAAGGCTGAGGTAGCAGTCCTGTTGCAGGGTTGTTGCCCTCCTACAGCCCCCTCCTTGTCTCCTGTTGTACTGGCCTGTCTCCTGGTAGCGCCTCCAGCCTCTGGACACTACGCTGACGGACACAGAATACCTTCTTGCCACAGCTCGCATTGATGTGCCATCCTGGATGAGCTGCACTCCCTGAGCCACTTGTGTGGGTTGTAGAGTCTGTCTCATGCTACCATGAGTGTGAAAGCACAACCAACATTCAAAAGTGACCAAAACATCAGCCACAAAGCATTGGTACTGAGATGTGGTCTGTGGTCCCCACCTGCAGAACCACTCCTTTATTAAGTGTGTCTTGATAATTGCCAATAATTTCCATCTGTTGTCTATTCCATTTGCACAACAGCATGTGAAATTGATTGTCAAACAGTGTTGCTTCCTAAGTGGACAGTTTGAATTCACAGAAGTTTGATTTACTGGGAGTTATATTCTGTTGTTTAAGTATTCCCTTTATTTTTTTGACCAGTGTATTTCCATCAAATCTATGCAGAAGGCCAGTGGCAGATGCAGAAAAGCAGCTCCAAACCATTACATTGCCACCATCATGTTTCACTGTATCTGGTAGCTTACATCATTGTGTTTTTCCAATTGGGTGGTATATATAGTGTTTGCCATAACCAAACAGAGTGAACTTGAATTGAACTTGGATTCATCTGACCACTACACCTTAGACCAATCTGTTTCTTTCCATTGGCTGTGTTCTTTGGCAAACTCAAATTGGACCTTCCGGTTCTTTGCAGATTAAGTTGTGTGACTGTGATCTCCAAGCCATGTTAATTTGAACGCTGCCTGATTGCGGTGAGCTATGGCTGCACAGTACAGACAAACACATCGTCTTCTAAATTAGGTCCAAAATTCATAGGTTTACAAGAACTTTTAATTGGAGATATCCAGAGAAGCCAGCGTCTAAGATGTGCAGAGGCTATCCTGGAAGGAGGGGAGTACTGTCAGGATTCAAACCAAGAGGCTCTTGTGCAGCAGGCTGCAGCTTTTTCCTCTGAGCTATTCAGCTCACTGGAAATTGTCTTCCTAACCCAGATACAAGTACAGTTGTGCTCAAAAGTTTACATACCCTGGCAGAATTTTTGCTTTCTTGGCCCTTTTCAGAGAAGATGAATGATAACATCAAACTTTTCTCCACACATGGTTAGTGGTTGGGTGAAGCCATTTATTGTCAAACTACTGTGTTTCCCCTTTTTTTTATATCATAATGACAATGCAAAACATCCAAATAACCCTGATCAAAAGTTCACATACCCTAGTGATTTTGGCCTGATAACATGCACAGAAGTTGACACAAATAAGATTGAATGGCTATTATTGGTAACATCGTCATCTGTGACCTGTGTGGTTGTAATCAGTGTATGTGCATAAAAGCTGAGTGAGTTTCTGGGATCCAGACAGACTCTTGCATCTTTCATCCAGCCACTGACATTTATGGATTGTGAGTCATGGGGAAAGCAAAAGAATTATCAACGGATCTACGGTAAAAGGAAGTTGAACTGTATAAAACAGGAAAGGGATATAAAAAGATATCCAAAGGAATTGATAATGCCAGTCAGCAGCGTTCAAACTGTGATTGACAAATGGAAAATAAGGGGCTCTCTAAAAACAAAACCACGGTCAGGGAGATAAACAAAAATTTCATCCACAACTTCCCAGAAAATTGTTCGGTATGCAAAGAAAAACCCACAAATAACATCAGCTGAATTACAGGACTGTTATGATCCTAGTGGCTTAGGATCACAAATCTAACCAGCTAAGTAGAAAATAATAGGACGAGCTCTGGGGATGTGGTAACTGGACTAACCGCAAACCTGATCCTAACCGCACACACTATAGGCAGCCGTGGAACGTTTCCTGAAATCCTAGACGTCTCTTCAAGGCCTGAGAAACTGACTACCCCTAAAGAGAAAGTAAAGACCTCACTTGCCTCAGAGAAATCCCCCAGAGATATAGAAGCCCCCCACAAATAATAACGGTGAGTTAAGAGGAAAAGACAAACGCAGAGATGAAACAGGTTAAGCAAATGAGGCCCGCTAACGCTAGATAGCAGAAAATAGCAAGGGATCTGTGCGGTCAGTAAAAAACCCTATGCAAAAATATCCACGCAGAGAATGCGAGAACCCCCACACCAACTAACGATGTGGGGGGAGCAACTCAGCACCCCAGAGCACCAGCAAGCAGGGAAATCACATATTAGCAAGCTGGACAAAAACTCATCATATACTAGGAAACATCTTGAACACAGATGAGCAAAAATAAGCAAACAGAACTTAGCTTCTCTTGGAGAGACTAATAACGGATGTAGACAGGAGCAATCAGAATAGCACTGAATACAACGGCAACAGGCAAGGAATGAAGGACCAGGTGGATTAAATAGGAAACCTAACTAGCAGATGACGAGACAGCTGATCCTGCCAGAAACCTGCAAAATAACAAAAAGAGCCAATAGGAGGAGCCCAAAGAGAGAACTCACACAGTACCACTCATGACCACAGGAGGGAGCCCGGAAACAGAGTTCACAACAGTACCCCCCTCTTGAGGAGGGGTCACCGAACCCTCAGCAGAACCCCCAGGGTGATCAGGGTGAGCCACATGGAAGGCACGAACCAAATCGGCCGCATGAACATCAGAGGCGACAACCCAGGAATTATCCTCCTGACAATAGCCCTTCCACTTAACCAAATACTGAAGCCTCCGTCTTGAAATACGAGAATCCAAGATCTTCTCCACCACGTATTCCAATTCTCCCTCAACCAGCACCGGAGCAGGAGGCTCAACAGAAGGAACCACAGGCACCACATACCTCCGCAACAAAGACCTATGGAACACATTATGGATGGTAAACGATGCCGGGAGGTCCAAGCGAAATGACACAGGGTTGAGGATTTCCAAAATTTTATAAGGACCGATAAAACAAGGTTTAAACTTAGGAGAAGAAACCTTCATAGGAACATAACGAGAAGACAACCACACCAAATCCCCCACACGAAGTCGGGGACCCACACAGCGACGACGGTTAGCAAAGCGCTGAGCCTTCTCTTGTGACAACATCAAATTGTCCACCACATGGTTCCAAATCTGCTGCAACCTATCCACTACAGAATCCACCCCAGGACAGTCAGAAGACTCAACCTGACCCGAGGAAAAACGAGGATGAAAACCAGAATTACAAAAAAAAGGCGAAACCAAAGTAGCCGAACTAGCCCGATTATTAAGGGCAAACTCGGCCAATGGCAAAAAAGTCACCCAATCATCCTGGTCAGCAGAAACAAAACATCTCAAATAAGTTTCCAAGGTCTGGTTAGTTCGCTCGGTTTGGCCATTCGTCTGAGGATGGAAGGCTGACGAAAAAGACAAATCAATGCCCATCTTAGCACAAAAGGACCGCCAAAATCTGGACACAAATTGGGATCCTCTGTCAGACACAATGTTTTCAGGGATGCCGTGCAGACGAACCACATTCTGAAAAAATAACGGAACCAAATCGGAGGAAGAAGGCAACTTAGGCAAGGGCACCAAATGGACCATTTTAGAAAAACGATCACAAACCACCCAGATGACAGACATTCTCTGAGAGACCGGAAGATCCGAAATAAAATCCATGGAAATATGCGTCCAAGGCCTCTTAGGAACCGGCAAAGGCAAAAGCAAACCACTGGCACGAGAACAGCAAGGCTTAGCACGAGCACAAATCCCACAGGACTGCACAAAGGAACGCACATCCCGCGACAAGGAAGGCCACCAGAAGGATCTAGCCACCAAATCTCTGGTACCAAAAATCCCAGGATGACCCGCCAACACTGAAGAATGGAGCTTGGAAATAACTCTGCTGGTCCATCTATCTGGGACAAACAGTCTCTCTGATGGACAACGGTCAGGTCTATCCGCCTGAAATTCCTGTAACACCCGTCGCAAATCTGGGGAAATGGCAGACAAAATTACCCCCTCTTTGAGGATACCAACCGGCTCAGAAACTCCAGGGGAGTCAGGCACAAAACTCCTAGAAAGAGCATCAGCCTTCACGTTCTTCGAACCAGGAAGGTACGAGACAACGAAATCGAAACGTGAGAAAAACAACGACCAACGAGCCTGTCTAGGATTCAACCGCTTGGCCGACTCAAGATAAATCAAATTTTTATGATCAGTCAAGACCACCACACAATGCTTAGCTCCCTCTAGCCAGTGTCGCCACTCCTCAAATGCCCACTTCATTGCCAACAACTCCCGATTACCAACATCATAATTTCGTTCAGCCGGCGAAAATTTTCTTGAAAAGAAGGCACATGGCTTCATCACAGAGCAATCAGAGCTTCTCTGTGACAAAACAACCCCTGCTCCAATTTCAGAAGCATCAACCTCGACCTGGAAGGGAAGAGAGACATCTGGCTGACATAAAACTGGAGCCGAAGAAAACCGGCGCTTCAGCTCCTGAAAGGCCTCAACGGCCACAGGAGACCAGTTAGTCACATCAGAACCCTTCTTGGTCAAATCCGTCAAAGGTTTAACCACACCAGAAAAATTAGCAATGAAGCGACGGTAAAAATTAGCAAAACCCAAGAACTTCTGAAGACTCTTAACCAATGTAGGTTGAGTCCAATCATGAATAGCCTGGACCTTGACTGGGTCCATCTCAATAGAAGAAGGAGAAAAAATAAAGCCCAAAAAGGAAACCTTCTGGACTCCGAAGAGACATTTGGAACCCTTCACAAACAAGGCATTGGCACGCAGGACCTGAAATACCATCCTGACCTGCTTCACATGGGATTCCCAATCATCTGAAAATACCAATATATCATCCAGATACACAATCATAAATTTATCCAGATATTCTCGGAAGATATCGTGCATGAAGGACTGAAACACAGAAGAGGCATTAGAAAGTCCAAAAGGCATCACCAAGTACTCAAAATGGCCTTCGGGCATATTAAATGCTGTTTTCCATTCATCGCCCTGTTTTATACGCACAAGATTATACGCACCGCGAAGATCTATCTTGGTGAACCAACTAGACCCCCTAATCCGAGCAAACAGATCAGACAACAATGGCAAGGGATACTGGAATTTGACCGTGATTTTATTTAGAAGGCGATAATCTATACAAGGTCTCAACGAACCATCCTTCTTGGCCACAAAAAAGAATCCCGCACCAAGAGGGGATGAGGAGGGGCGAATATGTCCCTTCTCCAAATACTCCTTTACATAGCTCCGCATAGCGGCATGCTCTGGTACAGACAAATTAAACAGTCGTCCCTTAGGGAACTTACTACCAGGAATCAAATTTATAGCACAATCACAATCCCTATGAGGAGGTAGGGCACTGGATTTGGGCTCATCAAATACATCCTGGTAGTCCGACAAAAACTCAGGGACTTCAGAAGGAGTAGAGGAAGCAATTGATACCAAGGGAGCATCGCCATGAATTCCCTGGCAACCCCAACTCAACACAGACATAGCTTTCCAATCCAGGACTGGATTATGAGCCTGCAACCATGGCAGACCCAACACGACAACGTCATGCAAATTATATAACACAAGAAAGCGAATAACCTCCTGATGTGCAGGAGTCATACACATGGTCACTTGAGTCCAGTATTGAGGTTTATTCTTGGCCAATGGTGTAGCATCAATTCCCTTCAATGGAATAGGGAACTGTAATGGCTCAAGGATAAAACCACAGCGCTTGGCAAATGACAAATCCATCAGATTCAGGGCGGCACCTGAATCTACAAAAGCCATAACTGAGTAGGATGACAGAGAGCAAATCAAAGTAACAGACAAAATTAATTTAGGCTGTACAGTACCAATGGTGACAGATCTAGCAAAGTTTTTTGTGCGCTTAGAGCATGCTGAGATAACATGAGCTGAATCACCACAGTAAAAGCACAACCCATTCTGACGTCTATGATTTTGCCGTTCAATTCTGGTCAGAATCCTATCACATTGCATAGACTCAGGTTTCTGTTCAGAAAACACCGCCAGATGGTGCGCAGGTTTGCGCTCCCGCAAACGCCGATCAATCTGAATGGCCAAAGCCATTGACTCATTCAGACTCGCAGGCGTGGGGAACCCCACCATAACATTCTTAATGGCTTCAGAAAGACCTTCTCTGAAATTTGCAGCTAGGGCACACTCATTCCATTGAGTAAGCACCGACCATTTCCGAAATTTTTGACAATACACCTCAGCTTCATCCTGACCCTGAGAGAGAGCCAGCAAGGCCTTTTCTGCCTGATTCTCCAGATTAGGTTCCTCATAATGCAATCCAAGCGCCAGAAAAAACGCATCCACATTCAGCAATGCAGGATCTCCTGGCACCAGGGAGAAGGCCCAATCTTGAGGGTCGCCGCGTAACAGAGAGATAACAATTCTAACTTGCTGAGCGGAATCACCAGAGGAACGAGGTCTCAAAGAAAGAAATAATTTACAATTATTCTTAAAATTCAGAAACCTAGATCTATCTCCAGAAAAAAACTCAGGAATAGGTACTTTTGGCTCAGACATAGGACTGTGAACAACAAAATCCTGAATGCTTTGCACCCTTGCAGCAAGATGATCCACACTAGAAGTCAGACTCTGAATATCCATGTCTGCAGCAGAACTCAAAGCCACCCAGAGATTAAGGGGAGGAGAGAAGCAGGACAGACTGCAGAGCAGAAAAAAAAAATTGAACTCAGGATTTCTCTTATCCCACTTTTGCGATGCATTTAACACTTTTGGCCTGTTGCACTGTTATGATCCTAGTGGCTTAGGATCACAAATCTAACCAGCTAAGTAGAAAATAATAGGACGAGCTCTGGGGATGTGGTAACTGGAATAACCGCAAACCTAATCCTAACCGCACACACTATAGGCAGCCGTGGAACGTTTCCTGAAATCCTAGACGTCTCTTCATGGCCTGAGAAACTGACTACCCCTAAAGAGAAAGTAAAGACCTCACTTGCCTCAGAGAAATCCCCCAGAGATATAGAAGCCCCCCACAAATAATAACGGTCAGTTAAGAGGAAAAGACAAACGCAGAGATGAAACAGGTTAAGCAAATGAGGCCCGCTAACGCTAGATAGCAGAAAATAGCAAGGGATCTGTGCGGTCAGTAAAAAACCCTATGCAAAAATATCCACGCAAAGAATGCGAGAACCCCCACACCAACTAACGATGTGGGGGGAGCAACTCAGCACCCCAGAGCACCAGCAAGCAGGGAAATCACATATTAGCAAGCTGGACAAAAACTCATCATATACTAGGAAACATCTTGAACACAGATGAGCAAAAATAAGCAAACAGAACTTAGCTTCTCTTGGAGAGACTGATAACGGATGTAGACAGGAGCAATCAGAATAGCACTGAATACAACGGCAACAGGCAAGGAATGAAGGACCAGGTGGATTAAATAGGAAACCTAACTAGCAGATGACGAGACAGCTGATCCTGCCAGAAACCTGCAAAATAACAAAAAGAGCCACCAGGAGGAGCCCAAAGAGAGAACTCACACAGTACCACTCATGACCACAGGAGGGAGCCCGGAAACAGAGTTCACAACACAGGACTCTCTGAAAGCTAGCGGTGTGGCTGTTTCAAAACGCACAATAAGGAGGCACTTGAAGAAAAATGGGCTGCATAGTTGAGTTACCAGAAGGAAGCCATTACTGTGCAAATGCCACAAAGTATCTCTCCTACAATACGCAAAACAGCACAGAGACAAGCCTCAAAACTTCTGGAGCAAGGTAATTTGGAGTGACGTGACCAAAATTGAACTTTTTGGCCACAACCATAAACGTTACATTTGGAGAGATGTCAACAAGACCTATGATGAAAGGAAAACCTTTCCTACTGTAAAGCACGGAGATGGTTCGCTGATGTTTTGGGGATGGGTGAGCTACAAAGGCACAGGAAACTTGGTCAACGTGATCAGCAAATACTGGAGGCAAATTTTCACTCATGAGCTTGAAACTGCGCATGGGACTTAATTGGACGTTCTAAAATGAAAACGATCCAAAACACAAGGCCAAGTTGACCTGTCATTGGCTACAGCAGAGCAAAGTAAATGTTCTGGAATGGCCATTTCAGTCTCCTGACCTCAATATCATTGAGCCACTCTGGGGAGATCTCAAGTGCGCAGCTCATGCTAGACAGTCCAGGAATTTACAGGAACTGTAGGCTTTTTGCCAAGAATAGTGGGCAGCTTTACCTTCTGAGAAAACAAAAAACATCATCCACAACTACCACAAAAGACTTCAAGTTGTCATTGATGTTAGAGGGGGCAATACACGGTATTAAGAAATAGGGTATGTGATCTTTTGATCAGGGTCATTTGGATGTTTTGGAATGTCATTATAATTTAAAAGAGAAAACAGTAGTTTGACAATAAATGGTTTCACCCAACCACTAACCATGAGTGGAGAAAAAGTTTTGGTGTTAGCATTCATATTCTTTAAAAAAAAGGCCAAGAAATCAAACATTCTGCAAAGGTATGTAAACTTCCTCATTGACTTCACTCTGATTAAACACCCTACTTATGGCATTGCACTTCCTTTTTTACAAGATTCTTACAAGATTATTGAGCTACCAGCCTTTAGTCAAGCTTCCTTTCATCTGCTTATCCTGTACACTAGATTGCTGCTCCAATGAACTGACCCTTGGCTATTCCTGACTACGCTACTTGCAGATGCTGCCCCTAGTGGTTGCAAAAGCACTACAAATATTGGCTGGTGACTATCTCAGCAAGCCTTTATCTACCCCTCGTTTCATCAAGATGGCTGGACCATCATTGTAAATAAGCACCTGTACGTTGTGTTACCCCCATCTCATTGTACATTGTAACTAGTGTTGAGCGATACTTTCCGATATCAGAAAGTATCGGTATCGGAAAGTATCGGCCGATACCGTCAAAATATCGGATCTAATCCAATACCGATACCCGATCCCAATGCAAGTCAATGGGACGAAAATATCGGAATTAAAATAAACCCTTTATAAACTTGTAGGTTCATTCTACATGAAGGAAAACAACTAAGAATAATGTAGGATGTATTGGGGGACGTGGCGGAGACATTAAAGGTACAGAGGTTTAGCCCAATGTAATAGAATAGCAGGATTTTGGGTTTTTTTATGACGTTCGGCGTTAGAAAGATTTTGACTATGTTAATTTTTTTTTAATTTTGTCAGATATTGATGTTTCACTACTTCCACGCCCTTCACCTTCTTTTTTACTTCTCCCACACTTTCTTCTTCATTATCCTCATCATCAGCTTCTTTGACATCAACTTCTTCACCTTATTCATCTTCTTCTTCATCTTCTACCTATTATTTTTTTTGTTACATACATTGTTCATATTCTTTTTATTTTACTATTATCTTCTTCATATTCAACTTCTACATCATGTTCTTATTTGTGACAGGCATTCCCGTAGTTGTTATCTATAAAAGTTTGAAGATTACACCTTCCGTTCTGCCTGTCACAAAACAGTTACATTTGTCCGCGTTCAGTTTGGCCTGCAGCATCAGGCTTTATCCAGGGGCACCACGAGGAGGAACGGACTCACCCCCATACACTGCTTAGTCTTCTTCTGCTTATAATTTAGATAATATTTTTTGCTCTGATATTTAGTGTTATGCTTAATGTTCTTCTGCTCTTTGTTCTGCAGCCTCTTGTTCTTCTGCTTCTCGGTCTTCCAGGTCGTCGTTGTCTCCAGGGTCGTCGTCTCCGGGGTCGTCGTCATCGGGGTGGTCTTCAGGGTCGTCGTCTCTGGGGTCGTCGTCATCGGGGTGGTCTTCAGGGTCATCGTCTCCAGGGTCATCGTCATCACGGTGGTTGTCGTCTCTGGTGTCGTCGTCATCTTAGGGGTGGTCTTCCGGGTCATCGTGATTAGTCTCTTGAACTTGGAAATGTAGCAGAAGGTACAAGAAGGCTGAGAAAATGCCGAGAACCAGCTGATGGAACTGGAACTCGGATGGCTACCCGAAGGTCCAAGAGCCAATGGAACTACCGAGGACCAGCTGACGTTACTGGAACCCGGTTACTAAGCAGGAGGTACCCGTGCTTGAAAGCACTACCAAGGACCACCTGACGTTGGTGGAACTCGGATACCCAGAGGGAGGCACCTAAGCCAAAGGCTCTGCCCGGAACCAGCTGATGGTACTGGAACCAGGATGGGGAGCAGAAGGTACAAGAGCAAAAGACAGTGCCGAGAACCAGCTGACGGTGCTGGAACCCGGATGGGTAGCCGAAGGTCCAAGAGCCAATGGAACTACCGAGGACCAGCTGACGTTACTGGAACCTGGGTACTAAGCAGGAGGTACCCGTGCCTGAAAGCACTACCAAGGACCACCTGACGTTGGTGGAACTCGGATACCCAGAGGGAGGCACCTAAGCCAAAGGCTCTGCCTGGAACCAGCTGACGGTACTGGAACCAGGATGGGGAGCAGAAGGTACAAGAGCAAGTGTCTGCGTGGCTTTTGCAGGACACGATGCCGGCTGCACAGCAGGGGAACAGCTGGCGGTGCTGAACCCCACTGACACATTGGCTGGTGTTTTTCTCTGTGCAGCTAGCAGTACCGGGCCCCAACTGGCGGTGTTAGAGCCCGGGGTCAGCAGGAGGAGGAGATGGAGCAGAGTGTAGGCCGAAGCCTGCACTGGCGGCAGCTTTGGGTCTGTTGTGCCTGCGTGGCTGTTGCAGGACACGTTGCCGGCTGCACAGCAGGGGAACAGCTGGCGGTGCTGAACCCCACTGACACATTGGCTGGTGTTTGGCTCTGTGCAGCCAGCAGTACCGGGCCCCAACTGGCGGTGTTGGAGCCCGGGCTCTGCAGGGGGAGCAGAGTGTAGGCCGAAGCCTACTTGAACCAATTTCAAAGGTAACCTTTAACCCCCCCTCAGGGGTTACAAAGTAGAAGAGCCACAGCTTATGCAGCAGTAGTGCTGCACAAGTCAAAGGTTGCTCTTTTAATTTTGCTCCTTGCACACGCTGAATGAAACACGTATAACATTTAGCCCTTTATACAGTCAAACTGTGTTGGAGGCGCGAGTTCCCTTTGTAATGAGACGCAGCACAGATGTCAAGAATCCCACCTTGGTGCTGGGTGCAGCCTCCTGAGCGTTGTTATTTGCTGTACAGGAGTCTGCGCTGTCGTGTTATCCCCTGGCCTAGCGCTGTTAGCGCTGCCCATCTTCTGACCTCATTTAATGTCGGCCGCTGCGGTTCGCGATCACCATGAATCCCAGCCCCGCGGTGTCTTAACATTGTTAAAACACTGCGGGGCTGTGATTCATGGCCTGGCGCAGCACATATGTTCGCCTCTCGCACTCGGGTCCTTACACCCGCTGCAGACTGTGCGGCGTCAGCTGATCCCTTATCGCATGCCACGGCCATGAAGCCGCACAGTCCGAAGAAGGCGGAAGGAGATGAGGGACAGGCGAAGAAATGCACCGTTCATGCCCATCAATCACACCCTCGCAATCCCAATAAATAAGACACCGAGGGGCGTTGTGTGGGTCAGGGCGGCCGCAGAGGCGCAGGCAGCCAAACAATGATGCCAGAAGACGGGCAGCGCTACCAAGGGGGTTGCAGCGTGTCATTACAAAGGAAAGTCACACCTCCGGGACGGTTAAATGGTCACGCAGAGGACACATTTTAGACGTGTTTTCAGTTCCACATGTGCGAGGAGAATACGTTTATGAGCCACCTTGCACACATGCAGCATTACCGCTGTACAAGGTGGCCTTAAAAACGTACAAACGCCTGGGGGAGGGGGGACAGGTTCCCTTCAATTTCAGTTCTTGTGTCTGCGTGGCTTTT
Source organism: Ranitomeya variabilis (assembly GCF_051348905.1). Taxonomy (NCBI): domain Eukaryota; kingdom Metazoa; phylum Chordata; class Amphibia; order Anura; family Dendrobatidae; genus Ranitomeya; species Ranitomeya variabilis. The sequence goes on along the minus strand of NC_135234.1, from coordinate 197,237,953 downwards.
GCAGGACACGATGCCGGCTGCACAGCAGGGGAACAGCTGGCGGTGCTGAACCCCACTGACACATTGGCTGGTGTTTTTCTCTGTGCAGCTAGCAGTACCGGGCCCCAACTGGCGGTGTTAGAGCCCGGGGTCAGCAGGAGGAGGAGATGGAGCAGAGTGTAGGCCGAAGCCTGCACTGGCGGCAGCTTTGGGTCTGTTGTGCCTGCGTGGCTGTTGCAGGACACGTTGCCGGCTGCACAGCAGGGGAACAGCTGGCGGTGCTGAACCCCACTGACACATTGGCTGGTGTTTGGCTCTGTGCAGCTAGCAGTACCGGGCCCCAACTGGCGGTGTTGGAGCCCGGGCTCTGCAGGGGGAGCAGAGTGTAGGCCGAAGCCTACTTGAACCAATTTCAAAGGTAACCTTTAACCCCCCCTCAGGGGTTACAAAGTAGAAGAGCCACAGCTTATGCAGCAGTAGTGCTGCACAAGTCAAAGGTTGCTCTTTTAATTTTGCTCCTTGCACACGCTGAATGAAACACGTATAACATTTAGCCCTTTATACAGTCAAACTGTGTTGGAGGCGCGAGTTCCCTTTGTAATGAGACGCAGCACAGATGTCAAGAATCCCACCTTGGTGCTGGGTGCAGCCTCCTGAGCGTTGTTATTTGCTGTACAGGAGTCTGCGCTGTCGTGTTATCCCCTGGCCTAGCGCTGTTAGCGCTGCCCATCTTCTGACCTCATTTAATGTCGGCCGCTGCGGTTCACGATGACCATGAATCCCAGCCCCGCGGTGTCTTAACATTGTTAAAACACTGCGGGGCTGTGATTCATGGCCTGGCGCAGCACATATGTTCGCCTCTCGCACTCGGGTCCTTACACCCGCTGCAGACTGTGCGGCGTCAGCTGATCCCTTATCGCATGCCACGGCCATGAAGCCGCACAGTCCGAAGAAGGCGGAAGGAGATGAGGGACAGGCGAAGAAATGCACCGTTCATGCCCATCAATCACACCCTCGCAGTCCCAATAAATAAGACACCGAGGGGCGTTGTGTGGGTCAGGGCGGCCGCAGAGGCGCAGGCAGCCAAACAATGATGCCAGAAGACGGGCAGCGCTACCAAGGGGGTTGCAGCGTGTCATTACAAAGGAAAGTCACACCTCCGGGACGGTTAAATGGTCACGCAGAGGACACATTTTAGACGTGTTTTCAGTTCCACATGTGCGAGGAGAATACGTTTATGAGCCACCTTGCACACATGCAGCATTACCGCTGTACAAGGTGGCCTTAAAAACGTACAAACGCCTGGGGGAGGGGGGACAGGTTCCCTTCAATTTCAGTTCTTGTGTCTGCGTGGCTTTTGCAGGACACGATGCCGGCTGCACAGCAGGGGAACAGCTGGCGGTGCTGAACCCCACTGACACATTGGCTGGTGTTTTTCTCTGTGCAACTAGCAGTACCGGGCCCCAACTGGCGGTGTTAGAGCCCGGGGTCAGCAGGAGGAGGAGATGGAGCAGAGTGTAGGCCGAAGCCTGCACTGGCGGCAGCTTTGGGTCTGTTGTGCCTGCGTGGCTGTTGCAGGACACGTTGCCGGCTGCACAGCAGGGGAACAGCTGGCGGTGCTGAACCCCACTGACACATTGGCTGGTGTTTGGCTCTGTGCAGCTAGCAGTACCGGGCCCCAACTGGCGGTGTTGGAGCCCGGGCTCTGCAGGGGGAGCAGAGTGTAGGCCGAAGCCTACTTGAACCAATTTCAAAGGTAACCTTTAACCCCCCCTCAGGGGTTACAAAGTAGAAGAGCCACAGCTTATGCAGCAGTAGTGCTGCACAAGTCAAAGGTTGCTCTTTTAATTTTGCTCCTTGCACACGCTGAATGAAACACGTATAACATTTAGCCCTTTATACAGTCAAACTGTGTTGGAGGCGCGAGTTCCCTTTGTAATGAGACGCAGCACAGATGTCAAGAATCCCACCTTGGTGCTGGGTGCAGCCTCCTGAGCGTTGTTATTTGCTGTACAGGAGTCTGCGCTGTCGTGTTATCCCCTGGCCTAGCGCTGTTAGCGCTGCCCATCTTCTGACCTCATTTAATGTCGGCCGCTGCGGTTCGCGATCAACATGAATCCCAGCCCCGCGGTGTCTTAACATTGTTAAAACACTGCGGGGCTGTGATTCATGGCCTGGCGCAGCACATATGTTCGCCTCTCGCACTCGGGTCCTTACAACCGCTGCAGACTGTGCGGCGTCAGCTGATCCCTTATCGCATGCCACGGCCATGAAGCCGCACAGTCCGAAGAAGGCGGAAGGAGATGAGGGACAGGCGAAGAAATGCACCGTTCATGCCCATCAATCACACCCTCGCAGTCCCAATAAATAAGACACCGAGGGGCGTTGTGTGGGTCAGGGCGGCCGCAGAGGCGCAGGCAGCCAAACAATGATGCCAGAAGACGGGCAGCGCTACCAAGGGGGTTGCAGCGTGTCATTACAAAGGAAAGTCACACCTCCGGGACGGTTAAATGGTCACGCAGAGGACACATTTTAGACGTGTTTTCAGTTCCACATGTGCGAGGAGAATACGTTTATGAGCCACCTTGCACACATGCAGCATTACCGCTGTACAAGGTGGCCTTAAAAACGTACAAACGCCTGGGGGAGGGGGGACAGGTTCCCTTCAATTTCAGTTCTTGTGTCTGCGTGGCTTTTGCAGGACACGATGCCGGCTGCACAGCAGGGGAACAGCTGGCGGTGCTGAACCCCACTGACACATTGGCTGGTGTTTTTCTCTGTGCAGCTAGCAGTACCGGGCCCCAACTGGCGGTGTTAGAGCCCGGGGTCAGCAGGAGGAGGAGATGGAGCAGAGTGTAGGCCGAAGCCTGCACTGGCGGCAGCTTTGGGTCTGTTGTGCCTGCGTGGCTGTTGCAGGACACGTTGCCGGCTGCACAGCAGGGGAACAGCTGGCGGTGCTGAACCCCACTGACACATTGGCTGGTGTTTGGCTCTGTGCAGCTAGCAGTACCGGGCCCCAACTGGCGGTGTTGGAGCCCGGGCTCTGCAGGGGGAGCAGAGTGTAGGCCGAAGCCTACTTGAACCAATTTCAAAGGTAACCTTTAACCCCCCCTCAGGGGTTACAAAGTAGAAGAGCCACAGCTTATGCAGCAGTAGTGCTGCACAAGTCAAAGGTTGCTCTTTTAATTTTGCTCCTTGCACACGCTGAATGAAACACGTATAACATTTAGCCCTTTATACAGTCAAACTGTGTTGGAGGCGCGAGTTCCCTTTGTAATGAGACGCAGCACAGATGTCAAGAATCCCACCTTGGTGCTGGGTGCAGCCTCCTGAGCGTTGTTATTTGCTGTACAGGAGTCTGCGCTGTCGTGTTATCCCCTGGCCTAGCGCTGTTAGCGCTGCCCATCTTCTGACCTCATTTAATGTCGGCCGCTGCGGTTCGCGATCACCATGAATCCCAGCCCCGCGGTGTCTTAACATTGTTAAAACACTGCGGGGCTGTGATTCATGGCCTGGCGCAGCACATATGTTCGCCTCTCGCACTCGGGTCCTTACACCCGCTGCAGACTGTGCGGCGTCAGCTGATCCCTTATCGCATGCCACGGCCATGAAGCCGCACAGTCCGAAGAAGGCGGAAGGAGATGAGGGACAGGCGAAGAAATGCACCGTTCATGCCCATCAATCACACCCTCGCAGTCCCAATAAATAAGACACCGAGGGGCGTTGTGTGGGTCAGGGCGGCCGCAGAGGCGCAGGCAGCCAAACAATGATGCCAGAAGACGGGCAGCGCTACCAAGGGGGTTGCAGCGTGTCATTACAAAGGAAAGTCACACCTCCGGGACGGTTAAATGGTCACGCAGAGGACACATTTTAGACGTGTTTTCAGTTCCACATGTGCGAGGAGAATACGTTTATGAGCCACCTTGCACACATGCAGCATTACCGCTGTACAAGGTGGCCTTAAAAACGTACAAACGCCTGGGGGAGGGGGGACAGGTTCCCTTCAATTTCAGTTCTTGTGTCTGCGTGGCTTTTGCAGGACACGATGCCGGCTGCACAGCAGGGGAACAGCTGGCGGTGCTGAACCCCACTGACACATTGGCTGGTGTTTTTCTCTGTGCAGCTAGCAGTACCGGGCCCCAACTGGCGGTGTTAGAGCCCGGGGTCAGCAGGAGGAGGAGATGGAGCAGAGTGTAGGCCGAAGCCTGCACTGGCGGCAGCTTTGGGTCTGTTGTGCCTGCGTGGCTGTTGCAGGACACGTTGCCGGCTGCACAGCAGGGGAACAGCTGGCGGTGCTTAACCCCACTGACACATTGGCTGGTGTTTGGCTCTGTGCAGCTAGCAGTACCGGGCCCCAACTGGCGGTGTTGGAGCCCGGGCTCTGCAGGGGGAGCAGAGTGTAGGCCGAAGCCTACTTGAACCAATTTCAAAGGTAACCTTTAACCCCCCCTCAGGGGTTACAAAGTAGAAGAGCCACAGCTTATGCAGCAGTAGTGCTGCACAAGTCAAAGGTTGCTCTTTTAATTTTGCTCCTTGCACACGCTGAATGAAACACGTATAACATTTAGCCCTTTATACAGTCAAACTGTGTTGGAGGCGCGAGTTCCCTTTGTAATGAGACGCAGCACAGATGTCAAGAATCCCACCTTGGTGCTGGGTGCAGCCTCCTGAGCGTTGTTATTTGCTGTACAGGAGTCTGCGCTGTCGTGTTATCCCCTGGCCTAGCGCTGTTAGCGCTGCCCATCTTCTGACCTCATTTAATGTCGGCCGCTGCGGTTCGCGATCACCATGAATCCCAGCCCCGCGGTGTCTTAACATTGTTAAAACACTGCGGGGCTGTGATTCATGGCCTGGCGCAGCACATATGTTCGCCTCTCGCACTCGGGTCCTTACACCCGCTGCAGACTGTGCGGCGTCAGCTGATCCCTTATCGCATGCCACGGCCATGAAGCCGCACAGTCCGAAGAAGGCGGAAGGAGATGAGGGACAGGCGAAGAAATGCACCGTTCATGCCCATCAATCACACCCTCGCAGTCCCAATAAATAAGACACCGAGGGGCGTTGTGTGGGTCAGGGCGGCCGCAGAGGCGCAGGCAGCCAAACAATGATGCCAGAAGACGGGCAGCGCTACCAAGGGGGTTGCAGCGTGTCATTACAAAGGAAAGTCACACCTCCGGGACGGTTAAATGGTCACGCAGAGGACACATTTTAGACGTGTTTTCAGTTCCACATGTGCGAGGAGAATACGTTTATGAGCCACCTTGCACACATGCAGCATTACCGCTGTACAAGGTGGCCTTAAAAACGTACAAACGCCTGGGGGAGGGGGGACAGGTTCCCTTCAATTTAAGTTCTTGTGTCTGCGTGGCTTTTGCAGGACACGATGCCGGCTGCACAGCAGGGGAACAGCTGGCGGTGCTGAACCCCACTGACACATTGGCTGGTGTTTTTCTCTGTGCAGCTAGCAGTACCGGGCCCCAACTGGCGGTGTTAGAGCCCGGCGTCAGCAGGAGGAGGAGATGGAGCAGAGTGTAGGCCGAAGCCTGCACTGGCGGCAGCTTTGGGTCTGTTGTGCCTGCGTGGCTGTTGCAGGACACGTTGCCGGCTGCACAGCAGGGGAACAGCTGGCGGTGCTGAACCCCACTGACACATTGGCTGGTGTTTGGCTCTGTGCAGCTAGCAGTACCGGGCCCCAACTGGCGGTGTTGGAGCCCAGGGTCAGCAGGAGGAGGAGAGGGAGCAGAGTGTAGGCCGAAGCCTGCACTGGAGCAAGTTGAAAGGGAAACTTTAACCCCCCCCCCCAGGCGTTTGTAGCTGAAAGAGCCATCGTGTACATCACTAATGCTGGAAAAGGTAAACTTAGCTCTTTTAATTATGGTCCTTGCACATGCTGAACCTAACACTTATAAAAAGTGTCCCCTCCTACCGTGATACCGTCCGGTAGGTGGAACTTTCCTTTGTGATGTGACGCAGCACAGCCATCATTCTTACCCCCTTGGCGCCGTGCGCCGCCTCCTCAGCGTTGTTTGAATCAGTCCCGGAGCCTGCGCTGTTAGGTTAGCCCTTGGCCATGCACACATTTTGCGCTGCCCGTCTTCTGACATCATTTGGTGTCAGGCTGGCTGCGCCTGTGTGGCCGCGCTGGCCGAGAGCCCGCCTCGTACTGTCTTCTGATTTAATCCCACTGGGGGCCTGAGATCCATGGACATGCGCAGTGCATATCTGAACCTCCACCTCTCACTCATCTCCCTACGGCTTCTTCTGACTGTGCGGTGTCACGGCCGTGGCATGCTATTAGGGACCAGCTGACACCGCACAGTTTGAAGAAGCCGTAGGGAGATGAGTGAGAGGTGGAGGTTCAGATATGCACTGCGCATGTCCATGGATCTCAGGCCCCCAGTGGGATTAAATCAGAAGACAGTACGAGGCGGGCTCTCGGCCAGCGCGGCCGCACAGGCGCAGCCAGCCTGACACCAAATGATGTCAGAAGACGGGCAGCGCAAAATGTGTGCATGGCCAAGGGCTAACCTAACAGCGCAGGCTCCGGGACTGATTCAAACAACGCTGAGGAGGCGGCGCACGGCGCCAAGGGGGTAAGAATGACGGCTGTGCTGCGTCACATCACAAAGGAAAGTTCCACCTACTGGACGGTATCACGGTAGGAGGGGACACTTTTCATAAGTGTTAGGATCAGAATGTGCAAGGAGCACCACGAAAAGAGGCACTTTTTACCTTTGCATCATTACTGCTGCACAAGGTGGCTCCTTCAGTAACAAACGCCTGGGGGGGGGGACAGGTTCCCTTAAATTTAACTTGTTGTGCCTGCGTGGCGGTCGCAGTACACGTTGCCGGCTGCACAGCAGGGGAACAGCTGGCGGTGCTGAACCCCACTAACACATTGGCGAGGTGTTTGGCTCTGTGCGGACAGCACTTCTGGACGGCAACTGGCGGTGTTGGAGCCCAGGGACAGGTGCAGGAGGAGGAGGTAGGAGGAGGTAGGAGGGATTGCCACACACACAGCAGGGGAACAGCTGACGTTACTGAACCCCAATAACATAGGAGCGACTGTTGACTGTGCGTACAGCACTTCTGGACGGCAACTGGCGGTGTTGGAGCCCAGGGACAGGTGGAGGAGGAGGAGGTAGGAGGAGGTAGGAGGGATTGCCACACACACAGCAGGGGAACAGCTGACGTTACTGAACCCCAATAACAGAGGAGCGACTGTTGACTGTGCGTACAGCACTTCTGGACGGCAACTGGCGGTGTTGGAGCCCAGGGACAGGTGGAGGAGGAGGAGGTAGGAGGGATTGCCACACACACAGCAGGGGAACAGCTGACGTTACTGAACCCCAATAACAGAGGAGGGACTGTTGACTGTGTGTACAGCACTTCTGGACGGCAACTGGCGGTGTTGGAGCCCAGGGACAGGTGGAGGAGGAGGAGGTAGGAGGAGGTAGGAGGGATTGCCACACACACAGCAGGGGAACAGCTGACGTTACTGAACCCCAATAACAGAGGAGGGACTGTTGACTGTGCGTACAGCACTTCTGGACGGCAACTGGCGGTGTTGGTGCCCAGGGACAGGTGGAGGAGGAGGAGGTAGGAGGAGGTAGGAGGGATTGCCACACACACAGCAGGGGAACAGCTGACATTACTGAACCCCAATAACAGAGGAGGGACTGTTGACTGTGCGTACAGCACTTCTGGACGGCAACTGGCGGTGTTGGAGCCCAGGGACAGGTGGAGGAGGAGGAGGTAGGAGGAGGTAGGAGGGATTGCCACACACACAGCAGGGGAACAGCTGACGTTACTGAACCCCAATAACAGAGGAGCGACTGTTGACTGTGCGTACAGCACTTCTGGACGGCAACTGGCGGTGTTGGAGCCCAGGGACAGGTGGAGGAGGAGGAGGTAGGAGGGATTGCCACACACACAGCAGGGGAACAGCTGACGTTACTGAACCCCAATAACAGAGGAGCGACTGTTGACTGTGCGTACAGCACTTCTGGACGGCAACTGGCGGTGTTGGAGCCCAGGGACAGGTGGAGGAGGAGGAGGTAGGAGGAGGTAGGAGGGATTGCCACACACACAGCAGGGGAACAGCTGACGTTACTGAACCCCAATAACAGAGGAGGGACTGTTGACTGTACGTACAGCACTTCTGGACGGCAACTGGCGGTGTTGGAGCCCAGGGACAGGTGGAGGAGGAGGAGGTAGGAGGGATTGCCACACACACAGCAGGGGAACAGCTGACGTTACTGAACCCCAATAACAGAGGAGGGACTGTTGACTGTGCGTACAGCACTTCTGGACGGCAACTGGCGGTGTTGGAGCCCAGGGACAGGTGGAGGAGGAGGAGGTAGGAGGAGGTAGGAGGGATTGCCACACACACAGCAGGGGAACAGCTGACGTTACTGAACCCCAATAACAGAGGAGCGACTGTTGGGACTGTGCGGACAGCACTTCTGGACGGCAACTAGCGGTGTTGGAGCCCAGGGACAGGTGGAGGAGGAGGAGGTAGGAGGAGGTAGGAGGGATTGCCACACACACAGCAGGGGAACAGCTGACGTTACTGAACCCCAATAACAGAGGAGCGACTGTTGGGACTGTGCGGACAGCACTTCTGGACGGCAACTAGCGGTGTTGGAGCCCAGGGACAGGTGGAAAAGCAGAGGAACACAATGTAGGCCGAAGCCTGAGAAAGTCGAAAGGGAACCTTTAACCCCCCCCCCCAAGGCGTTTGTAGCTGAAAGAGCCAGCTTGTGCAGCACAAAAGATGCAAAAGGAAAAGGTGGCTCTTTTCATCACGCTCCTTGCAAACACAGAACTAAACACTTATAAAATGTGTCCCCTGAAACCGTGAAACCGTCCCGGAGGTGGGACTTTCCTTCGTAATATGACGCAGCACAGTCGTCATTCCTACCCCCCCGGCGCCGCGCCCCGGCTCCTCAGCGTTGTTTGATTCCGTCCCGGAGCCTGCGCTGTTATGTTATCCCGTGGCCAGGCACACTTAGCGCTGCCCATCTTCTGACATCATTTGGTGTCAGGCTGGCTGCGCCTGTGCGGCCGCGCTGGCCGAGAGCCCGCCTCGCAGTGTCTTCTGATTTAATCCCACTGGGGGCCTGGGATCCATGGCCATGCGCAGTGCATATCCTCGCCTCTCACTCCCCTCCCTACGGCTTCTTAAGACTGTGCGGTGTCACGGCCGTGGCATGCTATTAGGGACCAGCTGACACCGAACAGTCTGAAGAAGCCATAGGGAGATGAGTGAGAGGTGGAGGTTCAGATATGCACTGCGCATGTCCATGGATCCCAGGCCCCCAGTGGGATTAAATCAGAAGACACTGCGAGGCGGGCTCTCGGCCAGCGTGGCCGTACAGGCGCAGCCATCCTGACACCAAATGATGCCAGAAGACGGACAGCGCTAAGTGTGCCTGGCCACGGGATAACATAACAGCGCAGGCTCCGGGACGGAATCAAACAACGCTGAGGAGCCGGGGCGCGGCGCCGGGGGGGTAGGAATAACGGCTGTGCTGCGTCATATTACGAAGGAAAGTCCCACCTCCGGGACGGTTTTACGGTATCAGTGGACACATTTTATAAGTGTTAAGTTCTGCGTGTGCAAGGAGCTAAAACAAAATAGCTACCTTTTCCTTGTGCAGCATTACTGCTGCACAAGGTGGCTCTTTCAGTAACAAACGCCTTGGGGGGGGGTACAGATTCCCTTACATTTCAGTTGTTGTGTCAGCGTGGCGGTCGCATGACACATTGCCGGCTACACAGCTGGGGATCAGCTGACGTTACTGAAACCCAATAACACTGGGTCGTATGTTTTGACTGTGCAGACGGCACTTCTGAGCCTCAACTGGCGGTGTTGGAGCCCAGGAATTTAAGTTCAGGTGGTAGAAAGATGAACACAACAGGAGACCTGGATAACGTATACAGTGACCTAATTATTTAATCAGGAGGAGGAGTGGCAAATTCCTGCGAGATCCAGGCCTTGTTCATTTTCAGGAAAGTAAGCCGGTCAACGTTATCGGAGGATAGTCGCATGCGACGGTCAGTTAGTACACCACCTGCAGCACTAAAGACGCGTTCCGATAATACACTGGCCGCAGGGCAAGACAGTACCTCCAATGCATACTGGCTTAGCTCTGGCCATGTATCCAGCTTTGAGACCCAAAACTTGAAAGGGGAAGAGCCGTCTGGGAGTACAGCAAGAGGGCAAGACATGTAGTCTGTCACCATCTGACGGAACCGTTGCCTCCTGCTGACTGGAGCCGTCTGTGATGGTGTAGACTTTTGTGGGGGGCACAGAAAACTGTGCCACAGTTGGGCCATACTGGTCTTGCCTTGGGCAGAGGCACTGCTTCTGCTCCCTCTTTGTGCAGAGCCTCCACCACTGCCTGGACGCACTGAGCTGCTTTTGAATGCACTAGCAGCACTTCTCTCAGTTGGAATGGAGAAGATGATGGAATTGACCAGTGTGTCTTGGTACTCCCGCATTTTTCGCTCCCGGTTCAACGGTGTGATGAGGCTTTCTACGTTGTCCCGGTAGCGAGGATCGAGGAGGGTGAACACCCAATAATCAGACATGTTGAGAATGTGGGCGATGCGGCGGTCGTTTCTCAGGCACTGCAGCATGTAATCCACCATGTGCTGCAGACTGCCAACTGCCCAAGAAACGCTGTCCCCTGCTGGAGGCGTGATGTCCGCCCGCTCGTCATCACCCCACCCTCGCTGTACACACTGAGTACTGGACAATTCGGTAACTCCCTCCTCTGGACGGATGTCTACCTCCTCCATTGACTCCTCCTCATCCTCCTCACAAACTGTCCCCTGCCTACGCGTTTGTGAGGAACCACGTGACGCTGACTGTCCAGAAGATGATGGAAATGGTGAATCCTCATCCTCCACCTCTTCCACAACATCATCCCTTAGCGCTTGCAGTGATTTTTCAAGCAGGCAGATAAGGGGGACAGTCATGCTGACTAGTGCATCATCTGCACTCGCCATCCGCGTGGAATAATCAAAGGGACGCAAAACCTGGCAGACGTCATTCATAGTGGCCCACTCTGTGGTTGTGAAGTCTGTACGGCGCTGAGTGCGACTTCTTTGCGCCTGAAGCAGCTGGTACTCCATTACAGCTTGCTGCTGCTCACACAACCGCTCCAACATATGTAACGTGGAATTCCACCTGGTAGGTAGGTCACATATGATGCGATGTTCCGGCAGGCGGTGTCAGCGCTGCAGAGCCGCAATGCGCGCTTTTGCCGTGCTGGAACGCCGCAAGTGAGCACACTCTAGGCGGACCTTGTGCAGCAGTGCATCAAGATCCGGATAGTCCCTCAAAAAGCTCTGCACGACCAAATTGAGCACATGTGCCAGACATGGGATGTGAGTGAGGTTGCCGCGGCCCAGAGCTGCCACCAGATTTCGGCCATTATCACACACTACCATGCCTGGCTGGAGATTCGCTGGCACAAACCACACATCGCTCTCCTGCTTGATGGCATTCCAGAGCTCCTGCGCTGTGTGGCTACAATTCCCCCAAAAAATTAATTTCAAGACGGCCTGTTGACGTTTGGCCACGGCTGTGCTCATGTCGGTCGTAACAGGTACACGTTCATCACGGGTCCATGTGGAGGTGGACTGTGACGGCTCCTGCAGCGATGATTCTGAGGAACTGGTGTAAGAGGAGGAGTCAATGCGTACAGAATGGATTCCTGCAATCCTTGGAGTGGGCAGGACACGTCCTGCGCCACTCGCACGGTCTGTACCCAGCTCAACGACATTAACCCAATGGGCAGTGAGGGAAAGGTATCGCCCCTGTCCATGTTGACTGGTCCACGCATCGGTGGTGAGGTGGACCTTGCTACTGACGGCGTTCAGTAGCACGTGTTTTATGTGTCCCTCCACATGCTTGTGCAGGGCAGGGACGGCTTGCCTGCTGAAGTAAAAGCGGCTGGGCACATTGTACTGTGGGACTGCCAATGACATCAAGTCACGGAAGCTGTCAGTCTCCACCAGCCTGAATGACAGCATTTCCAGTGACAGAAGTTTGGCAATGCCTGCAGTCAGAGCCTGTGCTCGTGGGTGGTTTGACGAGAAAGGCCGCCTTTTCTCCCATGCCTGTACTACCGATGGCTGTAGACTGGGCTGGGAGTGTGTGGATGACTGGGAAAGTGGTGCTGCGGGTGGAATTACAGCGGGTCTCTGGACAACAGAGCCAGAGGTTCTTCCACGGCGATCCTGGGAGGAAGCCGAACCAGCTGCGTGTGAGCTGGAGGAAGAGGCAACACGAGCTGAAGAGGTGGTAGCTGCCGCTGTTGGTTGGCCTAGCTCTTCAGTGTGTTTTTCTAACAACGCCGGGTGCCTGGTGCGCACATGTTTCCACATGTTGGAGGTATTGAGGCTGCTGACATTTCGACCTCTTTTTACTTTGTGATGACACACCTTGCATTTGACATAGCAAATGTCATCTGCAACTGTGTCAAAAAAGGCCCAGGCACTGCAAGTCTTGGGAGCGCCCTTTTTGGCTTTTGGAAGAGACATGCTCCTAACGGGTGCCAAAGCGGAGGCTGCAGGATCCGCAGTCTTCCCCCTCCCTCTCCCTCTTTGGGCCGTACGGGGAATCTCTTCCTCAGAGCTGCTCCCACCACCTTCCTGTCCCTCACGCCAAGATGGGTCAAGGACCTCATCATCTACACTACCCTCTGCCCCCAACTGCTCCTCCTGGGTAGTCTCAGCAGCAGAGCACGCACCAGTAAGTGGCACCTGAGTGTCATCATCAGCTGATGCGGCCTGCGATGTGGTGACCGGAGCCACTGGCCCACCCGCCTCTTCAGAGGAAGAGAGAAAAAGCTGTTGGGCATCACTGCACCCTGCCTCTTCTTCCATTTCTCCAATGCTGCTTGGCTGGCCCCCTGTTTCCAAGCCAAGAGATTCAGAGAACAGAAGTAGAGACGGCTCCTGTCCTGGGCTCTCTGTCTGCCTGGGCAATTTGGCAGGTGGTGAAGAGACAGATGGCTGCTCTCCAGTGCTCTGTGTCTGAGAGGATGTGGCACTAATTGAAGTTGATGCATTAGCTGCCATCCATCCGACAACGGCTTCAATTTGGTCTTCACGCAGCAGCGGTGTAGGGCGCTCTGACACAAAGCTGCGCATGAACGACTGTTGCCTGGTGAATGTGGGTGCTGATGAGTCACCGGTGCCCGCAGCAGGCACAGAATCCCCACGTCCCCTCCCTGCTCCGCGCCCACGCCCACGCCCACGTGCCTTACTTACTGCCTTCTTCATCTTGTTTGACTGATAAAGATAAGCAGAAAAGTACTAACGGCTTTGTGTGCTTATTCCTGAGCAACTCCTCCTAACAGGTATAAGAAACACTAATTTTCTAAAGTGTGGACTAGACTTTAATATGAGCTAATGTGGCCTACACAAATGTAAAGTGGTGTAACTGGTGTGTTTGGTGAACTTTATTATTTATTTATTTTTTTGGGGCTGAACTGACAACGGATAGAGCTGCAGTCACACGGAGACCGTGCAGACAGACGTAAACGGCGCTGCAAGGCCCAAAAACCCTCCTCTACGTTATCCTATGTAGTGTTTTTCCACAAGTTAGCTGGAGACGGGTGGAAAGACACTAATAGGAATTTTTTGAAAAAATGTGCAGCAGCCTGCACTACTTAAAACAAAATGAAAATTGATTTGGCGGTATGACGCAGTGAACAACCCTGAGCTGGAGACAACCAGGCTACGGCTGCTCACAGACTACAGGGCGAGCTGCAGTCACACGGAGACCGTGCAGACAGCCGTAAACGGCGCTGCAAGGCCCAAAAACCCTCCTCTACGTTATCCTATGTAGTGTTTTTCCACAAATTAGCTGGAGACGGGTGGAAAGACACTAATAGGAATTTTTTGAAAAAATGTGCAGCAGCCTGCACTACTTAAAACAAAATGAAAATTGATTTGGCGGTATGACGCAGTGAACAACCCTGAGCTGGAGACAACCAGGCTACGGCTGCTCACAGACTACAGGGCGAGCTGCAGTCACATGGAGACCGTGCAGACAGCCGTAAACGGCGCTGCAAGGCCCAAAAACCCTCCTCTACGTTATCCTATGTAGTGTTTTTCCACAAATTAGCTGGAGACGGGTGGAAAGACACTAATAGGATTTTTTTGAATAAATTAGCAGCAGACTACACTACTTGAAAAAAAAAAAAAAAAAGAACAGTATGAGGCAATGAACCACCCTCCCTGAACTGAATACAACCAGCTATGGATGGCCTATGTGGCTGCACTCAGACTAGAGAGTGGGCTGCACTCACACACACACACACACAGACCTTGCAGATCGCTGTGAAAACAGCGCTACAAGGCAAAAGCTAGGTGAATAATAGGTGAACACAGCGGTTGCTAAATTAGTCTTTGGAAAGCACAAAGAAGCAAATCGCTATCTCTAAACTGTCCCTCAGTCAGCAAACAGCGTCCTGTCACTAACTGAATTCACAGCAGAGTGATCGCAAAATGGCGCCAGCGACTTTTAAACTGCATCATGACATCATTTCAGCAGCCAATCACAGCCTTGCCAGTAGTTTCATGCCCTCCATGCTAAACAGGATGTGCCCACACTTGGAATCATTCTCATTGGCTGAATTTCTGCATTTTGAATCTTGGAACTTCCGATTCCGGTATCCGATACGCGGCCGATACCCGATACTTGCGGTATCGGAATGCTCAACACTAATTGTAACCTCTTACAAGCAGGGTCATCATTATTGTTGCTTTAATTATTGGATTATCATTCACTTAGTAACCCATGATGGTTTTACATTGGCTGCTAACTTGTTAAGCACTGCTGAATATCTTTGCGTTATATAAAGAAAGATTAATTTTTAGTAGATTTGACATGGTGAAGTTCAAGCTCTTAATTTTGCCATGAGTAGGAGGAAACATTCTTTTACATGACCACAACTGTGCTAACAAGGGCTGGTTTCTGTGCTGAGAGAGGATGGAGCAAGGTGGACCACAAGGTGGTGGATTAAGAAAGATACAATGCCTTATGAAAGTATTCAGCTCCCTGGAACTTTTCAACCTTTTCTCACATATCGCGCTTCAAACATAAAGATACCAAATGTAAATGGAATCAACAACAAATGGAACATAATTGAAAAGTTGAACAAAATGTATTGGTTAGTTTACATTTTTTGGAAATTCAAAAACTGAAAACTGGGGCATGCAATATTATTCGGACCCTTTACTTTCAGTGCCGCAAACTCACTCCAGAAGTTCATTGTGGATCTCTGAATGATCCAATGTTGTCCTAAGTGCCTAATGATGATAAATATAATCAAGTCTCTGTATAAATGCACCTGCTCTGTGATAGTCCCAGGGTTCTGTTTGAAACACAGAGAGCATCATGAAGACCAAGGAACACAACACGCAGGTCCGTGATACTGTTGTGAAGAAGTTTAAAGACGGATTTGGATACAAAATTATTTCCAAAACTTTAAAAACCCAAAGAGCACTGTGCAAGCGATTATATTGAAATGGAAGGAGTATCATACCATTGCAGTCGTACACTGCACAAATCTGGCCTTTATGGAAGAGTGGCAAGAAGAAAGCCATTTCTCAAAGATATCCATAAAAAGTGTCATTTAAAGTTTGCAACAAGCCACCTGTTAGTTTGGCGTAAAGGCAACACAGCTCATCACTCATAATACACCATCCCCACTGTCAAACATGGTGGTGGCAGCATCATGGTTTGGGCCTGCTTTTCTTCAGCAGGGACAAGGAAGATGGTTAAAATTGATGGGAAGATGAATGGAGCCAAATACAGGACCATTCTTGAAGAAAACCTGTTTGAGTCTGCAAAAGACCTGAGACTAGGATGGAGATTTGTCTTCCAATAAGACAATGATCCCAAACATAAAGCAAAATCTACAATGGAATGGTTCACAAATAAACTTATCCAGGTGATAGAATGGTCAAGTCAAAGTCCAGACCTCAATCCATTTGAGAATCTGTTGAAAGAGCTGAAAACTGCTGTTCACAAACGATCTCCATCAAACCTCACTGAGCTAGAGCTGTTTGCCAAGGAAGAATGGGCAAGAATTTCAGTCTCTCAATGTACAAAACTGATAGAGACACACGACACACCCAAAGCGAATTGCAGTTGTAAACGCAGCAAAAGGTGGCGCAACAAAGTAAAGTTAAAGGCGCCGAATAATATTGCACGCCCCACTTTTCAGTCTTTTAATTTCCACAAAAATTTAAAATAACCAATAAATTTCGTTCAACTTCACAATTGTGTTCCACTTGTTGTTGATTCTTCCCCAAAAATTTACATTTGGTATCTTTATAATTGAAGCATGATATGTGGGAAAAGGTTGAAAAGTTCCAGGGAGCCGAATACTTTCGCAAGGCACTGTATGTTGCGCTCGGTGTTTGAGATAGGTCAAAAACAGCAGGCATGTCCACTTGCGTAACAGCTGATTGGCTGTCACTCAAAGCAATGTAGTAGGTAAACAAGTGGAGGTTCTGCGGATGGAGACCTGTGCGAGAACACTTGCCGCATTGAGGGTTGGAGAAAGAAGTAGCAGATATGGACAATGGGCGGTCGGTGGTTGGCGAGGCCCGCTAGTCTGCATTTTAGGGCAGGTAAATTCCCAGACTAATACATGTTGATCGCACATATGCCAGTTCTTGCATGTAATTGATTTTTTTTGCCTCTACTCAGTTATTTTTTTACAAAGTTGGCAGCTAACCTGAGTGACCGCAATCTTGCCTTACGCAGGCGTGTACTATGGAGGACAGAGAATGAACTTCAATCCAATATTGCAGCCAGCATGCAGCCAGCGGGTAAGGAAAGGGTGAATCAAACACCCGAAAACCCTGCCTCTATGGCTGAAAATTGTTCCCTCCAAATTCAGGTGACAGAGTCCCTTTTACTTCTTATGACAAGGTTCTTAATTCTGCTCAGACCTCACTCCTTCCGGCCCCAGATCCAAATAAAAAAAGTTTGACTATTGGGGCAGATGCTTTCCTCCTCGAGTCTGTGATTCTTTGGATCATACCTCTAAACCAGGGGTGGGGAACCTTTTTCCAGCCAGGGGCAATTTGGAAATTGCTACCATCATTTGGGGGCCACATAAAAATGATCACCTTGAAAATTACCCTGGTATATTTAGTCAAACAATTAATTACGGTAACTCACCCTTAATTTGACGGCTTGAGCTGCTTCTCTTTGGTGCAGCTGTGATGTTATTTCATGCTTATCATGTTGCTTCTCACAGCTGCTTTTCCAGGGCTGGCCACGAAGATCACAGGGGGCACAGAAATCACAGGGGGCACAAAGATCAAAGGAGGACACATAGCTGGGGAGCACAGAAATCACGGAGGGGCACATAACTAGGGGGCACATAGCTGGAGGGGATAGAAATCACAGGGGCACAGATCAGATGGGAGCACAAATATCACCGGTGGGTACATAGCAGAGGGGTACAGGGATCACAGGGGGCACATAGATCACAGGGGGGCACAAAAGCTGTGAGCCACAGAGATCTCAGGGCTGCACATAGCTGGGGGTCACAGACATTACAGGGGGCATATAGCTGGAGGGCACAGAAATCACAGGGGCATATAGCTGGAGGGCACAGAAATCACAACGGGAGCACAACTATCAAAGGAGGGCACATAGCTGGGGGGCACATAGCTGGAGGGGACTGATCACAGGGGTCACAGATCACATGGGAGCACAAATGGCACAGGGGGTACATAGCAGGGGGCACAGGGATCACAGGGAGGCACATACAGGGCAGGCTCCAGGTTTTTGAGGGCCCCGGGCAAAAGAGTCTCAGTGGGCCCCCCCCTTTAACACATACCATGATTCATGATGCCCAGATACAGCAGAGAAATATAGCTATAGTACAATGCCAGATTTCACTTCTTACATGAGTGATAGCTATTGAAAATTCTGCAGTGTATATATACAGGACAGGAGGAGTGGTACTGTGCAGTGCATATATACAGGAGGAGCGGTACTGTGCAGTGTATATATACAGGACAGGAGAAGTGGTACTGTGCAGTGTATATATACAGGACAGGAGGAGCGGTACTGTGCAGTGTATATATACAGGACAGGAGGAGCGGTACTGTGCGATGTATATATACAGGACAGGAGGAGTGGTACTGTGCGGTGTATATATACAGGACAGGAGGAGTGGTACTGTGCAGTGTATATATACAGGACAGGAGGAGTTGTACTGTGCAGTGTAGATATACAGGGGAGTGGTACTGTGCTGTGTATATATACAGGGGAGTGGTACTGTGAAGTGTATATATACAGGGGAGAGGTACTGTGCAGTGTATATATACAGGGGAGTGGTACTGTACAGTGTATATATACAGGATGAGTGGTACTGTGCAGTGTATATATACAGGGGAGTGGTACTGTGCAGTGTATACATACAGGGGAGTGGTACTGTGCAGTGTATATATACAGGGGAGAGGTACTGTGCAGTGTATATATACAGGGGAGTGGTACTGTACAGTGTATATATACAGGAGGAGTGGTACTGTGCAGTGTATATATACAGGGAAGTGGTACAGTGCAGTGTATATATACAGGGGAGTGGTACTGTGCAGTGTATATATACAGGGGAGAGGTACTGTGCAGTGTATATATACAGGGGAGTGGTACTGTGCAGTGTATATATACAGGGGAGTGGTAATGTGCAGTGTATATATACAGGGGAGTGGTACTGTGCAGTGTATATATACAGGGGGGAGTGGTACGGTACAGTGTATATATACAGGAGGAGTGGTACTGTGCAGTGTATATATACAGGGGAGAGGTACTGTGCAGTGTATATATACAGGGGAGAGGTACTGTACAGTGTATATACTTCAACAGCCGCCCAGCCCAGGCCCCCAGCACCTGTCCTGTATATATATCATATATACTGTACAGTATCTATACAGGCTGTGCTGAGGGCCTAGGCTGGGTGGCTGCTGAAGTATTTATATATATATATATATATATATATATATATATATATATATATATATACATATATATGTCAGCTGCAGCCGCCCAGCCCATGGCTGCCCCAGGTCACCCAGACTGTCAGAATACAGCGATAGCATGGCACTCACTCAGGGGCAGGTCGGAGCTCCTCCGGAATCTGCCTGATAAGTTGAGCGCTGCAGCCAGGGGTGGAGAGCAGAGCAGGAGAACGTGCTCTCTCCGCCCACAAACAATGTCACGCTGGCTGCGTTCTTAACCCCTATGTGCCTGGCCCTGCACTGACTGGGAAGATGCTTGTGCCAGCACAAATTGAAGCAGCCAGATGGATCTATGACTGCGTGAGTGGGCCCCCCCGTCTCGCCAGGGCCCCGGCACTTGCCTGGGTGCGCCGGGTGCTGACGCCGGCCCTGGGCACATAGATCACAGGGGGGCACAAAGCTGGGAGCCACAGAGATCACAGGGATGCACATAGCTGGAGGGCACAGAAATCACAGGGGGCATATAGCTGGAGGGCCTCATAAATCACAGGAAGGGCATATAGCTAGAGGGCACAGAAATCACAGGGGGCATATAGCTGGAGGGCACAGAAATCACAGGGGGCATATATCTGGAGGGCACAGAAATCATAGGGGGCATATAGCTGGAGGGCACAGAAATCACAGGGGGCATATAGCTGGAGGGCATAGAAATCACAGGGGAACAGATCACAGGGGGCACATAGCTGGGGGGCACAGAGCTCACAGGGGGCATATAGTTGGAGGGCACGGAAATCACAGGGGGAACAGAGCTGACATGGGGACACATAGCTGGGAGGCACAGAGATCACAGGGGGCTTATAGTTAAGGAGGCAAAGAGATCATATTGGGGCACAGAGGGGGATACAGTGATCCAGGGCCGGACTGGCCATCGGGCACTTCTGGCAAATGCCAGACGGGCCGGTGCCAGTAGTGGGCCGCTCGATCCGCCTCCCTCCCCCCCTCGCCGTCGCATTCAACTATACCGCGTATAGACGCCGGTACAGTTGAATGCAACGATGGAGGAGAGAGCGTCTACAGACGCTCCCTCTCCCATCATTCCCCGCTCTGCCTCTGACACTGCGGGTGCGCGATGATGTCATATCATCGCGCACCTGCTGTGTCCCGGGCAGACTGCAGCTGCTGAGACAGGAGCAGGAACCAGGAAGCAACGCTGGCAAGAGGAGAGGTGAGGAGAGTGTTTTTTTTTTTACTGGACTGTGGGCCATTCTAGGGGGGTGGAGGAAGAGAAGAGATGCGGTCTGTGCTCTGTGCTGTATACTACTGTGTGGGCTGTGCTATATATAGTACTCTGTGGGCTGTGCTATATATAGTACTCTGTGGGCTGTGCTGTATATAGTACTCTGTGGGCTGTGCTGTATATAGTACTCTGTGGGCTGTGCTGTATATATTGCTCTGTGGGCTGTGCTGTATATAGTTCTCTGTGGGCTGTGCTGTATATATTACTCTGTGGGCTGTGCTGTATATAGTACTCTGTGGGCTGTGCTGTATATATTACTCTGTGGGCTGTGCTGTATATATTACTGTGTGGGCTGTGCTGTATATATTACTCTGTGAACTGTGCTGTATATAGTACTCTGTGGGCTGTGCTGTATATATTACTCTGTGGGCTGTACTGTATATATTGCTCTGTGGGCTGTGCTATATATAGTACTCTGTGGGCTGTGCTGTATATATTGCTCTGTGGGCTGTGCTGTAACTATTGCTCTGTGGGCAGTGCTATATATAGTACTCTGTGGGCTGTGCTGTATATATTACTCTGTGGGCTGTGCTGTATATATTGCTCTGTGGGCTGTGCTGTATATATTGCTCTGTGGGCTGTGCTGTATATAGTACTCTGTGGGCTGTGCTGTATATATTGCTCTGTGGGCTGTGCTGTATATAGTGCTCTGTGGGCTGTGCTGTATATATTACTCTGTGGGCTGTGCTGTATATATTACTGTGTGGGCTGTGCTGTATATATTACTCTGTGAACTGTGCTGTATATAGTACTCTGTGGGCTGTGCTGTATATATTACTCTGTGGGCTGTGCTGTATATATTGCTCTGTGGGCTGTGCTATATATAGTACTCTGTGGGCTGTGCTGTATATATTGCTCTGTGGGCTGTGCTGTAACTATTGCTCTGTGGGCAGTGCTATATATAGTACTCTGTGGGCTGTGCTGTATATATTACTCTGTGGGCTGTGCTGTATATATTGCTCTGTGGGCTGTGCTGTATATATTGCTCTGTGGGCTGTGCTGTATATAGTACTCTGTGGGCTGTGCTGTATATATTGCTCTGTGGGCTGTGCTGTATATAGTGCTCTGTGGGCTGTGCTGTATTTAGTGCTCTGTGGGCTGTGCTGTATATAGTGCTCTGTGGGCTGTGCTGTATACTACTGTTTGGTCTGTGCTGTATACTTCTACGTGGGCTGTGCTGTATACTACTGCGTGGTCTGTGCTGTATACTACTGCGTGGTCTGTGCTGTATACTACTGCGTGGGCTGTGCTGTATACTGCTGTGTGGGCTGTGTTATCTACTACACGCGCTGTGCTATATTATGCAGGCTGTGCTATATACTATACGTTTTGTGCTATATACTATGCGGGCTTTGCTATATACTATGGGGAGTATATTATATTCTATGGGGGAAGCCATGTTATGTACTATGTGGCTGTGTTATATACTATTGTGGGGGTATATTATATTCTATGGGGGAGGCTGTGTTATATACTATGGGGGAGGCTGTGTTATATACTATGGGGGGCTGCATTATATTCTATGGGGGCTACATTATATATTATGAGGAGGTGGGCTGTATTATATTCTATGGGGGGTTACATTATACTCTGTGGGGTGGCTACATTATACTCTGGGGTGGCTGCATTATACTATATGTGGGCTGCATTATACTGTATCGAGGACTATGGGGAATACGTTATACTATATGAAGAACTATGGGGTGCATTATACTATGGGAAGTGAATTGGATGACTATGGCGGTGCATTATACTATATGGAGCACTATGAGGAGTGTATTATACTATGTGGAGGACTGAGCAGTGTATTTTAATATGGAGGACTATAGGAAGTGTATTATACTATATGGAGGACTGTGGAGCACATTATAATATATGGAGGACTATGGGGTGTATTTTACTAAACAAGTAAATTGCTGCATATTCAGATTGTTTTTGCTGGAACAAAAATCATTGTTCTCAGCAGCACATCGCCGGTGTAAACTGTAGATGTGCTGCTGATAACATGATACTCTATGGTGATCTGTTAGTGATCTATTAGTGATCGTTCTGTCCCATCATTATTCCTCAGTTGGTGGAAAGAGGCCGGGAAACAAGCGTTGAACAACTTCCGTATTGTCGATCAAACTCATTTAGCGGCCTGAACTCAGCGCACGTAAATACAACAGAAATGCTTTTGTGTGATGTGCAATATGTTAGCATTTGGGGCCCCATTTTAAACTTTACCTAGGGCCCCACTTTGCCTAAAACTGGCCTGCCTACAAGTGTACAAAGATATTATACAGTCACCATGTGACAAGTGGGCCTGTGTAACTTCAAATGCCAGGGCTGAATTTTAGTCCCAGTCTGGCCCTGCAGAGATCATGTGGGGTACATAGCTGAGGGGCACAGATCTCCTGCAGACAGGCACAGAGCTGCCAGCACAGAGATTGCTCTGGACTCTCTGGCAGCAGCTCCTCTTCTGGGACAGGAGGACGAGAGAGCATTCGGCACTAACCCTGACCACCCGGCGCTAACCCCGCCCACCCCAATGACATCATTCATGTGCAATGCAGGCAGCGTTCTGTGATGAACGCTGCATACCGTGCACTTGGGAGTTAAAGGGCAGGCAGCTGGCAGGATATGGCTGCCACCCAGGAATTGCAGACTCCGGGGACCTTCCCGCGGGTCACATGAAAAGCCAGAGGTTCCCCTCCCCTGCTCTAAACCATGGAATAGAATATGCAAGCAGCTCTGCAGACTCACTGGTTCCCCAAAGTTAGCTGGGCAGTTGGAGAGTTTTGATGGGGGGGAAAAAAGGGTAATTTGAGTGCCACTGAGGACTGTACTGTGTTTGATGTTAAGATGGAGGAAGAGGCGGAGAGGCCACTTGATGCAGAGCTTGCCATCCACTGGAGCACATGCTCTTTCTGGCACTCATCAACAAGTGGGGTTTATATTTGTGTGGTTGATGTCACCTTTGAATTTTCCAGTGACATCAAGCCCTCGGTTTAGTAATGGAGAGCAGTCTACAAGATGCCTCTCCATTACTAATCCTATAGTTATATGGTAAATAAACACACACTCAGAATAAAGTCCTTTAAATGAAAGAATGACACAGACTCCTTTACTGAATCTAATTTAAACCATACTCACATCATCACCCATTCCACTGAAGCCATGGTCTCCTGTTATAAAACAAAAATAAAAAACAACCATATCCCTGACCTGTCTGTGGTTCTGTCACATGCCATAATCCATGTCTGGGGATAAACAGTTTTCCACCAGGAAAATCTAAATTAAACCATACTTACTTTATTGCCCAGTCCACAGAAGCCAATGCCTTCTGTAACATAATTAAAATAATAAACAGCAAAATTCCTCACATGTCCGCCGAGTAGATAGTAATCCATTTGTCCTACAACAGGTCTAGCTCTGCTTCATCTAGATGGCAGGTTGCATTGTTGCAGGATGGGACTATACAATCTACCATCCAGCAGAGACACTGTGCTGCACTAGCACACTGTACAGACTGCCATCCAGCATAGACACTGAGCAGCATGTGCTACCACTGCTTAGTATCTCACATTTTATTCCTATGGCCTGACTGATGTCACCGTGACCCTGAGAAAGTTCTCATGCTAGCGGTGCTGTCAGAAAGGTCCTGGGAGTTCACAGCAAATTAACTCGGTTCAACCCCCTGATGTCAGCATGAGCACCATTGCAACTTTTCCCACAGCGCTTGCGATGTCGTCAGTTAGGTCATAGGAGTTCAACACGAGATGCTAAGCAGCGGTAGCACATGCTGCTCAGTGTCTCTGCAGGATGGAAAGCTGTATAGTCACATCATGCAACAATGCAGCCTGCCATCTAGTTGTAGCAGAGCTAGACCCATCGCGGGACAAATTGATTGTTATCTTTTCAGAGGACAGATGAGGAATATTGTGGTATATTATTTTAATTCTGTAACCGGAGATGATGGCTTCTTTGGATTGGGTGATTATGTGAGTATGGGTTAATTTAGATTAACTAAAGGAGCCTGGGTCTTTTTAGTTAAAGGACTTGATTCTGGCTATGTGTTTGTTTACAACATAACTATACTATTAGTAATGGATAGGTGTCTTATAGACGCCTCACCATTACTAAGCCTTGGGCTTGATGTCAGCAGATAATACAAAGGTGTCATCAACCCCACAAATATGAACCCCATATGCCACTGTTACAGGGCAAGTAGGATGAGCCAGACAAAGCGCCAATATTGGCGCATCTAATAGATGCACTTTTTTTAGGTCGGCTGAGGGTTGCTATTTTTTAGGCCCCTTACCAGCCTGAGAATACCAGCCCCCAGCAGTCTGCTTTAGCTTGGCTGGTTGTCAAAAATGGGGGGAACCCATGCCATTTTTTAAAATTATTTATTTAAATAATAAAAAATATACAGCGTGGGGACCCCTCTAGTCTTGTTTACCAGACTTACTGAAGCTAACAGCTGAGAGTAGCTGCCTGCAGCTGTCAGTTTTGCCTGGCTGGTTATCAAAAATACAGGGGAACCACACATCATTTTTATTTAAATATTTATTTATCACGCAGGCGGTGGCTGATGAATACTCACATCAGCTGCCGCATGCTCTCACTGTTAAGAGTTGACTACAACTGTCAACATTATCCTCTGCTTGCGGTGATTGCAGCATGAACAAGGGACAGTAAAAACACTGGCATCAGAAAGAGCCCTTAGTGTACTTGGTCATTTACTGAACTTCAGTTGACTTTTGCCAATTTTTAGGAAAAAAGTACGATGCCGAATGTGTGACGTACGTGCCGAATATGAGTTTGGCAAATATTTTCTGAACAAGTTCACTAATCTCTAGTAGGAACCACAGTGTGTCCCAGCAGGAGGTGAGCATTAAGCAAGATAACTTGATTGAAACTTCTCTATCAAGTCCTGTATGTAGTGACATCACAATGATGGAAAAGTACATGGGCCAAAGCTATATCCTATGCGTTACGAAAAATAGGTTTACCTTCATCAGGGATTCCGTTAGTCCAATGGAGCAAGATTATTTATTTAGACACTGAAAAACCATTCCAAAATTAGTTTTTTCTACTGGAAGACAAATAATTAAGTATACTTCATAAAGACCTATGACAGGTCGAAACGTTGTTATATGATGGTGGAATAAACTTCAGCACTTGAAATGCATAACCCTGGACTGGACGTTTCTGCCTTCACATAAAAACTTTTCGACCTGTCATAGGTTTTTATCGAGTATACTTGATATTATTATTATGATTATTATTGCTCCATTTATTCCATGGCACTTTACACGTGAGGAGGGGTATACATAATAAAAAACAAGTACAATAATCTTAATCAATGCATGACCAGTACATGAGGAGAGAGGACTCTGCCCGCGAGGGCTGACAATCTACAAGGGATGGGTGAGGATATAG
The DNA here is from genome assembly GCF_051348905.1 of Ranitomeya variabilis. NCBI lineage: Eukaryota > Metazoa > Chordata > Amphibia > Anura > Dendrobatidae > Ranitomeya > Ranitomeya variabilis. The sequence continues at coordinate 197,212,242 of NC_135234.1, read as the reverse complement.
TAGGCGAGGTTAGAGCTGGTTGTGTAGCGGTTTGGTGGATTGGTGGTTACTGCAGGTTGTAGGCTTGTCAAAAGAGGTAGGTCTTCAGGTTATTTTCTAAGGTTTCCACGGTAGGCAAGAATCTGATGTGTTGGCGTAGAGAGTTCCAGAGTATGGGGGATGTGCGGGAGAAATCTAGTATGTGATTGTGGGAAGAGAAGAAAAGAGGGGAGTATAGAAGGAGATCTGTGAGAATCGAGGTTGTGTGCAGGTAAGTACTAGGAGACGAGGTCACAGTTGTATGGAGGACACAGGTTGTGGATGTTCACTAATTCTTTTAAATAGTGGGTTCTGACATTTTAAAATGTCATTGCAGTGTAAGCAGCATGCATGGGATTGTGCAGTTGTGGGGACATGGAGCTGGTGATCAAATGGGTTTTATTACACTGATCATCTTCTAGATCGCTGTATACACAAGCTGAACAGGTGCTTACGTAAAGCTGAAAAAAAAAGCCATGCCCCGTAAAAACAAATATGCCTAATATATACGGTAAAAATTTCTACAGAAAGGGGAACACAACATAAAAAGTTTTTAGCTGCCCTTTGTGATCATAAAAAAATAAGATAACATTGAAAAATTAACACATTTCCAGCTGTTCTTTATATTTTCCCTTAATATCAGCAAAAAAAAGAATATAAAAATAATATAAAAAAGAAGCTAGAAAAAAAAGAGGTAAAAATGATTTGAATATCCGAACAAGAAAAAACGTAGAGCTGAAAAAAAGGCATGTATGATAAAATCCCAAAATGTTCCTGGGGTTAAATGGCCTGGTCTTAAACTGGTTAAGTGGCATTGTCATAGTACAAACTTTCATTTCTTTTCCTCTTCAACTTCTTACTATACCTCAAGAACCTTGGGCTTAAATTTCTGTATTACAATTGTTATCTTTTCATCTACGGTTAATGGCTCCACAATTCTATACTGTGTAATGTATGGTGTGGGCTTATTTAGACTTCTACACACTCAGGCTGGCAAAAGGGGCTGAGGGCTGTGGTCATGTAAATCTGATTACCCCATCACAGATCTTTCTGCATTTCTACCCATGGTGACTGTTTAGATAATGCACTGTTGATATTACCAGTGCAATGCAGGGGGAATATGGCCGACATCCTAAACATCTTACATAGGGGTCCCTGGGTGTGCGCATGTGGTTGTGTTTGTTATGTACACCTTCAGGTTTAGATCTGGCATGATTTGTCTTATCTTGACCCCTTTAACTTCCCGCTGAAGAAAACAGACGGTTTTGTAAAAATAAAGTCTTTTTTACTGAAGTAAGAACATAGACACATAGGGTAGCAGGAACAATGCTTGGCTTTTTCTTCTGCATTACAAGACAGATGTTTGTACATAATTGTTTCAGACGGTGCCACATTACTTGTGAGGGGCGATACATGTACTAAGCAGATTATGATGGGGGCATCCATCTTCCCGGTATAGGGACACACTGGTCAATGTATTACACTGTGGTCACTGCACCCTTGCTGCATTCTTGTAAACAATGTAAGGGAGCTCACACTAGCTACCACATTATGGACATGCCCCAGCCTGACTGATCTCGTATTCTTTCACTGTCGATGTCCGGGTCTGGCTACAACGTACACTTTCTATAATCTTCCTGTTTTTGTGTCCCAACTTTCTTCCATTCCAGCTCTCTGTCAACGCCAACTAACTACTAAAACCAGAAACCTACACACTAGTCCCCTTTACTAATCCCCAACTATGGGCCCTATAGTTAATCCTGTCACCCCAACTAGCAAGAACTGCAGGCTTCAGGAGGGTAAAACATGCAATAAAATACAGCTTGCACACAAGAAAACAACAGTGGTCTTCAGAGGGGGTGTTACGCCATGCTCTTCACCTCCCAAAACAGGATAAAAACACGTTTAAAAATTGGCTGCTGGAAAGAAGTAGCTTGCTGCGATTTTCATTAGAAGGTTGTACTTTAAAGGGAACCTGTCACCTGAATTTGGCGGGACCAGTTTTGGGTCATATGGGTGGGGTTTTCGGGTGTTTGATTCACCCTTTCCTTACCCGCTGGCTGCATGCTGGCTGCAATATTGGATTGAAGTTCATTCCCTGTCCTCCGGAGTACATGCCTGCTCAAGGCTACTGTTCAAAACACTAACAATGATATACAAAGCCATTCACAACCTGTCTCCTCCATACATCTGTGACATGGTCTCCCGGTTAGGGTTGAGCGAAACGGGTCGGCCATTTTCAGAAGTCGTCGACTTTTGGCAAAGTCGGGTTTCATGAAACCCGACCCGACCCCTGTGTGGGGTCGGCCATGAGGTCGGCGATCTTCTGAATCTGGTATCGGAATTCCGATACCGAGTTCCGATATGTTTGCGATATCGGAAATCGGTATCGGAATCCATATTTAAGTGTAAAATATAGAATCAAAATAAAAAATATTGATATACTCACCCTCGGACGTGCCCTGGTACTAACTGGCAGCCTTCCTTCCTAAGAATGAGCGCGTTAATGACCTACGGTGACGTCACGGCTTGTGATTGGTCGCCTGAGCGGTCACATGGGCGACCGCGACCAATCACAAGCCGTGTCATCATCTAAGGCCCTTCACGCGCTCATTCTTAGGAAGGAAGGCTGCCGGAAAGAAGCTGAGGGTGAGTATATTCCTATTAGGTATATACTCACCCTCGGACGCGCCCTGCTTCTTTCCGGCAGCCTTCCTTCTTAAGAATGAGCGCGTGAAGGGCCTTAGATGACGTCACGGCTTGTGATTGGTCGCGGCCGCCCATGTGACCGCTCACGCAACCAATTGGACACACGGTGCCTGGTTACTATTACCGTGGGAAATTTTGTGGACAACTCTTATATGATACCTTGTATTGGTTTCACTTTGCAGGACCTATGGATTCTTTGTTTCTGTAAACCTTTATAACAGTTCGCCTTGTTAAATTTCACACCGTCTCGGTAATGTTTTACAGCTATCTAGCCTCTATTTCTCATTATACAATCACAGTACTGTATGGGTTCTCTATCGTTCCTTACCTCGGGTTTTGTGATTTACCAACTGGCTATTTCTAATTACAGTTTTCTACTGGATTTTTGCTCTGGACCATTTCACATTTGGACCGCTATATGTGTTTGTCATTCCCCCCATGTGTGGTGATTTTCACACAATAAGTACAAAAAATTAACTATTGCATTATCTTTTTAAAAAAACATTCATGGGTTATTTGGCCCAATACGTTTTCATAATATTCAGTCAGAAAGGCATAGGGTTACGCTTTAATATCTGTATTCAATGGCTGTTCTAGTCTAATGGGCTTGTTCTTGTTCATTCGCAATTGCTAAGCAGCTGAAGGCTGGCATCAGTATGGGAGACAGGCCGGCTCTTCAAACACAGTATTATACTGCTTTCTTCTTTTGTATTTTATGTATTATACTTTTTTTACATTATAATAAATAATGAATAAGAATGTAACACAATAGCTCTGTCTCTCTTTTGCTTATTATCGCTATCCCTTAAGGTCTCTAAGTCTAACCACCATGTTCCAGTCGCACCATATATGCAGCTGCATTTTTTGGTTTGGTATGTATGTTGCATGATGTGAATGGGAGGTACCGGTACCTGTGTTTTGACTGTGTGTACATGCATCATTCTTTTACCAGCGCATTCACTTTCATCTCTAGCACGCCCATCTCCACCAATTGTGGGTTTTTTAACCCCTTTCTGTCATTAATTACACGTACTATTCCGTCCATGTGGGGTGGGCCCTACTTCCCAAGGAGGGAAGAGAACATCATGCCCTTTAATGCAACACTGCGACTTAAGTCGCAGTGATCGCATTAAAATTCCGACGCCATCTTACCTGGAGGAAGATGGAGTCGGCATCCTAGGGCCTGTCGCCGCCCCCCGGCCTCCCAATCGCTGTGATTGGCTGCTGAATTCTGAGCAGCCAATCGCAGCCCTTCTCATTGTTTCAGCCAATCAATTTGGCTGAAACAGTGAGGTCCCAGCCTAGGATCGAGTACCGATGTACTCGATCCTAGGCCAGTGCCTGGCAATGCCAGGCATGGGCCCAAACCCCCCAGGATTGGCGCGATCGACGATCACATCGATCACGCCAATCCCCTGCCATGGCTCCGGATCCTTCCACTCTGATTGGTGCCATCGATGTGATCGTCGATCGCGCCAATCACAGGGCACAGCAGCGGTGTGACCGTGCTGTGCCCTGATGGTGACCTGCTGGTGACCTGCCGGTGACCTGCCTATCATTGGAGCTGTGAGCTCCGATCATAGGCTGGTGCCTAGCAACACCAGCATCACCAGGGCCTTTTCTGATTGGTGGGATCGATGTGATCATCGATCCCACCAATCACAGGTCACAGCAGCGGTGTGACCGCTCTGTGACGTGTCTCACCTGCCCCTGACCTGTGTAACTGCTCTGAAGGAATCCTCACACTTGGTGAAGATTCCTTCAGAGCGGTCACGCTGCGAGATCCCCTCCTGTGCTGAGACTTGTGGTGCCACAGTAGCCTGTGACACCACAATTCTTGCTAAAGAAAAAAGAAAGAAGAGAGAAGAAAGAAGAGAGACTACAAACCGTAAGTGTTGATACCCCGATCCCGGCACGATCTCTCTTCATCCCCCCATCCCCCCTCCACCCCCACCTTGCGCCGTATGCGTGCCCTAATTTAGCAGCCGCCGAGCGTTGATTGGTGACACAGTTCACCTATCAACACTCGTGCTTGCTTTTTTTTCACTCCCTTAGCGCCGCCGAGCGTTGATTGGTGATGCAGTTCACCTATCAACACTTGTGCTCACTTTTTTTTCCCCATCCCCGTGCGCTCCCCCAGCCACTGCGTCTAATCTGTGCCTTCCCTTTTCTTTTTTTTTTTTTCCCATCCCCGTGTGCTCCCCCAGCCACTGCATCTAATCCGTGTCTTTTGTTTCCCCCCATCCCCTTGCGCTCCTCCAGCCACCGCGTCTAATCTGTGCCTTCCCTTTTCTTTTTTTTCCCCCATCCCCGTGCGCTCCCCCAGCCGCTGCGTCTAATCCGTGCCTTTTCTTTTTTTTTCCCCCCATCCCCTTGCGCTCCTCCAGCCGACGCGTCTAATCTGTGCCTCCCCTTTTCTTTTTTTTCCCTCATCCCCGTGCGCTCCTCCAGCCACTGCGTCTAATCCGTGCCTTTTCTTTTTTTTTTTCCCCCATCCCCTTGCGCTCCCCCAGCCGCCTCGTCTAATCTGTGCCTTCCCTTTTCTTTTTTTTTTTTTCCCCATCCCCGTGCGCTCCCCCAGCCGCTGCGTCTAATCCGTGCCTTTTCTTTTTTTTCCCCCCATCCCCTTGCGCTCCTCCAGCCACTGCGTCTAATCTGTGCCTCCCTTTTCTTTTTTTTTTCCCCCCATCCCCGTGCGCTCCCCCAGCCGCTGCGTCTAATCCGTGCCTTTTCTTTTTTTTTCCCCCATCCCCGTGCGCTCCTCCAGCCGCCGCGTCTAATCTGTGCCTTCCCTTTTCTTTTCTTTTTTTTCCCATCCCCGTGCGCTCCCCCAGCCGCTGCGTCTAATCCGTGTCTTTTTTTTTCCCCCATCCCCTTGCGCTCCTCCAGCCGCCGCTTCTAATCTGTGCCTTCCCTTTTCTTTTTTTTTTCCCCCAACCCCGTGCGCTCCCCCAGCCGCTGCGTCTAATCCGTGCCTTTTCTTTTTTTTTCCCCCATCCCCTTGCGCTCCCCCAGCCGCTGCGTCTAATCTGTGCCTCCCCTTTTCTTTTTTTTTCCCTCATCCCCGTGCGCTCCTCCAGCCACTGCGTCTAATCCGTGCCTTTTCTTTTTTTTTTCCCCCCATCCCCTTGCGCTCCCCCAGCCGCCTTGTCTAATCTGTGCCTTCCCTTTTCTTTCTTTTTTTTCCCCATCCCCGTGCGCTCCCCCAGCCGCTGCGTCTAATCCGTGCCTTTTCTTTTTTTTCCCCCCATCCCCTTGCGCTCCTCCAGCCACCGCGTCTAATCTGTGCCTTCCCTTTTCTTTTTTTTATTTCCCCCATCCCCGTGCGCTCCCCCAGCCGCTGCGTCTAATCCATGCCTTTTCTTTTTTTTTCCTCCATCCCCTTGCGCTCCTCAAGCCGCCGCGTCTAATCTGTGCCTTCCCTTTTCTTTTCTTTTTTTTCCCCATCCCCGTGCGCTCCTCCAGCCGCTGCGTCTAATCCGTGCCTTTTCTTTTTTTTTTCCCCCATCCCCTTGCGCTCCTCCAGCCGCCGTGTCTAATCTGTGCCTTCCCTTTTCTTTTTTTTCACATCCCCGTTCGCACACCCAGCAGCCGCCGAACTCTGGTAAGTGACACCGTTCACTTATCAGAACTCTCGTGCCTGCTGTTTTTTTCACATCCCCGTTCGCACACCCAGCAGGCGCCGAAATTTGATGAGTGACGCGGTTCATTTATCAGAGCTAGGGCCTGCTGTTTTAGACTTTTCCTTTCACAGGTATTTTTTTCTCCCCATTTGCTTTCTTTTTCCTTTAGCTTTTTTTTTCAGAATAGTTTGCACCAAACACTAACCCCCCCCACACGTACACATAGTTACCAATAAAGTACACAAAAGCACCATACTCACCAAAAAAATGTCCCGCTCGTCCCGTTCGTCCCAACAGCGCTATTCAGCGGAGAAGGCATATTCTTTCCTTGCCTCCGACACTGATAGCGAGGGAGAGGATCCCACTTTTCTTTATTTTTCTGATTCTTCCTCATCCTCTTCCTCATCCTCTTCCCCCTCCTCATCTTCCTCCTCTGGCCCTGCGGAACCGCCATGCAGACGCCGCAGGACAGAAGCAGTGCCCATCATTCATGAAGATGAGGCAGGGCCCACTCCTGAAGATGAACCAGCACACCCCTCTTCGGACCCCGTATGGACCTCGCCCCCCGAAAATTTCGAGCCACTGTTTCCTGACTTTGTGGCAGAATCAGGAATCAGGTTTGACACCACCGGCCTCACAGAAATAGACTTTTTCAAAGTCTTTTTCTCTGAGGATTTTGTTAACCTCATTGTGGAGCAAACTAATTTGTACGCTCATCAATTTTTGGAGCAAAACACCGGTTCATCATATTCTAACTGGTCTCCTGTAGACGCAGTTGAAATGATGCAGTTTTGGGGCCTGATGCTTCATATGGGGCTCCTGAAGAAGCCAGAAATTCGGCAATATTGGAGTGTTGATATTTTATACAACACTCCAGTGTTCCGAATGGTCATGGTCCGAACGCGTTTTGAGGCCATCCATAAGTTCCTGCATTATTCCGATAATGCACAGTGTCCCGCACGAGATGACCCCAACTTTGACCGTCTGTTCAAAGTTCGGCCGGTCATCGAACACTTCAACAAAAAGTTTGGTGGAGTGTACGTGCCCAAAAGGGACATCTGCGTGGATGAGTCCTTGGTTCATTTTAAGGGGCGGCTCAGATTCCATCAATACCTGCCCAGCAAGAGGGCCAGGTACGAAATCAAACTCTACAAGCTGTGTGAGAGTACCTCAGGGTACACCTACAGCTTTAGAGTCTACGAAGGGAAGGACACCAGGATTGAACCGCCTGAGTGTCCCCCTGTCATGGGAGTGAGTGGGAAAATTGTGTGGGATTTGGTGCACCCACTGCTGGATAAAGGTTATCACCTCTACACTGATAACTTTTATTCCAGCATCCCACTCTACAAATCCATCTCTGCGCGAGGTACCGTAGCCTGCGGTACTTTCCACAAAAATCAGAGAGGCCTCCCAAAGATGCTACTTGGGCAGATGCTCAGAAAAGGTGAGAGCAGAGCCCAATGTAGCGACCACCTGCTGGTGGTCAAGTACAAGGACAAGAGGGATGTCCTTCTCTTGACCACCATACACGGTGATTGCAGTGCCCTCAGCACTGTACGGGGTACCTCTACACAGGTCATCAAACCTGACTGTGTACTGGGGTACAACAAAAACATGGGGGGCGTTGATCTCTCTGATCAACTCCTCCAACCGTACAGTGCTTTGAGAAAGGCCAAGGTGTGGTACAAAAAGCTGTCAGTGTACATCGTACAAATGGCAATGCTCAACGCTTTCCTGCTGTCACGATGTGCACGCCACACCGATATGTCGTACCTTCAGTTCCAGGAGGTAGTGGTTAAGGCCCTGATATTTAGCACGAGGGAAGGAGAGGGCCCCAGTACTTCCGGAACTGTAGGTGCTCGTATCGTACCAGGTCAGCATTTCCCGGGGGAGGTCCCGCAAACTGGAAAAAGAGGTAAGTCGCAAAAAAGGTGCCGAGTGTGTTTACAAAAGGGGAATACGCAAGGACACCATTTATCAATGCGACACCTGCCCCGAAAAACCTGGCCTGTGTATAAAGGATTGCTTCAAATTGTACCACACCTCCATGCACTACTAATTTACTTTACAGGAAACTGTAGATTAGTTCCAAAAAGGGGGCACATCTATGTAAGTTCATTGGGGGTCTAGTTTACAAAATGGCACTTGTGTTTTTTTTTACTGTTTGGGCAAATCAGGGGCTCTGCAAACGGAACATGACGCCTGCAGACCATTCCATCAAAGTCTGCTTTCCAAAATGTCACCACATCCCTTCCGAGCCCCGACGTGTGCCCAAACAGTATTTTTTCCCACATGTGGGGTATCAGTGTTCTCAGGACAAATTGGACAACAACTTTTGCGGTCCAATTTCTCCTGTTACACTTGGGAAAATTAAAAATTGGGGACTAAATGATCATTTTTGTAGGAAAAAATAGGATATTTTATTTTCACGCCCGGGCGTTATAAATTTAAGTGAAACACTTGGGGGTTTAAAATTCTCACCACACACCTAGATAAGTTCCCAATTAGGTCTAGTTTCCAAAATGGGGTCACTTGTGGGGGATTTCTACTGTTCAGGCACATGAGGGGCTCTGCAAATGGAACATGATGCCCGCGTACCATTCCATCAAAGTCTGCTTTTCAAAACGTCACTACTTCCCTTCTGAGCCCCGAAGTGTACCCAAACAGTAGTTTTCTCCCACATGTGGGGTATCAGCGTACTCAGGACAAATTAGACAACAACTTTTCTGGTCCAATTTCTCCTGTTACACTTGGGAAAATTAAAAATTGGGGACTAAATGATCCTTTTTGTAGGAAAAAATAGGATATTTTATTTTCACGCCCGGGCGTTATAAATTTAAGTGAAACACTTGGGGGTTCAAAATTCTCACCACAAACCTAGATAAGTTCCCAATTAGGTCTAGTTTCCAAAATGGGGTCACTTGTGGGGGATTTCTACTGTTCAGGCACATGAGGGGCTCTGCAACCGGAACATGATGCCCGCGTACTGTTATAGAAGGGTTAATAGTTTGCCTTTAACTGCCTTGCCTTTAAGGCCCTCTTGCCTTTAAGTGTTAGAATTACTAGAATCTGTTGACGCAGTAGTCTGATGGACTCCTCTTCAAGGAGACTATACTTCTTATCATGTATGTTCTCAATAGTCAGTTACAATATGTTCTGAGCTATTGTAAATAGAATATGACCCTGGGTGCTGGTGGGGGCTACATGAGTTACATTGAAATGCATTAGATGTAAATGGTATAAAACATTGCTTTGGCTTTTTATATATCAGATAAAAGTGACTTGCTCACAGGATACGTGTGAGGTGTCTTTTGTCTCCAAGCGCTTGTCAATTAAGGGCGTAAATCCACAATTAGGCCTCACTGGTGATCTGTCAGCTGACACTGGGTCAGAACAAAAACAGCTACGACAGTTTGGCGCCCGAACGGGGACCGTGTAACCAGCCGCCTTATTCGGAATCCGTATGTGGGAGCTTCCAGAGAGATTGGACAATGCAAACAACAGCTGCAGCAAGGTGAGAAATGTTAATTCTTACAATCTGTTTGCACCTGCAATCTCTCTTCCGGGTTTCTCCATACCTCTGGGTAAAAGGCTGCGAACAACACGGTTCAAAGAACCACACATCACCAGTGAGTTTTTGTGTTTTTGTCCGTTGATGTCCGTATGAGAGTTGAATAATAGAGTAATAAGATGATAATTGTGATAATTGTTATCTGTATTATTTGTCAATATCCTAATTGGTTGTGTATTTGTTTAGTGTGTGTAATACAATAGCTGGGATAGACTCTGTGCAGTGTTGTTATTTTGGTCATTTTGGATTGGCAGTACATTATATGAAGCTGTATTTTGTATAAGGCTGTGGTTTTTGTTGCTTGGCCTTAAAAGTGTTTTCAGAGTGTCAGTGGACACTGCTGCAGTTTTATTTATATAGAGTTGTGTTAATTCCAAAGTGCAGAATAGACAGGCTGTGTGAGCCTTGTATGTGTGTATGTCTACGAGAACCTCTGAATGAGATAAGAGGTGGAGTGATTGAGATAAGGGATTTTCTTCTTGTGAAACTCAACTAAAAAGTGAAAGGAAAAGAAAAAAAACAAAAAAAAAAACAATCCCTGCATGAGCATGTATGAATGAATGATCACATAAGTATCATTACTTATCTAAGTGTTGTTGAGGGTCCAGGATGAATGAGTTGTGGATATTTTTAATGTACATTTAATTTACATCTGAGATTCAGTGAAACCTGTGTTTTATATGGTTTGACACTGGATAAGTGTCTATGTGGGTTTTGGCCGGACGCGGTCGGAATCCGCTTATTCAAGTTGTGCAGTGATTTGCCTGTATAGAGAAATTGTTTTTAAATTCCGAGAGGATGAATGTTTTGTAAACTGCTGTGTGTGTGAGGCACCAAGCTCTTATCAGCGCGGAATACCTGATGGGAGGGGTGAGTTGAGCCCCTGCGCGACTTGCTTGAGATTTCTCCCCTTTGCGCTGTGGGCCAGAGGAAGGGGGGCCACAAAGCTGCATTCTAAAGTTTCTCTGTCCTTAATACGTACTGTATGAAATTGAAAGTGAAAAAGAAATGTGCCTATTTTAGAGGAAAACTTGTAAGTGATTGAAAAGATTGGTAAAAGATTCTCCTGCTTCAAGTTGAGTGACTGATATAGCAAATTGAGGATCAACAGAGGAGGTAGTCAACTGCACGGCTAGGTGGATGGAACCTTGCCATTCCATGGAGCTGTGCTAGCCAGCTGATTTACCGGGTGATAGGTGGATGGAACCATCCCCGCTAAATCCTTTTAAGTCTATCGGGTAATAGGTGGATATAACCATTCCCGTTAAATCTTGACACTCGCTCTGACTTGCTACGTGTGGCCACCCGTAGATGGTAAGGCACACTAAAAAGGGCATTTGCAGAATAAAGGTGAGCTGTCTGAGGAATAAGTTCATTGGGGGTCTAGTTTACAAAATGTCACTTGTGTTTTTTTTTTACTGTTTGGGCACATCAGGGGCTCTGCAAATGGAACATGACGCCTGCAGACCATTCCATCAAAGTCTGCTTTTCAAAACGTCACTACTTCCCTTCTGAGCCCCAAAGTGTACTCAAACAGTAGTTTTCTCCCACATGTGGGGTATCAGCGTTCTCAGGACAAATTGGACAACAACTTTTGGGGTCCAATTTCTCCTGTTACACTTGGGAAAATTAAAAATTGGGGACTAAATGATCATTTTTGTAGGAAAAAATAGGATATTTTATTTTCACGCCCGGGCGTTATAAATTTAAGTGAAACACTTGGGGGTTCAAAATTCTCACCACACACCTAGATAAGTTCCCAATTAGGTCTAGTTTCCAAAATGGGGTCACTTGTGGGGGATTTCTACTGTTCAGGCACTTGAGGGGCTCTGCAAATGGAACATGATGCCCGCGTACCATTCTATCAAAGTCTGCTTTTTAAAACGTCACTACTTCCCTTCAGAGCCCCGAAGTGTACCCAAACAGTAGTTTTCTCCCACATGTGGGGTATCAGCGTACTCAGGACAAATTGGACAACAACTTTTGGGGTCCAATTTCTCCTGTTACACTTGGGAAAATTAAAAATTGGGGACTAAATGATCATTTATGTGGGAAAAAATAAGATTTTTTTTTTCACGCCCGGGCGTTATAAACCTTTGTGATGCACTTGGGGGATAAAAGTGCTCACGACACATCTAGATAAGTTCCTTAGGGGGTCTAGTTTCCAAAATGGGGTCACTTTTGGGGGATTTCCACTGTTTAGGCACATCACGGGCTCGCCAAACGCGACATGGCGTCCGATCTCAATTCCAGCCAATTTTAGATTGAAAATGTCAAATGGTGCTCCTTTCCTTCTGAGCCCTGCTATGGGCCCAAACAGTGGTTTACCCCACATACGGGGTATCAGCATACTCAGGACAAATTGGACAACAACTTTTGGGGTCCAATTTCTCTTGTAACCCTTGAGAAAATAAAAAATTGGGGACTAAACCACCATGTTTGTGGAAAAAATCGAATTTTTTTTTCACGCCAGGGCGTTATAAACTTTTGTGAAGCACTTGGGGAATAAAAGTGCTCACGACACATCTAGATAAGTTCCTTAGGGGGTCTAGTTTCCAAAATGGGGTCACTTGTGGGGGGTTTCCACTGTTTAGGCACATCAGGGGCTCGCCAAACGCGACATGGCGTCCGATCTCAATTCCAGCCAATTTTAGATTGAAAATGTCAAATGGTGCTCCTTTCCTTCTGAGCCCTGCTATGGGCCCAAACAGTGGTTTACCCCCCCACATATGGGGTATCAGCGTACTCAGGACAAATTGGACAACAACTTTTGGGGTCCAATTTCTCTTGTTACCCTTGAGAAAATAAAAAATTGGGGACTAAACTATCATGTTTGTGGAAAAAATCGGATTTTTTTTTTCACGCCCGGGCGTTATAAACTTTTGTGAAGCACTTGGGGGATAAAAGTGCTCACGACACATCTAGATAAGTTCCTTAGGGGGTCTAGTTTCCAAAATGGGGTCACTTGTGGGGGGTTTCCACTGTTTATTCACATCAGGGGCTCACCAAACGCGACATGGCATCCGATCTCAATTCCAGCCAATTTTAGCTTGAAAATGTCAAACGACGCTCCTTTCCTTCTGAGCCCTGCCATGTGCCCAAAAAGTGGTTTCCCCTCACATGTTGGGTATCAGCATACTCAGGACAAATTGGACAACAACTTTGAGGTCCATTTTCTCTTTTTACCCTTGGGAAATTAAAAAAATTATTGCTGAAAGATCATTTTTGTAACTAAAAAGTAAAATGATAATTTTTTCCTTTCATGTTGCTTCTGCTGCTGTGAAAAACCTGAAGGGTTAATAAACTTTTTGAATGTGGTTTTGAGTACCTTGAGTGGTGCAGTTTTCAGAATGGTGTCACTTTTGGGTATTTTCTGCCATATAGACCCCTCAAAGTGACTTCAAATGTGACGTGTTCCCTAAAAAAAATGGTTTTGTAAATTTTGTTGTAAAAATGAGAAATCGCTGGTCAACTTTTAACCCTTATGACTTCCTAGAAAAAAAAAATTTGTTTCCAAAATTGTACTGATGTAAAGTAGACATGTGTGATATGTTATTTATTAACTATATTGTGTCAGTTTCCCACTGCCACGACCTCTTGCCAACACTGAAGGACCTCCAATGCCATTTGTTGTGGTTTTGAATGAGGCCTTTAAGGTGTGTGCCCACCTCCTTAAACCATACTCTTGTCGGGACTTGAACCACATGAAAATGATTTTTACTACTGACTGACAAGGGCATGAAGAACTGTGGTTTGTGCCTTTGGTTTGCTGATATCTAAATGGTGGGTTTTGGAAACAGCCATTAATCTAAAAATTTAGACAATCGATGAGGTTGTCAAAGCATGGGTGGTTCTACACAACTACATCATGGCTAAAGAGCGACCCAACATAGAACTTGATGAACCTGTTTCTACTCCATTGACAGATTACCAACATCACCCTCTGAAAGCAACAGTGGAAGTTGCCCAAAAGAGGGATACATTTGCTGCCTACTTTGTTTCGGTTAGTGGACGTCTGGCATGGCAAGATGAAATGGTTTAAGCCAGTAAAATGTTCCAGTAATGTCATGTGCCTGTAATGCTATGTACCTGGAATGTCAAAAAGTACCAGAAAACCAAAATTAAACTAACAGACCTAAAAAATATACTTTAATATCAATGATTAAAACAACAAGACCAAATACATAAAAATAGAAAACCAATAGTAGAGAACATACAGGATCTGTAGTCTCAAAATGTATAATAACGGCAAAACAATAAGGGAAGGACTAGGGAGGATAGATGTGCCTTTCCCTAAACAATTCCCTTCCTGTCAGCGGAGGTTGGCACCCTGGGACACGATATGGCACCCCCGCTCACCGTAGACTGACCCTTAAGACCCTAGCAGGTATCCCTACCAATAGCCACCACCAAAAAAACACTGGTATTCTTTGGGCAATTGCATTCAATGCTCTGTATTTACAAAGTACCTTATCACTTATGAGGACGTCTTTATGTGTATCTGAATGAATTGACTATCTAAAAAATATCTAATCCGATACCGATACCCGATACCAATACAAGTCAATGGGACTCATGTATCGGACGGTATTCCTGATGGTTCCCAGGGTCTGAAGGAGAGGAAACTCTCCTTCAGGCCCTGGGAACCATATTAATGTGTAAAATAAAGAATTAAAATAAAAAATATTGCTATACTCACCTCTCCGACGCAGCCTGCACCTTACCGAGGGAACCGGCAGCGTTGTTTGCTTAAAATTCGCGCTTTAACTTCCTTACGTGAAGTCCCGGCTTGTGATTGGTCGCGCGCCGCCCATGTGGCCGCGACGCGACCAATCACAGCAAGCCGTGACGTAATTTCAGGTCCTTCAGGATTTTAAAATTAAGTTCCGGCGTTGTGATTGGTTGCGTCGCGGTCACATGGGCGACGCGACCAATCACAAGCCGTGACGTCACGGGAGGCTGGACACGCGCTCATCTTAAAATGTGCGCGTCTCCTGCCTCCCGTGACGTCACGGCTTGTGATTGGTCGCGTCGCCCATGTGACCGCGACGCAACCAATCACAGCAAGCGGAGAGGTGAGTATAGCAATATTTTTTATTTTAATTCTTTCTTTTACACATTAATGTTGTTTCGATACCGATACCCGATACCACAAAAGTATCGGATCTCGGTATCGGAATTCTGATACCCGCAAGTATCGGCCGATACCCGATACTTGCGGTATCGGAATGCTCAACACTAGTGATGTCAGATTAGCTCCATCGTTGCTTTCATTCTGCATTAATCTATAGTCCACCTCATATCTTTACTCACCTGCCCGTGTGTCAGAACTAGTGAACTCAGGATGCAGCAAACCCATGTAGTAAAGATAGCGGCAACACAGGTGCAAAATACTGATGGCACGACCGCTCATAGTCTGCCAATTCATGGAGGTGTGATAGCGCACTGTCAGTTCTGAGCAGTGGTCACAATAGTGTTTTTCTGCCATCTTTACTTCATGGGTTTGCTGCATCCTGAGTGCACTAGGGCTGACACCTGGGCAGGTGAGCATTGCTGCCCCCTGACCCTTTGTGCTGTATTAATTCTGCTTTTTTTGGAGGATTTTCACTCTCTTTGTGTTTTTGCCACCTCATAGCTCCATGACAGACACAATCTGCTCTTCCTTTTCTTTCTTTGCTTTACACTGCTGCTTTGCTTCTTGAGTGAATACTTCTATAGCGGTGATGGCGCATTAGTGTTTTTCTGGCGACGGTGCACAGTGTGTGTTGACAGCGATGGCGCACAGTGTGTGTTGATGTCGATGGCGCAGAAAGAGACAAAGAACAAGCTGTGATTGTGGAAAAAAGCTATTTTATTTAACAACAAAAATTAGCTTTTGTGAAAGTACCAGGGCAAAATGTTATGGACCTGGGGGGTGTGGAGCTGGGATGAATGGCTACGTGTGGATGATGAAGGGTTTTCAGGGGAAGGGACTACTAAATGTGAGAGGTCTGGGAAATCAGAGATGGGAGTAGACACATTAGGAGTGGAAACATGGGACAGGAGAGACACACTGGAAGAGAGAGAAAAATTGGACAACAGAGACACATTGGGAGGTGAGGGTGGAGGTGGTAGGACAGTTTTGGGGCTACGCTTCTTTTTTATTTCTGTCCAGAGCTGGTAATAGGCAGCTTGCTTCCTTTGTGTCTCTTTGGGAGGGTGGGAGTGGTGGGTTGAGGATGGTGTGCAGTACCAGGACTCTGCATCGTGGAGGCATGCAGGAGGAAGACTCGGCAATGTGGATGTGGACAGGCGTGAAATGAGCAGGACTCGGCAACGTGGATGTGGATGGGCGTGCAGGAGCAGGAACCGGCATGGTGGTGGTGGACTGGCCTACAGCAGCAGGACCCGACATGGTGGTGGCGGTGGGCTGGCCTACAGCAGCAGGACCCGGCATGGTGGTGGCGGTGGACTGGCCTACAGCAGCAGGACCTGGCAAGGTGGTGGTGGTGGACTGGCCTTCAGCAGCAGGACCTGGCATGGTGGTGGCGGTATAGTGGTATGCAGCAGAACTCGGTAAAGATGTGATGTGGGTTAGTGGTGGCACAGGTGGAAATGCCATGTGTGGCTGCTGCAAGTACCGAGTCTGCTGCATAGCCTGAACGTAAGCAGCATTGCAGACCTGCATCACATTCAGCTGGAGATCAGGTGTAAGGTGTTCAAACATGCCCCTCCCTATAGCATTAAAAAAATGTCATGCCTGTCTCTGAAGGTCGGCTTCCAGGTGGTCAAGGTGTCGGTTGACATCCTAGAAAAGTGTGTTTACATGGGCAAAAACAATTTTCAGTCTATCTCTGAGCGCCTTCAAGCCATTCTGGAAGACTGAGCTCAAGTGAAAAAACTCGGGCGTGAGTGATCTGTCCAAGGCCTTCTGCTGCTGGCGGGAGGACTCAAAAAAACCAGTGGCAGAGGACTAGGACAAGGGAACACCTGAAGGACCAGCTGCCTGTTCTCCAGCCTGTGAAGCCTGCCCACTTCCTACATCGCTGGTCAATGACTGGGACTGTTCGGTGTTGTGAACTCTATTTCTGGGCTCCCTCTTGTGGTCACAAGTGGTACTGTGTGAGTGCTGTCTTTCTGCAGGTTTGTGACTGGCATCAGCTGTCTCGTTATCTGTGGGCTGGTTTTCTATTTAGGCTCACTTGGACTCTCAGTCTATGCCTGCTGTCAATGTATTCAGTGCTATTCTGATTCCTTCTGACTACCTTGCTCCCAGTCTCTTCAAGAGAAGCTAAGTTTCCATTTTGTTCATTTTTTGATCATCAGTGTTCTATATGTTTCTTGTCCAGCTTGCTAATATGTGATTTCCCAGCTTGCTGGTAGCTCTGGGGGGCTGAGTTTCTCCCCCCACACCGTTAGTTGGTGTGGGGGTTCTTGAATTCTCAGCGTGGATATTTTGTATAGGGTTTTTTACTGACCGCACAGTTCGCTGTCTGTCTTCTGCTATCTAGTATTAGCGGGCCTCATTTGCTGAATCTGTTTTCATTCCTACGTGTGTCTTTTCTCCTTACCTCACCGTTATTATTTGTTGGGGGCTTCCTATATCTTTGGGATTATTTCTCTTGAGGCAAGTGAGGTCTTGCTTTCTCTTTAGGGGTAGTCAGTTTCTCAGGCTGCGTCGAGACGTCCAGGATTTTAGGCACGTTCACCGGCTACCTTTAGTGTGTTTGGATAGGATCAGGTTTTGCGGTCAGTCCAGTTACCACCTCCCTAGAGCTCGTGTCTATGTTTAGTTACTTAGCTAGTATTTCCTGTGATCCCCAGCCACTGGGATCATAACAGTTCGGTAGCTGTTCGATGAGGGGCTGCTCCAACAGAGGACGATCCAGGTTCAGCGGTGCTGTGTGGAAAATAAATGAAAAACATTACTACAAATAAATAACAATTGTAAAAGCACCAGCATATCCTGTGGAATAGAAAAATTCAGATTATGGAATACAA
Source organism: Ranitomeya variabilis (assembly GCF_051348905.1). Classification (NCBI taxonomy): domain Eukaryota; kingdom Metazoa; phylum Chordata; class Amphibia; order Anura; family Dendrobatidae; genus Ranitomeya; species Ranitomeya variabilis. The sequence goes on along the minus strand of NC_135234.1, from coordinate 197,194,341 downwards.
CACAATGGAATACAACACAAAAATACTTACGTTCTCTGAGCAAGCACAGGCCTCAGGAAAGAAAGCATCCTATGGTACTTGTATTTCCTGATCTTTTGAGCAGCACCACTTCGAACTTGGATCTGTTGTCTCAGGCCCTTATTGAAGCGATCCTTCATCGAACGCCAACGGGTTCTGAGTTTGTTCACTGTGAATGGGAAAAAAAATGTTAAACAATGCACTTTAGTTTCTCGCATCACAAACTGTTGTGTGATCCTGGCCTTACAGGTTCATTGCTGACTACATTGCAATACTTAGGAAAATCCTTTCGGACTTGTGGTGTGGCGTTGTCCCAGTCATCCATCAGCGATTGGGCCACTTCATTGCACAGCCGGCGAATCACCACAGTGTCCGAGTGCTGCTGATCCCGGGTGTCGCACAACGGAACTCGCTCCTGCACTAATGTCAATGGAAACTTCTTCCTCCCGTTTTGGAACCTGGAAATGAAAGAAAGACATTAATGTTGTAAAGATAAAACACTTAAAACAGTCAAGAATAACCAAAAACAGTCAAGAATACTTACACGCCGTCTTGCCACTGGAACTTGGGCCTGAGTCTGCTGCTCCTGCTCATCTGCACTGGAATGGTTCTGTAAAGTAAATACATGATTTTTCCACATGTGTCATATTGACAGTCAATAATTACCAATCAGTAGCAAATGTACTCACTTCAGTCTCCTGTCCACTCTGTGAGGTCTGTTCTGCACTGGAGGACATGATGAGGAATGCTGCAGGAGAGACAGAAGTGATTTAGACTGCAGGGAGAAAAACAGACAGACAGACAGACATTAGCTTGTATACTCACATTTTGATAATTCAGGGTCTTCAATGAAGATGCAACGGCTTCTAATTACTTCCAGAGTCTGTAGAGTCCTGGACTTCCAGTGCCCACACTATCTTTTAAAAGCTTTGTGTGGGGGGGTGGCTTAAATCAGTTCCTGGACATGTTTTCTCTGAAATACGCATGTATGCAAATGCAAGCGTACGCATGTCCTTGCGTACATATGCGTTCCCATAGACTGTAATGCATTGTTTTGACGCACTCCATCTGCAAGCATCCGCATGCGTATGCCCACGCATATTTGACTCCTCAAAAAAATGCAACATGTTGCGCTAGCCGTGCCTAGATGCACAGCAGGAAACGGCGCATGCTTACGCATCTGTAGCGCCCCAGATTCCTGGTCGTTGCAGTACTGTTGCTCCGCCACTAAGGGGGGCTATGGTACGTCTGATGGCACTGAAGGAGTTCATCTGACCAGGTATCACAGACACCAATACATTTCACAGTCTGGCCTCCAGGGGGAGCTAAGGGTACTATGTATTAGGCCACTCCTCACAATCTGGTAAAACTGGGGGTTGGATAGGAAGTTAGATCAGAAAGCTGACTGGGTTGGAACCAGGCAACACCTTGTGGCAGAGGGTGTTGTAGGGGAAGATTCAGAGGGGTCCCTGTCAGGAGTGGGATCCTGACAGAGGCCTAGCAACCAGAGAGAACGTTACGGGACCGCGCTTGCACGATATAGCGGCGGTACCCCAAGAAAGGACAAGAAGCGAGGTTTATTGTGCTGAGTGAGAAACGAGATCAACGCAACAAGGAGAATACCAGTAGGAGTCGTGCTGTAAGACGAGGCAACATCCTACTGAGGCGCGTAACCGGTGGCCGGAACGCCGAGGAAGTATAGAGCTCCAGGCCAAACTTCAAACCTATGGCAGGACAGTCAGTTATAGGCGGGCTGTCTCACCCAATTGACCTAGGAAGACACAGGGGGGTAACAACAGGAGTGGGGCGACGCTAGAGTCCCGGAAGAGCTCCGAGCCTCCCCGTCATACGGGTGCGTCCTAACCATAAGATCTGGGGGACGTGGAAGAACATCAGAATCGAGCTGTGAGGGAACACGAGAAACAGACACAACAGTTGTGGGGACTATCCCGTAAGCACAGCAGGGGAGGACCACAACACACAAGCGCTAGAAGGTAGGCACAGATTTCCACCTGCAAAGGGAGCTCTGGATGTGCCATCGGACCGGCCAGGCTTGCGCGGCCCGGTTAACCGTATTCCGGATTGAGGATCCTGAAGCCTTCAGTAAAGAGGTAAAGAGACTGCAATCTGGTGTCCTCGTTATTTACCGCGACCGGCACTTCACCACACCATAACGACATCCCATACCTCCACCTTCATTGTACACCCCTCAGCAGGGTCACGGACCGGGTCTAGCCACCGTGACAACTCCAGAACAGAGACTCAGAGACCCGGTACCGGGTATCCCTCGGCCCTGCGACAGTGGGGGCGCTGCAAACTTGGCGTCACGAACAGGATCTACTTAAGCCTGAAGAATCAGGTCATGTGTGCCCTGGAACTGTGATTTATTATACTTGGAGTGTGACTTATTGCAAAGACTGTGTATTGCCACTTGCCGCCAGAAGTTCCCGCCAAAAACCGCCGCCATTACAGCGCTAAGGAGAGCGCAGGAGAAGAAGAAGGGCGTGGAGTAGGCGTGGACCAGCTGAAAAGCGCAAAAGACAATGGCCGCCCAGTCTAAACATTTTTGCATCCTGAGGACGTGTCCGTCAGCAGCCGAGATCCGCCTCCTGATCCTCAATGGTGGGCAGAGACAAAGAAAGCGAAACCGCCCACAAAGGAGAGAGCGGGAAAAGGACCAGGAAGAAGAAGTTGGCCACATGGAGGACGCCATGGCGAGCCACCCGGAGCCGGAGCGTGGGGTAGGAGCAGAGGACTCCCCCAGCTACCCGGAGGGGCACCGCAACCAGGCCTCCACCGCTGATATTGACTTCCTGCAGGCTGGAGTGGATGAGCTCAGCGACCAACTCTGGCGGACGCAGCTGAGCACTGAGGCCGGGTGGAAGAAGACCTTCATTGGGAGCCTCACCAGACGTCTGTCAGCAGCCTCGTCTGGTCCGGAGCAGGAAAGAAGTTCCAGCGCTCCGAAGCCAGAAAGCAAGGCCCTGCCGGAAAGTGAGATGCTGCAAACGGAGATGACAACGCCGCAGCGCAAGGCCCCGCAACCAGCGTTCCAGACCCCAGCAGAGACGGAGCAGACCGGCACCGGAGGGACTGCATCTGAAGCAGGTATGAAGGACGACCCTGCCCTGACGACCGACACCACCCCAGCGACTGCTAGTGCCACAGCTGCTGACTCCGTTCCAGTGACTGATCTTGCAGCAGCCGCTACCTCTGCTGCAGCAAATGCCCATACTCAAGCTGCGCAGACCTCCATCGCTGCGCATGATTTAACTGTACATGAAAGATGGATTAACGGCGTTTGTCCAGCACTGGGTGTAACCCTGGACCTCACTTTTCCCAGGCCAAGAAGGGTTAAGTGCCAGGTGCAGCCCTGGAAGCCGTCCAACTAAACCTCGATGCCATGGACATGTAAATAGTTAACTGTTTGTCCTTCTGATGTTTTTGCTGCTACAACCCGATCAGGGTTAACTCTTAAAGGGATCCCTTTGTTTACCCGGGATCCCTTCTTCTGCTTTTTGTTTTTGTTTTCTGTTTATTCATCATTGAAAGAACTGCTGAATCATGAACAATGCATGATTACAAACTTTTTGTACATAGTTTGCACCTTCTTAAAGGTGCTCTCTACTGGTTTTACACAAGGAAAGGACTCTTTGCGAAGACACTGGTCTTGGAACCAGCACCGGAGTCCTTACTGCGAACAGACTTGCAGCTTGAGAAGTTGCACTACCTCATAGAGACTTGGTCCCCTCTTAAAGGGGATGTTCACATATTGCACTTATGAACAGTGTTGCCTTAAGATGGTTAAATGGCAATAATGTCTTGAAAGAAGAAGTTAAATGTAGCTAACCGGTTGATTGTGAGAAATGTTTAATGATGTTGATAGAAGAATGAGGACAGAAAGTGAACCCGTACGGGGTTAGTCAGTGAGTCCTCCTAGGAGCCATATAGAGATGGCTCAGTAATCCTGAACTGAAAGATGGATGATAAGTTCTATACCGTGTATAGTAGTAGAAAGGCAGTAGGCACGGGCAGAAAGGGGCGGTCCTGTAACAGAAAGGAGAGGCAGTAGGCCTGGAGCAGATAGGACAGGCGGTCCTGCAGATGTAAAGAAGGAGAATGCAGAAAAGTTGATTAGCCTTATAATGTTTTATAAGAAGGTCTTTAGTGGATTCAGCGAGTACGTCCTTAAAGGCAAAGTTAAATTATTGTTCAAAAATTTGCACTTAGTAGAATACCCAGTTGGGTAAAAGAAGTTATTTATAGTATGTTACTTAAATATTTAACCATGTTTGTAACGTTCAAGTGTCCTCACCTCCCATAAAGGGAAGCTCTGTTAAAGTTTACTTGTTATTGCATTTCAAAAATTGTATGTCTTTTTGCTGACATGTATTGTTGTTTTCTTCCCAGTCCAGGAGTACTGGATTTAACCGGGGGGGGGGGGGGAGTGCAGCGCCCCAGACTCCTGGTCATTGCAGTACTGTTGCTCCGCCACTAAGGGGGGCTATGGTACGTCTGATGGCACTGAAGGAGTTCATCTGACCAGGTATCACAGACACCAATACATTTCACAGTCTGGCCTCCAGGGGGAGCTAAGGGTACTATGTATTAGGCCACTCCTCACAATCTGGTAAAACTGGGGGTTGGATAGGAAGCTAGATCAGAAAGCTGACTGGGTTGGAACCAGGCAACACCTTGTGGCAGAGGGTGTTGTAGGGGAAGATTCAGAGGGGTCCCTGTCAGGAGTGGGATCCTGACAGAGGCCTAGCAACCAGAGAGAACGTTACGGGACCGCGCCTGCATGATATAGCGGCGGTACCCCAAGAAAGGACAAGAAGCGAGGTTTATTGTGCTGAGTGAGAAACGAGATCAACGCAACAAGGAGAATACCAGTAGGAGTCGTGCTGTAAGACGAGGCAACATCCTACTGAGGCGCGTAACCGGTGGCCGGAACGCCGAGGAAGTATAGAGCTCCAGGCCAAACTTCAAACCTACGGCAGGACAGTCAGTTATAGGCGGGCTGTCTCACCCAATTGACCTAGGAAGACACAGGGGGGTAACAACAGGAGTGGGGCGATGCTAGAGTCCCGGAAGAGCTCCGAGCCTCCCCGTCATATGGGTGCGTCCTAACCATAAGATCTGGGGGACGTGGAAGAACATCAGAATCGAGTTGTGAGGGAACACGAGAAACAGACACAACAGTTGTGGGGACTATCCCGTAAGCACAGCAGGGGAGGACCACAACACACAAGCGCTAGAAGGTAGGCACAGATTTCCACCTGCAAAGGGAGCTCTGGATGTGCCATCGGACCGGCCAGGCTTGCGCGGCCCGGTTAACCGTATTCCGGATTGAGGATCCTGAAGCCTTCAGTAAAGAGGTAAAGAGACTGCAACCTGGTGTCCTCGTTATTTACCGCGACCGGCACTTCACCGCACCATAACGACATCCCATACCTCCACCTTCATTGTACACCCCTCAGCAGGGTCACGGACCGGGTCTAGCCACCGTGACAACTCCAGAACAGAGACTCAGAGACCCGGTACCGGGTATCCCTCAGCCCTGCGACAGTGGGGGCGCTGCACATCCGCATGCGAATGCATGCAAACGCATGTCCCTGCGTACCTCATGTTAAAGATATATAAGCAGGACAAATGCGGATGTGTGCGGATGAAACGCTGCGTACACAGACGCAAATGTGAAACCAGCCTGAGTCATCACTATCAGATGGCATCAAACAATTTAAAATCAGACATCACATTACTTGTGGCACAAGCAATGTCATCTATTATGCCACATGTGCTTGTCCTCGGATTTACATTGGCCTCACGTCTAGGGAACTCAGAGTGAGGGTGCGCGAGCATGTCCGGGATATTCGCGCAGCTGGGGCGGTGGTCGATCCCTCTGAGCTGAAGACAATCCCGTGTCACTTTATGACTTTTCACAATTGTGACACGGGGTCTCTTCGGGTCAGGGGGATCGAGAGTCTACACCTGGGGGTGAGGGGTGGAAATTACAAAAACTTCTGGCCCAACGAGAGGCAAACTGTATAGTGCGCCTCAATACTATGGTACCAAATGGGTTAAATGAGGCATTGAGTTTTTCTTCGTTCTTATGATTAATAGACCATTCCCTGAAGTTCACGAAATAGTCCCCACTTTTTCACCATCGCGCACCCCCTTGATTATGGTTTTGGATCCTAATGTTCTTAATGTTTTAATTTTTAAATCTTTTCTATTATCTTTACAGTTCTTAGTGAATTTCGCACGGACCGGAATATGCCCATATGTATCTACATATGTTTCCAGCTACATCCTATGTTCTTTCCATTGAGCTCAGTACACTGGTGATTTTGTATTCAACACTCAACATGTATGGACTATCTCAGCATGAGGACTTCCTGTCACGAATACCTTTCAAAGACTAACAGTGACTTGGGGATTGTTATTATATTGAATGATTATTTATTGCTTTGTATGTGAACACAGGGTTAAGTCCCATATGGATGTGTACTTTTCATACTTATTCGTCTGTGCACGTGTGCGCTGTCCTTGCGGCGGCTCCTCCCCCTGCCGCGGCGTCTTCATAGCCCTCTGCGTGTGCGCGGTGAATTTTTATTCCCGCGCATGCGCGGTCATGCTTGACGCCGGCGGCTAGTGTAGGACCTGCGGCTCGCAGTGCACACGTGCCGCATATGCTGATGTGATTGGCCAGGTCACAACATGTGACCGGCCCTGAATGATTACCAATGGGATATAAAGGTCCTTGCTAGGTTATAGAGTTATCCCCTTGATAAAGCTAAATGCCAACAGGCGAAACGTGCGTTGGGGCGCTCTTGGATGCAATCTGGTGCCATCTACCCCATTGATTTTTTGCTGGTAAGCGCTGCTCTGGAAATATATATGTATGTACAGACCACTTGGTCATGATATGTGTGCACCTTATTTAGAGCACGCTTTATATACTTCAGATACTTTGTGTACTACTGGGGGATAGGTGGTGCTTGTGATCTTGCACATCATCCTTTTTCTCTTTTACCTCTTGTATTGTATTTATGTCATTTGATAAGTTTGTAATAAAGTACTTGTTTTTTAACCCTAAATACTCAATTTTCCTCCAATTTTTCTATGAACCTTGCAATAACTCCAAGTTCCCCCTCCCAAACTGGGCCGGACATTACACTTAACCCTGTCTAAGCTAACTGCAGCCTCAGTGGGTGTCATCCTTTTGTACCATACATAAACATCATATACATTTAACCCTTTAGAGTGTCAGGGAGGAAATCATCAGCTCCACCACTTCTACAATCCCATGCTCTAATGTCAGCATACTCTTTGACGTCCTCCTCTGCCCAGGAAATGTGGAATGATCAGACCATGCTCTTGCATGGTCATACACAGCCATTTCACATCAGAGGCACATTTATAAGAATATCTCAGCACAGGAGCTTTTAATTTAAACAAATCCAATGTGGACGTTATTGTTATTCCAAGATCTATTAATTAAAATAAACCTCTTTAACCCCTTCCCGACATGTGCCGTACTAGTACTGCTCTGCGGGAACTGCAGTACTAGTATGGTGGCACTATCGCGCAGTCTCACGGTGAGCGCCATGGCGATTGCGTGCGGGTGTCAGTTGTATGTGACAGCTGACACCCCGCAGTAATGCCCACGATCGGAGCTAGCACCGATCGTGGGCATTTAACCCCTCTGATGCTGCTGTCAGTAGTGACAGCGGCTTAGAGAACAATTGCTGCGATCTAGACGCGATCGCGTTATTCTGGTGGTCTCCATGGAGACCCCAGGCTCCAAAATGGCAGCGAGGTCCTTCCGGATCCTTCAGTGAGGTGGCTTGTCAGTGCCTGCTAACAGCAGGTGTCGGCAAGCCTCCTACACTGCCTGTCAGATAGCTAATCTGACAAAGCGCTATGCAAAGTGTCAGATCAGCGATCTGACTTTATTTAGTAATGTCCCAACCTGGGACAATGTTATAAAGCAAAAAAAAAAAAAAATTAGAATGTGTAAAAATATTTTTTTGCCGAGCAAAAAGTGCTATAAAAAAGACGGATGTAAATATAAATAGTACCGCTGAAAACGTCATCTTGTCCCGCAAAAAACAAGCTGCCATACAGCTCCATCAACAGAAAAATAAAAAAGTTATAGCTCTCAGAATAAAGCGATGCAAAATTAATAATTTCTATAGAATAGTTTTTATGTAAAAGTGCCAAAACAAGAAAAAATATATAAATGAGGTATCGCTGTAATCGTACTGACCCGAAGAGTAAAGCTGCCTTTTCAATTTTACCACACGCGGAATGGTATCAAAAAATTACATAAAAATAAGCAATTCCAGAATAGCTAGTTTCCAAAATGGGGTCCCTTGTGGGGGTTTCCACTGTTTAGGCACATCAGGGGCTCTCGAAACGCGACATGGCTTCTGATCTCAATTCCAGTCAATTCTGCATTGCAAAAGTCAAACAGTGCTCCTTTCCTTCCGAGCTCTCCCGTGCGCACAAATAGGGGTTTACCCCCACATATGGGGTATCAGCGTACTCAGGACAAATTGCACAACAACTTTTGGGGTCCAATTTCTTCTGTTACCCTTGGGAAAATAAAAAATTTGGGGTGAAAATATAATTTTTGTGAAAAAAATATGATTTTTTATTTTTACGGCTCTACATGATAATCTTCTGTGAAGCACTTGGGGGTTCAAAGTGCTCACCACACATCTAGATAAGATCCTAGGGGGTCTACTTTCCAAAATGGTGTCACTTGTGGGGGTTTCCACTGTTTAGGAACATCAGGGGCTCTCCAAACGCTACATGGTGTCCTATCTCAATTCCATCCAATTTTGCATTGAAAAGTCAAACGGCGCTCCTTCCCTTCTGAGCTCTGCCATGCGGTCAAACAGTGGTTTACCTCCACATTTTGGGTATTATTGTACTCAGGACAAACTGCACAACAACTTTTGGGGTCCAACTTCTCCTGCTACCCTTGGTAAAATAAAACAAATTGGATATGAAGTAATTATTTTGTGAAAAAAAGTTAAATGTTCATTTTTTTACACATTCCAAAAATTCCTGTGAAGCACCTGAAGGGTTAATAAACTTCTTGAATGCGGTTTTGAGTACCGTGTGGGGTGCAGTTTTTAGAATGGTGTCACTTTTGGGCATTTTCTGTCATATAGGCCCTCAAAGTCACTTCAAGTGTGAGGTGGTCCCTAAAAAAATTGGTTTTGAAAATTTTGTTGTAAAAATGAAAAATCACTGGTCAACTTTTAACCCTTATAACTTCCTAACAAAAAAAAATTATGTTTCCAAAATTGTGCTGATGTAAAGCAGACATGTGGGAAATGTTATTTCTTAACTATATTTTGTGATATGACTCTCTAATTTAAGCATAAAAACTAAATATTGAACATTGCAAAATTTTCGCCAAATTTTCATTTTTTTTCACAAATTGACGCAAGTCATATCGAAGAAATTTTACCACTATCATAAAGTACAATATGTCACGAGAAAAATCTTTCAGAATCACCAGGATCCATTGAAGCGTTTCAGAGTTATTACTTTCTAAATTGACAGTGATCAGAATTGAAAAAAATTGCCTGGTCAGGAAGTTGAAAACAGGCTTCAGGGTGAAGGGGTTAAATCTTGCAAACATATGTGTGAACAGTCATATACTATTGCAAACTATATCTTCCAAATAAATATAAAATACATAAAAATTCACTATAAGCAATCACATGAAAGAGGCAATCTAGTCTATATAAATAAATCATTTTCTCCCTCATTGTGGGGCCCTTGTAATAAGCACAATTGTCTCAGTCTCAGCCTAAATAGTTATGGAATACCTGTTCACTGTAGTAAGCTATGTATACTGCTAGAATCAGAATGTGTTGGTTAGGCAAGGATCACACAACCATATTTTCTCTAACCTGAAAAAATCAGTCAAGTTATGCTGATTGCAATCTGATCAGACTTTGCCACAGAGTGTAATCCAACTTTCCCATATGAGGAGAAGATGGAAAAAAATGTTTCTTCATCTTCTCCATTCTGTCAGTCATTGAAAATTGGACTTCACTGAGATGTCATCTGAGTGTGGTCCGATTTTTTTCTACGTACTCATTGATTCATTAATCTACATGGCCAAGTACGATTCAAATATCAGATGCAAATCATGCATGCTGCAACTGTTTTTACGGAACGCACTAGGGCTGAAAATACGGTCATCTGCTCGAGCCTAATATATACTGCTGGAGGTGAAATATTCCCCCCAAAATATATAAGAGCCAGGCTAATCCCTCAATAGAAATGAAACATATTTCAATCCAGCATAATATATACAAATGTTTATGTGGTCTTCAGGTTACTCACAGTTTGATTGGATAAAATTTTAACTGGTCTATTGCAGTTTCCGCATGTTTATCCCATGTGTCTCAGATCTCCACCTCTTGAGGTTCCCCAATCTGCCAGCACTGTTGTTTGGTTGGTAATAGATGTAAACACATGCATGTGAATTTCTTTAAAGTTCCTTCAATTAAGAAAAGGGATTGCAGCTTGCGTCATAAAGGCACACCTCACATTTAGGCCGGCATCACACTAGCGAGTTTTACGGACGTATGAGAGGCGCAGAAAATATGCATTGCACACGGACCAATGATTTTCTATGGGGCAGCTCCTATCTGCCGTATTTTACGCATCTGTATTATACGGTATTGTACAGGCGTAGAAAATCGCAGAATGCTGCGTTTGTCAGCGTATTGCACAAAAAATATGCCAATGAAAGTCTATAGGGGCGAGAAAATTATGGATTACACACGGACCATCAGTGTGACTTGCGAGAAATACGCAGCGGTGTTTTATCGAAAAGCCGGTAATTCAGTGCTGTGTACAGTAAAATCACACTGACAGAATAGAATAGAATAGATAAAATAAATGTCTACACATAGTATAGGGAGATATATATATTTATATGCTAGTGAGACATATATATACACTCACCGGCCACTTTATTAGGTACACCATGCTAGTAACGGGTTGGACCCCCTTTTGCCTTCACAACTGCCTCAATTCTTCGTTGCATAGATTCAACAAGGTGCTGGAAGCATTCCTCAGAGATTTTGGTCCATATTGACATGATGGCATCACACAGTTGCCGCAGATTTGTCGGCTGCACATCCCAAAGATGCTCCATACAAGGCAGGATGGATCCATGCTTTCATGTTGTTTACGCCAAATTCTGACCCTACCATCCGAATGTCGCAGCAGAAATCGAGACTCATCAGACCAAGCAACGTTTTTCCAATCTTCTACTGTCCAATTTCGATGAGCTTGTACAAATTGTAGCCTCAGTTTCCTGTTCTTAGCTGAAAGGAGTGGTACCCGGTGTGGTCTTCTGCTGCTGTAGCCCATCTGCCTCAAAGTTCGACGCACTGTGCGTTCAGAGATGCTCTTAGGCCTACCTTGGTTGTAACGGGTGGCGATTTGAGTCACTGTTGCCTTTCTATCAGCTCGAACCAGTCTGCCCATTCTCCTCTGACCTCTGGCATCAACAAGGCATTTCCGCCCACAGAACTGCCGCTCACTGGATTTTTTTTCTTTTTCGGACCATTCTCTGTAAACCCTAGAGATGGTTGTGCGTGAAAATCCCAGTAGATCAGCAGTTTCTGAAATACTCAGACCAGCCCTTCTGGCACCAACAACCATGCCACGTTCAAAGGCACTCAAATCACCTTTCTTCCCCATACTGATGCTCGGTTTGAACTGCAGGAGATTGTCTTGACCATGTCTACATGCCTAAATGCACTGAGTTGCCGCCATGTGATTGGCTGATTAGAAATTAAGTGTTAACAAGAAGTTGGACAGGTGTACCTAATAAAGTGGCCAGTGAGTGTATATATATATATATATATATATATATATATATATATATATTTAATACAGTGCTAGATAGCAGAAAAGCCGGTATTTCAATTGCCGGCTTTTGCTATCTCCTTCCCAAACCTGACATGATATGAGACATGGTTTACGTACAGTAAACCATTTCATATCCCTTTTTTTTTGCATATTCCTCACTACTAATGTTAGTAGTGCGTGTGTGCAAAATTTTGGGGCTCTAGCTGGTAAAATAAAGGGTTACATCGCGGAAAAAACTGGTGTGGGCTCCCACGCAATTTTCTCCGCCAGAGTGGTAAAGCCAGTGACTGAGGGCAGATATTAATAGCCTAGAGAGGGTCCATGGTTATTGGCCCCCCCTGGCTACAAACATCTGCCCCCAGCCATCCCAGAAAAGGCACATCTGTAAGATGCGCCTATTCTGGCACTTGGCCACTCTCTTCCCACTCCTGTGTAGCGGTGGGATATGGGGTAATAAAGGGTTAATGTCATCTTGCTATTGTAAGGTGACATTAAGCCAGGTTAATAATGGAGAGGTGTCAATAAGACACCTATCCATTATTAATCCAATAGTAGTAAATGGTTAATAAAACACACACACATTATGAAAAAAGTATTTTAATGAAATAAAGACACAGGGTGTTGTAATAGTTTATTATACTCTCAATCCAATTGAAGACCCTTGTCACCTGAAACAAAGTTAAAAAAAACAAACAATATCCCATACCTCTCCGGCATTACAGTCATGTCCCATGATGTAAATCCATCTGAAGGGGTTAAATATTTTTCAGCCAGGGGCCTGCTAATGCAGCTGTGCTCCTGCCTGTAAAATATGGGGAGGGAACGAAAGTAGGGGAACGTAGCTATCTAGACTTGCGGTGCTGCGCCCCCTGCTGGTATAACCTCACATGAACTCGAGCGTGGGAATTTTTCTGAATATTTTCTCACGCTCTGCTATCTAGCGCTGTATTAAATATAAATATATATATGTGTGTGTCTCACTGACATATATATATATGTATATGTATATATATACTGTTTATATGCTTTCATTAATATTTCAGCCCATGGATCCATTGTATGTCCGTTTTGCAAGCCGGCGAGAAAATCTCGCTGTACGGATGCCATACGGATTACATACGGAGGTTTACATGCACAAAATACAATGCCACACCCTGCCTACGGATGACATACGGATCACTATTTTGGGAACATTTCTGTGTATTACGCATGTAAAATACGGACTGTATTTCCCTACGCTGAGTGTGACGCCGGCCTTACACTGATCCTTTCATCAGTATATTGTCGTTGTGCTTTCCAACTGAATTGGCCAAGTTCTGTGATGCTTGTGCCAGACATGTTTCAAATTACATAGTTATGTAGGTTGAAAAAACACCATGGTTCATCAAGTTCAACCAACTCTTTTCTCAATGGCATGATGAATAAATGGAAGGTTGAATCAACCAAGGATCATACAAAGGATTTTGAAAATGTACAAAGAAAAAGTATCTTACCATTTGTGACATTACATGTTACCACAATGCATTATATACACGCTGTAAGGTAAAAGTAAGTGGGAAATAATGTAGTTTTAGGTGAAAGCGATCCTCCCTCCCAAAATAATAAAAACAGGAAAAAGGCAACATCTTTTTGTGCTGTTTTTTACTCCTCCAAAAAAGCTCAATATTCCTTGAATGGATAGTGGTAGCAAACACATTTTATTTTACATTATTATCTTCCACTCCAGATATCTAGATATAGAGTAAGCTGACTTATGTCTCAAGAATTTTTAAAAAAAAGGAAATAAATGTTTTAATGGAAAGAGAAAGAAAAGATTAAGTGTAGGTTCAATGTAAGCTAACGGTACAGGCACTGTGAGTTTAGATATGGATGAAATAATGTGTTAAGGGGCTATCACATAATAATAATGAGGAATAATATAAAGGTCATAACCAGTAATAGCATATTGGATACTACCCAGATCTATAAAGTAGATTATTAAGACAAATCTGAGGAGGCAAGGTTGAGTATTGTGCATACAATAAATTAATATATTTAATATTGTAGGCAGGATGATTAAATAGCAATATATATCCTAGAACAATGATTTATAATGTTTAATACATCAACAGTAAGGAAAATTAATATTTGTCTCACAGATTACTCCATAGAAACATTCTCTATTGGTGACATCTTCTGTTTCTTCTGCCGTAGTATTTTGTAGTTTTACCCTTTAATTTGTAAAATATGTGTTATGTAAAATGCTAAATGAAATGATTATTCCTACATAAAAATAAAAATACTAAATACTTTTACGGAATATTATTTCCTTATAAGTATTTAATATTTTTTTTAGATCCTGCCTTTGAGGTAGGTAGGAGAATCACAATGCAAAGTGGATTAAAATTGTTTTTTTCAGTCAGGCAACATGACTGTTAGGCCTCTTTCACACGTCCTGATATTTCCGGTACCGGAAAAACCGGTACCGGAGATATCCGTGTCCGTATGTCCGTGTGCTCAAGTGGCACATCAGTGTGGCACACGTGCGGCATCCGTGTGCCGCCCGTGTGCCGCCTGAGGACCACACGGACTGTGCAGGAGAGACAGCGCTACACTAAGCGCCGTCCCCCCCGAATGTGGTGCTGAAGGCAGAATTCATCTCTTCTCCCCCAGCGTTCGTTGGAGAGAAGAGATGAAAGATCAAGTTTTGTTTTTTTTTTGTGAAAAATAAATTTTGCATGTGCCCCCCGCCTCCCCCCTCAGTGCGCCGCCTGGCCCCTTGCAGTAGAAATACTCACCTAGCTCTCGCGATGTCTCCTCTGTCCTCTCCGCGCTGGCAGCTTCTCCTGTGTGAGCGGTCACGTGGGACCGCTCATTACAGTCAGGGAATATTCCCTGACTGTAATGAGCGGTCCCACGTGACCGCTCACACAGGAGAAGCTGCCAGCGCGGAGAGGACAGAGGAGACATCGCGGGAGCTAGGTGAGTATTTCTACTGCAAGGGGCCAGGCGGCGCACTGAGGGGGGAGGCGGGGGGCACATGCAAAATTTATTTTTCACAAAAAAAAAACAAAACTTGATCTTTCATCTCTTCTCTCCGGCGGGGAAGAAGAGATGAATTCTGCCTTCAGCACCACAGCGGGGAGGACAGCGCTTAGTGTAGCGCTGTCTCTCCTGCGGGCGGTACGTGCACACGGAGGAGAGTGCACACTGTTCTCCGTGTGCACGTGTGCTGTCCGTATTATGGTCCGTGCTGCCGGTAAAAAACAGACATGTCTACGTGTTTTCAGCACGGACATACGGTCCGTGTGAAAACACGCACATGTGCATAGACCCATTCATTTAAATGGGTCTGCATGTGTCAGTGTCTCCGGTACGTGAGAAAACTGTCACTACACGTACCGGAGACACTGCCGTGTGAAAGAGGCCTAAGAGGGTTGAAATGGGGTCTGCCACATATGGACCCCGATTCATTAAGACATGTGCATACCAGTGTTAATTACCGGGGCTCCTGAGTCAAGTCAAGGACTGGAATGCATTTTTGGAGTAAGTTACACAACTAAAGTGGCATAACTTTTATTGGCATAGTAAGTCAAAAGTAACAATGTTTTTGCCTGTCATGAACCGGGGTTGTTTGATTGGCCCTGCTTCTTTTCTGAAGGGGATTTATTTATATCCCAGTTCCAGTTTGGAACTTGCAGCTCTCTGGCGCCTCCCTTACCTTCAGGTGAGTCAGGAAGCTGCACCTAGGATAATTAGTCACCAGAAAGGCTGCCTGCTATATGCTGGCTATGGGGCACACACTCACTGCAGTGAGGGTGATATAATTATTCCCATCTGCGGCCGAGAAATACACTATAAAAACCCCGTTCCGTCACTGCCAGTGTTACCCACCAGCGCAGGACACTTCCCCTGCCACCAGCTCCTGTTCCTTAATTAATAATGTGTCAGAAGCCAACCCAATTAGTAGCGTAATTTACTTCAGAGGATGTGAAAGTACATTACAGAGCAAGGAGAAACGAAGCTAGTAATTGTATATATTTTACTCCAAAAGGTAGGCAGTGTTTACAAAACTGTAAAAAGAAAAAAGATATTATAAAATGAGACAATTATTTATATATACAGACAATTACAAAATAAAAAGGGATTAAAGGAAGAAAATAGACTTACAGTTCTCTCATATCATGACTGACCATGCGGCTGGGGGGAGGGGAGCATATGTGCCAATGCATCTCAGTGTCTCTCAGCTAATACCTTGGACAAAAGCTGAAGCAAAATGAGGTCTCACTGTCTTATACCTCTGGTCGTGACATCACTGAGTGGGCTGGGTTATGGCATGCACTCCTACTTTCTCAGAGGGACTCAGAGTTAAGGAACATTCATATCCGCCGTAGCTCCAGGATGCAACCTCGTATGGTGATGACAGAATTACCATTGATCTTGTTTTGAGATTAGCATTCTATTAAGACCAAACATGACCTGGCTATGTAATGTGGGTAAGCAGTAATTCATTGGTAAATTAGAAAACGCACTGGGTGATGGCCCGGCCGATGCAGAGGCCAAAAATGTTTTTTTCCTGCTTCCAGACCTAAGCTGCTCGATTATATACCAGTTTAAGAGAGCAAAGGGAATGCCCCTCGACCATGCTCTTTGCACAAAGCTGAGTAGGCCTGCTCAAAGCACACTGGTTTCACATTACAGCTGCATGCAAGGGGGAGAGAGGAGAGAGCAGTGAAAAGAAGAGCTTTCCAGGCAGTGTGAAGAGGGGGGTCAGAAAGCCCACAGCATGTGTCTGAAAAGCCATGGAACCTTCTAGGTGTACACTCAAAATATGGCATATTTATATTATCATGACATTGCCCAACTTCTGAGTCCCGCTAAACAATTACAACTTATCACGGGGTCCTTCTCCGGTATCACACAATCAGCAGAGCGAGAGATGAGTGAACAATTCCAAGACCTTTATTATAGGCAAAACTAAAAGGTCCATAAACTATCCACCACACTGAGGATATAATAGTACAGAACATGAATGCAGTTCAGTAACAGGATAAAATGTCCAAGGAGATGAGAGTCCAATAATCCAGCAGACAGAGGGTAAAAAATCCATATGCTTCTCTTTCTCTCTGACGTGCTGTGTTCACACCATCCTCACCACACAAGAATTGTCTTCCCAGCTCCTTACCTCCCCAATCCCCTCCTTATATCCAGGGGTAGTCAGACAGGTTGGGGTGGTTTTCAGGCCTCCCAGACCTGACAATGGTGCCTAGGGGATTAAGGCACTACAGGGGGTTCATCAAGAGGCATAGATAGAGTCAGGCTGCAGACAGTAAGTGAGCTAATCCAACTATCAGCCTTTTGGAACGCAATTGAGACTCTAGGAAATATGGGGAATACACGGAATGATACAGGGTAACAAGAGAACACTATGAAAATCACTAAAGTATAAATATACACAAAATGATACCCACATAACATATCACACCATCACAACCTCTTCCCCCTCATAATAAATGAGCATGCCATGAGGTCTACAGACCTCTGGCCTGCTCACTTTAGTCCACATTGCTCGACTGTTTATAGTTCCTTGTACAGTGGCAGGGGTTGCAATATTTATGAGCACTTGTTGTCCTTTCTATAAATTCCTGGGTCCTGGCATGACGGCCATACCAGGTTTTTTGACTGGACTGGGTTATTTGCTGATGTTCATTAGCCAAGGTAGCTAGCTGGGCAAGATGGTCTCTGAACTCTAGAATGTAGGGAATGATGGGCTTTCCGATGTCTGCAATATCTTGCTCCAATTGTTCTTTCAGAAGAGTGAGAGGCCCACTGACCTTCTGGCCAAACAGATTGCTCCCCGGTGAGGTACGGATGTCGTGGTGCTTGAAGGGCCTGTAGGCTGGTGACTACTCCCACAAAATGATACTGCAACTCCCCAATGTAATTTCCAAGGAAGATATCTGCAGGATGTCCTCCCATAACTCCAATCCAACACAGTTTTTCTCCAAAACCATAATCCAAACTCACCAACGCTCGCTGTTTATATTTGCGGACACCCCTCACCAGGACAATGGGAGTTCCCGGGCCCTGGTGAATTGCCTCAGGTCGCACCACACTGAGGTCAGCGATAGTCAGGAATGCCCACGTGTCTCTAAATCCTGACACTTTGTATCCATCAATTAAGACATCCTGCAGGTGACGTTGCCGTTGCTCTCGGTAGCTAAAGGACGAAGTCCGGAGTCCGTACACTCCAGGAGGGGTATCTATGGTGCTGTGGTTGGTGGTCCACTCTGGTGGGGGGGTGGTAGCTCTTACTCAGGCGGGATGGAGTGCACAAGATGCACTGGATGAGTTGAGGCTGCATGGGGCTCCCTCCGAATCCTTGAGGGACAGCCAGACTGAAAATGTCCAGGTTGCCCACACCCATAACATCTCCTCTCTGTGATACCCCCAGGTCGTGGTCGGAACTGTTGGGGCCCAGGATAATGAGGCGTGATTGTCATCGGCTTGCAACAAGGTGGAGGGCAGATATAATTGGAGGATGATGGGGCGCGGGAGCAGGCCGTGGTTTATAGTCCAGAAGCCTCCTCCATTGCGGTCAGATAGTAAGGTCTTCATCGGCCAGGGCTGCAGCTCTATTCATGGTACACGGCGTGCGCTCCCGGACCCATTCCCGTACCTCTGTGGATCACTCGGCATGAAATTGTTCTATAAGGAACGCCTGTATAACATCTTCCATAGTAAAGGCGTTTTCTGCTTCCAGCTATCTCCGACATGCCTGGGACATCTTATGTGCATACATCCTAAACGATCCCCCCATGGTGTAGGGGATGTCTCAGAACTTGGCCCTATATGAGTCTTTTGTGATAGCATGGTAATCCAGTATAGTCCGCTTTACAATGTTATAATCCCGATTCTGCTGTGAATCAATGGTTCGGTAAGCATCCGCCATGCTTCCATTCAGGAGTCCCAGTAACAAACGCATCCAGCCAGAGTGGGGCACCTCCATCACAGCACACTGCTGCTCAAAGTCCTTGAAGAACCCCTCCACATCTCCGGAAGCCTCATCAAATGGCTTAATCTCTGTCTGGGTGATCCATACAGGCTCCCGGATTGTTGGGTTTAAATTTCACATTGCCTTACTCCCTCTTTCAAGCTCTATTGCTTGTTATCTCTGCTGTGCCTGGTGGGCAGCCTCCTCCTTATACTCCTGAGAAACGCCTGGGCCCAGAACCGCCATCTCTTCTTCGTACCACACCAACCACTGGCTATTTGGGGTGGGGATCCCTGTCTCCAGTGCCTGTCCTTCAGACATCTGGGAGGAGGTGGCTGGGCTAGCACACACCAGTAGGTCAAATAAGGCTTCTTTAGTCAGTCCCTGATAGTTCAGGCCCAGGTCTCTGGCTCTCTCCTGTAAACTGGATACAGTCCAATTTCTGTACTCACTCTGTGGGTGTTTCTCCATTGGGTTACACTCTGTTGATCCCACTGCTGCCACCTGTTGTCATGGGGTCCTTCTCCGGTATCACACAATCAACAGAGCGAGAGATGAGTGAATAACTCCAAGACCTTTATTATAGGCAAAATTAAAAGGTCCATAAACAATCCACCACACTGAGGATACAATAGTCCAGAACACAAATGCAGTTCAGTAGCATGATAAAATGTCCAAGGAGATGAGAGTCCAATAATCCAGCAGACAGAGGGTAAAAAATCCATATGCTTCCCTTTCTCTCTGACGTACTCTGTTCACACCATCCTCACCACACAGGAACTGACTTCCCAGCTCCTGATCTCCCCAGCCCCCACCTTATGTCCAGGGGTAGTCAGACAAGTTTGGGTGGCTTTCAGGCCTCCCAGACCTGACAAAGGTGCCTCAGAGATTAAGGCACTACAGGGGGTTCATTAAGATTCATAGATACAGTAAGGCTGCAGACAATAAGTGAGCTAATCTAATTATCAGCCTTTTGGAAGGTAATTGAGACTCTAGACAATATGGGGAATACATGGAATGATACAGGGCAACAAGAGGACACTATGAAAATCAGTAAAGTATAAATATACACAAAATGATACCCACATAACATATCACACCATCACACAACTTATAAAGGTTTTTTTCAATAGAATTCTAGTGGAAGCAGAATAATAAATTTACCCAAGAGTGTTTCTGCCATTGCAACTTTTAGTTGGTGTAAAAGCCCTTTCTGTGTATGGTGAGTGGCCCCAGATTATAGTAAGGACCAGTTATGGACTGGGGCTCAAATTCAGCCCTGGCACTTGAAATCACACAGGCCCCTGTTGTCCCCGTCCCCATGAACCAGGTGGGAAATATTACTAATATTTCTCTGGATGGAGTAATGGAAGATTTTCTACAAGACCAATATTTCTAATGATACCCGTGGCTTGCTGGGGTAAATGACGGAGTCAGCGAGTTTGTGCTCTATCACAACTCTTGACAGTATGAGTGTCTTGAGGACACAGATTCTGCTAACAATGTAGCAGACATGGCAGCCTATGACCAGACAGGCCCTTCTGGCATTTGCCAGAACTGCCAGATGGCCAGTCCAGCCCTGGTCTGTACGTCTAGTCTTTCTCAGGTGGACCACACCATTCCGCCTCCATGAGGGTAACACCATTTCTGAGATGGCTATGATTAACATCATACAGAAGAGAAGAGAGGCTTATACCTATCAGTAAAGAGTGCATCCTCAGAAAATTAAGCACCCCCATGGTGACTGCTGTATGAGTAACCAATATCTACAACTGAGTGACTAGGCCGTAGGAGTACATAAGATTGTCAGACCAGCTAGACCAGTGCATTAATGTCTAGTGAGATGACCTGAAAGAAGGACTGAGAAGAGCACTGACAAGGAGAGCATTGTGCTGTAGCAGGTGTCACACAAAGATGGTGATTAGAGTGCTTCCATACTGCGTTCTTTGCCTCATTTAGTGGTCCAATTGGATCTTAAAACCAAGCCCGCCACAAAATGGGTTTCGAGCATATATAATTTTTCAAATGGAGTAACCATGTGCTCTGTCATGCATCATTTTTGGTCGTAAACGCCTACTGGAGGCGGACACCCAGATGCAGTCTACGAAATTTGAGGGTCTGCCTCCAATACACTTATACGCATGAGAATGATGCAAGACAGAGCACATGGTGATTTCATCCGCACCATAATAGTGAATGGTTTGGACGTATGGGACCACTTAACATGAAGAAAAATGCAGTGTAAAAGCACCTTAAGGATATGTTTAGGAGTCTGCCAACAAGTTTTGTAAAGTATTGCAGATGCAAGCCCACAGTGGTTGCATATATTAGCTAATTAATACAGCAGAAAAAGGGCAGCAGTATTATCTGCCCAGGTTTCTGAACAAATGCACTATCAGGGTGCAGCAAACCCATGTAATAAAGATGGCTGCAACACAGGTGCAAAATACTAATAAGACAGCCTACCAACTCATGAAGGGGGTGACTGCTTAGTATATGATTGCAGAATAGAGGCTTGTATAGGGTGCTGATCACATACAGGTAATGCACAGTGTCTGGCTTGCAGCCTATTAGTGACGCCCATACTATTCGATCAGGTGGGCTGGCCAGCACTCCCTAAATGTATCCCATGTGAACAGACACCCTAGTTTACAAGACCAAAAATACTAGGCCTGGTTTCACCCTTAAAAATGAAGTGCAAAAAATACATATACAGGTCCTTCTCAAAAAATTAGCATATAGTGTTAAATTTCATTATTTACCATAATGTAATGATTACAATTAAACTTTCATATATTATAGATTCATTATCCACCAACTGAAATTTGTCAGGTCTTTTATTGTTTTAATACTGATGATTTTGGCCTACAACTCCTGATAACCCAAAAAACCTGTCTCAATAAACCTGTCGCTAGTCTTACCCATGATGGGGGTTTTGAGTAATGAACCAGGCAGGGAGTTTTTAAAAGCCTCAGGTATCTTTTGCATGTGTTTAGAGTTAATTAGTTGATTCAGAAGATTAGGGTAATAGGTCATTTAGAGAACCTTTTCTTGATATGCTAATTTATTGAGACAGGTTTTTTGGGTTATCAGGAGTTGTAGGCCAAAATCATCAGTATTAAAACAATAAAAGACCTGACAAATTTCAGTTGGTGGATAATGAATCTATAATATATGAAAGTTTAATTGTAATCATTACATTATGGTAAATAATGAAATTTAACACTATATGCTAATTTTTTGAGAAGGACCTGTAAATATGTGAGGTAAGCCAAGATATGCAAGCTCGAAACCCGTGTGAAGGGTCCTCACACTTGCGAGTCCTAACACTAAACTTTATAGCAAAGCCACAAAAAGAGAACTAACAATCCTCCAAAAATTCAAGAATTAATATAGCAGAAAAAGGGGCAGCAGTGTTTACATTGCTACAGTTCACTGTTCAATAGAGTATAAAGGGATTTTCCAGAAATGTGCACACTGTTACCACCCTCCCCAGGTCCAGCGCTACCTTTCTGCTGGCACAGATGGAACAAGCTCCTGAGCTCAGTGATTGGCTGCAGTGGTGATGTATACTTTAGTCATAACATCACTGGTGCAGCCACTAACCAAAGATGGGAGAAGCAAAGGTAAGGGTGTGTTTATTGTTTTCAACATGTGATAAAACATTAAACCCAAATAACCCCTTTAAGCCTAAATTATTGGAAAACAGGAATAATTGTTCAATTATTAAAATAATTTATGTAATGTTTTTAAAAGATATAAAATTGTATTGCGACCAAAATTATATGTGAAATGATTAAATATTTAGTTTTAAAGAGGTCTGCTGAGAATAATTTGATTGTATAAAGGTGTCTGTATGCAACCCTAAGCAACCTAGTAATTTACATCCCATGTCTTTTTTGGCATTATCATTTTCATAGTTTTTCTGCAACTCAACAAGTTAAAATGTGGTACTTCTGAAAATCCAGTAAAAGTGCATTCTTAGAAAGTTGTATACTTTATTTTCACCAGCAGATGGCAGCAGAGGACTTCTGATAATGTAATGTTGATGACTATTTTACAATCTATGTGTATTATGTCTTACTTCACCATGTATCATTTAAATAGTTTTTCTCATAGACTTTTATGTGTGTCATGTATATATTATATCTTAGAATAATTAGTGCTTCAAGCAATCATGTTCTGTGGCTAAAATGTTATTTTTACTATAAGCAAATTTTATTGCACACAGCTAAAGCGGAATATCAATTGAAACAAGTTGCCAGAACAATAGTTGATATTATGCTGTAGAAAAAGTAAAGTTGAACAGCATATCCAAAAAATAGATAACATCTTCAAATTTTATTCTGTAAGTATCAACAAATTAAAATCCACATAGAGCATGACTAAGGGTGCATAGAATGCCAGAAGCACGTCAGGTTGTTTTTCTATCACCAACATGTGGATTTGAATTGTTTGAGTCTTATGGAATAAAATTTGAAGATTTTATTTAGTTTTTTGGATGTGCCATTCAACTTTACTTTTTCCTTGACTAATTTGCTGATGGTCATCAGCACTTGAAATGGCGCCCATTGCATACAATTACAGATTTGGTCATTTACTGCATGGTGAATGATTTATTCACTCTTATCTTTGATATTTTGCTATGTTGGAAATGCATCATGTAATGTTGTGTACTTGGAACATAAGCTCTGCCATTTTCCTAGAAGCACACAGGCAGATAGGCAGGCAGACAAGCATACAGGTAGGTAGACAGGCAGGCAGACAAGCACACAGGCAGACAGGCAGGCAGACAAGCATACAGGTAGATACACAGGCAAACAGACAAACACACAGCCAGACAGGCAGGCAGACAAGCATACAGGCAGACAGGCAGGCAGACAAGCATACAGGTAGATAGACAGGTAGGCAGACAAGCATACAGGCAGGCAGACAAGCATACAGGTAGATAGACAGGCAGGCAGACAAGCACACAGGTAGATAGACAGGCAGGCAGACAAGCACACAGGCAGACAGGCAGTCAGACAAGGATACAGGTAGGCAGGCAGACAAGCATACAGGTAGATAGACAGGCAGGCAGGCAGACAAGCATACAGGTAGATAGACAGGCAGGCAGACAAGCACACAGACAGGCAGACAGACAAGCATACAGGTAGATAGGCAGGCAGACAAGCACACAGGCATATAGGCAGGCAGACAAGCATACAGGTAGATAGACAGGCAGGCAGACAAGCACACAGGCAGATAGGCAGGCAGACAAGCATACCTGCAGACAGGCAGACAGACAAGCATACAGGCAGATAGGCAGGCAGACAAGCATACAGGCAGATAGGCAGGCAGACAAGCACACAGGCAGATAGGCAGGCAGACAAGCACACAGGCAGACAGACAGGCAGACAAGCATACAGGCAGATAGGCAGGCAGACAAGCAGGCAGACAAGTAGACAGGCAGGCAGACTCACAGATAGATAGATAGATAGATAGATAGATAGATAGATAGATAGATAGATAGATACAGTAGATGGAATAAAATCAGGCAGCACTCCAGTTCAAGGAAAAATTGTGGGCTTTAATCCAGCACCAAGTGGTGTCATGTTTCGACCTCACAGCACGGTCTTTGTAAAGCACAATGTTACCATAGAATAGTGCACTTTTTATACATATCTCTTCAATTTACCAATATACAAGAATTAGCATATCTTAAAAATAAATCATAATCAAAGTGTATAAAAAATTACATTACAGTAAATATAAGAACCATCATAGTGTTTACATATATAAAGTGCATGTTAGAGGGCAAAAAATTATATCCAACCATACCTACAATCTTTGATACAGCTAGATTAACAATAATTTAAAAATGTGAAACACCTATTTACTGTAATGTAATTTTTTATACACTTTGAATATGATTTGTATTTAATGTATGCTAATTTTTGTATATTGGTAAATTGAAGAGATATGTATAAAAAGTGCACTATTCTATGGTAACACTGTGCTTGGCAAAGACCGTGCTGTGAGGTGGAAATGTTGCACCACTTGGTGCTGGATTAAAGCCCACAATTTTTCCTTGAACTGGATTGCTGCCTGATTTTTTTCCATTTATATTTTGCGCTGGACAACCGCATTATTCAAGAAGTATTGCATCTAAAATCTGCTCAAGTTTGTGCTGCTATCTGTCTTTTCTATTTAGATAGATAGATAGATAGATAATAGATAGATCGATAATAGATAGATAATAGATAGATCGATAATACAGTAGATAGATAGATAGATAGATAGATAATTGATAGATCGATAATAGATAGATAATAGATAGATCGATAATACAGTAGATAGATAGATAATAGATAGATCGATAATACAGTAGATAGATAGATAGATAGATAGATAGATAGATAGATAGATAGATAGATAGATAGATAGATAGATAATAGATAGATCGATAATAGATAGATACTGTAGATAGATAGATAGATGTAGGTGCTTTTGATGCTCCAGTTTCATTTTATTCCATATGTCTCTATCCAATCCAGTAAACGGCATACTCTCACATCTATAAATGAACAGACTGACACAGCAGTAGATGGTAAAAAAAGAAAATCCTCTCCTTTGCAGTGAGTGTATACACGCAATATGGAAAAGCACAGATAAGGGACTGGAGATGTGGCACAGCCTACTATAATCCTTGGCCGGGACCATTGCTTTGTATGTCAAGTTCTGTCATTCCTTCTGAATTCCATTTATCCATACTAGAAATGTAATGTGCCTTTCATGTCAAGATGAAGGTATCCATTGAATATACCAAAAAGGCTGTTTAAAGTAGTGAATGTTCCCTTATGTGTATCCTGCATACTTTCCAAAGTTTGGGGTAATTGTCTGGTTAGAAATACACCTAACTTTACAACTCAACTCTTTACAGCAGGGTTACCTCCATGTTCATGTGCCACATTCTGTGACAGAATCACGTTGGCCCACTGTCTAGAACCCACCACTTGACTTTATACTTTTTGTTGTTTTGTCTCCATAGTACTAGCTGAACATAATAACCGTGAATGTCATCAAGGATATGAACCTGGGAGAGATCTTCATAGGGTGATATGTGAACAATCAGTCACGGGAAAACTATGGGTGAGTTTATTTTTAAGCGAATGTCAGACAGTATATAAGACTCCTAACCCAGACCAGATTATATACTCATGGGTATACTTCACTCTGTCCTGCATATACTATGCTATATTCTATATATACTAAATACTACTTATACACAATATTATACAACATGGTGAGCTATTAAGAATATAGTATTCCCCACTGAAGAAGCACGGTGGCTCAGTGGATAGCATTGCAGCGCTGGAGTCCTGGGTTCAAATCCCACCAAGGACAACATCTGCAAGGAGTTTGTATGTTCTCCCCGTGTTTGCGTGGGTTTCCTCTGGGATCTCCCGCTTCCTCCCACATTCCAAAGACATAGGCCGGCGTCACACTGGCGAGTTTTACGGACGTAAGAGCGCAGAAACTACGTCCGTAAAACTCGCAAAATAAACGGCACAATTATTCTCAATGGGGCTGCTCCTATTAGCCGTATATTACGGTTCAGTATTATACGGCTTTCTACGGCCGTACAAAATCGCAGCATGCTGCGTTTGTCAGCGTATTGCGCAAAAAAATCGCTAATGAAAGTCTATGGGGGCGAGAAAAATACGGATTCCACACGGACCTGCAGTGTGACTTGCGAGAAATACGCAGCGCTGTTAGTGAAAAGTCGGTAATTCAATTGCCGGCTTTTCATTTCTCCTGCACAAACCCGACAGGATATGAGACATGGTTTACATACAGTAAACCATCTCATATCCCCCTTTTTTTTGCATATTCCACACTACTAATATTAGTAGTGTGTATGTGCAAAATTTCAGCGCTGTAGCTGCTGAAATAAAGGGTTAAATTGCGGAAAAAATTGGCGTGGGCTCCCGCGCAATTTTCTCCGCCAGAATGGTAAAGCCAGTGACTGAGGGCAGATATTAATAGCCAGGAGAGGGTCCATGGTTATTGGCCCCCCCGTGGCTAAAAACATCTGCCCCCAGCCACCCCAGAAAAGGCACATCTGGAAGATGCGCCTATTCTGGCACTTGGCCACTCTCTTCCCATTCCCGTGTAGCGGTGGGATATGGGGTAATGAAGGGTTAATGCCACCTTGCTATTGTAAGGTGACATTAAGCCAGATTAATAATGGAGAGGCGTCAATTATGTCACCTATCCATTATTAATCCAATTGTTGGAAAGGGTTAAAAAACACACACACACATGATTTAAAAGTAGTTTAATGAAATAAACACAGCGGTTGTTGTAATAATTTATTGTTCTCTCAATCCATCAGGAACACCCTCGCTTGGAAAAATAATAAACGCACAAGATACATACCTTCTGGTGAACCGTCTCATCCCACGAAGTAATCCATCTGAAGGGGTTAACTAATATTACAGGCACGAGCTGCGATAAACCACTCGCTCGTACCTGTAATCCCCGGGTGCTGAAAGGAAAGCTGGATCTGTACTTACATTGAGTCGCGGCGAGGCGCCCTCTGGTGGATGTTCTCATGAACTGCAGCCTGGGAACTTTTTCCCACGCTCCAGGTCATATGAGGACATCCACCAGGGGGCGCATCACCGCGACTGAAGGAAATGTAGGTCAATGACCTACATTTCATTCATTCGCCGGGGATTACAGGCACGGAGCACAGCTGCATTAGCAGGGCTCCTGCCTGTAATATTAGTTAACCCCTTCAGATGGATTACTTTGTGGGACAAGACGGTTCACCAGAAGGTATGTATCTTGTGCGTTTATTATTTTACCAAGCGAGGGTGTTCCTGATGGATTGAGAGAACAATAAATTATTACAACAACCGCTGTGTTTATTTTATTAAACTACTTTTAAATAATGTGTGTGTGTGTTTTTTAACCCTTTCCAACAATTGGATTAATAATGGATAGGTGTCATAATTGACGCCTCTCCATTATTAATCTGGCTTAATGTCACCTTCCAATAGCAAGGTGGCATTAACCCTTCATTACCCCATATCCCACCGCTACAGGGAGTGGGAAGAGAGTGGCCAAGTGCCAGAATAGGCGCATCTTCCAGATGTGCCTTTTCTGGGGTGGCTGGGGGCAGATGTTTTTAGCCACGGGGGGGCCAATAACCATGGACCCTCTCCTGGCTATTAATATCTGCCCTCAGTCACTGGCTTTACCATTCTGGCGGAGAAAATTGCGCGGGAGCCCACGCCAATTTTTTCCGCAATTTAACCCTTTATTTCAGCAGCTACAGCGCTGAAATTTTGCACATACACACTACTAACATTAGTAGTGTGGAATATGCAAAAAAAAAGGGGATATGAGATGGTTTACTGTATGTAAACCATGTCTCATATCATGTCGGGTTTGTGCAGGAGAAATGAGAAGCCGGCAATTGAATTACCGGCTGTTCACAGATATCGCGCTGAATGAAATCTAAATACAGAATATATATATATGTGTCTCAATAACATATATATGTATATATATACTGTATATATGTTTTCCCGAACATTTGAGCACATAAATCCATTAGATGTCGGTTTTGCAAGCCTGCGAGAAAATATCGCAGTACGGATGCCATACGGATTACATACGGAGGATGCCATGCGCAAAATACGCTGACACACCCTGACTACGGATCAATATTTTGGGAACATTTCTCCGTATTACGGCCGTAGTACGGACGTATAATACGTGGCGTATTGTCTTACGCCCAGTGTGAGGCCGGCCATACTGATAGGGAATTTAGATTGTGAGCCCCAATGGGGACAGTGATGATAATGTCTGTAAAGCGATGTGAAGTTAATGGTGCTATATAAATGAGTAAAATAAATAAATAAATAAATAAATAAAAAGTTAGGGCCCGTATCCTGGACACTTCCTACACTATGCTCATAGTCCACAATATCTTGCCTATGTCCTTTACTCCATGCAGACCATAGGCCTTTGCTACTGAAGATCCAGAACCTTATGATGACATTTCACTTTGAGACCTGCAGACAAGGTTCCATAGCAGAAAGGTTCCACCCTGCACTGACTGGTGCGGCTGCACTGGGGTATCACTTGTGCCCTGCATGTGTGTTCTGGGGTCCGTCACTCTTTACATGCCTTTCCAAGTTGCAAATAAAGTTACACTTTGTGAACATCCTGATCTTTTTTAACAATGTGTCTGGGATTCACTCCTTTAACACAGGGTGATAGCTACTGTATATCTCACAGGGTGAGGAATGCTAGAAACTGGGTGATTCCTTATAAAGCTAGATGAGTTGACATGCCTGGATCATGGTACCAAAGTTATACTCAGGCATTTTATCTGTATGGAAAGTTCGACGCTATTACTCATTTATGTCCTCTGCGCAGGGATATAGTTGAATACTATTACAAAGCAGGGAACCATTTCCTCTTGTAGATCATTTGCTGCAGATTATGAGGTGCTGGGCCCTTGTCATGGGCTCTAAATTGTTTACAAGGTGACTCCTGTAGGTGGTTAATGTTGTTTTTCTTTTTATTCAAATCGCCCTTTTGCAAAAAAAAAAAAAATTCTACATTATAATTTATTGTTGTATTGCTTAAAGCGAATCTGTCCGTAGGATCAAACTTCCTAAGCTGTTTGGTATGCAGGTCATAGGAAGCTGAATAACATGATTCCTGGAAATCTGCAATCTGATGTCTTATTCCACGTTTTTCTTATATGTAAATGAGCTGTTCAGGACTATGGGTTGGACACTGCTCTGCATAAGAATCTGCCTCCAGAGATTATTCTAATTGAAAGGGGGAGTTACCAGTGTGATATATATCTAACACAGAACACTAGAACTGAACTTTGTCTACTTGTAAACACATTTTTTGCCACTCTTTGAGCTCTGTTGTATTGCAACAATATTAAAATACTGGCTGCCTGTGAGATGGAAGTTTAGACAAACCTGTAGATGTGTCAGTTATAAACTCACCCAGCTCTGCAGTGAGAGACCGGGAGAGCAGAGAGAGGCAATTAACATCACATTGGTAACCATTACACATCACACTGGTAACAACCCCTTACATGTAAAATAATCTCTGGAGGCAGATTCTGATTACCATAGAGAAAGATTAAAATTGATAAGAAATCTGTAGGCATGGGACATCCCTTCCCCTCACATAGTAGATCTGGGATAAAAGCTTGACCAGCCGGTCGAGGGTGCATACTGCTGTGCGAGATGTGAGCACATTGTGCATTTGGAAACCCAGATACTGGATCTAAATGTGCAGCTGGCAACACTGAGATCCATAGACAATATGGAGAGGAGTCTTCTGCTCACAGAGCAGACGCTCAATGGGATAGATGAGGAGGGGGATGGTAGGATGGAGCTGCAGGACAGTGTGGCAGTTAGCTGGGTGACAGATAGAAGGCGGGGTAGAGGGAAGAGTGCCAGGGAGGCTAGTCCTGATCTGGCACACCCCAATAAGTTTGCTAAGTTGGCAGATGAGGGGGGTGCCAGTACAGGGGTAGCACTGCTGCAGCCAGGCATGTCCTCTGAAAGCCGGAGGAGTGACTGCTCCAGTAAGGGGGGAAATAGGAGAGCAGGGCAGGCCAGACAGGTGCTGGTAGTGGGGGACTCAATTATTAGGGGAACAGATAGGGCAATCTGTCACAAAGACAGGGATCGTCGGACGGTGTGCTGCCTACCTGGCGCTCGAGTCCGACACATCGCTGATCGGGTGGACAGATTACTGGGAGGGGCTGGTGAGGACCCAGCGGTCATGGTGCACATTGGCACAAATGACAAAGTTAGAGGTAGGTGGAAGGTCCTTAAAGATGATTTCAGGGAATTAGGCTGCAAGCTGAAAGCAAGGACCTCCAACGTGGTATACTGCCTGTACCACGTGCCACGCCAGAGAGGCAACGGGAGATTAGGGAGGTTAATAAGTGGCTCAAGAATTGGTGTAGGAAGGAGGGGTTTGGGTTCCTGCAGAACTGGGCCGACTTCTCAGTTGGCTACAGGCTCTACGCTAGGGACGGGCTGCACCTCAATGGGGAAGGTGCAGCTGTGCTGGGGGAGAAAATGGTTAGAAGGTTGGAGGAGTGTTTAAACTAGGGAATGGGGGGGAGGGTATTCATTTTATAGGAGGGGAAGATAGTGCAGATAGAGACCTGGGCACAAATAAGGAAGTTGGGGGTGGCGGTGGCATGGGGGGTGGGGTTAGAACAGTTAGTAATTTAAGAAAGAATAGAGGTACAGAGAGTAACATCAAGTGCATGTATACTAATGCCAGAAGCCTCGCCAACAAAATGGATGAATTAGAACTAATGTTGTTGGAGCATAATTATGACATGGTGGGGATATCTGAGACGTGGCTGGATGAGAGCCATGACTGGGCTGTTAACTTGCAGGGCTATAGCCTGTTCAGAAATGACCGTACAGATAAGCGAGGGGGAGGGGTGTGTCTATATGTAAAATCTTCCTTAAAACCCATCCTGCGTGATAATATAGGTGAATTTAATGAAAATGTAGAGTCCCTGTGGGTGGAGATAAGGGGAGGGGGAAAAAATAATAAATTACTGATAGGGGTTTGTTATAAATCTCCAAAACTAATGGAAGCAATGGAGAATATCCTCGTAAAGCAAATAGATGAAGCTGCGACTCAAGGAGAAGTCATTATTATGGGGGACTTCAACTACCCTGAAATAGATTGGGGAACAGAAACCTGCAGTTCCAGCAAAGGTAATCGGTTTTTGACAACTATGAGAGACAATTACCTTTCACAACTGGTTCAGGACCCAACAAGGAGGGGGGCACTGCTAGACCTAATATTAACCAACAGGCCAGACCGCATATCAAATATAAGGGTTGGGGGTCACTTGGGGAATAGTGATCACAAAATAATAAGTTTTCATGTAACCTTTAATAAGATGGGTAGTAGGGGGGTGACAAGGACACTAAACTTCAGGAGGGCAAATTTCCAACGGATGAGAGAGGATCTTGGTGCAATTAACTGGGACAATATCCTGAGACACAAAAATACACAAAGAAAATGGGAGACATTTATTAGCATCCTGGATAGGACCTGTGCACAGTATATACCGTATGGGAATAAACATACTAGAAATAGGAGGAAACCAATATGACTAAATAGAGCTGTAAGGGGCGCAATAAGGGACAAAAAGAAAGCATTTAGAGAATTAAAGGAAGTAGGTAGTGAGGAGGCATTAAATAAATACAGAAAATTAAATAAATTCTGTAAAAAGCAAATCAAGGCAGCAAAGATTGAGACAGAGAGACTCATTGCCAGAGAGAGTAAAAATAATCCCAAAATATTCTTTAACTATATAAATAGTAAGAAACTAAAAAATGACAGTGTTGGCCCCCTTAAAAATAGTCTGGGTGAAATGGTGGATGAGGATGAGGAAAAAGCCAATATGCTAAATGACTTTTTTTCATCAGTATTTACAAAAGAAAATCCCATGGCAGACAAAATGACTAGTGATAAAAATTCCCCATTAAATGTCACCTGCTTAACCCAGCAGGAAGTACAGCGGCATCTAAAAATAACTAAAATTGATAAATCTCCGGGCCCGGATGGGATACACCCCCGAGTACTGCAGGAACTAAGTACAGTCATTGATAGACCATTATTTTTAATCTTTAAAGACTCCATAATAACAGGGTCTGTACCACAGGACTGGCGTATAGCAAATGTGGTGCCAATATTCAAAAAAGGGGCAAAAACTGAACTCGGTAATTATAGGCCAGTAAGCTTAACCTCTACTGTGGGTAAAATCCTGGAGGGCATTCTAAGGGATGCTATGCTGGAGTATCTGAAGAGGAATAACCTCATGACCCAGTATCAGCACGGGTTTACTAGGGACCGTTCATGTCAGACTAATTTGATCAGCTTCTATGAAGAGGTAAGTTCCGGACTGGACCAAGGGAACCCAGTGGACGTAGTATATATGGACTTTTCCAAAGCTTTTGATACGGTGCCACACAAAAGGTTGTTACATAAAATGAGAGTAATGGGGATAGGGGAAAATATGTGTAAGTGGGTTGAGCGCTGGCTCAGGGATAGGAAACAAAGGGTGGTTATTAATGGAGCACACTCGGACTGGGTCGCGGTTAGTAGTGGGGTACCACAGGGGTCAGTATTGGGCCCTCTTCTTTTTAACATATTTATTAATGACCTTGTAGGGGGCATTCAGAGTAGAATTTCAATATTTGCAGATGACACTAAACTCTGCAGGGTAATCAATACAGGGGAGGACAATTTTATATTACAGGATGATTTATGTAAACTAGAAGCTTGGGCTGATAAATGGCAAATGAGCTTTAATAGGGATAAATGTAAGGTCATACACTTGGGTAGAAGTAATAAGATGTATAACTATGTGCTTAATTCTAAAACTCTGGGCAAAACCGTCAATGAAAAAGACCTGGGTGTATGGGTGGATGACAAACTCATATTCAGTGGCCAGTGTCAGGCAGCTGCTACAAAGGCAAATAAAATAATGGGATGTATTAAAAGAGGCATAGATGCTCATGAGGAGAACATAATTTTACCTCTATACAAGTCACTAGTTCGACCACACTTAGAATACTGTGCACAGTTCTGGTCTCCGGTGTATAAGGAAGACATAGCTGAACTGGAGCGGGTGCAGAGAAGAGCGACCAAGGTTATTAGAGGACTGGGGGGTCTGCAATACCAAGATAGGTTATTACACTTGGGGCTATTTAGTTTGGAAAAACGAAGACTAAGGGGTGATCTTATTTTAATGTATAAATATATGAGGGGACAGTACAAAGACCTTTCTGGTGATCTTTTTAATCATAGACCTGAGACAGGGACAAGGGGGCATCCTCTACGTCTGGAGGAAAGAAGGTTTAAGCATAATAACAGACGCGGATTCTTTACTGTAAGAGCAGTGAGACTATGGAACTCTCTGCCGTATGATGTTGTAATGAGTGATTCATTAATTAAATTTAAGAGGGGACTGGATACCTTTCTGGAAAAGTATAATGTTACAGGGTATATACACTAGATTCCTTGATAAGGCGTTGATCCAGGGAACTAGTCTGATTGCCGTATGTGGAGTCGGGAAGGAATTTTTTTCCCCATGGTGGAGTTACTCTTTGCCACATGGGGTTTTTTTGCCTTCCCCTGGATCAACATGTTAGGGCATGTTAGGTTAGGCTATGGGTTGAACTAGATGGACTTACAGTCTTCCTTCAACCTTAATAACTATGTAACTATGTAACTATGTAACTACAAAGTCTATGAAGTAGACCTCATAATGGAACATATGGGGAGGTGAGGAAAACTAATTAAGATGGCAAGAGCTAACAATGAAAACACCTTTTGAAGCTGGGACTCCATGCTGTGGACAGGTGATTAATACAGAATATATAGTGGGAAATAGCCACTCAGATTGGGATTCCTAGGTTCAAGATGCAGAGAAGCGAAACGCTAACACCTACAAAGGCAACTGTTCCTCCAGTCAAAGGATCCTGATGAGAAGCTTCCAACCGTCATGTCTCCATTGTCCAGATATGAATATTGGGATTATGTATCCATCAAATATTTAAAAGTTATAGATTTTCAGCGCTATAGCGAAGGAAGAGACGTTACACATTCAATCACATCACTGTAGCTCCACTAGAATGCTTCCAGTTAAGCAATACTCTCATAGCAAGTGCTGCACCTGTCAAATTTGTCCTTTATGTAATGGTAAAATCAAGATAAAATATATGATGACATTATCTAACCCCTGGAACTTTCAGAAGTGAAGATATCTTGCAAGTTGGGGATCTCCTAAAATTCTAAGAGAACCAGGACATATCACAATGCTCCCCACATGAGGTCAGCAAGGGGGTGTGTGGGCGTAACTTAGGAGCTAATAAAAAGAATAAACTAGGTTTGGATCAATTGTCAGTACTTGAAAGACATAGTTTGCTGTGGATGTTCTGTCCATTTTTCTCAAATCGAAGTACTATTTTGTTCCCATTCTTTATCATCTTGTATATTTTTCAAAACACTGCCCATCTTTCTGGATTAAATATAAAATGTAATAGTTCTGTTTCTCTTGCTCTGTAAACCGCACCCAACGCCATATGCTACCTGTAACGGGTGTCCAATTGGCCTATATAAATAATTGGTAATGGCAGCAAGTAGTTTCTTTAGTTATTGTGGAGTTGGCAGTGACACTGAGGGTATATACATATACTAGATTGTGGCCCAATTGTAATGCATCGGGTATTCTAGAATATGCATGTCCCCGTAGTATATGGACAATGATGATTCCAGAATTTGCGGCAGACTGTGCCCGTCGCTGATTGGTCGAGGCAACCTTTATGACATCATCGTCGCCATGGCAACCATTATGCCTTCTACGTCGATACTGTGCCCGTCGCTGATTGGTCGAGCCGAATTCGCGGCAGACTGTGCCCGTCGCTGATTGGTCGAGGCAACCTTTATGACATCATTGTCGCCATGCTGTGCCCGTCGCTGATTGGTCGAGGCCTGGCGGCCTCGACCAATCAGAGACGCGGGATTTCCAGGACAGACAGACAGATAGACAGACAGACAGAAAAACCCTTAAACAATTATATATATAGATTCCATGAGTTGGAATCGGAGATGTATATACCGTATGCTCACTGCGATTTCTCCAATAACTGGTCTAGTGGAAGCAGCCACGGCTTTGTCCATCACTAGCCAGGCAATTGTGTAATTGTCCTGATGATTGGAGGCAGTGGATATGAGTTCCCTGACAGAAAGGTAACATCAAGTTGATCTCCGTGATCTTCCGGCTGTGTACAGGGTGGGCCATTTATATTGATACACCTAAATAAAATGGGAGTGGTTGATGATATCAACTTCCGGTTTGTGGCACATTATTATATGGGAGGGGGAAAACTTTTAAAGATTGGTGGTGACCATGGCGGCCATTTTGAAGTCGGCCATTTTGCATCCAACTTTTTTCCAATGGGAAGAGGGTCATGTGACACATCAAACTTATTGAGAATTTCACAAGAAAAACAATGGCATGCTTGGTTTTAAAATATCTTTATTCTTTCATGAGTTATGAAAGCTCATGAGCTCTGAAGGTACGAGATGTGCAGCATCTGAAACAGTGGATACTGGAAGTCTGTGCTAGCATTTCTTCTGCAGTGTTACTATCATTATGTAAAGAGTGGGAGAAGAGGGTTGCATTGACAATCCAACACAATGGGCAGCACTTTGAACACATTTTATAAGTGGTCATAAACTTGTAAAGAACTCATGAAAGAATAAAGTTATGTTAAAACCAAGCACGCCATTGTTTTTCTTGTGAAATTCTCAATAAGTTTGATGTGTCACATGAACCTCTTCCCATTGGAAAAAACAAAGTTGGATCCAAAATGGCCAACTTCAAAATGGCCACCATTGTCACCACCCATCTTGAAAAGTTTTCCCCCTCCCTTATACTAATGTGCCACAAACAGAACGTTGATATCACCAACCATTCCCATATTATTTAGGTGTATCCATATAAATGGCCCACCCTATATTCTTTGATAATCATGCAAATCAGTTTCCTACCCATAGCCTGGAACAGCTCATTTACATATAAGAAAAACATGCATTTCTCTGGAATAAGACATCAGATTGCAGATATCAAGGTGTTATTTTATTCAGCCTCCTATCATCTGAGTGCTTATATAGATGACTTAGGAGGATTAATCCTATAGACAGATTCGCTTTAATATATATCTTCACTTTTATTATGTATTAAAGTATGTTAGCCACTCATTTAATTCTTTTTTATATGGATTTACTTCTGTAGATAAACTCTTTTGGAATTACTTTGTATTCCCAAATCCTGAGATGCTCATGATCTTTGGCTGAGAATCCTCTGACTTTCACTAATGTCACTTCAGTTTCTCCCAGACTTCCTCACTCTGGAATGTGACATGATATTGCAGTCATGTGACTTTTATGCTGTGTGGGTGATCAGGGCTCATTTAATCAGAGCTTCATCTTTGCTTGTGTGCATATAACTGCAGACCTAGCTCTCCCGCCTCCCTACACGTTTCTCTCTCCAGAGTGTTACCATGTATTTGTAAGTATAAAAACAGTGTATATATATTACACTTTGTGTTACTGCAATGCACTATATCAGTGACTTGCCTGCAGTCGTGTGCTGCACAGACCTTATGCTAAGGCTGTGTGTAAAGCTGGGGGATGAGTGGGAGCAGTTTAGGCAGAGTTAGAGGGCTGTGCTCACTGTTGGCTTGCAGCCCAGATTGTAAATGTAGTCAGAGGAGAGCAGAGGAATCTTAAAAGAAAGTGAAAGCTGTGCCAGCAGAGCTGATGCTAGGACACTGGAAGTGAAGCAAAAAGACTTAGAACAATATGAAAATTGCCAAACCACTTTAAGCCTAAAAAGATAAATTTAAATAAAATAGCATTATTACTACTTAAAGGGAACCTGTCACCACGTTTTTGGAAGATGGGATAAAAATAGCGTTAAATAGGGGCAGAGGTGGGCGTTACATTAGTGTGTTTGTTATGCGTTTATTACCCACCTAAGTTGCCGAAATACCTTTGCAAAGTCTCCGTTTTCGCCTGTCAATCAGGCTGGTCTGGTCAAAAGGGCGTCTTGTCTTCCCCCAGATTTTGCGTAGTTTTCCGTTGGTGGCGTAGTGGTGTGCGCATGCCCAAAGTCCTGAATCCTCTGCCAGGGGATTTAAAAGAGCGCGCTGTTCGTTTTCATTGGTGATCGGTGGGCGCGGCCATCTTCCTTTGGCCGCGCGTGCGCAGAAGCGGCGCTCTGCTGGCCGCGGCTTCAGGAAAATGGCCGCGGGATGCCGCGCGTGCGCAGATGGATATCGCGGCGGCCATTTTCCTGAAGCCGCGGCCAGCAGAGCGCCGCTTCTGCGCACGCGCGGCCAAAGGAAGATGGCCGCGCCCACCGATCACCAATGAAAACGAACAGCGCGCTCTTTTAAATCCCCTGGCAGAGGATTCGGGACCTTGGGCATGCGCACACCACTACGCCACCAACGGAAAACTACGCAAAATCTGGGGGAAGACAACGCCCTTTTGACCAGACCAGCCTGATTGACAGGCGAAAACGGAGACTTTGCAAAGGTATTTCGGCAACTTAGGTGGGTAATAAACGCATAACAAACACACTAATGTAATGCCCACCTCTGCCCCTATTTAACGCTATTTTTATCCCATCTTCCAAAAACGTGGTGGCAGGTTCCCTTTAATCTTTTGCTTATTCACAATTATTTAATGTTTAATAAGAAATTATATTGTTAATCTAATGGCCCCCCCTTTGGGCAAAGTTTGCAAAAAACGACCTAGGCAAATTTGTTTTTAGGGTGGTGAGAAGCTACTGCAAGTATGTTTTTTGTAATCAATTTTCTGTTTTACACTAATCACATTTTGATTTGGAGGAGATATGTTGGTGATGTTTTACTTTGTGTGACGATGATGTCACTCTTTCCTGATTTTGTCAGTATGCTACAACAATCAGATGCCCTCATAAAATTCACAAGACTATTATCAATGTTTTGGATTCAAATATTTCTCTGGATCATAATGTCATCTTTTGTAAAAGTACATCTACCAATAATCTCCTTCGCTTGGATAGTAATCATCCCCTAAATCTCCAGAGAGGTACCACAGTAGGACAGTGTTTAAGAGCAGTAAAATAAGGATCTACAAATACAAATACACTGGCGCTCAACACTTCTTCCCACTGAGAACTGTGGGGCTGCTCTGTAAAAAACCCTGATGAAGAAGGGCGATTACCCTTTGAAACGCGTTGGTTTGCTTTTTGGTCCCAGCAGGGCTCCTTAGGCCTGTGACGTCACACGCTGCTTAGCAGCGTCGGCCATCTTTGATTCTAAGTGCAACCAGGGACGCCTTCGGCCGGGGCGCTCTCTGGCTCTGCACTTACTAGCCTACCCCTCCGCAGGTCACGCAGGACCACTACCTGTGTGCCCACCTGTCGCCCGTCACCCGCAGGATTACTGTGCGCCCGTCGCAACCACCTACGATAGTCTGCACGCCTCCTTGTATATACACCAGGAAGTGCTCAGCGTGCAATCAGTGGCATCATACGGTAAGGGTTCTTTGAACCAACACTTATATTTTGAGGGAACCTTTGTGCACTGATATCCGTACAGGGCAGCTGACAGGTACCCTGCTGTTTAGTGCATTCTCTTAATCACTTACAGGTATTTTGGTGGGTACCTTCGGGCCCACCATCACTGGATTTTATCATTACACACTCTCGTGTTTATTAGGGCTATCATAGGCAGTTCGTTTTAAACACCTGAGCGCGGTATCTATTTTGAAAATAAGGATCTGCTCCAAAGAGAACTCATTTCAGAAGGAATGACAAGCATTGTATCATATATTTGAGTTAACAGGATCCTATGTGAACAGTATTACTTAAGTCAGTGTTTCCCAACTGCAGTCCTCAAGAACTACCAATAGATCACCTTTTCAAGATTATCTTAGTATTGCACAAGTGATAATTCCATCGCCTGTCCATTACTAAGGAAATCCAGAAAAGGACTTACAAAAACTAGATTGACCAGATTACTAAATAAAGTGTCTCACGAAAATATTAGTACCATTAAAAATTAATTACCTTTCATTAGACTTATTGTAAAACAAACCAACAAACACGTGTAATGCCTTACCAGGCAACAACTAGATTACTGACCTAGATAAGGACAAGCTCCTATATACAGGATACCCACACCGGGTGTTCCTAGTTCACTCTACTGACCCCTAGACTGGACCTGTCTACCTGCAGAGGTTGGCACCCTATCTTGAATGCAAATTGGTGCCCCCCTCAACGGTGGCTCACCCTAAAAAGTCCCTGTAAGTCCATACTTACCTCTAAGAACTATATCGAGAAATACTAGGCAGATTCTCTAACCAGAAATAAGTATGCAGCATAAATGTCCTATAGGGAGATGGGGATATTTAAATGAAATAGGGAACAAAAGGGTGAGAACCTATGTAATATCAGTCAATATAACAGGTGTCAACCAACCAATTGGGATATAAAGACTAAATAAAAAGTATACATCAATAGTCATTAGCATGGCATAGTCAAAAAGTCAGTAATCCAAAAAAAACCCCATTAATTTTGTTCAGGGAGAGAGGGGTATGGTGATTAGATAAAGCTATAACTCACACTCCAAAATCCATAATTGAAAAGTCCCTTTCTTGTTGCGGAGGTTGGCACTCTAAAGTTGTACGTAAAATGGCGCCCCCGCTCACCAACAGTTCACCCTCACTAGCCCTTTTAACTTTCCCTCCAGCAATATTGCCCAAATTGAGGACATGCATAAACAAGAGGTAGGGTGATATTTGTCTAGGAGTACAATCTCTATTTAGACACCACAGAGGATTAAACCCTAAAAACCTATTTACAAGGAATATAAGACTTAAGTGTCAAAGTGTCTTGAGCTATTTGATTAGTGGTGCAAGGTATGGATATTAGGTAAATAAATAAGGATAGCTATACAGGTTTTTAGCGTACATGAATGTTAACAGGAGATGTAAATATACCACCCAGCCCTGGTTTCGACAATCACCTTGATAGCATCTTACCAATATCCACAACCTGTTAGTTTTCAATTCAAACATGCCCTGGTTCAATAGCATGTAGAAAAAACTCCAAAAGTCAATTTAAATGACAAAACCAACTATTGCACCATGCCCTAAATTAACCCCTTAACGACCTTTGACGCATAGGCTGCGTCATGAAAGTCGGTGCCAAAACGACCTATGACGCAGCGTATGCGTCATGGAATGATCGCGTCCCTGCAGATCGGGTGAAGGGGTTAACTCCTATTTTACCCGATCTGCAGGGAGAGGGGGAGTGGTGCTTCAGCCCAGGGGGGGTGGCTTCACCCCCCCGTGGCTACGATCGCTCTGATTGGCTGTTGAAAGTGAAACTGCCAATCAGAGCGATTTGTAATATTTCACCTAAAAAACTGGTGAAATATTACAATCCAGCCATGGCCGATGCTGCAATAACATCGGCCATGGCTGGAAATACTAAAGTGCCCCCCCCCACACCCACCGATCGCCCCCCCAGTGCTCCGTTAGTCCTCCGGTCCCCTCCGTCCGCCTGCCGGCTCCCCCGTCCTGCTGTCCGCTCCCTCCTTGCTCAGATCCCCCCCCCTGTGCTCCGATCACCCCCCCTGTGCTCCGATCCACCCCCCCACCACCCCTTCATACTTACCGATCCTCCCGGTGTCCGGCCGTCTCCTCCCTGGGCGCCGCCATCTTGGAAAATGGCGGGCGCACTGAGCATGCCAGTCGGCAGATTCCTTACAGGTACATTTTGATCGCTGTGGTAGGTTCTATCACAGCGATCAAAATAAAAAAAATAATAAATAACCCCCCCCCCCCTTTATCACCCCCATAGGGACAATAATAAAATAAAGAATTTTTATTTTATTTTTTTCCACTAGGGTTAGGGTTAGAACTAGGGTTAGAACTAGGGGTAGGGTTAGGGGTAGGGTTAGGGTTACGGGTAGGGTTAGGGGTAGGGTTATGGCATGTGCACACAGAGCGGATCGGCCGCGGATCCGCAGCGGATCGGCCGCGGATCCGCAGCGGATCGGCAGCGGATTGGCAGCGGATTGGCCGCGGATCCGCAGCGGATTGGCAGCGGACCCGCAGCGGATTGGCCGCGGATCCGCCGCGGATCCGCAGCGGATCCGCAACGGATCGGCAGCGGATCCGCAGCGGATCCGCAGCGGATCCGCAGCGGATTGGCCGCGGATCCGCAGCGGATTGGCAGCGGATCCGCAGCGGATTGGCCGCGGATCCGCAGCGGATTGGCAGCGGATCCGCAGCGGATTGGCCGCGGATCCGCAGCGGATTGGCAGCGGATTGGCCGCGGATCCGCAGCGGATTGGCCGCTGCGAATTTGAAGCAGTTTTCCATC
Source organism: Ranitomeya variabilis (assembly GCF_051348905.1). Lineage (NCBI taxonomy): Eukaryota > Metazoa > Chordata > Amphibia > Anura > Dendrobatidae > Ranitomeya > Ranitomeya variabilis. The sequence goes on along the minus strand of NC_135234.1, from coordinate 197,152,414 downwards.
AGGTTTACAGTACCATGTACACCTAAGGAAAACCAAATCCGCTGTGCCCATGGTGCGGAAAATTCCGTGCAGAAACGCTGCGTTGTATTTTCCGCAGCATGTCAATTCTTTGTGCGGATTCCGCAGCGTTTTACACCTGTTCCTCAATAGGAATCCGCAGGTGAAATCCGCACAAAAAAACACTGGAAATCTGCTGTAAATCCGCAGGTAAAACGCAGTGCCTTTTACCTGCAGATTTTTCAAAAATCGTGCGGAAAAATCTCACACGAATCCGCAACGTGGGCACATAGCCTTAGGGTTAAGGTTGGAATTAGAGTTAGGGTTGGAATTAGGGCTAGGGTTTGAAATAGGGTTAAGATTAGGCTTGTGGTTAGGGTTACGGATAGGGTTAGGGGTGTGTTGGGGTTACAGTTGTGGTTAGGGTTGGGATTAGGGTTACGGTTGGGATTAGGGTTAGGATTAGGGTTGGAATTAGGGTTACGGGTCTGTTGCGGTTAGGGTTGTGGTTAGGGGTGTGTTGGGGTTAGGGTTGTGATTAGGGTTATGGCTACAGTTGGGATTAGGATTAGGGGTGTGTTGGGGTTAGTGTTGAAGTTAGAATTGAGGGGTTTCCACTGTTTAGGCACATCAGGGGTCTCCAAACGCAACATGGCGCCACCATTGATTCCAGCCAATCTTGCGTTCAAAAAGTCAAATGGTGCTCCCGCCCTTCCAAGCCCCGACGTGCGCCCAAACAGTGGTTTACCCCCACATTTGGGGTACCAGCGTACTCAGGACAAACTGGGCAACAACTGTTGGGGTCCAATTTCTCCTGTTACCCTTGCAAAAATAAAAAATTACTTGCTAAAACATAATTTTTGAGGAAAGAACAATTATTTTTTATTTTCACGGCTCTGCGTTATAAACTTCTGTGAAGCACTTGGGGGTTGAAAGTGCTCACCACACATCTAGATAAGTTCCTTCGGGGGTCTAGTTTCCAAAATGGGGTCACTTGTGGGGTGTTTCTACTGTTTAGGCACATCAGGGGCTCTGCAAATGCAATGTGACGCCCGCAGACCATTCCATCAAAGTCTGCATTTCAAATGTCACTACTTCCCTTCCGAGCCCTGACGTGCGCCCAAACAGTGGTTTACCCCCACATATGGGGTATCAGCGTACTCACAACAAACTGGGCAACAAATATTGGGGTCCAAATTCTCCTGTTACCCTTGTGAAAATAAAAAATTGCTTGCTAAAACATCTTTTTTGAGGAAAGAAAAATGATTTTTTATTTTCACGGCTCTGCGTTGTAAACTTCTGTGAAGCACTTGGGGGTTGAACGTGCTCACCACACATCTAGATAAGTTCCTTGGGGGGTCTAGTTTCCAAAATGGGGTCACTTGTGGGGGGTTTCTACTGTTTAGGCATATCAGGGGCTCTGCAAACGTAACATGATGCCCGCAGACCATTCCATCAAAGTCTGCATTCCAAAACGTCACTACTTCCCTTCCGAGCCCCGGCATGTGCCCAAACAGTGGTTTACCCCCACATATGGGGTATCAGCGTACTCAGGAGAAACTGGACAACAACTTTTGGGGTCCAATTTCTCCTGTTACTCTTGCAAAAATAAAAAATTCTGGGCTAAAAAAATATTTTTGAGGAAAGGAAACACATTTATTATTTTCACGGCTCTGCATTATAAACTTCTGTGAAGCACTTGGGGGTTCAAAGTGCTCACCACACATCTAGATAAGTTCCCTTGGGGGTCTAGTTTCCAAAATGGAGTCACTTGTGGGGAGTTCCTACTGTTTAGGCACATCAGGGGCTCTGCAAACGCAACATGATGCCCGCAGAGCATTCCATCAAAGTCTGCATTTCAAAACGTCACTACTTCCCTTCCGAACCCCGACGTGTGCCAAAACAGTGGTTTACCCCCACATATGGGGTATCAGCGTACTCAGGAGAAACTGGACAACAACTTTTGGGGTCCAATTTCTCCTGTTACTCTTGCAAAAATAAAAAATTCTGGGCTAAAAAAATATTTTTGAGGAAAGGAAACACATTTATTATTTTCACGGCTCTGCATTATAAACTTCTGTGAAGCACTTGGGGGTTCAAAGTGCTCACCACACATCTAGATAAGTTCCCTTGGGGGTCTAGTTTCCAAAATGGAGTCACTTGTGGGGAGTTCCTACTGTTTAGGCACATCAGGGGCTCTGCAAACGCAACATGATGCCCGCAGAGCATTCCATCAAAGTCTGCATTTCAAAACGTCACTACTTCCCTTCCGAACCCCGACGTGTGCCAAAACAGTGGTTTACCCCCACATATGGGGTATCAGCGTACTCAGGAGAAACTGGACAACAACTTTTGGGGTCCAATTTCTCCTGTTACTCTTGCAAAAATAAAAAAATTCTGGGCTAAAAAAATATTTTTGAGGAAAGGAAACACATTTTTTATTTTCACGGCTCTGCGTTATAAACTTCTGTGAAGCACTTGGGGGTTCAAAGTGCTCACCACACATCTAGATTAGTTCCTTGGGAGGTCTAGTTTCCAAAATGGGGTCACTTGTGCGGGAGCTCCAATGTTTAGGCACACAGGGGCTCTCCAAACGCGACATGGTGTCCGCTAATGATTGGAGCTAATTTTCCATTCAAAAAGCCAAATGGCGTGCCTTCCCTTCCGAGCCCTGCCGTGCGCCCAAACAGTGGTTTACCCCCACATATGGGGTATCATCGTACTCAGGACAAACTGGACAACAACATTTGGGATCCAATTTCTCCTATTACCCTTGGGAAAATAAAAAATTCTGGGCTAAAAATCATTTTTGAGGAAAGAAAAATTATTTTTTTATTTTCACGGCTCTGCGTTATAAACTTCTGTGAAGCACCTGGAGGTTATAAGTGCTCACTATGCATCTAGATAAGTTCCTTGGGGGGTCTAGTTTCCAAAATGGGGTCACTTGTAGGGGAGCTCCAATGTTTAGGCACACAGGGGCTCTCCAAACGCGACATGGTGTCCGCTAACGATTGGAGCTAATTTTCCATTCAAAAAGTCAAATGGCACGCCTCCCTTTCCGAGCCTTGCCGTGCACCCAAACAGTGGTTTACCCCCACATATGAGGTATCGGCATACTCAGGAGAAATTGCCCAACAAATTTTAGGATCCATTTTATCCTGTTGCCCATGTGAAAATGAAAGAATTGAGGCTAAAAGAAATTTTGTGTGAAAAAAAAGTACTTTTTCGTTTTTGCGGATCAATTTGTGAAGCACCTGGGGGTTTAAAGTGCTCACTATGCCTCTAGATGAGTTCCTTGGGGGGTCTAGTTTCCAAAATGGGGTCACTTGTGGAGGAGCTCCAATGTTTAGGCACACAGGGGCTTTCCAAACGCGACATGGTGTCCGCTAACGATGGAGATAATTTTTCATTCAAAAAGTCAAATGGCGCTCCTTCCCTTCCGAGCCTTACCATGTGCCCAAACAGTGGTTTACCCCCACATGTGAGGTATTGGTGTACTCAGGAGAAATTGCCCAACAAAATTTAGGATCCATTTTATCCTGTTGCCCATGTGAAAATGAAAAAATTGAGGCTAAAATAATTTTTTTGTGAAAAAAAAGTACTTTTTCATTTTTACGGATCAATTTGTGAAGCACCTGGGGGTTTAAAGTGCTCACTATGCTTCTAGATAAGTTCCTTGGGGGGTCTAGTTTCCAAAATGGGGTCACTTGTGGGGGAGCTCCAATGTTTAGGCACACGGGGGCTCTCCAAACGTGACATGGTGTGGGCTAAAGATTGGAGCCAATTTTTCATTCAAAAAGTCAAATGGCGCTCCTTCCCTTCCGAGCCCTGCCGTGCGCCCAAACAGTGGTTTACCCCCACATATGAGGTATCAGCGTACTCAGGACAAATTGGACAACAACGTCCGTGGTCCAGTTTCTCCTTTTACCGCTGGGAAAATAAAAAAATTGTTGCTAAAAGATCATTTTTGTGACTAAAAAGTTAAATGTTCATTTTTTACTTCCATGTTGCTTCTGCTGCTGTGAAACACCTGAAGGGTTAATAAACTTCTTGAATGTGGTTTTGAGCACCATGAGGGGTGCAGTTTTTAGAATGGTGTCACTTTTGGGTATTTTCAGCCATATAGAACCCTCAAAATGACTTCAAATGTGAGGTGGTCCTTAAAAAAAATGGTTTTGTAAATTTTGTTGTAAAAATAAGAAATCACTGGTCAAATTTTAACCCTTATAACTTCCTAGCAAAAAAAAAAAATGTTTCCAAAATTGTGCTGATGTAAAGTAGACATGTGGGAAACGTTATTTATTAACTATTTTGTGTCACATAACTCTCTGGTTTAACAGAATAAAAATTCAAAATGTGAAAATTGCGAAATTTTCAAATTTTTTGCCAAATTTCCGTTTTTTTCACAAATAAACTCAGAAATTATCGACCTAAGTTTACCACTAACATGAAGCCCAATATGTCACGAAAAAACAATCTCAGAATCGCTAGGATCCGTTGAAGCGTTCCTGAGTTATTACCTCATAAAGGGACACTGGTCAGAATTTCAAAAAACGGCAAGGTCATTAAGGCCAAAATAGGCTGGGTCATGAAGGGGTTAAAAAGACACATATTCAAAATTAATGATAACTGATAAACTTATCTGATACGTTCATAGACATGTGAAGTCAGCCTCGAAGCATTTCCCTTCCATGATAAGAGTTCATGAGGAGGCACATGGGGATTTCAGTGTTCAATTATAACATCACAGGTGGATGAGAATCCTGGTTGCAGGTCTCCAGAAAACATGTTGGTGGCCCTTAAGGACTTATGTTAGGGAACATTGACCTAGTGCATATTTCCCTGCAATTTTTCATATTTGCACTTTTATTTTTTCTTCCACTTTTTAAAAATCCATCTTTTTTATTTTTCTGTTAAAATAGCCATATAAAGGCTTGTTTTTATCGCAGGACAAGTTGCAGCTTTGAATGACGTCATATATTTTGCCATAGAATGTAATGAAAAACAGTCAAAATGAGGGTTTTGCTTTTACGGTGTTCGGTTCACAGTACAAATGAGCCAGAAACATAATTTTCCAGGTCAATACGTTTACAAAAAATACTAAACTTGCATATTTTTTTTTATTTAATAGAGAAAACAAATTTTGAAGTTTGTAAAGAAAATGAAATTATTTTCAATGTCATTTTCTAACACCCACAACATTTTTATTTTTCAATTGATGGAGTTGTATGGCAGACTGATAGTTTTAATAATACCATTTAGCTGGTTGAAACTGATTTTTGACTTTTTAATTGCTTCTTATTGTATTTTTTTAGTAAAATGTGTGTCCGAAAAAACTTAATTATATCTTGTTCAGATTTTTCTTTCTTTGGTGTTTGATGTACAAGTTAATTAATTTTATATTTCAATAGAAGTGACTTTTACAGACATGGCAATACCAAATATGTTTGTTTTTTTATTTTTCAGATTTATTTTTATTATGATAAAGTATGTGGGTAGGGAACTAGAAATTGTTTGAAACTTTTTTAATTTGCACTTGTATTTTTTAGTCCTTTCACAGAACTTTAATCTACGATATTTTAATTCCTTTTACCATGTACTGCAGTATGTGGTACATTGTACACCTATGAAGATCAGCCACTATTTACTTAGATAACAGCAATGGGGTCCCTCAGCCCACCCATGGCTTCATTGGGAACCCATCAGTTTTCTGAGATCATGTCACGGGGAGCCAATGGAAGCTGGTGCACATGAGCATTGCTGCGTGTTCCATTTATATGCCACCATCAAGGATTGATAACAGTGCTTAAATGGTTAACAGCCATGGATGAAGCTCAAATCTGGCCGCGATTATAAGGCTGGGATCACACGGCCGTTGATTCTCTCATGTGAGAGAATCGGTCCAATCATACTAATGTCACTCTGCCAGAGTTTTATCAGAGTGTCACCTTATTGTGAAGCGATTCTCTCGCTTGAGAGAATTGGAGCATAGGTGTGGAACTTAATTTATTCATTTTCTCCATTCTCTGTGTCTACAGATGTCGGATTTCACTTTTATGACATAGACTTGTTGTCATGATAAGGGACTGTTGGCACTTACTCGATCCCTTGAACTAGGGGCACCCTAGTCTATCCCTGCTTTGAGATGGGTGAACCTGAACAGTAAAGTTCGGCATCCGTACCGAACACCTGCTATTCGGGTACGGACACCGAACACTGATGCCTGCGCTCTAAATAAATAATTTAAAAAAAAATGATGCGGGTTACCCTGCATTTTTGATAACCAGCCAGGCAAAACTGACAACTGGGGGCTGCAACTCTCAGCTGTCAGTGTTAGCAAAGCTGGTTATCAAGAATAAAGGGGTCCCCAAGCTGTTTTTTTAAATTATTTAAATAAATAATTAAAAAAAATGCATAGGGACCCCCCATATTTGACAACCAGCCTTGCTAAAGCAGACAACTGGGGTCTAGTTTTCTCAGGCTGGTAAGGTGTCATGTATATTGACAGCTGAAGAACAGCAGCGCACAGCTGCCCAGAAAAGGCACATCTAATAGATGCGCCAATTCTGGCACTTTGTCCAGCTCTTTCCACTTGTTCTGTAGCAGTGGCAAGTGAGGTTCATATTTGTGGTGTTGATGTCACCTTTGCATTATCCGGTGACATCAAGCCCACGGATTAGTAATTGAGAGGTGTCTATAAATCACCTCTCCATTACTAATCCTAAAGTTATATGTTAAATAAAGACACAGCCAGAATAAAGTCCTTTATTTGAAATAAAAGTAAAACCCACTTTTCCTTTTTTATTTAAAAATGACTAACACAGTTATACTCACCTAACACCTAATTCCACTGAAATCCATGTCTGGGGATTACTAGTTTTCAACCTGGATGGTGCCAAGATGCGACTGTCCAGGCTGTAAACCACTGATGAATGAACTGCAAGACCAGCATCAGTGAGCAGCGGTGACATCATTGATGTTACTGCCAGTCACTGCGGCTGTGATCCCAGCCAATGAACTGCCAATGAACTTCGGTGACCTCCCTCTGGTGAGATCACTGCTAGCACAGTGAGAAAAAGTCTGATGGTGCAGAGGTGCATTCACCGCTGTTCACGGGGAGAATTTTACTGTGTTGAATTTGAACTGCAGTAAAATTAGTCTGCTATGACAGACCAAGGAAAACCTTTCAAGCGCTTGAAATACCTTAGAAGACGTCACTGCTTTGTGATTGGTCGCGTAGCGGTCACGCGACCGCTACGCGACCAATCAGAAGCTGCGGACGTCTTCTAAGGTATTTCAAGTGCTTGAAAGACCTTAGGTGACGTCACTGCTTTGTGATTGGTCGCGTAGCGGTCACGCGACCGCTACGGACCAATCAGAGCGTAGTGACCTCATCTAAGGCCCTTCAAGCGCGCATTCTTAGGTACAACGGCTCCCGGTTACGGCGGTAAAGTCCAGGCTGCGTCGGAGGGTGAGTATATTCCTATTTTTTATTTTAATTCTTTCTTTTACACATTGATATGGATCCCAGGGCCTGAAGGAGAGTTTCCTCTCCTTCAGACCCTGGGAACCATACAGGATACCGTCCAATACTTGGTGTCCCATTGACTTGTATGGGTATCGGGTATCGGTATCGGATTAGATCCGATACTTTGCCGGTATCGGCCGATACTTTCCGATACCGATACTTTCAAGTATCGGACGGTATCGCTCAACACTAGTGGTCAGTAATAAATCATGGTACAGGGGATGCTGTCCCGGCCGGTGACTAGCGTGCCCCTTGAGAATACTATCCATAGTGTGGTCCTGTGTGCACCTTGTAGCCAGTCACGTGATCACATCACGTGTCTGTGACGTCACGCAAGGTCCTGTACCTTGCCGGCTTTTTGTTTCTGAACTAAGCCGCTACTGCCAGTGCACGGAAGATCTTGTATTCTTAAGGGGCACGCTAGTCACCGGCTGGGACAGCATCCCCTGTACCATGATTTATTACTGACCACTGCTCTCTGGCATCGGACGCTACTGGATTGGATATACAGATAAGGAGCCAGACGCACGCTTCACTGCACATAACTGCAGGACCTTTCCAGACGCTACAGGAAAAATCTGAATACAGTCTTGTAGATTGAGGTAATTATATACTGCTATTTATCTGAATATTAATGTGAAACGAAGGTTGGAATCCTACCCACATTCTTATTTATCTATATATTTTTATTGAGTTTTTTTAGCGCAAATGTTTTAACTTTCCCCTTTAGAAAAATTAAAACGTTATGACTCTGAAAAGAAGGGGAGCGAAAAATGAAAACGAAACATTGAAAAAAGCTCTGGTCATGAAGGGGTTTAAAACCTTACGTGATACAGACTTTTTGAGCACACATTCGGGTTCAGCATATCAAAATCTATAAGACATAATGACATTTTCTCAGGTGACAAGAACTTCCCTGAAATTTGTTGTGCAGTGTAACAATACATTAAGGAAAAATAACAAATTAACCCTCCGTCAAGAGCAATGCCTTCACTAACGTTTTCAGGGACAATGGGCCTGTCGGGCGCAGACTAGAAAAATGCCTATAATATCTAATTTTCTCAATTTTAGTGCTCTAAAAGTGATCAGTGACCTTCATAAGGATGTAATAAAAGTGAGTACACATAATCAGGTGCAAAAAACCATTTACTTACCATGAAAGTAATAACTCTAAATGTACTCACATTTCATTCAGTCAGAATTAAATGTTAAAGGTTCATCGGAAAAAATACATTTGCAGAGCAAAGAGCAAGAATTGCACATCATTTTTGCATGTGTCAGGCAGATTATATTATGACATTTGTGACATTCAGAATTAGAAAGCCTTCTTTGTCGTCTTTCCATGGTGCAGGTGGTGCATCTCCTTCCTTTGGGAGGTGGTAGAGGTGGTGGATTTTCACTATCATTTTCTGGGTGGAATCTTTTGAGTCAAATTTGAAGGCTAGAGGGGACACCGATAGTTTTCATACTTCTCCTGCGTAGCTCTCCAAACACTGGTTTATGGGCCAATTTTTTCAGATTGGCTTTTTTACGAAAGTGGTTCAAGCTGGTTTTCAAGGTAAATCACTTGTGAATTTATACCACCCAAATTCATTGCATTATAAAATTTAATTATTTCCGTTTTTTTGTGCTTCAGACAAAGGATCGATGGCATCATCATGAAGAAGCGTTGAGACAATAATTACATTTTTCTTTTCGTGCAGTACATAGGAAACCAAAACCCTTTCCATTATTGAATGCAAACATACTGCTGTACTGTTTTCTCCCTTCCACATTTACAAACTATGGCAGCAATTCTTTTTAAATTTTTTCTTATAGTACTTACATATGAAAGATTCTGCATCAGAAAATCAGTCAGATCACAATTTGAAAACCAATTGTCAGCTGTTATATTGCGACCCAATCCAAATAAAGGTTCAGCCATTCTTTTCACAACATCACTGAGTTTGTTGCTGACATGGTATGGACCGTTTGGGTATGTGTCCACGTTCAGGATTGCATCAGTATTTGGTCAGTATTTTACCTCAGTATTTGTAAGCCAAAACCAGGAGCGGGTGATAAATGCAGAAGTGGTGCATATGTTTCTATTATACTTTTCCTCTAATTGTTCCACTCCTGGTTTTGGCTTACAAATACTGATGTAAAATACTGACCAAATCCTGATGCAATCCTGAACGTGGACACATACACTTTGGCTGTTTTCCAGCATAAATTTCAAGGTTGTATGTGTAGGTAAATAATGACAGCCAGAATAAAGTCCTTTATTTGAAGTAAAAGTTAATATAGCATGTGGTTCACTAAATTCAACATAAAATGCCACTTTTACTGACTACTGCAGTCTCAAGAATAAAAACAAACAGCATCAGTTATGAAAAATGCACAACTCTAAATACTATGCATAAATCTAGTGTCAGGGGGGTAAAACTCCAGAGCACCACTGAGACACAGATATGCATCACTGTAGGCAGGGTGTTCTTATCTATGTATCTATGGATAATTCAGATGCTTTTGAGCATATTGGCACTGTCTTTTCTTTGATTTTTGGTGAGTATTATGAGTGAGTGTGTGTATTGAAGTTCGGACATAGAGACCCTCAGAGTTTAGTGTGAGTGAAACCTCAATATTGCTACAATCAATTCTGGATTCAAATATTTTGCAGTCACTCAAGGGTTTTTGACTGTCACTTGCCTCCTCAGTGACAGCAGGTGATAGCTTCTTCTGTACCATATCCAGTAGGTATAGACAGTGTCAACTTTGAACTTACAAACTATGTTTCCAACTGTATCTCAAGGACTATTCAATGCCTTTGCTATCTATTTGTATCCTTTTCCCTGTTGTGTAAAGCAATAATCTTTTCATTTAACTTTTTAGACCACTTTCTTGACACAGGTACACAATTAGTAGACACTAAAAGGCATTTTTTCCTTTTGCACTGCCCTACCTAGAGTATTTGTCTTCTAAAAATTAATATATACCATTTCCCAGATGAACAGAAAACACACATAGGCATCAGTCATTGGGTATAATAAGGGAGATATTGCATATATTTTTAAGTGAGGATACTATATAATAATGGACATTACTATCAACAATAAGGCAGGACACTGTAATAAGGGATGGTGGTATACATAATAATCAAGGACACTAAGAAATAATGATGAGCGCATCTGACAAAATATGAAATCACTTGTTCACAAAAAAAAATTATTCTGTGAAAATGTAATTTTCCTTATTATGCCCTGGGGTTTTTGATAAACCAAAAAGAAAACAAAAAATTATGCTATAAAATCTCTCACAAATGTCTTAACTTTATCAAGTATAAAATAAGATAACCGTCCCCTGGCGAAGCTGGCTGAAACACACGTTGGGGCGCAGGGCTACATATTTAGGGGGGTTTCACATTACCACTATGTAAGTTTGCATCCTATATTCTTCTATTTGATATTTGATGTATATATTAACCCCCAGGTTATGTATTGCAATTGAGCTATTCTGTTTTTTAACTAAATCAGTTGATATTTTAACCCCTTAACGACCGGAAGTTAAGGGTACTTAAACCACAGCGCCGTTAATTAACGGCGCTGTGGAAAAAGTGAATAGCACCCCCCAGAGTCGGATTTTCTCTGGGGTCTCGGTTACCGGGGTAGCCGAGACCCCAGAGAACATGATTCGAGGTTTTTTTACCGACCCCCGAGTTGCGATCGCCGGTAATTAACCGTGTTTGCGGTCGCAAAAAAAACGCGATTTCCCATCTACTTTCTCTGTCCTCTGATGTGATCGCACATCAGAGGACAGAGACATGGGGTCCCCGATAGCCCCCCCGATACTCACCTGTCTCCCCCGGTGCTCCTTGTGGCTCCCGATGGGCGCCGCCATCTTCTTCCGGTCAATAAATGGCGGGCGCATGCCGCATGCCGGGCTGCCGGGGGTAGCTGAGACCCCAAAGAACATGATCGGGGTCGGTTTTTACCGACCCCTGTTTTGCGATCACCGGAAATTAACTGTTTACCGGCAACCGCAAAAAAAAAGCGATGAGTAATTCTCTGTCCTCTGATGTAATTGCACATCAGAGGACAGAGAAATATAGGGGGATTTGGGGACCCTATTATACTTACCGGTGTCCCTGGGTCCTCTTGTGTCCTCTCCTGTCCTTCTTCCTTCGGTAAGCAGTGCACCCGCCATGATCTGCCGGCTGGCAGCTAGAGGAGTTGGGGCTAAATTTAGGGTTAGGGCTAGGGTTAGGGCTAGGGTTAGGGCTAGGGCTAGGGTTAGGGCTAGGGTTAGGGCTAGGGTTAGGGCTAGGGTTAGGGCTAGGGTTAGGGCTAGGGCTAGGGTTAGGGCTAGGGTTAGGGTGAGGGCTAGGGTTAGGGCTAGGGTTAGGGTTAGGGTTAGGGTTGGGGCTAATTTTAGGGTTAGGGTTGGGGCTAAATTTAGGGTTAGGGTTGGGGCTAAATTTAGGGTTAGGGCTAAATTAAGGTTATGGTTGGGGCTAAAGTTAGGGCTAGGGTTAGAGTTGGGGCTAAATTTAGGGTTAGGGTTGGGGCTAAAGTTAGGGTTAGGGTTGGGGCTAAATTTAGGGCTAGGGTTGGGGCTAAAGTTAGGACTAGGGTTGCGGCTAAAGTTAGGGTTAGAGTTGGGATTAGGGTTAGGGTTTGGATTATTGTTGGCATTAGGGTTAGGTTTGGGATTAGGGTTAAGGTTAGGGTTGGGATTAGGGGTGTATTGGGATTCGGGTTAGGTTTGAGGTTAGAGTTGAGATTACGATTAGGGGTGTGTTGGATTTAGGGTTCTGATTAGGGTTATGGTTGTTTTGGGGTTAGGGTTGTGATTATCGTTAGGGTTGTGATTAGGATTATGTATCGGGCTGGCATTAGGGTTAGGGGTGTGTTAGGGTTAGGGTTGGAGTTAGAATTGGGGGGTTTCCACTGTTTAGGTACATCAGGGGGTCTCTAAACTCCACAGCCAATTTTGCGCTCAAAAAGTCAAATGGTGCTTTCTCCCTTCCGAGCTCTGCCGTGCGCCCAAACAGTGGTTTACTCCCACATATGGGGCATCAGCGTACTCGGGATAAATTGGACAACAACTTTTGGTGTCTAATTTCTCCTGTTACCCTTGTGAAAATAAAAACGTGGGGGCTAAAAAATCTTTTTTGTGGAAAAAAAAAAAAATTATTTTCACAACTCTGCATTATAAACTTCTGTGAAGCACTTGGGCATTCAAAGTTCTCACCTCACATCTAGATAAATTCCTTCCTTGGGGGGTCTAGTTTCCAAAATGGGGTCACTGGTGGGGGCTTTCTACTGTTTAGGTACATCAGGGGCTCTGCAATTGCAACATAATGCCTGCAGACCAAAAGGGCGCTAATTCCCTTCCGAGCTCTGCCATGCGCCCAAACAGTGGTCTCCCCCACACATGGGTATCAGTGTACTCAGGACAAATTGGACAACAACTTTTGGGGTCCAATTTCTCTTGTTACCCTTGTCAAAATAAAAATTGGGGGGCTAAAATATCTTTTTTGTGGAAAAAAAATATTTTAAATTTTCATGACTCTGCATTATAAACTTCTGTGAAGCACTTGGGCATTCAAAGTTCTCACAACACATCTAGATAAGTTCCTTGGGGGTCTAGTTTCCAAAATGGGGTCACTTGTGGGGGGTTTCTACTGTTTAGGTACATCAGGGGCTCTGCAAACGCAACATAACGCCCGCAGACCATTCTATCAAAGTCTGCATTCCAAAACTGCGCTCCTTCCCTTCCGAGCTCTGCCATGTGCCCAAACAGTGGTTTACCCCCACATATGGGGTATCAGCCTACTCAGCATAAATTGTGCAATAATTTTTGGGGTCCAATTTCTCCTGGTACCCTTGTGAAAGTAAAAATTTGGGGGTGAAAAGATCATTTTTGTGGAAAAAATATGATTTTTTTTATTTTCATGGCTCTACATTATAAACTTCTGTGAAGCAGTTGGGGGTTAATAGTGTTCACCACACATCTAGATAAGCTCTTTGGGGGGTCTAGTTTCCAAAATGGGGTCACTTGTGGGGGGTTTCTACTGTTTAGGTACATCAGGAGCTCTGCAAATGCAACATGACGCCCTCAGACCATCCCATCAAAGTCTGCATTCCAAGCGGCGCTCCTTCCTTCGAGATTTATGGTTACATTTCTGTTTTTACACTTGTGAAAATAAAAAAAATGGTTCTGAGGTAAAATGTTTGCAAAAAAAGTTAAATGTTCATTTTTGCCTTCCACATTGTTTCAGCTCCTGTGAAGCACGTAAAGGGTTAATAAACTTCTTGAATGTGGTTTTGAGCACCTTGAGGGGTTCAGTTTTTAGAATGGTGTCACACTTGGTTATTTTCTGTCATATAGACCCCTTAAAATGACTTCAAATGTGATGTCGTCCCTAAAAAAAATGGTGTTGTAAAAATGAGAAATTGCTGGTCAACTTTTAACCCTTACAACTCCCTAACAAAAAAAAATTTGTTTCCAAAATTATGCTGATGTAAAGTAGACATGTGGGAAATGTTATTTATTAACTATTTTTTGTGACATATCTCTCTGATTTAAGGGCATAAAAATACAAAGTTTGAAAATTGCAAAATGTTAAAAATTTTAGCCATATTTCCATTTTTTTCATAAATAATCGCAAGTAATATCGAAGAAATGTTACCACTAACATGAAGTACAATATGTCATGAAAAAACAATCTCAGAATCAGCAGGATCCGTTGAAGCGTTCCAGAGTTATAACCTCATAAAGTGACAGTGGTCAGAATTGTAAAAATTGGCTCGGTCATTAAGTACCAAATTGGCTCTGTCACTAAGGGGTTAAATTTAGCAATGTTGATATATTTGTGAGATAGGTTGTAGCACCATTTTTCTTTTTCTCTTGGGTTCTCTCTTAGATGTACTTAGGTACATCTGTCTTATTCAACCGTGAACTTTTGGTTATTGGAATATTGGTTAGTCCTCATAATAAATACAAGATGTAAAAAAAATACTAATACTCACCTCACTGCTCACCTTTTCAGTCACTCTCACTGCTCCTTGTCTGATGTCTGGTCCTCTGCTCCTTCATCGCATTGCATCTCCTGCCCAGTGTTACTCTAGGCTGGGGATTCCAGTGGCAAGTAGGTCACAAAGCACATGCAGTGAACTCCTTATCACCAAAGGTCAGGAGATGTTGTGTAATAGAGGACCGGACAGCAGGGGTGGTGGTGAGGTAAGTATTAGTGATGAGCGAGTGTGCTCATTACTCGAGATTTCCGAGCATGCTTGGGTGTTCTCTGAGTATCTGGGGCGTGCTCATAGATTATGTTTGTGTTGCCGCAGCTGCATGATTTGTGGCTGCTAGACAACCTGAGCACATGCAGGGACTGCCTGTTTGTTAGGGAATCCCCACATGTATTCAGGCTGTCTAGCAGCCACAAATCACGCAGCAGCAGAGATGAATAACTGCTGCTACTGTGAATAATGATGGATACAAAACTAGCGAATGCACTGTGCTCAAACTACACAGAGCAAGCAGGTCGCAGAGTACCAAGCTCAGCTAACTACCGAGCAGCACTAAAAATATAAGTACCAAGCTCAGCTAACCACCGAGTGGCACAGAAAATCTAAGTACCAAACTCAGCTAATCACCGAGTGGCACAGAAAATATAAGTACCGAGCCCAGCTAACCATAGCGGCACAAAACAATAAGAAAAGTGCAATACCCTGATAAACCCGCTGAGGTAGAAGCAAATGGCAAACTAGGTGTAGAACTCTATAGCTCTCCCAGGGAAGTCTAGGCTAGTGGTTGGGCTTGCTCTTTAACTCAGCTGTTCTAATTGCACACATGACCAGAGACAGATGCTAAGCCAAGCGGGGATTTCCCAACCTGTCTCTCGCACACCCAAATAAAAGAGATGCTCTGCAGCTGAGCTGTGTCACTCGCACACAGAAACGTGCAAACAGAGTGGTAGCGTTTCCACACACAATCACCAATGATGCTAGCACACCTACGTGTGGCGCTGGAAGCCTTTTATGCTCTAGGCTCCACCCAAACACTCACACCCAGATGGACGGGGCATCGCTCGTGGGCCAAGCCGGAGCCGCCACATCACCAGAGCAGTCAGCATCCGAGCACCAATGAAAAGGCGCCACATCATGGACATGCTCAGTAAGATAATTTCTGGACTTAGACTCCAAAGGGAAGGGCTGCCTCTGTATACAATTGGTTACAATAGACTTAGCTGGAGAGCCAGCAGTAACCACATGGACACTACAAAGCAGTGCAAGACGCTGGGACTGAAGTCTGTGCTAAGCAACGATCCCAGTGGCTGGGCCTGAATTGGAGACCGCAGAGGCAGATAAGGCTTGGGATCTATCCCGCACAGTGGAAGAATCCCAGCACCTAACATCCATATGTCCAGGTGGCCTAGTACTTACCTACCTTGGACGTACGGATACATCTAGGCAATTTTCCCAGTCAATCGGTGTCAGCAGATTCAGCTGCAAATATCTAACAGATTGATATGTACTGTCCACCAAGCTAAATGAGGCAAATTTCTTACTGATTAAATGGGCTGCAACTTCACCTTAGGAACAGTGATGAACTTGGTAAAGTTATTGTTCAGGTGACTAGGCAAACATGGGTGGTGCGGTGGCTCAATGGTTAGTGCTTTGCAGCGCTTAGGTCCCAGGTTCAAATCCACCAAGGACAACATCTGCAAGGAGTCTGTATGTTGTCCATTTGTTTGCCTGGGTTTCCTCTGGGTGCTTTGGTTTGCTCCCACACACCAAACACATACTGGTCAGCAATTTAGATTGTGACCCTTATTGGGGACAGCGATGATAATATCTGTAAAGCGACGTGGAATATGATGTCTGTGTACAAACAAAGAATAATAAAATGTGTTATAAATATAAACCAAATAATGCTTTCCTTTTATGACTTGTATACTTAGCAACAATTAGAAGAAAACCTTTTTGTTATGATAAATATCTCTGTAGGTATTATTCATGCAACTATTTGGACGACATTAATAATGATGTCACACTTAAGGTAATTGTATTTGAGGAAGTTCCTATGCATAAAAACAATTTTCTGTCCTCCCTGGTCTCATAACATCTGTAATATCTCCATTATTGCTTAGAAAAAACTGTCAAAAGAAACCATACTTTCTATCTGTAGACTGAAATTTGTTGACTGATATATGTTTCTACACTGTAGACTGAATAGGCTGTATGGCCATGTGAGTAGTTGGGGACATCATCGCTATAGCACAGTGGACAGGAATGCAGGTGATCTTTAAGGAGCGTAATAGGTCTTTTATTATTTTATACTGCTTTCTACCTTGACCATTTTCTTTCTTAGGGCTCATACTCGCCTGCGAGAAACTCGGATGAGTCTCGCATGTTAATACCCAGCACTGCACCCGGCACTCAGATCGGAGCGTGCGGCCACATAGGAATACATGCAGCCACACGCTCCGCTCCTGAGTGCCGGCAGCAGCGCCGGGTGTTGCCGTGCGAGACTCATCCGAGTTTCTTGCAGGTGAGTATGAGCCCATACACTGGAAAACGCCTTTAGTTGTATGTTATTATATGTGGTTTGTTAAGGTTATTAATACATATATCTTATTATTTTTGAAGTTTAATACCAGTTTTAAAATTTACGATAGCATTTCAAACTTAATTGCATTGAGACAAAACTTGCTCTAGAGAAGTTGACATTTTGGTCCAAGGTACCAACAGTATCTTTGAAGTTTCATTTTCTTGTAGTTACAATAGATCTAAAACCAAGTGCCCATTATACTTAATCAAATAGATAACATCTTCCCCAATGCAGGGGTTAAGAAGAAATCAGATGAGCTATCACAGTCATCATGATATCTTTGCTCCATTACCAAGAAACAGTATATCCAGATTCATTCATCCCTCGTAAACAGGAGAGTTATAACATGTCAAGTAAAAGAGACATAAGCTTTCAGTAGTCATGAAAAATGCATCTATTTACAAAACTACAGCTCTACAAATTTCAATTTTAGATGCCTTCCAAATGCGCTATCACATTGTAAAAACCTTATATCAGCTTTTTTCTCTGCACTGAAGCAAATAATGAGTGCCAGTAAATAACAAGATTGTGTTATATATTATTTTCAACCGCTCCAAATTGACCTCTTGTGTTGCATCTAAAAAATATAAATGTATCATTGTTATGTGTATATCAGTTATTTGAATCAGTTCCTCAGCCAGCTCCGTACTTTTCCTGCTACCATGATATATATATTGCATGGACTTGACAAAGAGGTTAACGTGCCTAGTGTAAAGATTAGGTCAGTGGTCAAGAGTCCATTATCAAACAAATGTGTGAGGACAAACCCCATGTATATTGTTAAATACAAGATGGCTTCCTTCAGGGTAATCAAACTGTGGGGATATGCATCCCCTATATACTTTATAATATTCTTACACCCCTATTAATGTTTCATAAAAACTCAAAAATAAACCTATATACATAGCATTAATTGTCCATCTCATCTCCTAATCTCTGGCTCCAGGTATTCTCATGAGTCCCTTAAGACCTATGACTGATATTTTTTTTATATCGCAGGCTGGATTTTGCTATTAATTTGTGAGCCTGAATTTATAGGTATCCACTATATAGGGGAATGTTTCCTTTACTTGATGTGCAGGCCGAAATGTGTTAGTAAACCTTTTACTTTTGTTTGTCTTATACAGCAGAAATCCCCAACCTGTGTCTTCGAGTCCATAAAGTTACTGAAAGCCAGATCTCTTGCAAGTCTAATGATTCATCCCTCAGAAGAATTCTACTGACATCCCGACCACATCCTGTGGTCCCTTTAGGCTTGCACAGTGTAAGAAGTGTAATTACTGATCTCATGTAAATTGATGGAGTGATTGCATCAAACAAACACTGAACATGACTAATTCAAACACAATACCTGGTTGGTACTGTGACAAGGCTTTAGTACTTGTTCTTTTATTTTAATAACTTCTTAGTCAGGAGGATATTAAACAGAAGGATTAGGATAATAATGACAGTTCTTTAAGGTGGAGGCAAAAAACTAATAGTAATCTGTGTTAGTTGCATCAGGAATAGATCCAAGATGCTAGCATTATGCAAGTTGGAAGATATGGTCTATCTGCAAAGGAAACTGCCACAGACTAGAAGTTGGGGAGCAAACAGTCATGCACCAGCAGAAACTAAATACTCAGATACAGACAAAATAATAGAAAAGTTTTTTTAGTTGCTTTAAGAACCATTTATAATGTTGTTGTTACTTACTAATGTTGAGCGATACCTTCCGATATTCGGAAATATCGGTATCGGATTGGATCGTCCGATATCCAAAAAATATCGGATATCGCCGATACCGATACCTGATACCAATGCATGTCAATGGGACACAAATATCGGAATTAAAATAAACCCTTTCTGTCATTGACATCCTGTTCCGGAGGGGGAAGAGTGGGGGCGGTGCGTGGGCGGAGACTGCGTGACTGTGTGGGACCGTGGAAGGTCTGTGCGGGCATGGCGGGGGTCTGTATGGGCCCCTCGGGGGTCTGTGCGGGCTGCCGGGGGTCTGTGCGGGCCTGCCAGGGGTCTGGACGGGCCTCTCGGGAGTCTGTGTGGCCGGCCGGGGGTCTGTGCGGCCTGCCGGGGGTCTGTGCAGCCGGCCAGGGGTCTGTGCGGCCTGCCAGGGGTCTGTACGGGCCTCTCTGGGGTCTGTGCGGCCTGCCAGGGGTCTGTGCGGCCTGCCGGGGGTCTGTACGGGCCTCTCTGGGGTCTGTGCGGCCTGCCGGGGGTCTGTGCGGGTGTGCAGGCATCGTCCATTGGGACTACAAGTCCCATCGGGCTATGCCTGCTACAATGGCAGTGATTGACACATTAGCCAATGATGGGACAGTAGTAGTCCCATCATCCGGCTAATGTGCTGAATGTAAAAAAAAACCCAAAACATACATACTACATACATACTGTTAAGGGTCGAGTTCCCGCTTCTGCACAGGGGGAATCTCGGGCCATCTCCCCTGCGGTCTCCCATTCTTCTCCTGCCGCAGTGGAGGCTGCTCAGTGGAGACGTCGGTCCCTACGTCTTGCTCAGTCTGACTCTGTGCAAAGGGTTACTGCTGCCTTTCCAGCTTCTACCATTGTAGCCAGTACTGGGCAGCGGTGAGCAGACATTTTTGGGACTAAGTCCTGCTTTTTCCCTTCTGAGCATGCCCAGGGCAAGATCTCCAGTTGGAGATCAAGGATCACATGCTTAGATACTGCAGCAAACCCCATTGGTCCTCTAGGAAGGTCCTGAAGGTGCTCAATTTCTGTGGCATCCTCCCATTGGTTCTTCTGGGAGGGTCCTGTACTTGCTGCAGCTATAAAAGGTTCGCATGGCTGCACGGCCATACGCTAGTGTACATTTGAAAACGTATGTGTGTTGATGAGTGCAAGTCATTCTTTAAACATCCCCTCCCTTGTGTATGACTATTCGCAAAAGGTGGATGTATGCTATCTAGCGCCCGGCTGAGCTATCAGCATTAAGCATAACTTACAACGTCTGAGCACTAAACATACGTTACAGCATCTATTGCTGTGACCGCCAGTGCGGTACCGTGCGTTATTACTAGCGCTTTCCAGCCCAAGCCTGGGTGGTTAGTGGCGTCCGCCAGTGCGGCACTGCTCGCACTCTAGTGCTTCTAATTACTTAAGTTTATTCTGATACCCAATTGCGGTGTCGAACACAAGTGGTCTAGGCGAATCCAATCCCGTGTCTTGGAATTGGGTTCTGTGACTTCTTGCTTGTGCTCTTGGTGCGGTACTACGGCTCTGTGATGTAACAGAGTTCGTTTCCACCGCCATATAGTGCTGCCATTTGCCAGCAGCGGGTTCTCTCCTGCACGGTGGACCCCGGACTGCGAACGCACCTTATTATTTACTCGGTGCGTTCCGCCAGTCCTAACACATACTACATACATGCAACATACATACATACTACATACATACAACATACATACAACATACTACATACATACAACATACTACATGCATACTACATACATACATACAACATACATACTACATACTACATACATACTACATACCACATACATACAACATACATACAACATACTACATACATCCATACAACATACATACTGTACATACTACATACATACTACATACATACATACTACATACATACAACATACATATATATACATACAACATACATACTACATACATACATACATACTACATACATACAACATACATACATACTACATACATATTACATACATACTACATGCATACAACATACATACTACATACATGCTACATACATACATACTACACACATACTACATACATACTACATACATACATACTACATACATACTGCATACAATACATTCATACATTACATACATACAGACATACAGTACATATAACATAGAGTACATACTCACCATCACTTGTCATTTTGATCCCCGAAGCCAGTATCTTCTGTAAAAAAGATTAAAATAACAAACAACCAATATACTCCCTGATCCGCAGAAATCCACGAGTGTCCCAAGACGATCTTCCGTGGAGAACGGCAGCATCATCTGATGCGACCGCTCTCTAGGGGCTCCAGGAACAAAATGAGGGGAGGAAGGTATCCTTCTGCACTGTATTCCTCCGCCACTGTAAAAAAAATAGTCCCTAGTCTCACTTTTGGCATTGCTGTGTGAGAAATTTTCCCACGCAGCAATTGCCATAAAGTGAGACTTTGAACTCTAGTAACCTCTCAGTGATGCACTGCAGGAGCCATTGTCTCCTGTCAGCGTGTCACTGAAGATCCTATAGAGCAGTTACATCACTCAATCTCACTGTTCTATAGGGGAGATCGTCATGGGACACTCGTTATTAATTGGACTACGGCGGACAGGTAGTATACGGTTTATTATTTTATGTTTTTTGCAGGCGCTGAAGTATAGTAAGTATGGTTAAATGAAGAATATTAAAATACTTTTTTCCTAATGTGTGTGTGTTTTATTAACCCTTTACTAGTATTGGATTAATAATGGATAGGCGCCTTATTGACACCTCTCCGTTATTAACCCGGCTTAATGTCATCTTACAACAGCAAGGTGACATTAACTCCTTATTACCCCATATCCCACCGCTACACAGGAGTGGGAAGAGAGGGGCTAAGTGCCAGAATTCGCGCATCTCACAGATGGGGCGGCTGCGGACTGGTATTTGTAGCCGGGGGGGCAATATCCATGGCCCCTCTCTAGGCTATGAATATCAGCCCGCAGCTGTCAGCGTAGCCTTTCTGGCTATAAAATATAGGGGGACCCCACATCATTTTTTGGGTGGGTCCCCCTATTTTTATAGCCAGTACAGGCTACGCCGACAGCTGCGGGCTGATATTCATAGCAGGCTACAAATATTGGCCCCCGGTCGTCGGCTTTCCCCCTCTGGCGCAGAAAATTGTGCTGGAGCCCACGCCGTTTTTTAAAAAAAAATTAATCGCTCATTAAGGCCTTTTTCATACTTGCGTCGGTACGGATCCGTCGCTATGCATCGGGCCGACGTACCGATGCACGTTGTGAAATATGTGCACAATGTGGGCAGCGGATGCAGTTTTTCAATGCATCCGCGGTCCATTCTGAAGTCCGGGGAGGGGGGGGCGGAGTTTCGACCGCGCATGCGCGGTAGAAAATGGTGGACGCGAAGGACAAAAAAACATTCACTTGAACGTTTTTTCGTGCCGACGGTCCACCAAAACACGACGAATCCGTTGCACGACGGACGCGACGTGTGGCCATCCGTCGCGATCCGTGGCTAATACAAGTCCATGGGTAAAAAACGCATCCTGTGAGCACATTTGCAGGATGTTTTTTTCTCATAGAGTTGTATTAGCGCCGGATTGCGCCTGATGGCCACACATTTCATCCGTTTTTTGCCGGATCCATAAAAAAAGCTGTTTCCGCCGGACGGAAAACACATACAGAGGAACGGTTTTTCTGTCCGGCGAAAAAACACACAGCGACAGATCCGTCAAAAAACGGATGAAACATGTGGTTATCAGGTGCAATCCGGCGCTAATACAACTCTATAAGAAAAAAACGGATCCAGCGGAAAAAAAACAATCCTGCAAATGTGCTGGCAGGATGCGTTTTTTACCCATAGACTTGTATTAGCGACGAATCGCGATGAATGGCCACACATCGCGTCTGTCATGCAACGGATCCGTCGTGTTTTGGCGGACCGTCGGCACGAAAAAACATACAAGTGACCATTTTTTTGTCCGCCGCGTCCGCCGTTTTCTACGTGGCTGAAACTCCGCCCCCTCTTCCCCAGACTTCAGAATGGGCAGCGGATGCGTTGAAAAACTGCATCCGCTGCCCACGTCATGCACAAATTTCACAATGTGCATCGGTACGTCGGCCCGACGCATAGCGACGGACCAGTACCGACGCAAGTATGAAGGAGGCCTTAATGAGCATTTAATTTAAAAAAAAAAATGGAAAAAAACGGCGTGGGATATGGGGTAATAAGGGGTTAATGTGACCTTGCTATTGTAAGGTGACATTAAGCCGGGTTAATAACGGAGAGGCGTCAATATGATGCCTATCCATTATTAATCCAATACTAGTAAAGGGTTAGTAAAACACACACACTAGGAAAAAAGTATTTTAACATTCTTCATTTAACCATACTTACCATACTTCAGCGCCTGCAAAAAACGTAAAATAATAAACCGTATACTACCTGTCCACGGAAGTCCAATTAATAACGAGTGTCCCACGACGATCTCCCCTATAGAACAGTGAGATCGGTTGATGTCACTGCTCTATAGGACCTTCAGTGACACACTGACAGGAGACAATGGCTCCTGCAGTGCATCACTGAGAGGTTACTAGAGTTCAAAGTCTCACTTTATGGCTGTTGCTGCGTGGGAAAATTTCTCACACAGCAATGCCAAAAGTGAGACTAGGGACTATTTTTTTAACAGCAGCGGAGGAATACAGTGCGGAAGGATACTTTCCTCCCCTCATTGTGTTCCTGGAGCCCCTAGAGAGCGGTCGCATCAGCTGATGCTGCTGTTCTCCATGGGAGATCATCATGGGACACTCGTGGATTTCTGCAGATCAGGGAGTATATTGGTTGTTTGTTATTTTAATCTTTTTTACAGGTGACACTGGCTTCGGGGATCAAAATGACAAGTGATGGTGAGTATGTAATCTATGTTATATGTACTGTATGTCTATATGTATGTATTGTATGTAATGTATGAATGTATTGTATGCAGTATGTATGTAGTATGTATGTAGTATGTATGTAGTATGTATATATGTAGTATGTATGTAGTATGTATGTATGTTGTATGTATGTATGTAGTATGCATGTATGTTGTATGCATGTAGTATGTATGTAGTATGTATGTAGCATGTTGTATGTATGTATGTTGTATGTATGTAGTATGTATGTTGTATGTAGTATGTACTGTATGTATTATGTAAGTAGTATGTATGTAGTATGTATGTATTATGTATGTAGTACGTATGTAGTATGTAGTATGTATGTTGTATGTATGTATGTTGTATGTATGTAGTACGTATGTATGTAGTATGTTGTATGTATGTTGTATGTAGTATGTATGTAAGTTGTATGTATATAGTATGTTGTATATATGTTGTATGTAGTATGTAGTATATTTTTTTTACTTTTAACACATTAGCCGGATGATGTCCCTTAATTGGCTAATGTATCAATCACTGCCATTGTAGCAGGCATAGCACGATGGGACTTGTAGTCCCATCGGACGATGCCTGTACACCCGCACAGACCCCCGGCAGGCTGCACAGACCCCAGAGAGGCCCGTACAGACCCCAGGCAGGCCGCACAGACCCCTGGCAGGCCGCACAGACCCCCCAAGAGGCCCGTACAGACCCCCGGCAGGACACACAGACCCCCGGCAGGCTGCACAGACCCCAGAGAGGCCCGTACAGACCCCTGGCAGGCTGCACAGACCCCCCGAGAGGTCCGTACAGACCCCCGGCAGGCCACAAAGACCCCCAGCAGGCTGCACTGACCCCCGAGAGGCCCGTACAGACCCCCGGCAGGCCCGCACAGACCCCCGGCAGGCCCGCACAGACCCCCACACGGTCACGCACAGACCCCGCCTGCACACACACAGACGCAGTCTCTGCCCACGCACTGCCCATACTCCATTATAGTGCATGATTGCACTATAGGAACTTCCGATTCCGGTATCCGATATCTTAAAAATATCGGAACTCAGTATCGGAAATCCGATACAGCGAATATCGGCCGATACCCGATATTTGCAGTATCGGAATGCTCAACACTATTACTCACCTGTCCCTGAACCAACTGAAAGCCTTGCTCCCTTCTCCTATGGTCACCTCCCCTTGCCATATTTCAGGCTGGGTTTTTCAAGTAACCCAACAAACTCCTTTGACATCGTCACCCAAGGACTTTTAAGGAAGACTTAGAAAGTATTGATGTTCTCTGAGCATCTAAGAGTGCTCGTATATTATGTTCGAGTCCCAGTGGCTGCATAATTAGAGGCTTTTAGACAGTCTCAACCCACGTGTTATCCGAGCAAGTTTGCTTATCACTATTAGATATCTATGTGCTGATGGAGTATTCATTATGTCTTGCATTCATTTACCACGTATAGTGGCATGTAAATATTTGGGCACCCCTGGTCAAAATTACTGTTAATGTGAACAGTTAAGCCAGTTCAAGATGAAATGATCTCTTAAAGGACTAAAGTTTAAGATCTTTTTTACATTTTAAAAATTGTAAAAAGGAAAATGGTCCGATGTAAAAGTTTCCTGTCTCTGTTGTATTTGGTGTGTGTCTCCCTCGACTCTCCACATTGGTTGTGCAAGGAAGTTTGCCCCTTGATGCTAGTGTTGTCTGATGGGAATTTTTTCAACATATTTTCCACAATGTCCTTCTGCCATAGCACTCTTTAAATAGACCTCTCCACCTCAGGAAGGAGAGATGCAAGGTTCTCCTTGTAGCTTGGGTCTAGCAGGGTGAAAAACCAGTACTCTTTTTTGGCCAAGATGCATGTAATGTAACGGTCATGGGAAAGGGAGCAGTACATAAAGTCTGCCATATGTGCCAAGCTCCCTACAGCCAACTCTTCCCTGTCTTCACCATGATGACTACTCTCCATCTCTTCCTTCTCTTTTGTCTATTTCTACTTATTCTCATCATCAACCCACCCACATAGGAGAGATGAGGCAAAGCTTGTGCGTACTAGTCTTTGTTGCGCTATCAGCCAGCTCCTGTTCCTCCTCCTCTTCCTCAGCTTCCACCTCCACATTGCTACCCAATCCACGCTGAGCAGTTGAGATGAGGCTGGGCTTGGTATCATTTCCCAGTTTCATGTCTTCCTCCATCTGCACCTGGTCTGCATGCATAGCTTCATGTTTAATTGTCAGCAGCAACTTTTTAAGTAGGCACGGAACTGGAATTATTGTGCTGAGGATGGCCTCAAAGTCTCGGAGAACTTCACAAATGTCAGACATCCATGCCAACCAGAATACCGACAGGTGTGTTAGAGCTGGTATCCCCAACTGGCCTCTGCTGCTCACAAAGCTTTGCCAGGATGTGCAGTGTGGAGTTTTAGCGCATGGTTATGTCGCACACCAGTCTGTGAGCTAGCACTTGCATGCACTGCTGCAGCACTGCCAAATCAGCAGCAGCTGGAGCTGACTTGCAGAAATGGGCGCTGACATGGCATACTTTGACCACAAGCTCTGGCAAATCTGGGTAGGTTTTCAGAAATAGGTGAACTACCAAGTTGGGCATGTGGGCCAAATGTAAGAGTGGTGTAGGTGATGTTGTACTCCTTGACACCCCAAGTGGTTAAATGTATTTTATATTAATGTTTGTTATTTGAAAATAAAACCCTCTGGGACTGCAGTCTAGCTTAGACAGGGTTAACTGTAACAGTCAGCTCAGATTAGGGAAGGGGAACTGAGGATCAGAAAACGAGAAAAAAAGGACACTGGTGGAAAAAAGTAAAAATGGAGTCCAACATTCATCTTTTGATCTCCATTTGGCCCTTTTAAGTAAATGGACACATTTGAATCTTGTTTTGGGGTGTAGAGTTGTTACCCCTTGATGGAGTGCTCACCATAGAGTTTGGGTGTGAACGTGGCCTAAGGTATGTGAACTTAGTAGTGTTGAGCATTCCGATACCGCAAGATACCGAGATCCGATACTTTTGTGATATCGGGAATCGGTATCGGGATCGATATTAATGTGTAAAATAAAGAATAAAAATAAAAAATATTGATATACTCACCTTTCCGACGCAGCCTGGACCTTACCGATGTAACCGGCAGCATCCGTTCTTAAGAATGAGCGCTTGAAAGACCTTAGATGACGTCGCGGCTTGTGATTGGTCGCGTGAGCGGTCACGTGACCGCCACGCGACCAATCACAAGCCGCGACGTCATCTAAGGTCTTTCAAGCGCTTGATATTTTTTATTTTTATTCTTTATTTTACACATTAATATGGATCCCAGGGCCTGAAGGAGAGTTTCCTCTCCTTCAGACCCTGGGAACCATACAGGATACCTTCCGATACTTGGTGTCCCATTGACTTGTATTGGTATCGGGTATCGGTATCGGCGATATCCGATACTTTTCGGGTATCGGCCGATACTATCCGATACCGATACTTTCAAGTATCGGACGGTATCGCTCAACACTAGAACTTAGGGCTGTCCCACACGTCCAGATAATTCCGGTACCGGAATAAATCGGTACCGGAGTTATCCGTGTCCGTGTGCCTGGGAACTCACGGAGGCCATACGTGCGGCACACGTGTGCCGCCCGTATGGCGAGTGGGTACCACACGGAGCGTGTGGTACCCACTCTGCATGGTGCTGAAGCTGCTGAAGCTGCGATTCATATCCTCTCTGCAGTAGCGTTTGCTGTAGAGAAAATATGAAGAATAGTGTTTAAAATAAAGATCTATGTGTCCGCCGCCCCCCCACCCCCTGTGCGCCCCCCCCGCTGGTCAGAAAATACTTACCCGCCTCCCTCGCTGCTTCCTGGTCTGGCCGCGGCTTCTCCTGCATGCGGTCACGTGGGCCCGATCATTTACAGTCATGAATATGTGGCTCCACCTCCCATAGGGGCGGAGCCGACTATTCATGATTGTAAATGATCGGCCCCACGTGACCGCATACAGTAGGAGGCGCGGCCAGACCAGGAAGGAGCGAGGGAGCGGGTAAGTATTTTCTGACCAGCGGGGGGGCGCACAGGGGGTGGGGGGGCGACGGACACATGGATCTTTATTTTTAACACTATTCTTCATATTTTCTCTATAGCAAACGCTGCTACAGGGAAGATATGAATACCGGCTTCAGCACCATGTGGGGGGGACAGCGCTTACTGTAGCGCTTTCTCCTGCACGCACACGGACCCCAGACGGAGAATGTCCGTGTGAGGTCCGTGTTTTACGCGGACCCATTGACTCTATTGGGTCCGTGTAAAACGTGCGCTCCCACGAACACTGACATGTCTCCGTGTTTGGCACACGGAGACACGGTCCGCAAAAAATCAATGACATCTGCACAGATGCATTGATTTTTATGGGTCTACGTGTGTCAGTGTCTCCGGTACGTGAGGAAACTGTCACCTCACGTACCGGAGCCACTGACGTGTGAAACCGGCCTTAGACATACTATTATGCCATAGAAAAAGAAGCCCTCATTGGTAGATTCTGATTATTTCCATTTTCATGGTAGGGAAGTTTGATTTTATTACATCCTTTTGGAATTTACACTACAGATCTATTTAATCCTAGATTTTGTAGAAAAAGCAAAATGGATTTGCCCAATGCAAAAACAATTTGCTATGTGATAAATATTCGCCTAAGCAGTACTTTTCTGCCTTAAAAAGTGGTGTGTCCCTGAAATGTTAAATGTGTAGCTTATTGTTCTTTGCATTATTCACAGTGTAAAGTTGCAAACTTCCATTTATTATTAACACAATACAATACCTTGAACTATAATATTGAGTATATTTCAAGATATTAAGGTTGAAAATACAGATACAAGCTGAAATGTCTGTATATAATAGAATACATAGAAATGTGATCATATGCATTCTCTTTATTAATTAGTGGTATTAACTATTAAATTATAAAGCCTTATATTACTGATTCTTACACAATTAATGCAGCAACGTCTGGCAACCATAGTATTCATTTAGAGTTAAGAGTGGTTGGAAAAATGACTGTGCTCAGTAGGTGCCTCTTAAAATGAATCTGTCACTCAGTTTTTGCTGCTTTATCTGAAAGCAGTGTAATGTAGGGGCAGAGACCCCGATTTTCATGATGGATCAGTTACTGGGCTGCTTGCTGCAGTTTTTGTAAAATCCTTGTTTTATCTTCTGCAGATCTAGCAGTCCTAATATGTGTAAAATGGGCACCACGCAGTAAATGGGTTCAGCTTGTAGCATGTAAAAAACTGTCAAATATAAAGAGAAAAAAAAAATGCTATATACACAGGGATCACCTTGAATTAATAAAGTTTTATTGGAACACAAAGCAAAACAAGATAAAAATTTTTAAAAAAGTCAAACAATGACATAAATAGCAATAGACCAAGATGAAGCTGAACCCCACCTAGCAAGCAGCCACATAAGTAAACAGTAGTGATGAGTGAGTATACTCGTTACTCGAGATTTCCCGAGCACGCTCGGGTGTCCTCCGAGTATTTTTTAGTGCTCGGAGATTTAGTTTTTCTTGCCACAGCTGAATGATTTACATCTGTTAGCCAGCATAAATACATGTGGGGATTCCCTAGCAACCAGGCAACCCCCACATGTACTTATGCTGGCTGGCAGATGTAAATCATGCAGCTGCGTCAACAAAAACTAAATCTCCGAGCACTTACAAATACTCAGAGATCTCGAGCAACGGGTATACTCGCTTATCACTAACAGCAAAATGATATGCCATACACTGCACAATCAGTTGTCCTGATATAAACTATATGCAACAATGCATGTCACAAAAATACACAGTGTGTTTGGACCCAACTGATTGAATACAATAATGTGTATTAGCAAGCACAATATGCAAAACTCCTAAAAATTTGCTAAATTTAAATAGCCCACAGTGCATTTAAATGAAGTAACTCGGAATACAAATACACCACAATGAGTACATCCTCCTACAAGAAATGATCATGTCCTTAATATACTGGTATATAACAGAGGTATGCAACATAAAAGAGGAAAAAGGCTAAAAACAATACCATAGATCCAATACTATGGTAACATATGTATTGTGTCAGCACCAAAAGGCAATTGCGATATGAACACTGATTGAACATATACGTAGATAGATTGCAACAGTTTGTGCCTGACATATAATAATGCCTGCACACAGCTATTTCAAACCTGTGTTCTGCAAAATACAGCAAATATCCTGGACTGCAGCATGATTAGCAAAGAAAGGCAGGGAATGAGTGCCCAATGCGTGTCACCACACACTGCGGCTTCCTCAGGGGCTTAAAGTTCAGCTGCAAGTACCATAGTTTAAATAGAAAACTAATTAGGTATAATATAAATCAGCTGTTTGGATTTCCTGAAAGCAGCCTGAGTCAGCAATTGCTGATAAAATGCACATGCGCAAGGCAAAAAGCATCATGTGTACACAGACGCGACTATTCAACACTGCACACGTACAAAATGAAGGAACATGTCAATTAGAATATTTGAATACTACGTATATGTTTGCAGCAACAAATCATAACTGTCTTATCAGAACACGCACTAGTACAATATCTAATGAAATAAATGGATGCTGAGCATGCATTAGCAATGACCAATCAAAATCTCAGAGCATGCGCCTGCGCTTTGATGCATCAGAGTAAATGAATACTGTGCATGCGTTTGTGGCAACCAATCAGAACGTTCTTGTCAGAGCATGCACACTGATCCCATATCTGGTGAGGTGAATGGATACTGAGCATGCATTAATGACGACCACTCAAGAACCTCGTGTATGCGCCTGCGCTTTGATACATCAAATAATTCTTTGTCTGCACATGCACTCAAGGAGTCATATATTAGTTACGGACTTGTATCATAGCTACAAACATATAAATTTACTGTGCGCAAGCGTAGAATGGTTTAAATTGTAGAATCCCGACACAAAAGTAGCATGTGAGTGGAAAGTATACCAGGTACTTTCAATATTAGTAGGTTTATAGATAAGGATATCCCCACAAACATCCCAATAACACATAGTAACCCTGCAAATTGCCAAATGAAAACTAAAATTGGGGCTTTAGATGAAAGATGTTACTTCAATATAAATAGGGCACCTATTTAAGACCTCTCATGGGCATTTGAAAAAGTTCCTTGCAAATTAAGGAACAAGTTTCACCAAAAAGCGAAAAGAGTGTACATAGTGCAAATTTCTTACAACCATCAAGATGGATTAATGAGCACTCTACATTGGGATTTTGTCTAAACCAAGTGAGGTGAAGCAAAAAGGAACAGAAGAGCATTACTAAACATAAATTAGAGAAAGGGCACCACTCTGACACAACTAATGGATCTTATCTGTGCAGATCAGGTGAAGCTACACTCCATCTATCCCAACAAGTGTACAAATGATGGGATAGCTACATAAGGACAAAGACCAAATATGGAGTACGTAAATAAAGTATATTTATTCCTTCCCATACTGATATCTTAAAGTTACAATACCCCAGAAGGATTGCTGAGTGTCAGCCTAAAAAAGAACTAAATAGAGAACATGAAAGGGTTCACAAAACTATCCATTAAGTAACCGTATATACTATGCAGAGTAATGCTCAATTAAAAGCAATTTATTGAAAAGCAAACATGGCTGACCAAACATGGAAATACAGGTCCTTTTCGCAAAATTAGAACATCATCAAAAAGTTAATTTATTTCAGTTCTTCAATGCAAAAAGCTAAACTCACATATTATATAGAGTCATTACAGAGTGATCTATTTCTTTCTGTTAATGTTGATGATTATGGCTTACAGCCAATGAAAACCCAAAAGTCATTATCTCAGTAAATTAGAATACTTTATAACACCAGCTTGAAGAATGACTATAAAATCCAAAATGTTGGCCTACTGAAATGTATGTTCAGTAAATGCACTCAATACATGTTCTGGGCTCCTTTAGCATTAATTACTGCATCAATGCCGCATGGCATGGAGATGATCAGCCTGTGGCACTGCTGAGGTGTTATGGAAGCTCAGGTTGCTTTGATAGCAGCTTTCAGCTTGTCTGCATTGTTGGGTCTGGTGTCTTTCACCTTCCTCTTGACAATACCCCATAGATTCTGTATGGGTTAAAGGTCAGGTAAGTTTGCTGGCCAATCAAGCACAGTGATACTGCATATTCAGTGCATGAAAATATATTTTTATACCTGCCACAAAGAAATCATTATTTCTAATGTCACCAGATGGCACTCAGTAACAATACGATAAAGTACTTGTGCTTATATAGAAAAACTACCAATGTTACCTTTAAGGCTGCTATAAAAGCAGTTCCTTTATTCAATATAGATGTGCAACTGGCTTTATTCATTTCATATAACTTACTTGCACCTATTTATAGTTGCCTTCAATGAATGGTAACCACTGACATTAGCTTTTATAGCAGCCTTTAACTGTAACGTTGGTAGTTTTTCTATATAAGCACAAGCACTTTATATTATTGTTATTGAGTGCCATCTGGTGACATTAGACATAATGATTGCTTTGTTTCAGGTATAAAAATCTATTTTCATGCATCCCTAAGTATATAACCTCGCTATCTATCCATATCCTTTAAGAGTTATTCATACCTCCTTTTTCCAGTACCTATTCTTGATTTTTTAACCTGATACTGATATAATGTATAAAATAAAATATATTAAGTTTTATTTAGTTAAATCTGTCACTTTCATTTTTTTTGCTCTAATGCGCCCAATATGGGGTTCATGGCAAATAATCTTTTGTGGATGTCTATGTTAACACAGAAGTGCAGCTCATCATTATGAGCAAGTGTTGATTTTGAGGACAACTTTTGTAACTTCCCATATAAATACATGGGGGTTCGTATAGTCTCCCAATGCCCGAAACTATCGGAATACCTGGAGGCTTTTACAAAGACATGTGGACTTTGGGCAACATTTAAAAGGTTGGAACTATGGGATGATCCATTGTCAAAAAATCAACTTCCTGTCTGTTGAGTACATGATGCCGAAAAGCCTTGGATACCAGTCTGTCAAGCTTGACCTTAAAGACAGAAGTGGGGTCAGAAGGTAAAATTTGATAACAGCTAGAATTATAGAGTTGACATTTAGCTTTTCCTACATATAATTCCATAGGCCAGATGACTATTTTACCTCCTTATCTTCTTCTCAGATGAGGAAATTCTGGTTCTCATATTGCTATACCATCATCTTGATTCAGATTATTCCATCTACTTGGATCCAATTTAAGATTTTATATATCTCTGTACATCACAGTATCAAAAAAAATCTGTAGAACTAGAAACAATGAAAAAGATGGTGTTGCTTGTGATAGCAATTTACCCATGAACCTTTTCCTCACCTCTGGTTTCTCATTCTCCTGTAGTAATTCAATTAAATCCTGGAAAACTTGTCTCTCATCAGGCAGTAGGATGTCAATAATGGTTGGTTGGTGATAAAGTAATTTAAAGCTGAGTTGCCTACAAAACATATAAAGATCTAGTCAAGAGTATTCATAGGAGAGAAAGAAAGGCCACGGGCTAACACAGATTTCTCCGTATGAGAAAACACAAGTGTAGACAGATTGATAATCTCTAAATTACCTGAACTCACAATGGAAGAATTTGAGATTGTGGGAGTTAACGCTTCTTGTTCCCTTTGGTATTCCTTTTGTAGGTTAGTGAAAAATTCCTCAAGCTCCTTCCTCTCTTTTTTGTGGCTTGTGTTTTTTCGTCTACCCCTTCTATGGCACCTTCTTGATAGTTTTGCTCTGAGGATAAAAAAAATAATTTGACCATTTGACGAGAGTTCAAGCTGCTCAGATGTATCCTTGGTGTTTTTAAGATCTACTCCAGTTGTCCTGCTGTTGCCATGATGAATCCATTTGTAAGAAAGTTTATTTTCAAAGTCCACTTTGTCATTGTAAAATTTGTGTTTCTTTCCCTCAATAATGTCCTTCTCATATTAAACAATGATAACTTTGAGTTTATTTTGAAAGGGAATGACCAAACTAGTAGCATTAAAAACACTTAATTTAGTTTCACTTATTTTGATGTCTTCTTTGATTTGTACCAACAATGAGCGATCATGCTCATAATAATCAATGAACTTTTAAAGAGACCTGGTTCTCAGGTCTGTTGAAATCTTCCATTTGCCTCCCAGGCAGGAAAAATTTGTACCCTGATTATCATTGACACCAAACTAGATCTTTTGTGCTCCTCAAGGCTCTTTATGTCCCACCATACTTTAGTGAGAGCTTTATACAAGTTCACAAGTTCTTTAGAAATGTTCTGAAAACCCACATCTGTACCCGTATCATCCAGCAAACTATTTTATTACAAATCTCTGTTGTACAACAGTATATTCAGGGGATGCTCATTTCTTGTAGGAGGACGCACTCATTGGTGTGTATTTTGTATTGGGAGTTACATCATTTAAATGCACTGTGGGCTATTTAAATTTAGCACATTTTTAGATGGTTTGCATATTGTGGTTGCTAATACACATTATTGTATTCAATAATTTGGGTTCATGTAAATATAGAATTTCTCTTGCTCTTGCAACTGATGGTGTATTATATGGCATATAATTTTGCTGTTTACTTGCGCTATGCTTATTTATGTCATGGTTTGACTTTTTAAATTATTTTTAATCTCTTTTTTGCTGTGTTCCCATAATAAAAACTTTATTAATTCATGGTGATCCCTATGTATATTCTGTATATAGCATGTTTCTCTTTCTCTTTCCATTAGATCTAGCAGTTCACTTATTGCCTAGCTCTGTATATCCCCGGCCACACCATTGATTGTCAGCTTTCTGTATACACTTTGCATAGACACAAAGCTGCCAATCAAAGGTAGGGGCGGGCTATACAGAACTTGTGAATATGGAGGACTACATAGCAGCAGATTTACTAGTCCTCTAGTGATGATCATACGTCACTGGAATTAAGGTCTGTTTCTTCATTATGCTGGTCTCACATTATATGGCAAAAACCTGGTGACAGGTCCCCTTTAAAGAAGATGAGAAAGCATAGACCAATATGGACTCAGTGAGCATCGGAAGGAAATGATGGGGACTGATGAAGGCAAATATATATATATACCGTATATACTCGAGTATAAGCCGAGATTTTCAGCCCACTTTTTTGGCTTATACTCAAGTCATTGTCAGCGGGGGGGTCGGCGGGGGAGCGGCGTGGTGACATATTCACCTGCTCCTGGCGCTGTCCCTGCATGTTCCATGGTCTCCGGGCAGCTCTTCCTGTGTTCAGCGGTCACGTGGTACCGCTCATTACAGTAATGAATATGCACGCATATTCATTACTGTAATGAGCGGTACGTGACCGCTGAACACAGGAAGATGCCGCCGGCTCCATCTGATAGTGAGACGCTGCCAGGGACCGCGCTGGGAGCAGGTGAGTATATCGGGGGAGTATTGCACGATAGTCACCTTCCTCGTTCCACCGCTGCGCGCCGCTCTGTCTTCCATGCTCTGCACTTACTGTTCAGGTCAGAGGGCACGATGACGTGATTAGTGTTCGCCGCCCTCTGCCTGAACAGTCAGTGCAGAGGATGGAAGACAGAGCGGCACGTGGAACGAGGAAAGTGACTATCGCAAGTGCCGGGGGTCTGAGCGAGGGGAGGTGAGTATGTGATTTGTTTTTATTTTAATCGCAGCAACAGCATATGGGGCAAATGTGTGGAGCATCTTATGGGGCCACAATGTATGGAGCATCGTATGGGGCCACAATGTATGGAGCATTGTATGGTGCCACAATGTATGGAGCATCGTATGGGGCCACAATCTATGGAGCATCTCATGGGGCCACAATGTATGGAGCATTTCATGGGGCCATAATGTGTGGAGCATCTCATGGGGCTATATTGTGTGGAGCATCTTATGGGGCCATAATGTGTGGGGCATCTTATGGGGCCATAATGTGTGGAGCATCTTATGGGGCCATAATGTATGGCGCATCTTATGGGGCCATAATGTATAGAGCATCTCATGGGGCCACAATGTATGGAGCATCTCATGGGGCCACAATGTATGGAGCATCATATGGGGCCACAATGTATAGAGCATCATATGGGGCCACAATGTATGGAGCATCTCATGGGGCCATAATGTGTGGAGCATCTTATGGGGCCATAATATATGGAGCATCTTATGGGGCATAATGTGCAGAGCATCTTATTGGGCCATAATGTGTGGAGCATCTTATGGGACCATCAACCTTTATGCAGCCTTGTATGGGGCAAATGCTTCTATGGAGCATCTTATGGGGCCATTATTAACCTTTGTGCAGCATTATATGGGGCGTATTTTGTATGGAGCATCTTATGGGGCCCATCATGAACTGTATGGAGCATTATATGGGGCACCTGATTCAATATGGATATTCAAAAACACTTAACCTACTGATGTCTCAATTAATTTTACTTTTATTGGTATCTATTTTTATTTTTTACATCAACCGGTAGCTGCTGCATTTTCCACCCTAGTCTTATACTCGAGTCAATAAGTTTTCCCAGTTTTTTGTGGCAAAATTAGGGGGGTCGGCTTATACTCGGGTCGGCTTATACTCGAGTATAAACAGTATATATATTTTTTTTAGGCAACTCCAAACCTTATTTTTTCCTAAAAAATATTGATCATCTAGGCAACTTCTTTAATGGGACCAAGCTTCAATTCCAGAAGCAAACCTATGGTTATACAACAGCTAATGGAAAGCACTGGTGTCCTAACTTTCTTTTTCTTGACATTGTCCTGCTGTTCATATAAGTGAATGTTGTAAGGAATATCACTGCAGAACTTCTAATGGAAGTTTTATACTTCTGTTACAAGACACCAGTTTTTTTACAATACTTGTCATAAGTAAAATGTAAATAGGTATCCTATAGATAGATAGTATATTTGATCTCTCTTCCTGGGTATGATTATGAGGTACTCTTTTAAACTCACTGAAATTGGAAGAATAAATGCTTTCCATATGGACTCAGGCCGAATAAGTAGAGCGCTTTGAGACACTGTGGATGGAACAATGAAAATAGATGACTGAAGGAAAAAAGAAATGAAGAATATATCTGATGAGATGAGTGAGGGAAAAGGAACATGATTAGTGGTTAGAGAAAAAGGCTTTGTGATGGATTACTGATAAAATGTACTCTAAAATGTCATGGAGAATTTTTCAGCTTTTTAACCAGCAGTTCATTGTTACAGTGTTGGTTACTCTTGTCTCTTGTAGCTCATTGACATTCTCTCACCACCCGCAATAAGTCAGGGCAAATCATTTAACACAACAGCTTGGGACCTAATAAAGGCCAAAGATCTGCTATTGGTATAGTGGTCACCTATTAGGCAAAAGCATTATGTTGGAGATCAAACATGTCCCTAAATCGAGCTCCACTTCAAGTCCTCTATTTGGATAAATGCAAGCTCTTTAAATTGAATTTGAGGTTTTAAGAAAAGTCTACCCAACTAAACACTTTTTAAATTGATTTATTTTTTTAAATCGTTAATCATCACAGAAAATGATGGTGCTGCCACAATCACAACACCAAATAATTATAAGGGAACCTTTCATGTTCCCCATACCCTGAGAACCACCAACAGTTGTTTACATCACACTGCTTAGATCCTCTGTAGCCAGGTGTACGCGTGAGTCTTCTTCAATATAGTGAGGGAAAGAAGCCATGCGCATGCGTGAGGAATATATAGCACTGGCAATGATGCCGGTGCTTGTAAAACATGTTATCACACCCACAGGGGCACAATAACATGCTAAATGGGCCTACTAGTCTGGGGACACTAACGTACCACTGACTAGTCAAAGCCCTCATTTACATCTTATAAACAGACTTTAGAAATAATTTTTCTAAAGATCTGCTTATATATATGTGATGTATTGAAGGGACTGTTAAGCAGGTTATTTATATATGCAGTAGTGTTGAGCATTCCGATGCTGCAAGTATCGGGTATCGGCCGATACTTGCTGTATCGGAATTCCGATACCGGGATTCCGATACTCTTGTGGTATCGGGTATCGGGTATCGCAACAACATTAATGTTAAAATGTGTAAAAGAGAGAATTAAAATAAAAAATATCGCTATACTCACCTCTCCGACGCAGCCGGGACTTCAGCGAGGGAACCGGCAGCGTTGTTTGTTTAAAATTCGCGCTATTACTTGGTTACGTGAATTCCCGGCTTGTGATTGGTCAGGTCGGCCACGTTGCCGGGACGCGGACCAATCACAGCAAGCCGTGACGAAATTACGTCACGGCTTGCTGTGATTGGTCCGCGTCCCGGCAATATGGCCGCCCTGACCAATCACAAGCCGTGACGTCACGGGAGGCTGGACACGCGCCCATTTTAAAATGAGCGCGTCCAGCCTCCCGGCTTGTGATTGGTTGACCGCGGCGCAACCAATCACAAGCCGTGACGTCACGGGAGGCTGGACACGCGCCCATTTTAAAATGAGCGCGTGTCCAGCCTCCCGTGACGTCACGGCTTGTGATTGGTCAGGGCGGCCATATTGCCGGGACGCGGACCAATCACAGCAAGCCGTGACGTAATTTCGTCACGGCTTGCTGTGATTGGTCCGCGTCCCGGCAACATGGCCGACCTGACCAATCACAAGCCGGGAATTCACGTAACCAAGTAATAGCGCGAATTTTAAACAAACAACGCTGCCGGTTCCCTCGCTGAAGTCCCGGCTGCGTCGGAGAGGTGAGTATAGCGATATTTTTTATTTTAATTCTTTCTTTTACACATTTATATGGTTCCCAGGGCCTGAAGGAGAGTTTCCTCTCCTTCAGACCCTGGGAACCATCAGGAATACCGTCCGATACATGAGTCCCATTGACTTGTATTGGTATCGAGTATCGGTATCGGATTGGATCCGATATTTTGCCGGTATCGGCCGATACTTTCCGATACCGATACTTTCAAGTATCGGACGGTATCGCTCAACACTAATATGCAGACAACTCCTGGTGGTTCTGGGGGTATGGGGGACCGGACAGATTCAATTTAATGTTAAGTCATAATTTATACAGCAAAAAACATTGCTTACAAATAAAAATTGCAGATTTTCTATTTTTTCCAACACACCCTCAAAAAAGTATTAAAAATTAGTCAAAAACTTATATTTACTCTAAAATTGTATGTACAGTACTAAAATAAGCTACAACTAGAGATGAGTGGATTGATCTGCAGAGAATTGACTTAAAGGTGAACCTCCTCAAATTCGCAGGTACCTGCGAATTCAAACCATCTGATTCAATTTGTGAGGTTTGACCCCTCCCCACAAAAAAAAACATGTCTGGCATCATTTCGCACACTGCTGAAGACTCAGTGGGTTATGACATGAGGCAGAGCAGTTTGGGTTTCCCCACAATGACCTGCATCCATCACTGAACATGATTTAGCACAGCCAATTGGGGGGAGTGGGCTATTACAGCCAGAATAAAAGATGGGGGCTGGTCAAGGAGCACCATTGTATGTTTGCACAGTATAGGAATAGGAGTTCAGAGTGTACAACTCACTCCAGATAGGGATATAAAAAGGACCAGTTGGATTGTGGAGTACTGCTGCGGTACAGAAGCAGATAGAAAATGGGAGTGATAGTCTCAGTCTGTGAACAATATAATCCCCAAATTCAAGTGATATATAGGGAAGTGATGTACATGAATATTCATCTCTTAGTGTGACTATGAATTAATTGGTCTGGGCTACATTGCAGCAACAGCCCTTCATAGCTGCATATTTTTTATTCTTGACACACTGCAATCAAGTTGGGCAGAATTG
Organism: Ranitomeya variabilis; assembly: GCF_051348905.1. Lineage (NCBI taxonomy): Eukaryota > Metazoa > Chordata > Amphibia > Anura > Dendrobatidae > Ranitomeya > Ranitomeya variabilis. The sequence goes on along the minus strand of NC_135234.1, from coordinate 197,112,794 downwards.
AATCCCTCGGTGCTAATATTTATAGTGAATCCTGCATTGAGAAGGTGGTTGGACCAGATGACCCTGGAGGTCTTTTCCAACACTACCTTTCTATGATTCTATGATATACACTGTACATATTGTATATGTATGAAGCGCCCCAGAGTCTGGTCGTTGCAGTAACGTCGCTCTTCCACCAGGGGGAGTGATGGGACGTCTGATTGTACTAAAAGAGTTCACCTGACCAGGTATCACAGTCACACACTACACTTCACACTCCGGCCACCAGGGGGAGCAAAAGGTTCTATGTATTAGGCCACTCCTCACACTCTGGTAAAACTGGGAGTCGGATAGGAAGTTAGGGAGAAGCTGACTGGGTTTTGCCCAGGTAACATCTAGTGAGAGAGAAAGCAGCCTGGGAGAGTTCCAGGGAGGACCTGTCAGGTGTGGGATCCTGACAGCGGCCTAGCACAGAAAGATCGTTACGGAGCTGCGCCTGTACTGCATAGCGGCAGTCTCCTAAGGAAGGACAAGAAGCGAAGTATATTGTGGAGAGTGAGAGACGAGATCATAGCATAAAGGAGATAGAACCAGGAGGAGTCCTGCCTTAAGATTGGCAACATCTGTTATGGTTCTCAATGGCAAGAGAACATAGCCCAGCAAACATAAGTACTAGCTCTTGGAAGGATGGAAACTAAACTGACCATGAACTAAACCTGCCGCACAACTAACAGTAGCCGGGTAGCGTTGCCTACGTTTTTTATCCCTAGACGCCCAGCGCCGGCCGGAGGACTAACTAATCCTGGCAGAGGAAAATATAGTCCTGGCTCACCTCTAGAGAAATTTCCCCGATAGGCAGACAGAGGCCCCCACATATATTGGCGGTGATTTTAGATGAAATGACAAACGTAGTATGAAAATAGGTTTAGCAAAATTGAGGTCCGCTTACTAGATAGCAGGAAGACAGAAAGGGCACTTTCATGGTCAGCTGAAAACCCTATCAAAATACCATCCTGAAATTACTTTAAGACTCTAGTATTAACTCATAACATCAGAGTGGCAATTTCAGATCACAAGAGCTTTCCAGACACAGAAACGAAACTACAGCTGTGAACTGGAACAAAATGCAAAAACAAACGAGGACTAAAGTCAAACTTAGCTGGGAGTTGTCTAGCAGCAGGAACATGCACAGAAAGGCTTCTGATTACAATGTTGACCGGCATGGAAGTGACAGAGGAGCAAGGTTAAATAGCGACTCCCACATCCTGATGAAAACAGGTGAACAGAGGGGATGATGCACACCAGTTCAATTCCACCAGTGGCCACCGGGGGAGCCCAAAATCCAACTTCACAACAGTACCCCCCCCTCAAGGAGGGGGCACCGAACCCTCACCAGAACCACCAGGGCGATCAGGATGAGCCCTATGAAAGGCACGGACCAGATCGGAGGCATGAACATCAGAGGCAGTCACCCAAGAATTATCCTCCTGACCGTATCCCTTCCATTTGACCAGATACTGGAGTTTCCGTCTGGAAACACGGGAGTCCAAGATTTTTTCCACAACGTACTCCAACTCGCCCTCAACCAACACCGGAGCAGGAGGCTCAACGGAAGGCACAACCGGTACCTCATACCTGCGCAACAATGACCGATGAAAAACATTATGAATAGAAAAAGATGCAGGGAGGTCCAAACGGAAGGACACAGGGTTAAGAATCTCCAATATCTTGTACGGGCCGATGAACCGAGGCTTAAACTTAGGAGAAGAAACCCTCATAGGGACAAAACGAGAAGACAACCACACCAAGTCCCCAACACAAAGCCGAGGACCAACCCGACGCCGGCGGTTGGCAAAAAGCTGAGTCTTCTCCTGGGACAACTTCAAATTGTCCACTACCTGCCCCCAAATCTGATGCAACCTCTCCACCACAGCATCCACTCCAGGACAATCCGAAGATTCCACCTGACCAGAAGAAAATCGAGGATGAAACCCCGAATTACAAAAAAAAGGAGACACCAAGGTGGCAGAGCTGGCCCGATTATTGAGGGCAAACTCCGCTAAAGGCAAAAAAGCAACCCAATCATCCTGATCTGCACAAAACACCTCAAATATGTCTCCAAGGTCTGATTCGTCCGCTCGGTCTGGCCATTAGTCTGAGGATGGAAAGCAGACGAGAAAGACAAATCTATGCCCATCCTAGCACAGAATGCTCGCCAAAATCTAGACACGAACTGGGTTCCTCTGTCAGAAACGATATTCTCCGGAATACCATGCAAACGGACCACATTTTGAAAAAACAGAGGAACCAACTCGGAAGAAGAAGGCAACTTAGGCAGGGGAACCAAATGGACCATCTTAGAGAAACGGTCACACACCACCCAGATGACAGACATCTTCTGAGAAACAGGAAGATCCGAAATAAAATCCATCGAGATGTGCGTCCAGGGCCTCTTCGGGATAGGCAAGGGCAACAACAATCCACTAGCCCGAGAACAACAAGGCTTGGCCCGAGCACAAACGTCACAAGACTGCACAAAGCCTCGCACATCTCGAGACAGGGAAGGCCACCAGAAGGACCTTGCCACCAAATCCCTGGTACCAAAGATTCCAGGATGACCTGTCAACGCAGAAGAATGAACCTCAGAAATGACTTTACTGGTCCAATCATCAGGAACAAACAGTCTACCAGGTGGGCAACGATCAGGTCTATCCGCCTGAAACTCCTGCAAGGCCCGCCGCAGGTCTGGAGAAACGGCAGACAATATCACTCCATCCTTAAGGATACCTGTAGGTTCAGAGTTACCAGGGGAGTCAGGCTCAAAACTCCTAGAAAGGGCATCCGCCTTAACATTCTTAGAACCCGGCAGGTAGGACACCACAAAATTAAACCGAGAGAAAAACAACGACCAGCGCGCCTGTCTAGGATTCAGGCGTCTGGCGGACTCAAGATAAATTAGATTTTTGTGGTCAGTCAATACCACCACCTGATGTCTAGCCCCCTCAAGCCAATGACGCCACTCCTCAAAAGCCCACTTCATGGCCAAAAGCTCCCGATTCCCAACATCATAATTCCGCTCGGCGGGCGAAAATTTACGCGAGAAAAAGGCACAAGGTCTCATCACGGAACAATCGGAACTTCTCTGCGACAAAACTGCCCCAGCTCCGATTTCAGAAGCGTCGACCTCAACCTGAAAAGGAAGAGCAACATCAGGCTGACGCAACACAGGGGCGGAAGAAAAGTGGCGCTTAAGCTCCCGAAAGGCCTCCACAGCAGCAGGGGACCAATCAGCAACATCAGCACCCTTCTTAGTCAAATCAGTCAATGGTTTAACAACATCAGAAAAACCAGCAATAAATCGACGATAAAAGTTAGCAAAGCCCAAAAATTTCTGAAGACTCTTAAGAGAAGAGGGTTGCGTCCAATCACAAATAGCCTGAACCTTGACAGGATCCATCTCGATGGAAGAGGGGGAAAAAATATATCCCAAAAAGGAAATCTTTTGAACCCCAAAAACGCACTTAGAACCCTTCACACACAAGGAATTAGACCGCAAAACCTGAAAAACCCTCCTGACCTGCTGGACATGAGAGTCCCAGTCATCCGAAAAAATCAAAATATCATCCAGATACACAATCATAAATTTATCCAAATAATCACGGAAAATGTCATGCATAAAGGACTGAAAGACTGAAGGGGCATTTGAAAGACCAAAAGGCATCACCAAATACTCAAAGTGGCCCTCGGGCGTATTAAATGCGGTCTTCCACTCATCCCCCTGCTTAATTCGCACCAAATTATACGCCCCACGGAGATCTATCTTAGAGAACCACTTGGCCCCCTTTATGCGAGCAAACAAATCAGTCAGCAGTGGCAACGGATATTGATATTTAACCGTGATTTTATTCAAAAGCCGATAATCAATACACGGTCTCAAAGAGCCATCTTTCTTAGCCACAAAGAAAAAACCGGCTCCTAAGGGAGATGACGAAGGACGAATATGTCCCTTTTCCAAGGACTCCTTTATATATTCTCGCATAGCAGCATGTTCAGGCACAGACAGATTAAATAAACGACCCTTAGGGTATTTACTACCCGGAATCAAATCTATGGCACAATCGCACTCCCGGTGCGGAGGTAATGAACCAAGCTTAGGTTCTTCAAAAACGTCACGAAATTCAGTCAAGAATTCAGGAATCTCAGAGGGAATAGATGATGAAATGGAAACCACAGGTACGTCCCCATGCGTCCCCTTACATCCCCAGCTTAACACAGACATAGCTTTCCAGTCAAGGACTGGGTTATGAGATTGCAGCCATGGCAATCCAAGCACCAACACATCATGTAGGTTATACAGCACAAGAAAGCGAATAATCTCCTGATGATCCGGATTAATCCGCATAGTTACTTGTGTCCAGTATTGTGGTTTATTACTAGCCAATGGGGTGGAGTCAATCCCCTTCAGGGGTATAGGAGTTTCAAGAGGCTCCAAATCATACCCACAGCGTTTGGCAAAGGACCAATCCATAAGACTCAAAGCGGCGCCAGAGTCGACATAGGCATCCGCGGTAATAGATGATAAAGAACAAATCAGGGTCACAGATAGAATAAACTTAGACTGTAAAGTGCCAATTGAAACAGACTTATCAAGCTTCTTAGTACGCTTAGAGCATGCTGATATAATATGAGTTGAATCACCGCAATAGAAGCACAACCCATTTTTTCGTCTTAAATTCTGCCGTTCACTTCTGGACAGAATTCTATCACATTGCATATTCTCTGGCGTCTTCTCAGTAGACACCGCCAAATGGTGCACAGGTTTGCGCTCCCGCAGACGCCTATCGATCTGGATAGCCATTGTCATGGACTCATTCAGACCCGCAGGCACAGGGAACCCCACCATAACATCCTTAATGGCATCAGAGAGACCCTCTCTGAAATTCGCCGCCAGGGCGCACTCATTCCACTGAGTAAGCACAGCCCATTTACGGAATTTCTGGCAGTATATTTCAGCTTCGTCTTGCCCCTGAGATAGGGACATCAAGGCCTTTTCCGCCTGAAGCTCTAACTGAGGTTCCTCATAAAGCAACCCCAAGGCCAGAAAAAACGCATCCACATTGAGCAACGCAGGATCCCCTGGAGCCAATGCAAAAGCCCAATCCTGAGGGTCGCCCCGGAGCAAGGAAATCACAATCCTGACCTGCTGAGCAGGATCTCCAGCAGAGCGAGATTTCAGGGACAAAAACAACTTGCAATTATTTTTAAAATTTTGAAAGCAAGATCTATTCCCCGAGAAAAATTCAGGCAAAGGAATTCTAGGTTCAGATATAGGAACATGAACAACAAAATCTTGTAAATTTTGAACTTTCGTGGTGAGATTATTCAAACCTGCAGCTAAACTCTGAATATCCATTTTAAACAGGTGAACACAGAGCCATTCCAGGATTAGAAGGAGAGAGAGAGAGAGAAAGGCTGCAATATAGGCAGACTTGCAAGAGATTCAATTACAAGCACACTCAGAACTGAAGGGAAGGGGAAAAAAAAAAAAATCTTCAGCAGACTTCTCTTTTCTCTCCTTTCTCTGTCAATTAATTTAACCCTTTTTGGCCGGTCAAACTGTTATGGTTCTCAATGGCAAGAGAACATAGCCCAGCAAACATAAGTACTAGCTCTTGGAAGGATGGAAACTAAACTGACCATGAACTAAACCTGCCGCACAACTAACAGTAGCCGGGTAGCGTTGCCTACGTTTTTTATCCCTAGACGCCCAGCGCCGGCCGGAGGACTAACTAATCCTGGCAGAGGAAAATATAGTCCTGGCTCACCTCTAGAGAAATTTCCCCGATAGGCAGACAGAGGCCCCCACATATATTGGCGGTGATTTTAGATGAAATGACAAACGTAGTATGAAAATAGGTTTAGCAAAATTGAGGTCCGCTTACTAGATAGCAGGAAGACAGAAAGGGCACTTTCATGGTCAGCTGAAAACCCTATCAAAATACCATCCTGAAATTACTTTAAGACTCTAGTATTAACTCATAACATCAGAGTGGCAATTTCAGATCACAAGAGCTTTCCAGACACAGAAACGAAACTACAGCTGTGAACTGGAACAAAATGCAAAAACAAACGAGGACTAAAGTCAAACTTAGCTGGGAGTTGTCTAGCAGCAGGAACATGCACAGAAAGGCTTCTGATTACAATGTTGACCGGCATGGAAGTGACAGAGGAGCAAGGTTAAATAGCGACTCCCACATCCTGATGAAAACAGGTGAACAGAGGGGATGATGCACACCAGTTCAATTCCACCAGTGGCCACCGGGGGAGCCCAAAATCCAACTTCACAACAAACATCCTTCTGAGGCGCGTAGCCGGTGGACGGAACACCGAGGGAGTAATAGGCTCTACGCATTACTCTGAACTACGGCAGGGCTGTTTATTCCAAGTTGGCTGTCCAACCTTTACACCTAATGAAGACAACGGAGGCAATTGTGGGAGAGGGGCATCTCTAGGGTCCCTATAAAATAACTCCAGGCCTACCCCGTCATACGGGTGCGTCCTATCCAAACCATCTGGGGGACGGAGAGAAAGAACAGAAACATACACGACAGTTGTGAGGACTATCCCGTGGTGCTCAGCAGGGAGGTACTACAACACCCAGGCGCTAGTAGGAAGGCTACTGATTTCCACCTGCAAAGGGAACTCTGGATGTGCCTTCGGACCGGCCGGTCTCAGCCAGTCCTGTTAGCAGTGCTCTGGATTGCGGAAGCCGAAGCCTTCAGTAAAGAGGTAAAGAGACTGCAACCCTGTGTCCTTGTCATTTACTGCGACCTACACCATTACCATCTACTCATCAAGGGAAGCCCTGGGGACATACTTCACCTGTGGGAAGTTACAACATCTAGCTGCCATTCCATCACCCCAGCGGACCCCTAGCAGCGTCGGTCACCCTGACCGAATACCACAGGTGGCGTCACGAACACTTGACAAACTTTCACCTACACCTTTATTTGGGCGCCCCTTAGCAGGGCCACGGACCGGGTCGGGCCACCGTGACACCCCTAGAACCGAGATCGAGGGACCCGGTACCGAGTACCCCGCTGCCCTGCATTTGGGGGCTGCTCCATGTAGATATATTAAGATTTAGAGAAAAGATGTACACAGTCCAGATATTTAAACAAAACTGCCTACCTCATAAAGTGTGCACGTTATAAATTATACTTTGCACACTTTTGCACACTTCGCTGTTGTAATTCTTCAATATTAGACCCATAAACATCATCATAAAAAGTAATAATTTTGTGACGGTAACCTGAATCTGCTATGCATGGGTAAATAGGTTGCTAGTTACCACTGCTTACCCTCCAATTACACATGGCCAAATAGGTTGAGGTTGCTTGGACATTAAAGAGACACCTATATAGGTAACAAGGCGTAAATAGTGGCACTTCCCAACAAACTACACAATCCAATCCGAACAAACCGGAAGCAAGTGCCAATGTAAAAAATAAATGCTTTATTCAAAACAATTTAATAAAATTAACAAATACGTTTAAAAAATGAAGATACTAGTGCACAATATAACTGCCCTGCTATGTAGTAAACCCCCGCACATCTTGACATTCTCACCATAAAATTGCCATCCATATAGCTGAATATCACAAGGGCAAAAGAGCTCCTATAGATGCAAGTGATGCCTCACTAATTTCCTTTTACACAAAAATGACTAATCCTGGTCTACTGCCCCACTGAGGCCAGTATTAAAAGGATATAAAGTTAATGGGCCTGCACAAGCTGTCAAAATATATGATTTCTGTAACGTATATATAGAGTAAACTGCTTACCAAAGCTGATAGCATACAATAAGGTGCATAGTGCTAATTAACAATCTATCACACATAATTCAAATGTAATATTAACAGGGCAAAAATGCCTCAATATACTAGTAAGGTGGTAGACATTGTTAAGTCCCACAGGTAATACAAATCTAATAGCCAAAGAAAATACATAAATAAAGTGCACAGTGCTTCACGGGGCAAAAAAATGCCTCAATATAGTCACAGTATGGCTGATATAAATTAAGATATAGCATATATTAGAAAATAGGAAAATATGCCTTCAGTTTGGCAGTATTAGCAGCAACAGCAGATATGGGAGATCAGTCTAAATAAACATAAGTGTAAATATAGAGGGGTATACAACCTAGTTAGGCAGCGTGGGTCCCCGACGCGCGTTTCGCGTTCCGCATCTTCCAGGGGGATTTGTAATGTGATGGTTGCTAGTTACCACTGCTTACCCTCCAATTACATATGGCCAAATAGGTTGAGGTTGCTTGGACATAAAAGAGGTTGTCCACTCCTTCTTGATCTAAATGTTTGGCTCATATAAAATACAAAAAATATTTGCAGCATTCACCATGAATAACAATACTGAAAAGCCTTTGATTACCGAGAAAATACATGTATAACAGTCTGAATTCTCCTATGTGTATATTGAATTCATTTTGAGCTGTATAACTCAAACACAGGCATATTAAAGGGGTTGTTCACTACTAGGACAACCACTTCTTGATCTAAATGTTTGGCCCCGATAAAATAAAAAAGCTTATATTCACCTCTCATATCTGTGCCGTTCCAGCGCTGTCAGTACTCGCGGTCCTGGGGGTCTCATGTGGGTGTTATGAGTGAGCATATACTTTTTTATTTTATTGGGGTCAAACATTTAGATCCAGAAGGGGTTGTCCTAGTAGTGGACAACCCCTTTAATGTTTGCTTTTCAGAGCTCAAAACGAGTTCAATATACACATAGGTGAATTCAAACTGTTGTACATGTATTTCCTGTGCAATTAGCTGCTTATTTAGTATTGTTATTCGCGGTGAATGCCGCAAATACTTTTTTGGGTTAAACTCTGCAACGCTAGTTAATCTGAATTTCAAATGATTGGCTCCTCTCTTATTATAACCTAACCTTCAAAAACAGAAAATATGGCTCATAAAATTCGGCAGCATAAAAATGACTTTTCAAACCATTTGTGGTCACAAAGCAGGGAGCACTATCAATAACAAATACTTAAATACTCTTCTGCTAAACTCCTCGTTTCATCAGGGCTGACTGCTTTACCATCACCGATGAGTTCAGTGATTGGCTGCAGTGGTCATGAATGCATGGTCAACATGTCATCACTGCATGACAGTTAACTAATAACGATCAAGTTGTCAAAGAGTAGGCACTGTAAAGGATCTACCAGGAGAGCAAGAGTTAATTTATATTAAGTATTTCCCTACTTTGTGGCAATTTGTTTAAACATCCTTTATTGAAAGGGTAATTCCATTTCCCCCTTTCATGGCAGAGACAGGAATAACTCTGTCAAGCCTCTGACTACTGAAAGGCTTTAAGGTTTATGGAGACAGGTCAGTACACCAGGAGACATGGAGGGGGCCGTAAGAGGGCAACAACCCAGCAGCAGGACCGCTACCCTCAGCCTGTGTGCAAGGAGGAACAGGAGGAGCACTGCCAGGGCCTTTCAAAATGACCTCCAGCAGGCCATAAATGTGCATGTGTCTGCACAAACGGTTAGAAACCAACTCCATGAGGATGGTCTGAGTGCCCAACTTCCACAGATGGGGTGGTGCTCATAGCCCAACACCGTGCAGGATGCTTGGCATTTGCCACAGAACAACAGGATTGGCAAATTCACCACTGTTGCCCTGTGCTCTTCACAGATGAAAGCAGGTTCACACTGAGCACATGTGACAGGTGTGACAGAGTCTGGAGACGCCGTGGAGAGTGATCTGTTGCCTGCAACATCCTTCAGTATGACAGGTTTGGCAGTGGGTCAGAAATGGTGTGGGGTGGCATTTCTTTGGAGGGCCACACAGCCCTCCATATGCTCGCCAGAGGTAGCCTGACTGCCATTAGGTGCCGAGATGAGGTCCTCAGACCCCTTGTGAGACCATATGCTAGTGCGGTTGGCCCTGGGTTCCTCCTAATGCAGGACAATGCCGGACCTCATGTGGCTGGAGTATGTCAGCAGTTCCTGCAAGATGAAGGCATTCAAGCTATGGACTGACTGAGCTGAATCCGATTGAACACATCTGGGACATCATGTCTCGCACCATCCACCAACATCACGTTGCACCACAGACTGTCCAGGAGTTGGTGGATGCTTTAGTCCTGGTCTGGGAGGAGATCCCTCAGGAGACCATCTGCCACCTCATCAGGAGCATGCCTAGGCATTGTAGGGAGGCAATCCAGGCACGTGGAGGCCACACACACTACTGAGCATCATTTCCTTGTCTTGAGGCATTTCTTCTGAAGTTGGATAAGCCTGTAACTTCATTTTCCACTTTGATTTTGAGCATCATTCCAACTCCAGACCTCTGTGGGATATTAGTTGTGATTTACATTGATAATTTTTAGTGGAATGTGTTGAGAACATAAAACCTATGTAATGAATAAAGATTTACAACTAGAATATTTCATTCAGTGATATCTAGGATGTGGGATTTTAGTGTTCCCTTTATTTTTTTGAGCAATGTATATTGGACCCCCAGCCTAAAGATAGCAGTCTGCAGCAGGCCCAGAAAAGGCACATCTATTAGATGCGCCAATTGTGGCGCATTGCTCGACTCTTCCTACTTGCTCTGTGGTGGTGGCTAATGGAGTTCATATTTGTGGAGTTGATGTCACCTTTGTATTGTCCGATGACATCAAGCCCATGGTTTAATAATGAAGAGGCATCTATAAGACACATATCTATTACTAGCTTTATAGTTATATTGTAGATAAACACATAGCCAGAATAAAGTCCATTATTTGAAATAAAAACAAAACTCACTTTTCCCTTTTTAGTTAAAGATAACAAACACAATTATACTTACCTGACTCCCATTCCATTGAAACTCTCGTTTCCTGTAATAAAACAAAAATAAAAAACAACAATATCCCTCACCTGTCCGACATTCTGTCCAACACCCAGGGCCGTATTTGCCACTAGGCACTTGAGGGCACGTGCCTAGGACGGGAAAATGCGGGGGGCGGCACCTAAGCAAGGATTTTTTTTAATTTAAATCCTGGGTAACCTCCCGCCAAAACCCGCACCCCCGCGCACCCCCGGCTGCCTGCCCGCCTGCCTCCCACCCACCCTCCTTGAAGACGTCATACTCACCCTGCTCCAGCGATGCCTGGTCTCAGCATCTGCAGCTCGTCCTGAATGAGCGGTCACGTGGTACCACTCATTAAGGTCATGAATATGGGCATGTTCATGACCTTAATGAGAGGTACCACATGACCGCTCACGCAGGAAGAAGGTGCTGCACCGGGAGTCGGGACAGAGCCAGAGGGGTGTCGGCGCAGCCGCGTGGTGTGGGAAAGGTGAGTATGAGGGATGGGGGGATGGGAGATGGGGGGATGAAGGAGGATGGTGAGCGGGAGCTGGAGGGTAGAGAGATGAGCCATGCATACAGGGGGGAATATGAGCCATGCATACAGGAGGGGGGGTGGAATATGAGCCATGCATACAAGAGGTGGGGGGGAATTATGAGCCATGAATACGGGGGAGGATTATGAGCCATGCATACAGGAGGGGGGTGGAATATGAGCCATGCATACAAGAGGTGGGGGGAATTATGAGCCATGCATACAGGGGGGATTTGAGCCATGCATACAGGAGGTGGGGGGAATTATGAGCCATGCTTACAGGTGATGGGGGAATTATGAGCCATGCAAAGAGGAGGGGGATTATGAGCCATGCATACAGGAGGGGAGGGGAGTATGAGCCATGCATACAGGGGGTGGTGGAATATGAGCCATGCATACAGGAGGGGGGTGGAATATTAGCCATGCATACAGGAGGTGGGGGGGAATTATGAGCCATGCATACAGGAGGGGGGGTAGAATATGAGTCATGCATACAGGAGGGGGGTGTTGGAATATGTGCCATGCATACAGGAGGTGGGGGGAATTATGAGCCATGCATACAGGAGAGGGGGATTATGAGCCATGCATACCAGGAGGGGGGTGGAATATGAGCCATGCATACAGGAGGTGGGGGGAATTATGAGCCATGCATACAGGGGGGATTATGAGCCATGCATACAGGAGAGGGGGAATATGAGCCATGCATACAGGTGGGGGAATATGAGCCATGCATACAAGAGGGGGGATATGAGCCATGCATGCAGGAGGAGGGGGGAATATGAGCCATGCATATGGGATGGGAGGGAGCTGAGCCATGCATACAGGAGGGGGATATGAGCCATGCATATAGGATGGGGGAGATGAGCCACGCATACAAGATGGGAGGGGGGCATTATACAGTATTGAGCATCATGTGGGGTCATTATACAGTATGGAGCATCATGTGTGGCTATTATACAGTATGGAGCATCATGTGGGGCCATTATACCGTATTGAGCATCATGTGTGGCCATTATACAGTATGGAGCATCATGTGTGGCCATTATACACTATGGAGCACTGTGTGGCCATATTTATTTTTGTTTATAATTATTGTATATGAAACAGTGTGATCAGCAGTGCTAAATGGCTGTGGTTGGGACGTGGATATGGGTGTGACTAGTTGTAAAATGGGTGTGATCAGAGGCGTGACCTAAAATTTGCCGCGGCGCACTACGCATGCCGCAAACTTTATTCCTCTTTCCCTTCAAAAGTTGGGAGGTATGGTACCGCTTTTGCCAGATCACGGCAAGTGCCACAAATCCCATAGGGAATGAATGAGGCCAAACGCAGTGTTGCCGTAAGTGATCCGTTACACGGCAGATGCAGAAAAACTGCCCGATCTGCTGCAAAAGACTACTTTCACATCAGCGATTATTGCCAAAAGTCACTGCCGATAGTGTCATACTCACCAAAGGGGGAGGCAGCACTAAAAGTGCCTAGGGCAGAAGAAACTCTAAATACAGCACTGCCCACACCATAATCCATGTCTGGGGATAAAAAGTTTTCAACCTGGGAAGTGCTGAGATGCGACCGTCCAAGCTGAGCACCACTGAACCAACCTCATCGACGTTACCGCGGGTCACTGAGGCTGCATTCCCAAGTTTCATCAAATTTTCTCAAATTTCTACTGTGGGTGAATTGTTCAGTCATCTACCTCTGTTACTAGAAAAGCATAAAAAAATCCTCCTTACCTTCCCTGCGCGCCCTCGCAGCATCTCTTCTGGGTCCAGCAGCTCCTGCAGCCGAGCGATCAGGTGTCCCTGCTCATTAAGGTAATGAATATTCACCTCTTTCCATGCCTATGGGAGAGGAGAGAGGTGAATATTCATTACTTTATTGAGTGGGCACTCGTGAGAGCCCGACAGCTGCTGGAAGCCGGTGGCTGTGGCTGTAACTGTGTGCGCTCTATAAGAGAAATGAATATTCATTGCCAGTGCAGTGAATATTCATTTATCTTTAGCTGCGGGTACAGGCTTTAGCCGCAGCTGCCGGCTCCTGCCTTCTGTGACCCGCTGCTCCACCGCTCCCCCTCCCCCGCCGTAAACTTGGACAATGAATCATGTATAGGGGGGGGTGAATTTTCAGCACAAAAAAAAGTGCTGAAAAACTCAGCTTATACACAATTATATATGATACTTAATCCACCTACTCCTCTTCAGCTTTACCCCTGCAAAACAATATAAAATTGAATTTTTTTTTAAGATTTTTATGTTTTAAGTAACCTGAAATTGTTATTTTGAAGTAATCACTGTATCTACATTACCAACATAATTTGTTTTATATTAGTCATGGAAAAGTCTACAGTAGACAGTATTGTATACATTGTATAAAAAAGAATGACTCACAGCGGCCAATACAATAAAGTGTTTACGCCAGAAAAAAGGCGTAAAATAATTTCAATGGTCATAAAATTTTTGTGCAAAGCAGAGTTCCCAAAAAAAGTTTTCACATTTTTCCTTCAGTTTTAACCCCTTTCTGACATTGCACGTAATAATACATTTTTGTGCCCTGGGCCTTATTGACCGGGGACAGATTATGTCATGGTGATTAGGGTTGAGCGACTTTCATTTTTTTAAGATCGAGTAGGGTTTTGGGAAACCCGATTTTGTCCAGAGTCGAGTCGAGTGCAGTCGGCCGATTATCGCTAAAAGTCGGGGATCGACCGAAACACGAAACCCAATGCAAGTCAATGGGGAAGCATAGTCGGCAGTGAGTGGAGGCCAGGAAAACACCTACAGTGCCCATTTTAATGCCAAAAACATCCATTCTTGTTTCTGAAGCTTGCCAATCTTAATTAACTGTATAATAATAGTTGGGCATAGGGAATTGGGGGAAAGTTGTGGGGGGAGTAGGGCTGGCTCAAGTTTTTCGTGGGCCCAGGAAATGCGGACTACGTCACGGCGGTGTTGCAGGGAAAGGTAAGTGTTTAAAAGTTGCAAGTGCTGCGATCCTGAGCAAGCAGGGGGGGGCCCACTCGTTCGCATTGCCACTGGCACAGGGCCCCTCAAAGTACGGCGGTGTGTTTGCATGGCGGGGGCGCCTCCCACCAGCAGCGACACTTTTGCGTACTCTGAGGGGCCTTGTGCCAGTGACGTCGCCAACGAGTATGCCCCCCCACCTGATGAAGGAACCTGCACTTTCATCTGCACCTTCCTCTTTGTCCCTGTGTAAGGTGGTATAACATGCGGGAAGGGGAACCTTACTTTCAGCAGGGTCAGATTCTGGCTGTGTAGAGTACAAGGGGAATGTAGTGGTCTAGGTCAATGTACCAGCAGACTCATTTAGCAGTGGCTGGGCAATGGGCAGGATGAGGAGGAAACAGATATAGGGCCAAAGAATAAAGTAGGCTACATGCAGTTCAAAATTGGTAACAGGACTAAACAGGCGGCATTGCTTTGTTCAGTGGAGTAGCAAACCCAAGAGCAGCAGACACTGTTTCAAGGGCCTAACCACACTAGTAGGCCAAATGCAGTTTAATATCTGATAGTATAGGGCGAAAGCCAGAATGTGGAAGCTCAGCTTTGTTCAGTTGAGGACAACACCAGGGAGGGGCAGACACCTTTAGTAGGCCGGAAAAGCCTATTGCATTTTTTAAAATGGTAATTTGGAGCAGAAGGTTGAAGCTCAGCTTTATTTAGTTGAGGGCAACACCAGGGAGGGGCAGAAGCCGTTAGTAGGCCCTAACCACCATTTTTTTTTTTTAAAACCACTTAATGAGAGCCGGAAGGTTGAAGCTCAGCTTTATTTAGTTGAGGACAACACCAGGCAGGGGCACACAGACAGACACCTTTAGTAGGCCGGAAAAGCCTATTGCATTTTTTAAAATGGTAATTTGGAGCAGAAGGTTGAAGCTCAGCTTTATTTAGTTGAGGACAACACCAGGCAGGGGCACACAGACAGACACCTTTAGTAGGCCGGAAAAGCCTATTGCATTTTTTAAAATGGTAATTTGGAGCAGAAGGTTGAAGCTCAGCTTTATTTAGTTGAGGACAACACCAGGCAGGGGCACACAGACAGACACCTTTAGTAGGCCGGAAAAGCCTATTGCATTTTTTAAAATGGTAATTTGGAGCAGAAGGTTGAAGCTCAGCTTTATTTAGTTGAGGGCAACACCAGGGAGGGGCAGAAGCCGTTAGTAGGCCCTAACCACCATTTTTTTTTTTTAAAACCACTTAATGAGAGCCGGAAGGTTGAAGCTCAGCTTTATTTAGTTGAGGACAACACCAGGCAGGGGCACACAGACAGACACCTTTAGTAGGCCGGAAAAGCCTATTGCATTTTTTAAAATGGTAATTTGGAGCAGAAGGTTGAAGCTCAGCTTTATTTAGTTGAGGGCAACACCAGGGAGGGGCAGAAGCCGTTAGTAGGCCCTAACCACCATTTTTTTTTTTTAAAACCACTTAATGAGAGCCGGAAGGTTGAAGCTCAGCTTTATTTAGTTGAGGACAACACCAGGCAGGGGCACACAGACAGACACCTTTAGTAGGCCGGAAAAGCCTATTGCATTTTTTAAAATGGTAATTTGGAGCAGAAGGTTGAAGCTCAGCTTTATTTAGTTGAGGACAACACCAGGCAGGGGCACACAGACAGACACCTTTAGTAGGCCAGAAAAGCCTATTGCATTTTTTAAAATGGTAATTTGGAGCAGAAGGTTGAAGCTCAGCTTTATTTAGTTGAGGGCAACACCAGGGAGGGGCAGAAGCCGTTAGTAGGCCCTAACCACCATTTTTTTTTTTTAAAACCACTTAATGAGAGCCGGAAGGTTGAAGCTCAGCTTTATTTAGTTGAGGACAACACCAGGCAGGGGCACACAGACAGACACCTTTAGTAGGCCGGAAAAGCCTATTGCATTTTTTAAAATGGTAATTTGGAGCAGAAGGTTGAAGCTCAGCTTTATTTAGTTGAGGGCAACACCAGGGAGGGGCAGAAGCCGTTAGTAGGCCCTAACCACCATTTTTTCTTTTTAAAACCACTTAATGAGAGCCGGAAGGTTGAAGCTCAGCTTTATTTAGTTGAGGACAACACCAGGCAGGGGCACACAGACAGACACCTTTAGTAGGCCGGAAAAGCCTATTGCATTTTTTAAAATGGTAATTTGGAGCAGAAGGTTGAAGCTCAGCTTTATTTAGTTGAGGACAACACCAGGCAGGGGCACACAGACAGACACCTTTAGTAGGCCGGAAAAGCCTATTGCATTTTTTAAAATGGTAATTTGGAGCAGAAGGTTGAAGCTCAGCTTTATTTAGTTGAGGGCAACACCAGGGAGGGGCAGAAGCCGTTAGTAGGCCCTAACCACCATTTTTTTTTTTTAAAACCACTTAATGAGAGCCGGAAGGTTGAAGCTCAGCTTTATTTAGTTGAGGACAACACCAGGCAGGGGCACACAGACAGACACCTTTAGTAGGCCGGAAAAGCCTATTGCATTTTTTAAAATGGTAATTTGGAGCAGAAGGTTGAAGCTCAGCTTTATTTAGTTGAGGGCAACACCAGGGAGGGGCAGAAGCCGTTAGTAGGCCCTAACCACCATTTTTTTTTTTTAAAACCACTTAATGAGAGCCGGAAGGTTGAAGCTCAGCTTTATTTAGTTGAGGACAACACCAGGCAGGGGCACACAGACAGACACCTTTAGTAGGCCGGAAAAGCCTATTGCATTTTTTAAAATGGTAATTTGGAGCAGAAGGTTGAAGCTCAGCTTTATTTAGTTGAGGGCAACACCAGGGAGGGGCAGAAGCCGTTAGTAGGCCCTAACCACCATTTTTTTTTTTTAAAACCACTTAATGAGAGCCGGAAGGTTGAAGCTCAGCTTTATTTAGTTGAGGACAACACCAGGCAGGGGCACACAGACAGACACCTTTAGTAGGCCGGAAAAGCCTATTGCATTTTTTAAAATGGTAATTTGGAGCAGAAGGTTGAAGCTCAGCTTTATTTAGTTGAGGGCAACACCAGGGAGGGGCAGAAGCCGTTAGTAGGCCCTAACCACCATTTTTTTTTTTTAAAACCACTTAATGAGAGCCGGAAGGTTGAAGCTCAGCTTTATTTAGTTGAGGACAACACCAGGCAGGGGCACACAGACAGACACCTTTAGTAGGCCGGAAAAGCCTATTGCATTTTTTAAAATGGTAATTTGGAGCAGAAGGTTGAAGCTCAGCTTTATTTAGTTGAGGGCAACACCAGGGAGGGGCAGAAGCCGTTAGTAGGCCCTAACCACCATTTTTTTTTTTTAAAACCACTTAATGAGAGCCGGAAGGTTGAAGCTCAGCTTTATTTAGTTGAGGGCAACACCAGGGAGGGGCAGAAGCCGTTAGTAGGCCCTAACCAAAGTTGAAGGCCAAATGCAGTTTAATTTCTGATACTATAGGCCGAAAGCCAGAAGGTGGAAGCTCCGATTTAGACAGTGGAGGACAATTTGAATTAGGGACTGCAGACAGACTTAGTAGGCTGTCCCCTGTGGACCATGCATCCACCACATTAACCCATTGCGCCGTAATGGACACGTAATCTTCCGTGGCCATGCCTACAGGTCCATGCGTCTGTTGTCAGGTGCACCTTTGTACTCACAGATTGCCAGAGTGCATGGACAATGCGGTCTTCTACATGCTGGTGGAGGGTTGGGATGGCTTTTCTCGCAAAAGAAGTGTCGACTGGTTAGCTTGTAGCGTGGTACAGCGTAGTCCATCATGGCCTTATTAATAGTAAATAAAATATATAACTAGGCTCTATGAACTTTTAAATAGGTTCCAGGGGTACACGGGCAGCATTGGTGTGGTCAGTGGAGGAGTATTGCAAGTAGGGGCTGCAGACAGGCTATCAAAGGCCTAAAATAACAAACAGTAGGCAGTCATGGCAGTTTTACATCGGTTACATGGATACACAGGCAGGCACTCCAGGCAGCATTGTGGTCAGTGGAGGAGTATTGCAAGTAGGGGCCGCAGACAGGCTATCAAAGGCCTAAAATAACAAACAATAGGCTCATTGCAGTTTTACAGCGGTTACATGGATAGACGGGCAGGCAGCTTGGTGGTGAGTGGAGGAGTATTTAAAGTAGGGACCGCAGACAGGCTATCAAAGGCCTAACATAACAAACAATAGGCTCATGGCAGTTTTACAGCGGTTACATGGATACACGGGCAGGCAGCTTGGTGGTCAGTGGAGGAGTATTTAAAGTAGGGACCGCAGACAGGCTTCAAAGGCCTAACATAAGAAATGGGCTGGCTGTAGGCACTTTATAATTGGTTCCATGGGTACACGGGCAGCAGTGGTCTGGTCAGTGGAGGACTAGTGGAAGGAGGGACCGCAGACAGGCTTCAAAGGCCTAAAATAACAAACAATAGGCTCATGGCAGTTTTACAGCGGTTACATGGATACACGGGCAGGCAGCTTGGTGGTCAGTGGAGGAGTATTTAAAGTAGGGACCGCAGACAGGCTTCAAAGGCCTAACGTAAGAAAATGGGCTGGCTGTAGGCACTTTATAATTGGTTCCAGGGGTACACGGGCAGCAGTGGTCTGGTCAGTGGAGGACTAGTGGAAGGAGGGACCGCAGACAGGCTTCAAAGGCCTAACATAAAAAAATGGGCTGGCTGTAGGCACTTTATAATTGGTTCCAGGGGTACACGGGCAGCAGTGGTCTGGTCAGTGGAGGACTAGTGGAAGGAGGGACCGCAGACAGGCTTCAAAGGCCTAAAATAACAAACAATAGGCTCATGGCAGTTTTACAGCGGTTACATGGATACACGGGCAGGCAGCTTGGTGGTCAGTGGAGGAGTATTTAAAGTAGGGACCGCAGACAGGCTTCAAAGGCCTAACATAACAAACAATAGGCTCATGGCAGTTTTACAGCGGTTACATGGATACACGGGCAGGCAGCTTGGTGGTCAGTGCAGGAGTATTTAAAGTAGGGACCGCAGACAGGCTTCAAAGGCCTAACATAAGAAAATGGGCTGGCTGTAGGCACTTTATAATTGGTTCCAGGGGTACACGGGCAGCAGTGGTCTGGTCAGTGGAGGACTAGTGGAAGGAGGGACCGCAGACAGGCTTCAAAGGCCTAAAATAACAAACAATAGGCTCATGGCAGTTTTACAGCGGTTACATGGATACACGGGCAGGCAGCTTGGTGGTCAGTGGAGGAGTATTTAAAGTAGGGACCGCAGACAGGCTTCAAAGGCCTAACATAAGAAAATGGGCTGGCTGTAGGCACTTTATAATTGGTTCCAGGGGTACACGGGCAGCAGTGGTCTGGTCAGTGGAGGACTAGTGGAAGGAGGGACCGCAGACAGGCTTCAAAGGCCTAACATAAAAAAATGGGCTGGCTGTAGGCACTTTATAATTGGTTCCAGGGGTACACGGGCAGCAGTGGTCTGGTCAGTGGAGGACTAGTGGAAGGAGGGACCGCAGACAGGCTTCAAAGGCCTAAAATAACAAACAATAGGCTCATGGCAGTTTTACAGCGGTTACATGGATACACGGGCAGCTTGGTGGTGAGTGGAGGAGTAGTGCAAGGAGTGTCTGTCCCAGTACTCCCAAAATATAAATAGATGTTAATGTCTCGCAAAACAACCAAAACAAAAAAAAAGGTGGCATACTTAGGTACAGGGGTGGGCTCATCTGCTGAGTTTCTGACATAGTAATTTGGCAGTAACTATTTAATGGTGCCAATATAGGACACAGACACAGACTACTTTAAGTTGCATCGTAGATGTCTACAAATTTGTATTGTCAGTGCCAGACATTGAATGATGTCAGCGAATAGACTAAAGATTGGTGGAGCTGTGCGACATAATTTTGCATGTGGTAGAGCACATTTTGAGCTGGGGTAGGGGGGAACTCTCTAGAGGCTGGCGGGACCGCCCCAGGGCCCCTCATGTTACAACGGTGTGTCTGATGTTGGGTGTGCACCACCACCGCCAGAGACACTACATTGTACTATGAGGGACCCAGTAGCAATGCCGTCAACCAAAAGCGAGCACACCCACCTCTTCAGACAAACAGCAGTCTCACGGGTGCTTGCGCCAAGTCGCGATACCACGGCCCCGTGTGGGGAGTTTGGCCATTTAGGGAGGTGTAAACATGTCGTATGCTGTACAATCAGCTGCAGCAAATTAGACATTAGAAAAGTAATTCACAGGCAAGAGCCTTTCATAGGAAAGCTAGGTGTCGGCCGGGCAAGGTGGGGCAAAAGATTTCGAAATCCAGTTGTGGTTCATTTTAATGAATGTTAGATCGTCAACATTTTGGGTAGCCAGGCGAGTCCTTTTTTCGGTTAATATTGAACCTGCAGCACTGAATACTCTTTCTGATAGGACACTTGCTGCCGGGCAAGCAAGCTCCTGCAATGCATATTCTGCCAATTCTGGCCAGGTGTCTAATTTGGAGGCCCAGTAATCAAATGGGAATGACGGTTGAGGGAGAACATCGATAAGGGATGAAAAATAGTTAGTAACCATACTGGACAAATGTTGTCTCCTGTCACTTTCAATTGATGCAGCAGTACCTGTCCTGTCTGCGGTCATAGCAAAATCACTCCACAACCTGGTCAGAAAACCCCTCTGTCCAACGCCACTTCTGATGTGTGCACCCCTAACACTCCTAGTCTGCTGCCCCCTGGAGCTCGTGTGAGAACGATCACGTGCGCTGTGTGCTGGGAATGCCTGAAGCAAACGGTCAACAAGAGTTGATTGTTTGGTTGCTAATATTAGTTCCAAGTTCTCATGTGGCATAATATTTTGCAATTTGCCTTTATAGCGTGGATCAAGGAGGCAGGCCAACCAGTAATCGTCATCGTTCATCATTTTCGTAATGCGTGTGTCCCTTTTTAGGATACGTAAGGCATAATCCGCCATGTGGGCCAAAGTTCCAGTTGTAAAATCTCCGGTTGTGATTGGTTGAGGGGCAGTTGCAGGCAAATCTACGTCACTTGTGTCCCTCAAAAAACCAGAACCCGGCCGTGACACGCAACCAATTTCCTGTGCCCCCGGGAAAGGTTCGGCATTAAAAATATACTCATCCCCATCATCCTCCTCGTCCTCCACCTCCTCTTCGCCCGCTACCTCGTCCTGTACACTGCCCTGACCAGACAATGGCTGACTGTCATCAAGGCTTTCCTCTTCCTCTGGTGCAGACGCCTGCTCCTTTATGTGCGTCAAACTTTGCATCAGCAGACGCATTAGGGGGATGCTCATGCTTATTACGGCGTTGTCTGCACTAACCAGCCGTGTGCATTCCTCAAAACACTGAAGGACTTGACACATGTCTTGTATCTTAGACCACTGCACACCTGACAACTCCATGTCTGCCATCCTACTGCCTGCCCGTGTATCCTCCCACAAATAATTAACAGCACGCCTCTGTTCGCACAGTCTCTGAAGCATGTGCAGTGTTGAGTTCCACCTTGTTGCAACGTCTATGATTAGGCGATGCTGGGGAAGGTTCAAAGACCGCTGATAGGTCTGCATACGGCTGGCGTGTACAGGCGAACGTCGGATATGTGAGCAAAGTGCACGCACTTTGAGGAGCAGGTCGGAGAACCCAGGATAAGTTTTCAATAAGCACTGCACCACCAGGTTTAAGGTGTGAGCCAGGCAAGGAATGTGTTTCAGTTGGGAAAGGGAGATGGCAGCCATGAAATTCCTTCCGTTATCACTCACTACCTTGCCTGCCTCAAGATCTACTGTGCCCAGCCACGACTGTGTTTCTTGTTGCAAGAACTCGGACAGAACTTCCGCGGTGTGTCTGTTGTCGCCCAAGCACTTCATAGCCAATACAGCCTGCTGACGCTTGGCAGTAGCTGGCCCATAATGGGACAACTGGTGTGCAACAGTGTCATCTGCCGATGGAGTGGTTGGCAGACTGCGTTCTGTGGAAGAGCTGTAGCTTCTGCAGGAGGACGAGGAGGAGGAGGAGGAGGGGGTGCGAACGCCTACAGCCAACTGTTTCCTAGACCGTGGGCTAGGCACAACTGTCCCTAAATTGATGTCGCCTGTGGACCCTGCATCCACCACATTCACCCAGTGTGCCGTGATGGACACATAACGTCCCTGGCCATGCCTACTGGTCCATGCATCTGTAGTCAGGTGCACCTTTGTACTCACAGATTGCCTGAGTGCATGGACGATGCGCTGTTTAACATGCTGGTGCAGGGCTGGGATGGCTTTTCTGGAAAAAAAGTGTCGACTGGGTAGCTCGTATCGTGGTTCAGCGTACTCCATCAGGGCTTTGAAAGCTTCGCTTTCAACTAACCGGTAGGGCATCATCTCTAACGAGATTAGTCTAGCTATGTGGGCGTTAAAACACTGTGTACGCGGATGCGAGGATAAGTACTTCCTTTTTCTAACCAGAGTCTCATGTAGGGTGAGCTGGACTGGAGAGCTGGAGATCGTGGAACTTTCGGGTGTGCCGGTGTACATGGCAGACTGAGAGACAGTTGGAGACGGTATTGTTTCCGCCGGTGCCCTAGATGCAATATTTCCTCCTACAAAACTGGTGATTCCCTGACCCTGACTGCTTTTGGCTGGCAAAGAAACCTGCACAGATACTGCCGGTGGTGCGGAAAATGGTGGCCTTACAGTGACGGAAGGGATGTTGCGTTGCTGACTAGCTTCATTGGCCGAGGGTGCTACAACCTTGAGGGACGTTTGGTAGTTAGTCCAGGCTTGAAAATGCATGGTGGTTAAGTGTCTATGCATGCAACTAGTATTTAGACTTTTCAGATTCTGACCTCTGCTTAAGCTAGTTGAACATTTTTGACAGATGACTTTGCGCTGATCAGTTGGATGTTGTTTAAAAAAATGCCAGACTGCACTCTTCCTAGACTCGGATCCCTTTTCAGGGATTGCAGACTGAGCTTTAACCGGATGGCAACGCTGTGCTCCAACAGGTTTTGGCTTTGACACGCGTTTTGGGCCAGATACGGGCCCGGCAGATGGAACCTGTTGCGATGTTGATGCCTGCTGCGGCCCCTCCTCCACCTCCGCTTCTGAACTACTGCCGCCTGCACCCTGTTCCCCCAATGGCTGCCAATCGGGGTCAATAACTGGGTCATCTATTACCTCCTCTTCGAGCTCGTGTGCAACTTCGTCTGTGTCACTGTGTCGGTCGGTGGTATAGCGTTCGTGGCGGGGCAACATAGTCTCATCAGGGTCTGATTGTGGATCTGTACCCTGAGAGGGCAATGTGGTGGTCTGAGTCAAAGGAGCAGCATAGTACTCTGGCTGTGGCTGTGCATCAGTGCACTCCATGTCAGAATATACTTGTAATGGGCATGGCCTGTTAAATGTTTCACTTTCTAAGCCAGGGACGGTATGTGTAAAGAGCTCCATGGAGTGACCCGTTGTGTCGCCTGCTGCATCCTTCTCTCTTGTTGTAGTTTTTGCTGAGGAGGACAAGGAAGCGACTTGTCCCTGACCGTGAACATCCACAAGCGACGCGCTGCTTTTACATTTACCAGTTTCGGAAGAGGAGGCAAAAGAGCTAGAGGCTGAGTCTGCAATGTAAGCCAAAACTTGCTGTTGCTGCTCCGCCTTTAAAAGCGGTTTTCCTACTCCCAGAAAAGAGAGCGTTCGAGGCCTTGTGTAGCCTGACGACGAAACTGGCTCCACAGCTCCAGACTTAGGTGGAATATTTTTATCCCCACGACCACCTGATGCTCCACTACCACTACCATCATTACCAGCTGACAATGAACGCCCACGACGACCTCTTGCACCAGACTTCCTCATTGTTTTAAAATCTTAACCAAAGTAACTTTATTTGTTGCTGTCAAACAACTTACACGGTGAGCTATAACTTCAGTATGATTTCAATATCCCTTAACAGGTTGGTGAGACCACAAGGAAAATCAGGCACAATGTTACACACTCTGTTTTCTGTGGCACAAAATCACAGAGATGACACACACGCAGGACTGTCACTCAAGCACTAATGTCAATATTAATCTCCCACCTAATTTATTTATTTTTTTTTCTCAGGGAGACTTTAGAAACCAAATAATATTAAAAAAAAAAAAAAAAAAAAGGCTTTCTATGGCCCACAATTAGAGAGAGAGAGGTGGCACACCCAGGAGTCAAGACTGGCGCACAAGCTGAAAGGGCAATATTACTCTCCCACTGTTTTTTTAAGTTTTTTTTTTATTTCAGGGAGACTTTAGAAACCAAATAATATAAAAAAAAAAAATAAAAAAAAAATAGGCTTTCTATAGCCCACTGAATGAGAGAGAGAGGTGGCACACCCAGGAATCAAGACTGGCACACAATAATTCTATAGCCCACTGAATGAGAGATAGCACACACAGCAGTGGCACACAAGCCCTGACTGAGGCCAATATTTTTCTCCCACTGATTGATGTAGTGTTTTTGTGTTGAGGTAGATTTTAGAACACAAATCAAGGAAAAAAAAAAAAAATGCTTTCTATGGCCCACTGAATGAGAGAGAGGTGGCACACCCAGGAGTCAAGACTGGCACACAAGCTGAAAGGGCAATATTACTCTCCCACTGTTTTTTTATGTTTTTTTTTTTTTTTAAGGGAGACTTTAGAAACCCAATAATATTTAAAAAAAAAATAAATAGGCTTTCTATGGCCCACTGAATGAGAGGGAGAGAGGTGGCACACCCAGGAGTCAAGACTGGCACACAAGCTGAAAGGGCAATATTACTCTCCCACTGTTTTTTTATGTATTTTTTGTTTTTTAAGGGAGACTTTAGAAACCCAATAATATTTAAAAAAAAAAAAATAGGCTTTCTATGGCCCACTGAATGAGAGGGAGAGAGGTGGCACACCCAGGAGTCAAGACTGGCACACAAGCTGAAAGGGCAATATTACTCTCCCACTGTTTTTTTATGTATTTTTTGTTTTTTAAGGGAGACTTTAGAAACCCAATAATATTTAAAAAAAAAAATAAATAGGCTTTCTATGGCCCACTGAATGAGAGGGAGAGAGGTGGCACACCCAGGAGTCAAGACTGGCACACAAGCTGAAAGGGCAATATTACTCTCCCACTGTTTTTTTATGTATTTTTTGTTTTTTAAGGGAGACTTTAGAAACCCAATAATATTTAAAAAAAAAAATAAATAGGCTTTCTATGGCCCACTGAATGAGAGGGAGAGAGGTGGCACACCCAGGAGTCAAGCCTGGCACACAAGCTGAAAGGGCAATATTACTCTCCCACTGTTTTTTTATGTATTTTTTGTTTTTTAAGGGAGACTTTAGAAACCCAATAATATTTAAAAAAAAAAATAAATAGGCTTTCTATGGCCCACTGAATGAGAGGGAGAGAGGTGGCACACCCAGGAGTCAAGACTGGCACACAAGCTGAAAGGGCAATATTACTCTCCCACTGTTTTTTTAGGTATTTTTTTTTTTTCAGGGAGACTTTAGAAACCAAATAATATTAAAAAAAAAAAAAAAAAAATAGGCTTGCTATAGCCCACTGAATGAGAGATAGCACACACAGCAGTGGCACACAAGCCCTGACTGAGGCCAATATTTTTCTCCCACTGATTGATGTAGTGTTTTTGTGTTGAGGTAGAATTTAGAACACAAATCACGGAAAAAATAAATAGGCTTTCTATGGCCCACTCAGTGAGAGATGGCACACACAGGGATGGCACTGTAGCAGAAATGGCAATCTTAATCTCCCACAAAAAAAACAAAAAAAAAACAGGGACTGTCCTACAATTACTATCTCCCTGCAGTAATGTAAGCCAGGTATGGCAGGCAGCAATAGGAGTGGACTGATGCACAAATTAAATAAAAAGTGTGGACAAACAAAAAAGATAGCTGTGCAGAAAGGAAGGAACAAGAGGATATGTGCTTTGAAAAAAGCAGTTGGTTTCCACAGTGGCGTACACACAGCAATACAGCTATCACGGAGCCTTCTAGGGCAGCCCAATGAGCTACAGCGCTGAGGGGAAAAAAAAAAAAAAATAGCTTCCACAGTCCCTGCACACCGAAGGTGGTGTTGGACAGTGGAAATCGCTGCAGCACAAGCGGTTTGGTGGTTAGTGGACCCTGCCTAACGCTCTCCCTGCTTCTGACGAAGCGGCAGCAACCTGTCCCTAAGCTCAGATCAGCAGCAGTAAGATGGCGGTCGGCGGGAACGCCCCTTTATAGCCCCTGTGACGCCGCAGACAGCAAGCCAATCACTGCAATGCCCTTCTCTAAGATGGTGGGGACCAGGACCTATGTCATCACGCTGCCCACACTCTGCGTTCACCTTCATTGGCTGAGAAATGGCGCTTTTCGCGTCATTGAAACGCGACTTTGGCGCGAAAGTCGCGTACCGCATGGCCGACAAGCACAGGGGTCGGATCGGGTTTCATGAGACGCCGACTTAGCCAAAAGTCGGCGACTTTTGAAAATGATCGACCCGTTTCGCTCAACCCTAATGGTGATCATGCGTGCACACAGGTTGTGCGTGTGCGATCGCCGCTGGGTGTCAGCTGATTCTGACAGCTGAAACTTTAACCCCCTAAATGCTGCAATCGAAAGTAATTGCAGCATTCCAGGAGCCGTATAGGGATGACAGCCCCTCTGCCCTTGGATCAGAGAACCCACGGCATGATGCGGTGGGTTATGACGACATCTGGGTCACTAGAGCTAGGAAAGTTGCTTGATCATGGGCAGTGCATGATCAGCAACTTTCTCTTTCAGTGCAGAGCTGACAGTGTGTATAATATGGGAATGCTGCTGCATTTCCATCCTATACTAGAAATCATCCAGCAAAAAATTATAGTCCCATAGTGGGACAAAGTAAAAAAGTAAAAAAAAAGGTAATTTTTTTTTTAAAATAATTGTAAAAATTTTAAAATAAAAAAAATAAAAAAATCAAAGATATTAAACTCATAAATAAATATTTTAAGAAACAGTGGTTTTCTCCCTCATATAGGGTATCAGCATACTGAGGATAAATTGCACTAACATTGTATGGTGCAATTTCTTTTGTTACCCTTATGAAAATGCAAAATTTGGGGCTAAAATAACAATTTTGTGGGGAAAATGTGATTTTGTTATTTTCACGGCTCAACGGTCATACACATCTGTGAAGCACCTTATGGTTCAATGTGCTCACCACACATCTAGATCAGTTACCTGATGGGTTTAGTTTCCAAAATGGTGTCAATTGTGGGGATTTTCACTGTTTAGGCATATCAGGGGCTTTCCAAACGTGACATGGGTTCCGCCAATTGTCACAGCTAGTTTTGCTTTCAAAAAGTCAAATGGCGCTCCTTCCCTTTCAAGCCCTGCCTTGCAGCCAAATAGTGGTTTTCTCCCTCATATGGGGTTTCAGCATGCTCAGGAGAAATTACAGAACAATTTTGGGGTCCATTTTTAACTGTTACCCTTGTCAAAATATAAAAAATTGGATCTGAAGTAAATTTTTTGTGAAAAAGAGTTAAATGTTTATTTTCTTTTTCTACATTCCAAAAATTCCTATAAAGCACCTGTGCAGTTTTCAGAATGGTGTCACTTTTGGGTATTTTCTGCCATATAGACCCCTCAAAGTGACTTCAAATATGATGTGGTCCCTAGAAAAATTGGTTTTGTAAATTTTGTAAACTTCCTAACAGAAAAAAAAATGTTGATTCCAAAATTGTGCTGATGTAAATTAGACATGTGGGAAATGTAATTTATTAAGTATTTTGTGTTACATATCTAAGATGTATGGGCATGAAAATTCAAAGTTTGAAAATCGCGACATTTTCAAAATTTTCACCAAATTTCCATTTTTTTTCACAAATAAACGCAAGTCATTTACCACTATCATGAAGAACAATATGTCACAAAAAAGCATTCTCAGAATCACCAGGATTCGTTGAAGCATTCTAGAGATATTACCTCATAAAATTATAGTGGTCAGAATTGTAAAAATTGGCTTGGTCATTAATGTTCAAATCACCTTCGGGGGTAAAAGGGTTAAGCAGCTCCACCAAAATGGGCAGTGATGGGAAGGAGCCAGTATTTCTTATGACAGGAATGTTACTCCAGTCCCTGACTGGAGTTACATTTCTGGCAAGGCGCTTGGAGGCACACGTCATTGAGAAGATGTACCAAATTCATTAAGCGGCATGCCTCTTCATTACGGGCCTCTTAATGAATTCAGCACATCTTATTCTTGCACTCATCTTAAAAGTGGGGTACAAAATGCTAGTCTTAATGTATCAGGGCCAATGTGCCTAAATAATGCATTATTTGATTTATTGTTAACACTGCCATATAGTGCCGCAACAAGGACTATAAAGTGTCCATATAATACAGTGTCACAACACCAAAATACATCAATTCCTGGAAATTCATATTTAGCCAACTGTAAAGCTTATAGGTTATTTTTATTATGCAGGTCAGTACTTCTGTACATACATTATCAAGCAGTGGTTTGCAGGATACAAACATTTCATTTGTTTATCTTTTCTACTACTTCTACTACTATCTTTTCTAAAACTTGAGACTTTTCAGACATATCCAGTATGATGACTATAACCACATTTCACAACTCTAAAAATTACAATGGCATTGGGATTTGTAAATTACAAGTTGCATATACATATGGGAATAAAATCACTGCTATACGGAAATCAATATCATTACTCCCTTATTAATTAACTTTTTCCATTAGAAGAAATTTGATAAACTTGCTAAAGTTTGGACATAACTACTTCAAATTTCTTTTTCCAATTTAGAATTTTCCCTAGTGACTTAAAAGAGACAATAGACATACAGTAAAAATAATACAGAGGTGAAATTGAAATGCTAAAAGGCTTTCCGAATAATGTTGCTCAAAGTACTTTTTTCTGTTAAGGAAATTAAGTGTTTTATAGTAAATTGATTATTCTGCAATGTTTTAAGTAATTGGAAATACTTTTCACTGTTCTTGAAAAACAGTTTAGAGACTTCATGATACAAGATTGAGTGGAGTGAAAAGTACAATACAATATTATAAAGCCAACTTTACTATTAAACAATTTTTAACTTGTGGATATTTTGTCTGCAATTTCTTAAAAAAAATAGAAAGTTAATATTTTATAGGGCTGTTGCTGCCATTTTGGTGGAGAGGTATCTTTGGCTTGAGGCAAGTAATGTGGGTATTTTGTCTGACACTAGTGGGTCATTGTGACTGGCACTGGAATGCAAGTGGCTGGAATCTTTCAAGAGAGTTTTATGACTGGTACTGTTGGGTGTACTGAATTATTATAATGTTACAGGACTCAATAACTATTAACATTTTGCTTTATATTGGGGGTACGTTAATAATGTAATAAGATCAAGAAGAATATGCCTTGTCACTTATCTGAAAAAATAGCTGCTCCAGACTTTATATGACAGATATGATCTACTGAGAAAAAGATCCATAGATTCAGCAGCAAGCCTACCAAGAAGGCAGTCAAGAAAGTTATAGAACTGTGACAGAAGAAATTCCAAAATGGATAATCAAAGGCCTTCGTGAGCTAAGTGCTTTCAGTTCTAAGTAGTCAGAACTCATGAAGTCCAGCCAGACTTATTTATTCTTGAAGCCCTGGATGAGACAGATAGTCTGAAACTAATAAGGGTTGTCATAAGGCTACCTCTTACTGCACATAAAAACAGATAATACACTTTGCTCACTACTCCTAGGCTAAGTTTACAATCACTTTACCTAAGAATCTTCATAGAGGCTGTCCAGTGACTGTTCCAGGCTATACAAAGCCTGCCCAGTAGATTTGAGTGAACTTGTGAGTTTGTACCAGATGCCTAGTGTCTGGTGCTGAACTCCGAATACGGACTTTGCCCAGAAGTCTGTTGTACTGTTTGGGTTTCAATGCCAAATAAAGTGTGTTGAAAGGTTGCAGCACAGTAAATCAACAAGTTTTAGGCTGTGGGCACTTCTAAAGCCATTACAGCCATGGCAAATATTGGCATGGCTGTCATTGACTGGTTCACTATATGACCCAACCTGTATAAACGCCGGATCACGGGTTGTGTTGCCATTCTATTCTCAGCCTGGCACCGAGTGTTCTAACAGCCAAGTTAGTGCACATTGCCCAAAAAGCCTGGTGCACATTACCCTAACAGCCTGGTATAGAGTGCCCTTACAGCCTGGTGCACATTGCTCTAACAGCTAGGTGCTCGCTGCCTTAACAGCCTGATGTATATTGCCCTAACAGCCTGGTGCACATTGCCATAACAGCCTGGTAGTGCCCTAACAGCTTTGGAAGAGTATCTCTTCTCTACTGTGCACTTAATTGGGGTGCAAAAAAATGAGGAGAACATCAAATAGAGGACATCATGGATGTAGTTCTGGTGTTGATGGTGGTGTAGCTGCTGCAGTGGTCATTCTGTGCCTGCTACACGTTCAAATGAAACAACTTTCTCTGGTGCACACTGATGACAGCATGTTCTACATAATTGTGTAGGTCAGAGTACCTCTGGATGAATAGTGAGGCCAGAACATGTTGAGGCAGTTTTAGATTGGATGGCTGAGAGGGCCTCCAGTTCCTTTGCATTGTCATCCGCCAGGTCCACTTTTGGAAGAGCAGAATTGGCACCTTCAGATCATGGGCATCTGTCTTCCACCATACCTCCTTGTAAATCAGCTAAGTAGTGTTAGTCCCAAGTCATGCAGCAGTCACTTTTGCTTTTTGATGACTCCGCTGGATGTAGTTCCGTAGGCCATACAACTAGCCCTGCCCCACAAGTGGAAGAGATTGAGTGCACTGATGTGCAACCACT
This sequence comes from Ranitomeya variabilis, assembly GCF_051348905.1. Classification (NCBI taxonomy): domain Eukaryota; kingdom Metazoa; phylum Chordata; class Amphibia; order Anura; family Dendrobatidae; genus Ranitomeya; species Ranitomeya variabilis. Next base: position 197,081,662 of record NC_135234.1, on the reverse strand, counting down.
TGTTCAGTTTTAGGATGAGTACGTGGGAGGGCTACTGCACACGGTCAGCGGACCACTACAGCACATCTCTGATGATTACAATCCAAATGCTGCGTCTTTCTGCAGTGTGCTGACCGGTAATGAGAACAAGGGTGAGAATGGGTGGACGATGATTCAGGGAATCATGAGGCCCTAGACCCTATATGGAGTGAAATCCATCTTAGTAACGTGGCAGTTCAAAAGGAACAGGAGATGTTCACGCTGCCCCAGCTAAACAGAAGGGTGCAAAGGCACAGCTGCCGGCCTCTAGCCAGTACTTCAGCTGATGCTGCCCACTGCGCCGATGAACTGAGCACACCAAAGATAGGTCAAAAGAGTTTCCTGGAGTGGATTTTCTTCAGGCAATGTATGATAAGAAATGGGAGGTTTGCACCCTGTGCAGTCAGAGCCTGAAAAAAGGCATGCACGTTCTGAACCTGAGCACTTCCTGCAAGACAAGGCATCTGAATTCAAAGCACAAAAGGCAGTGGATTACACACCTGAAATATCAGGAAAGAACTGAAGCTCCTCCTGCTCCGTCTTCTGCTGCAGTCTTGCCTCTTCCTCCCAGTCCCAATCAACAGGGCCACCTGGCTCACTGCAAAGAGAGGATGTAACAGCACCACCACCAGCAGCAGTGTCACAGAGTATTTCCATGGAAGCATTCAGCTCTCCATCCCCCAAACACTGGAGAGAAACAGAAAGTTCCCCGATATCCACACACTAGCCTTGGTCCTGAATGATAGCATTTAAAAATTCATGGCCTTTGAAATGCTTCTATTCTGCCTGGTGGAGATGGACAATTTTGAAAAACTGATGGCAGTGGCTGTCAAACACTGTTTCCCAGCCTCCACTCCTTTTCTAGACAAGCCAGTCCTGCCCTACACACACATGTTTTGGACAAAACCAGGTGTGCCTCCACCTCCTACTCCGCTTCCTCCACCGACTCCTTCATCCGGTCAGCGCAATGCCTGCACCACCAACCTCAGCACAGCCATGTTGATATGACAGAAGACTGCTCTGAAACTCATCTGTTTGGGGGAAAAATCCCACACTGAGCATGACCTGTGAACAGTGGTCAAACAACAAACCAATGTGTTGTTGGTGCCGCTGAACCTCAAGCCCGGCCTGGTGGTGTGTGATACCTTGTGAAATCTCATAAAAGCTCTGGGCCTGGCCGGTTTGAATCATGTCCCTTGCCTGGAAAATGTGCTAAATTTGCTGGGGCAGAGCTTCTTTAAAAAATACCCTGATAAGTCAGAGCTGCTGAAAGTGAAGGCTGACTGTGTACATTTTCAATATTCTCATCCTGCTGTTGCTTGTCTGTCTGCACTGCACTGTCACTTCTGCCTTCCTGTTTACCGCCTCATTTGAAATGTAACCACAAGGTGGAACTTCGTCTTGCATATGCTGGAGAGACTGTGTGAGCAGCAGCAAGCAATAGTGAAGTTTCAGCTGCAGCATGAGCGGGTGAGTCACTGTGCGGAACATCACTTCAGGACCAACTAGTGGGCCTTTATGCAGGACTTGTGTGCCATGTTGTGCTGCTTCAAGGACTCCACCAACAGGGCCAGCGCTGATTATGCCATCCATCATCAACATGATGATCATACAATTATTAGGTTCTGTAGAAGGACGTAGATCTGGGGATTTATTATGATGGAATATAGGCTGAACTGGATGGACAAATGTCTTTTTTCGGCCTTACTAACTATGTAACTATGTAACATTACTATCCAACTATGCCTGCTTAAAATAATGCTTCAGGCGATGATGAGTGATATGTTGTCACAGAAGGAAGAGGAGAAACAGGGACCATTCACACCATTGTCATTTCAGTCATCCGCACATGAGAGTGGGTTCCTGTACCAACAGCAGCCAGGTACATAACTGTCCAGCCATGGGACTGTTTTGGAGGATGAGAAGAAGGAACTGTATTCACAGCAGGGTAGCACTCAAAGTAGCTCTCAAGCATCAATGGAACATGGCTGGAGGGCTACAGAGGATCCAGAAGATACACCTCCCACAAAGGACTGCTTATCGTTACCTCTGGGCAATCTGGCACCCTTGAGCGAATACATGCTGCTGTGCCTGTGCAACAACTGCCGAGTTGCCCTGCTTGCTACCAGTGCTGACTACTGATACCATTGCAGAATCCCTGTTACAAGGACAATGTACCATCCTTAGTAGGGATGAGAGAACCTTTTAAGGTTCGGTTCAGCTGAGATTGGCAAACTTCTCAATGTTCGCCGTACCTATCCAAACCCCAATGAATTAAATTGGAGGCAAAATCAATCACATAGACAACACCCTCGGGGGGCAAAAGAAGCCAGAACAGCTCAAATTAGGGGCAGACACCTGGAAAAGTGGCATCAATTGACCCTGAGTGCAAATAGTATTGCTCAGCATGGATGCATGGGCGCGGTACATCGACGACGTCTTTCTCATCTGGCAGGGTTCCCCTTCGTCTTTGGATTTGTTTTTTGAGGGAGTTAATCACAATGATTTGAATATTCGCCTTACCGTCAATCAACATCGGGAGAAAATTGAATTCCTTGATGTGTCCCTCTGTAGAGAGCTCGATGGTAAAATTGGCACTAACATATATCGTAAGCCCACATCTACTAATATGCTGCTACATGCATCCTCCTCGCACCCTGGCCATATGGTCCGCGCTGTACCGGTAGGTCAGTTTTTGAGACTACGGCGTATCTGTTCCACACAAGCAATGTTTGAGGTGGAGTCAGAGAAATTGAGTCAACGGTTTTTGGAAAGAGGCTATAGCCGCAGATCTATCAAGAGGGCCTATCATAGGGCTAAGTGGTCGAATAGGGATTCCCTATTGTATCACACTCGCTCGGATAGAAATGAAAGCAATGTGATTAGGTTTGTTACTAATTTTAGCACCCAATCCGAGTCAGTACGTACTGCCCTTACAAAAGCCTGGCCTATCTTGATGACCGATAACACCATTGCAAAAATTATTCCTAAAAAGCCTGCTATAACCTTTCGCCGTGCAAAGAACTTACGGGACCGTCTAGTGCGGAGTCACTATGAGAGCATGACCCCTCGAACATTTCTGGATAACGTCCCCATCAGGAGGGGTTGTAGACCTTGTGGACACTGTGTCGCCTGTATCAACATTGAGAGTAGTGATTCATTTTTCGACTCGTCTGGACACAATAGATTTCCAATTGTAAAGTCCATTAATTGCGAGTCGAGAAATGTTATCTACTACGCCACGTGTCCGTGCTCCCTGATTTATGTTGGCCTGACCACACGCCAACTGAAGGTGCGGGTCAGGGAGCACGTGCGCGGTATCGAGGCGGCCAGTGAACAGGAGGATACATCCCTCCTGAAAACAATACCAAAACACTTCAAGATCTACCATAAGTGTAATAGCAAGGGTCTACGTGTTAAGGGGATCGATTCCATCGACTTGGGTATCCGGGGGGGCAATATCTCTCAGCGCCTCTCTCAATTGGAATCCCGATGGATCTGGACACTTGACACAGTCCATCCACGGGGTCTTAATGAGCATTTCAATTTCTCGTCTTTTCTGTGATTCCTTCCTGCTGTATTTTTGTGCGGGACACATTTTTTAATTTAGTCTTTTTAAATATTGTTATTTTTTGTTATTTATGTGTTATGTCTATTTACATTTTAGCTGTAGGTGTGCTGATCTTTTCTTATGGATGTCGTGGACGTTGATGTGGACCTATGGACAGGTTGATTCCTTGGACAAATTATATCTTGTGGGAGTTGGACCATTCTTTACAGAATGTACATGGACATTAATATTTTCCATCTGGAGTGGAGGACACTTGGAATTGCACATCTTGACTTTTATGTGACAACAAGATGTCTTTAAATTAATACTGTATACCGTTATCCTGATGTGGTGACATCTCCTTGTGCCTTTGTCTCTATTTATATATTTATTTATCTTATATAGTTTGATTTCTGTTGTTTAAATTTGACATTTAGTCACTATAGATTTTCCATGCTTACATCTGTATTCTGTGTTACACTTACCATTTTAATTAGTCATATCCCTACCACTTTAATATGTGCCTGGGATTTTCCCTACTCCAAAATGGTGCCTCTGGTCCCGGCATCTCCTATGCGCATGCGCGTTTCCCTCTTCTTTTGGTTCGGCTGTGCTGAGTTTGCGCCGCTACACACTCACCGTCGGGAGTCACAGGGCCCTGTGCCGACTGGGCGTGTGGTGATGTGCGGCGCTTCACGCAGTAATGCCGCCTTGCTAAAAGTCCGGTTTGACAGTGGGACGCACTTGTAGGTCTCCTTGGCAACCGTTACTTCCGGTTGCGGCGCGGCACTTCTTGTTAGTGGGACGCGCTTGTAGGTCTCCTTGGCAACCGTTACTTCCGGTTGCGGCGCGGCACTTCCTGTTTTAGGCTGATATAAAGCGGCACACTTGAGCTTTTCTGATATCCCCCTGAGGAAGGTTTTACTACCGAAACGTGCGTCGGGGAGGGCGCACGGACCCTGGATCCACCCCACTAATTCGTCTCCATTTAGGTAATGTGCATATTTTGATTTTTGATATTGGTGTTTTGGTCTCCTTTCTTTACATATATGCCTGCATGTGTAATCCAGCTTGGAGCATTATAGTATGGACCTTTCTGTGGTCCACCATGTACACTTAAGGGTGGGAGTTGTGATCCCAGCTCCGTGCATCCTGTGTATGTTTCTCTAGTGGTGTCTGTGCACACCCTGTGGCACTTTGCCTCACCTGTTTCTTAATTCTGATGGTTCTATTATAACATTTGTGCATAATAAAGTTTATATATATTTTTTACTTCATCATTATTTGGATTTTTTTGGTCGTTTTCTTTGGGTCTTCTGACTCACAGCTTTTTTGATTCAATGTTACAGCGACTTATCCTTATGTAATGGTCCGTCCTATGTCGTGGTTTGTTATGTATTTAATCAACTGTGCAGTCAGAGCCTGAAAAAAGGCATGCACGTTCTGAACCTGAGCACTTCCTGCAAGACAAGGCATCTGAATTCAAAGCACAAAAGGCAGTGGATTACACACCTGAAATATCAGGAAAGAACTGAAGCTCCTCCTGCTCCGTCTTCTGCTGCAGTCTTGCCTCTTCCTCCCAGTCCCAATCAACAGGGCCACCTGGCTCACTGCAAAGAGAGGATGTGACAGCACCACCACCAGCAGCAGTGTCACAGAGTATTTCCATGGAAGCATTCAGCTCTCCATCCCCCAAACACTGGAGAGAAACAGAAAGTTCCCCGATATCCACACACTAGCCTTGGTCCTGAATGATAGCATTTAAAAATTCATGGCCTTTGAAATGCTTCTATTCTGCCTGGTGGAGATGGACAATTTTGAAAAACTGATGGCAGTGGCTGTCAAACACTGTTTCCCAGCCTCCACTCCTTTTCTAGACAAGCCAGTCCTGCCCTACACACACATGTTTTGGACAAAACCAGGTGTGCCTCCACCTCCTACTCCGCTTCCTCCACCGACTCCTTCATCCGGTCAGCGCAATGCCTGCACCACCAACCTCAGCACAGCCATGTTGATATGACAGAAGACTGCTCTGAAACTCATCTGTTTGGGGGAAAAATCCCACACTGAGCATGACCTGTGAACAGTGGTCAAACAACAAACCAATGTGTTGTTGGTGCCGCTGAACCTCAAGCCCGGCCTGGTGGTGTGTGATACCTTGTGAAATCTCATAAAAGCCCTGGGCCTGGCCGGTTTGAATCATGTCCCTTGCCTGGAAAATGTGCTAAATTTGCTGGGGCAGAGCTTCTTTAAAAAATACCCTGATAAGTCAGAGCTGCTGAAAGTGAAGGCTGACTGTGTACATTTTCAATATTCTCATCCTGCTGTTGCTTGTCTGTCTGCACTGCACTGTCACTTCTGCCTTCCTGTTTACCGCCTCATTTGAAATGTAACCACAAGGTGGAACTTCGTCTTGCATATGCTGGAGAGACTGTGTGAGCAGCAGCAAGCAATAGTGAAGTTTCAGCTGCAGCATGAGCGGGTGAGTCACTGTGCGGAACATCACTTCAGGACCAACTAGTGGGCCTTTATGCAGGACTTGTGTGCCATGTTGTGCTGCTTCAAGGACTCCACCAACAGGGCCAGCGCTGATTATGCCATCCATCATCAACATGATGATCATACAATTATTAGGTTCTGTAGAAGGACGTAGATCTGGGGATTTATTATGATGGAATATAGGCTGAACTGGATGGACAAATGTCTTTTTTCGGCCTTACTAACTATGTAACTATGTAACATTACTATCCAACTATGCCTGCTTAAAATAATGCTTCAGGCGATGATGAGTGATATGTTGTCACAGAAGGAAGAGGAGAAACAGGGACCATTCACACCATTGTCATTTCAGTCATCCGCACATGAGAGTGGGTTCCTGTACCAACAGCAGCCAGGTACATAACTGTCCAGCCATGGGACTGTTTTGGAGGATGAGAAGAAGGAACTGTATTCACAGCAGGGTAGCACTCAAAGTAGCTCTCAAGCATCAATGGAACATGGCTGGAGGGCTACAGAGGATCCAGAAGATACACCTCCCACAAAGGACTGCTTATCGTTACCTCTGGGCAATCTGGCACCCTTGAGCGAATACATGCTGCTGTGCCTGTGCAACAACTGCCGAGTTGCCCTGCTTGCTACCAGTGCTGACTACTGATACCATTGCAGAATCCCTGTTACAAGGACAATGTACCATCCTTAGTAGGGATGAGAGAACCTTTTAAGGTTCGGTTCAGCTGAGATTGGCAAACTTCTCAATGTTCGCCATACCTATCCAAACCCCAATGAATTAAATTGGAGGCAAAATCAATCACATAGACAACACCCTCGGGGGGCAAAAGAAGCCAGAACAGCTCAAATTAGGGGCAGACACCTGGAAAAGTGGCATCAATTGACCCTGAGTGCAAATAGTATTGCTCAGCATGGATGCATGGGACAGGGCCTGGGACAGGGCTTGGATCAGCATTTCTAGTTTAAAAACATTGGTCAGTAACAGGTGGATGAGTGACATGTGTAGGCCTGGTTCTCTGAAAGGCCTGCCAAATTCAGGCAACACACATGAAGGAGACCAAACTTGGAGTTGAAGCATTTCAAAAAATTAGGGACAGACACCTGGAGAAGTGGCTTCAATTGATCCACAGTTCAAAACTTTCTAATGGTGCAGTGGTCAGGCATGGGCCATGCATGAGACAGGGTCTGGGTCAGCATTTACATCTTTGAATTTAAGTTAAAATTAAGAGGTGGGTGAGGGACTGATGTAGACTTGCTGTGCTGGGAACTCTTATACCTCATGCAACAGCTCAATCTGCTTTTCTGCTCAGCCACACTCAGGTGGCATAAATATCAGCTTCATAGACTACTACTGTTAAAAACATTTAAAGATAGTAACACAGGTAGTTGACTGAAAGGAAGTGCAGGCCTGCCCATCTGGGAGCCCTACTGCTACAGGCAACACACATGAAGGAGACCCAACTTGGAGTCCAAACATTTCCAAAAATTAGGAGCATACACCAGGAAAAGTGGCAGCAATTGACCCACAGTAGAAATTTTCTAAAAGTGCAGCAGTCAGGCCTGGGCTATGCATGAGGCAGGGTCTATGACAGCATTTCCAGCTTTGAAATTAATTTCAAATTAAAAGGCTGGTGATTGACCAGTGTAGGCCTGCTGTGCTGGTAGCCTTGCCAAATTCAGGCAACACACATGAAGGATACCCAACTTGGAGTCCAAACATTTCCAAAAAATAAGGGGCTGACAGAAGGAAAAGTGGCAGCAATTGACCCACGGTAAAAATGTTATAATGGCGCAGCATGGATGGATGGAACAGGGCCTAGCCCAGCATTTCTTGCTTACAAATTGATTATTAAGAGGTGGATGAGTGATGGGTGTAGGTCTGATGCTCTGAGACCCCTTCCACTACAGGAAACCCACCAGATGGAGACCCAACTTGGAGTCTCCACATTTCAAAAAAATATTGGCACATACCACTAAAGGGGCATCAATTTCCCCAGGGCTGACATAGTATACTGGTGCTCTGAGACCCCACTTGGAGTCTCCACATTTCAAAATATTATCTCCAAGGAACACCGCTGTGTGGCTGCTAAAGAAAGTTGAGTAGCCCATCCAGTAGCAGAAGTTGTCAGTTGTCTTTGGATAGGATGAGACGGTGTTTGTTCAGTAGAGATTTTAGTAACATTACCACCTACCCCACGTACACCTTGAAAACCACAACTATTCCCCCATCCACAATGACCTCGCTTTTTCCCACTCATGTTGGATGTACCCTTCCCTTCTATTATCCAGCTGTTTCACAACTATAGGCTCTCACCTCTTTTCACACGTCCACCTCCATCTGCTGATTCAAAGTTGTTGGTTTTCTATTCCATGTTATTTTAAGTCATTTCTCTAAAAAAAAAGCACAACAAAAAACCCTGGCACAAAAACAGTGTTAGCTACCTCCTCCTCCACCTTTTCCAACTAAACCGCCATGTCCATGTCCACCTACACCTCCTTCTCAGCTTGGACCTTCATCTTCTGGTTCAAGATTATTATTTTTATTTTTTTATTCTATGCTATTTTAAATAATTTTCCTATCCACATTTGTTTGCAGGGCAATTGTCCTGCTATTACCCCCCTTTTGCGTCCTTTTTCACACCTTTAGCCTTTACCATGACCATTTTATAGCACAAAAAGTTCGGGTCTCCATTGGTTTTTATGGGGTTTGGGTTCGGGTTCAAGTTCGGGTTAAGTTCTAGTACCTGAACCGAATTGTGGACTACAGTTCAACTGCACCTGATGAATCCACTCGTCCCTACTGCTCAGTCCTCTATTTTGTATGATCCTACCTTTACATGCCTGGAACTAATATATATGCTAGAATGCCAAAGAGGTGCACACTTAGGTATTCTGTTGTTGAACTATACACTGCTATACACTCAGATGGAGACACAGAGTAGTAAGTAAAGCTAAAAACTACATAGGATGCAGATCAGAGTTGAGCTTTGCTTGGAGACCAGTCTATTATATGAGAGTACTCTCATTGCAGAAAGAAAGGGTAAATATTGCTAGCACAGAGGGGAACTAAGAAGCATATCCCTGTCCATTTTTCTCTTACACTGATTGGCTCTAACCAGGGGAGTGTATAGAAATGATAGGACCCTAATTGGGCCGCCTACCTCCTCCTCCACAGTCACAGTCGCAAAGTGCGTACCTCCCTGCGTAAGCACAGTGTCTCCACTCTGTGGGATGTACTGTAGGTATTTTTGGGAGCATCATGCACTATAGGGGTCATGAAAGGGGTATCCCTTTCATGACCCCTATAGTGCATGATGCTCCCAAAAATACCTACATCCCACAGAGTATGATACTGCCCAGTGGAGTCCATTAAAGAATTTGTCCCCACAGCTACATGCACTATATGTCACAGTGCCCACAGCAAAAAACGATTCCCCTTACAGTGCCTCCTCACTGTCTGATGTTCTCACAGTTCACAGATACACGCATATTATGAAGCAGCCACAGTTCTCCCCACATACTATGAGTCTCCATTGGCTCCTTCCAGATTATGATCCACTCCAGCCCACATTATGAGGCCCCAACAGTGTGCTGGTCTCCACACAGTGTGATGGTAATATAAGCCCCCTCACACAATATGATGCCCACAGTTTCCTCCCCACATTATGTTGTCCACATATTCTCCCACACATTATAATTCCCTCACAGATTCTAACACAGTATGATGCATCCACATTACAGACTGACAAAATAAGAAAACACTACTCACCAAGACCAATTCCACCATTGCGCTGCTCAGCAAAGTGTGTGTGGACTCAGGCTCCACAAAGCAGGTGTGGTACAGTGATTTCAACTGACTTGCTGTGGTGACACCCAGATGTACAGGCTAAATCTTAATCCTGTGAATGCAGATACAGTACCATTTAACTCGAGATGCAACGTGTGTGGTTGGCGACATTCAGGACACTATCCTCTGATCTATATCAGATATCAGGGCTGAGAGCAATGCTGTTATTTTTTTCTTTTTCCCACTACATGACAAATCCTTCGTATGATTGGCCATCATGCAGGAGGAAAAGTACATGCACCAAGAGATGAATCTCTGGTAATGCCCTGTGGCGCTTTTCATAAATTACGACCTAAACTTTACTAGCTAATATCTCTGCAACAAGAAATTAAAAAATAAAATCTACATTTTGTATTGGTTCTAAAGCCAGTATTTCATAATGTGTTCAGCTTAATAATAGGCAGTTAACTGACCCTAATTAACAACTATGCAGCACCTGCATACTTATTCCTGTAGTCATACAGTAAGAATAGAGTTTCTGTATGGATATCCCGCATAGTGCATAGTAATCATCAACCTACATGTAGCAACTTTGTGCCAGTTATTTCTGTAGTGAAACAGCGAAAATAGATTTGCTGTGTGTTGCATGTCCTTATACACTATCATACCTCCTAACCTTTGAAGAATAGAAAGAGGGAGAAATTATGCGGCGCACATAGTCAGCACGGCAATTTTTGGCCATGCCCCTGGCCTCACCCCAATCCTGGCCCATTTACCATTTCTTTCTACCCTGGCACAAGGAGATGTTAGAAGATGCCCGAAACTTCAACTTAAATTAATTTATTGCATGAAAACCTTGGATAAGTTCAATTTTATTATGAGAAAAATGTAAGGCCTTGGGTTCAGCCATTGATTATTGATTTTTAGAATACTGAGTCCCTTGAGCATTACAGCACTGCCACAGTATAGCTTCTGGTGTATGCAGTAGCTGGTGATGTTCTAGAAAGATTGCTTTTAATAAGTGACTCTCTTAACCTTCTTCTTACTTGTATAATACTCTTGTTGGTGTGAAAAATAAAATACAACACAATAAAATGTTGATATGAAAAACTATTGTTTTAGACCCAAAGCAAAACGTAATATTGGCTTAATCACAGAATAGCATGGATTTATGTTTTAACAATCCGGACAGGTACACATTTTGCAATTTGATTCAATTGTTCATTTTTTAAATTTTTTTTATGCTGACTGTGAAGTTGTTACTAAAGAATATTCTCCGTAAACAATTTTAAGAGAAAAATCTGTACATGCCTGAATGTAATTAAAGCTGTAAATATTGGAACATCATTAAATAATTCATATGTATGGCGATAGAATTCAAGCACAGTTAGTGCAAACCAAGGATATAAGTTTTTTGGAAAGCAATGTTGTTTCTCACGGAGATACCAGATTTGTTTTTGGTTTGTCTGGATAGCTTATAATAACTAATGTTTTTGCTGTTTTAGGTAGCGGTTGACTATATAGCAAACTACATTAATTACCTCAAGTAAAAACAGAAATGTTTTCACTACATAAACTTAAATAGGATTACTGCAATTGTAAGAATGTTGCCTAAGAGCAGCAAAGAGAATAAAATAAAATAGTAACAATCAGCTGTTGGTCAAAAGATAGGTGACAAGCTGTGGATATCTTGGAGGCTCTCCACCAATCTCGAGAAGGACAATGAATAGAACATTCATGAGCAGGTGAGACCATCTCCTTCATTCAATGATCATTCTGAGTAGTATTTACTGACAGTGGTCAACAACTTATCACCCACTATGTGGATAGCTGATAGGTTGTAATGGTGGGCCTTTAAGACAGTAATATGTGAATTCAGTTTCCAAAGATATTCTGTATACTTTCTATATGTAGGTAACTACAGGAATGTGTGCTACTGAGCAGTAATGTTCATTCATTTGGCTATTGGGTTGTCTGAAAAGTTCTAGCTTCTAAGAAAAAACAATTTAATGGCCCCAATTCATTATATCTTATATGCCAAAAAAAGTGTTTTGATAGCTTTGAAAAGTTTCAAAGTTTCAAAAGCAAAATTTTGTCATGCCAGTTTTGCCCAGCTCCCCTGAAATTGGGTGTTACTGGCTTGGAATGGGGGGTCAGGTGAATGCATGACATCATAGCTCGACGAATTCATAACGAGCTATGGCTTTCCGTACACCAGTCTGTGACTTGAGCAAGATTTCGGGAATAACAAGTGAAAGGCACACTTATGGAGTCAGACCTCTTCATGAATCGGGAGCATCTGAATCAACATGCCAGTACATCAAGTCTGGCAAGAAAATGACCAATCTTTGTGAGTCAGGGCCTATGCTTTTTCAAGAGATGACATTACCAAACCACGTACATGTATTCTTACTAGATACAGTGGGGAAAAAAGTATTTAGTCTGCCACCAACTGTGCTAGTTCTCCCACTCAAAAAGATGAGAGAGGCCTGTAATTGACATCATAGGTTACCACAACTATGACAGTCAAAATTGAGAAAACAAATGTGGAAAATCACCTTGTCTGATTTGGCAAGATTTATTTTGCATATTATAGTAGAAAATAAGTATTTGGTCACCTAAAAACATTCAAGATCTCTGGCTCTCACAGACCTGTAACTTTTCTTTTAAGGGGTTCCTCTGTCCTCCACTCATTTCCTGTAGTAATGCCACCTGTTTGAACTTGTTATCATTATAAAAGATACCTGTCCACAACCTCAAACAGTCACACTCCAAACTCCACTATGTTGAAGACCAAAGAGCTGTGGAAGGACACCAGAAATAAAATTGTAGCCCTGCACCAGGCTGGGAAGACTGAATCTGCAAAAGGCAAGCAGATTGGTGTGATGAAATCAACTGTGGGAGCAAAAAAAGAAAATGGAAGACATACAATACCACTGATAATCTCCCTCGGTCTGGGACTCCAAGCAAGATCTCACCCTGTGGGGTCAAAATGATCACAAGAACGATGAGCAAAAATCCCAGAACCACACAGGGAGACCTAATGAAAGACCTGCAAAAAGCTGGGACCACCATAACAAAGGCTACCATCAGTAACACACTAGATCGCCAGGGACTCAGATCCTGCAGTGCCATGTGTCCCCCTGCTTAATCCAGTACATGTCCGGGCCCATCGGAAGTTTGCTAGAGAGCATTTGGATTATCGAGAAGAGCATTGGGAGAATGTCATATGGCCGGATGAAACCAAAGTAGAACTGTTTGGTAGAAACAAAACTCGTCGTGTTTGGTGGAGACAGAATACTGAGTTGCATCTAAAGAACACCATACCTACTGTGAAGCATGGAGGTGGTGACATAATGCTTTGGGGCTGTTTCTCTGCTAAGAGACCTGGATGACTGATCAGTGAATTGATGACTGATCCATACATGAAAGAATGAATGGGGCCATGTATCGTGAAATTTTGAGTGCAAACCTCCTTCAATTAGCAAGGGCATTGAAGATGAAAAGTGGATGGGTCTTTCAGCATGATCATGTTCTCAAGCACACTTCCTGGGCAATGAAGGAGTGGCTTTGTAAGAAGCACATGAAGGTCATGGAATGGCCTAGCCAGAGGTGATCTGCATGGAGGAATGGGCCAACATATCACCCACAGTGTGTGCCAACCTTGCAGAATTACAGAAAACGTTTGACCTCTCTCATTGCCATCAAATGATATATAACAAAATATTGAGATGAACTTTTGTTAATGACCAAATACCTATTTTCCACGATAATTTGAAAACTAAATCTTGCCAAATCAGACAAGGTGATTTTCTGAATTGGCTTTCTCAATTTTGACTCTCATAGTTGTGGTCTACCTATGATGTCAATTACAGGCTTCTCTAATTTTTTTCAGTGGGAGAACTTGCACAATTGGTGGCTGACTTAATACTTTTTTCCCCACTGTAACAGAGCTCTCAAAAACAACAAAGCTTTGCTCCCAAACTACTTCTTATCTTTGAATGATATCTTTTTTGGTCAGTCTACAATGCTGTTCTCTTTTTTCACCATATTATGTCTCTTCACTGAACATAAAAGAATTTCAGACTATAAAATTAACTACTTAAAGAATATTTTCTCATGTTTTGACTCAATGTAAAACACTTTAAAGTCATAGTAAATTAAAGCTAAATCAGTAACAAGTCTGCTCTGGGCTCATACTAGTAAACATGTGGTCAACATTTGCTGTCAATTTTAAAACGTACTGTGGAAAAGTGAAATGTGAACTAATTGGCTGATGAGTGCAACCGTGATAAACAACAGATTACAATCGGACACTTTCACAAAGTCATTCTACTGTCTGCTGTTTAAGCCTTTAAAAGTATGGTCGGGTAGGTTTTTGAGCCTTTTATGTTGAATAGTGAAATATCAGAAAGAAATATAACTGTATCCAGATTTGTACTGGCCATCGGGCAAATCTGGCAAATACCAGATGGGCAGGTCCGTCCGTAAACTGCATTGTCTGCTACACTGTTAACAGTGTCAGCTTCCCCAGGATGCTGATACTGTGCTAGAAGTTGTGATGGAACACAGAGCCATTAGCTCCAGGCTCCGTCACTTGCTTACAAAGGCCAAGGGATTCTTTTTGACAAGGCACCTTCTGGAGGCTGGCACCACACAGTTGATGTTGGGGGGCATTGTGATGTCACTCCATCGCGCCACCTTCTTCCACTGCGAGACTGGATGGAAAAGAAGACAGTTGCTGTGGAGGACAAGGAAGCTGGATTAGGTAAGTATAAGTTTAAAAAAAATATTTTTGAGGCTGCGGGAGACTATCATACTACATGGGGGATCATCATACTGTATTGGATCTAAGGTGGGACCATCATATTATATTGGAGTTTGTGGGGCCCCATCATACTGTATTAGGGCTGTGGGGGGGGGGCATAATACTTTGTGGGGGAACCATCATACTGTATTGGGAATGAAGGGGCAATCATACTGTTTAGTGGGTTGTGGGGGCACCATCATGCTGTATGGGAGGCATTGGGGCATCCGTAATACACTTTATGCGCAGGCTGTTGTAGTCCACCATACTTTGACTGTTGTGGACTGTTATACTGCATTGTGGACTATGTGGAAACTATCATATTGTGTGGGGAGTCTGTGAGAAGAACCATCATTAAAGTATGTAAAGAGTGGCTTTTGGAGGCTGTGAGTGGACATTATCCTGTATGGAAGGCTATGGGGGAATCATCATAATCTATGGGAGGCTGCTGATGAGCATCATACTATATGGGAGGCTGTGCATGATCCATCATACTATGTGGGCGGGGGGCGATGTGAATGATAATCATTATGTGTAAAATGGCTGTAAATGGAATTGTAAGGTGGCTGTAGGGAAACTATTATATTGTTTGTGGTAGATGGGGAGAGATCACTATATTTTGTGGTTTGGCTCTGGGGAAACCATCATATTGTAAAGTGTGACTATGAGAGCACATCATTCTGTGTAATGACTTTGGTAGACATTATATTTTGCTAGTGGCTGTGGTTAACATTACACTGTTTAGGGTAGCTGTGATGGACCATCAAACAGTATGGGGAGGCTACGATGGCCATCATACAATGTGAAGGTCTGGATGGTGGGTCATTATACCCATGTGGAGGGCTGTGGGTGAATTTCCTAAATTGGAGGAGGAGTTGATGTTTATCTAAAGGCTTACAAGGAATTCAGATGTAAAATTGATATAAAGTTCAAGATTGTGAGTAGTTGATTGTTGGACTACCAAGTTTGAGTTTGGAATTCATAGTGATAATAACCATTTCACCCCTTGACTGCCTTTATTAAATCTCAGCTTTATCCTTCTTTATTATCTAACATTTACTATCCCCAAATTATAAAATACTGTACATATTTTTTGTCCTGGAAGGATTAAAAGATCATTTATGGATGCATAAAATTTCGAAATATCGGTTTCTATGCTTTTATATCATGTGGCTGCCACATGAACACGTAAGCACATTTATTTTTAAATGAGAACAGAAGGTAGTGTACTTATTTCAAAATGTATAAATGTCATATATAAAAGCCCTTATATCTCATAATTTAATGCTTCAATGTCATACACAGTATGACACTTTAATTTGTTTCATCATTTGGAAAACATGAAAACCCCCAATGGCACAGAAGGTTTAGAATTTATTAACCTCTAACTAGTTTGTTTCTTCATTTTTCCTTTGAAATATCTATCTATCTATCTATCTATCTATCTATCTATCTATCTATCTATCTATCTATCTATCTATCTATCTATCTATCTATCTATCTATCTATGTGTCATGGCATGTAAACCTTTGGGCAACCCTGGTCAAAATTACTGCTATTGTGAACAGTTAAAGCAAGATAACCCTGCGTCAGGTGCAATTGGCCTGACAGGCACAGCTCACATATTTTTATTTCCCCCTCTTTTCCAAGGTGGCAGGGGATCCGATACTTCCCAGTACCTTCCTATCTTTAGGTGCTGCTTGAAACCCACCACTCAGTTTTACCACCATCCTTGCAGAGAGCAGGTGTGACCTTGGTGGTCTCTCAGGCTCATTGCGCCTGAAGGTTCTCACTTTTAAATGATCATATATTCTGGGGGGTTTTTTAATCGCAATTATTTATTTTACTTGTTTTATGAAAGAATACTGTAAATTTTGTATATTTCATAGAAAAGAGTAGGGGTTTTTTTTGCAAAAAAAGAGCATTTTCCTACAAAATAAGAGGGTTTTTGGCAGTAGTTGTGAAATTTGGGTACTTTTTGTTTTATTACGTTTTGGGTTATTAAATGTTTTTTCTCTACATCTGGTTTTGTGTACTCTTTTATTTCATCCCTATGAAGGTCACTGATATCTTTTAGTGCCCAGAAATTAAGATAATTACCGTAGATATTATAGGCTGTTTTCGAACCTGAGCCTGTCAGGCGCACTGCACCTGAACTCTGGAGTGCCAGAGATGCGTCTAACCCAGGGTTAAAAATGAAATGATTTCTAAAAGGGCTAAAGTTAAAGATGACACATTTCCTTTGCATTTTAGGCAAAAAAAAAATATTGTAATTTTTTACATTTGCAAAAAGAAAAATGGGCCCATGCAAAAGTTTGGGCATCCTTAACGGTTAGTACATATTAGCATCCCCTTTTGCAAGTATCACACTTTAAAACACATTTTGTAGCCATCCAAGAGTCTTTTTCTTCTTGTTTGAGGGATTTTTATTAGAGATGAGCATGCCTGCTCGTCAGTACTCGTTCCTCGTTCGGCATTAGTGTGCCTGTGATGCTCATTACTCAGTGAGTAATTTTTGAATATTCGAGAGGGAGCCGCCCTGCACGTTTGGCTCTTTTTAGACAGCCAATAAACATGTGGGAATTGCCATATTGGTTGTTATTATTATTTATTAATATGGCGCTATTTATTTCATGGTGCTTTCTATGTGAAAAGGGGTATACATAACGAAAACAAATAAAACAATTTTGAATAAAAAGAGTCCCCGACTGGTACAGGAGGAGAGAGGACCCTGCCAAGAGGGCTCACAATCTACAAGGATTGTGGCATTACTGTGATATTAAAAATTGTTTTCAATACATATTCAGTATGTAAAATAGGGGGCAGGTCACAGAGGGATAAGTGACCTGTCATAACTACAGGAAAGATATATATCTTGGTACCGTGTTAGCCAGTAGATAGAAAAATATTTAGAATTGAGAGTCCTCAGTGGTTGATACCTTTTAATGGCTAACTGAAAAGATGGTAACAAATTGCAAGCTTTCGAGACTACACAGGTCTCTTCATCAGGCGTGGCCTAAAAGAATTTCTTTTAGTCTTTGCCTGATGAAGAGACCTGTGTAGTCTCGAAAGCTTGCAATTTGTTACCATCTTGTCAGTTAGCCATTAAAAGGTGTCAACCACTGAGGACTCTCAATTCTAAATATTTTTCTGTCATAACTAGTGATGAGTGAGTGTACTCATTGCTTGGGTTTTCCCGAGCACGCTCAAGTGACCTCCGAGTATTTGTTAGTGTTCGGAGATTTAGTTTTCATCACGGCAGCTGAATTATTTACAGCTATTAGCCAGGCTGAGTACATGTGGGGGTTGTCTGGTTGCTAGGTAATCCCCACTTGTAATCAATCTGGCTAATAGCTGTAAATCATGCTGCTGAGGCGATGAAAACTTAATCTCCGAGCAGTCATAAATACTCGGAGACCACCCGAGCGTGCTTGGGAAAACCCAAGCAACAAGTATACTTGCTCATCACTAGTCATAACCCATCACTATGAATAGCTAAACAGAGAACCACATAAAGGACCCACCACAGGCCGCACTAAAAACTGAAAATAAAGATTAAGCAACATCCACAAGATGGAACATGTGCCGCTAACAGTCGCAGGAGGAATCGCGATCCTCCTGCTGCTGTTAACCCGTTAAATGCCACTATCAAATGCTTACAGCGGTATTTAACATGAATTTACAGCAATCGTGCTGGAAATCCACCCATCGGTGACCCCCATCACGTGATCGTGGGTCATTGATGGGTTGGCATGACACCAGCGGTCTCCTGAAGACCTCTATGGTTGTCACTGCTGGGTTGTTGCTATGAGCACCACCCGTTGGTCGGCGCTCATAGCAAGTGATTATTGCCTTCATGTAGCAGAGATGATTGGGTTATGGCAGCTTCTAGTCTCCCATGGAGACTATTGAAGCGTGCCAAAAGTAAAAAACTTTAAATGTTTTTAAAAATACAGAAAACATTTTTAAAAATATAAAAGTTCAAATAACCACCCTGTCACCCCATTCAAAATAAAACAATAAAAAAAATCAAACATAGACATATTTGGTATTGCCACTTTCAGAATCGCCCGATCTATCAAAAGAAAAAAGGAATAACCTGATCGCTAAATGGAGTAGCGAGAAAAAAAGTAAAAACGCCAGAAATAATTTTTTTTGGTCGCCATGGTATTGCATTAGAATGCAATAACGGGCGATCAAAAGATCTTATCTGCACCAACATGGTATCACTAAAAACATCAGCTCGATGCGCATAAAATAAGCCCTCACCCAACCTGAGATCACGAAAAATGGAGACGCTATGGGTATCGGAAAATGGCGCAATTTTTTTTCACCACTTAGATAAAAAAGAATCTAGAAATGTTTGGTGTCTTTGAACTCATAATGACCTGGAGTATCACAATGGCAGGTCAATCTTAGCATTTGAATCTAGTAAAAAAGCAATGCAAAAACCAACTGTGGGATTGCACTATTTTTGCAATTTCACCACAGTTTTAATTTTTTTCCCATTTTTCAGGACACCATATGTTGAAACCAATGATGTCGTTCAAAAGTAGAACTCGTCCCGCAAAAGACAAGCTTTCGCATGGCCATATTGACGAAAAATAAAATAGTTATGGCTCTGGGGAGAAGGGTAACAAAAAAACGAAAACGTAAAACCAAAAATACCTCCGGTCATGAAGGGGTTAAAGATAGTCCAGTTAACCCCCAAAAGGCAATTTGTAACATCTGTCATGCCAGCATCAGCA
Source organism: Ranitomeya variabilis (assembly GCF_051348905.1). NCBI lineage: Eukaryota > Metazoa > Chordata > Amphibia > Anura > Dendrobatidae > Ranitomeya > Ranitomeya variabilis. The sequence continues at coordinate 197,062,244 of NC_135234.1, read as the reverse complement.
GGGGTAGCATAACTACCTGCCTGACACCCACTAGCATGCTCAGACACATACAAACAAAGCACCCAACTACTTAGTCCAAATGCCAGAGACCAGAAACCGTGTCTGTGGGTGAAACCACAGCCTCTTTCCCTGTTCTATGTGCACACCAATCCCCTGTTCAAGATGTAGGCGAAGATACCTGCCACCCTGCACCTGTCATTGCACACTTGCAACCACCGTCAGCAACCACGTCCACATCCTTGTCCCAGCGTAGCACTCATTTGTCCCTACTACAGTCCTTGGAACGCAAGTGTAAAAATGCATCCACCCACCCACAGGCCATGATACTAAATGGCCACATTTCCAGACTGCTTGCTCTGGAAATGTTGCCATTTAGGCTCGTGGAGACGGAAGCTTTCTGCAGCCTCATGGAGGTGGCCTTCCCTTGGTATCCCATCCCCAGCCACCACTATTTCTACTGGTGTGCCATCCCCGCCTTACGCAAACATGTGTCCCATAATATCAGCCATGCCCTGACCAAAGATGTGACTGGCAAGGTCCACTTAACCACGGACACCTGGACAAGTGCTTGTGGCCAGGGATGCTATATTTTCTTGATGGCACACTGGTTGAACATTGTGGAATCCGGAACCCAGTCAGACCCTGGTACGGAACATGTGCTACCGACACCAAGGATTGGGGACCCTTGTTTAATCAGGGTTGCCCCCACCTTTTGCATCAGTTCCTGCACCTCCTATTCCTTAAACTCTGTTTCATAAATATCAACATCAGTTGCAAGCTGGAAGCACTGCAGCAATGCCTTGGCAAAGCAGCAACAAGTTCTGCTGAAGCTGACCAACCGCACACTGCTGCAGAGTTGCTCAAGGGTCTTGCAGATCTGTGGATCTTTCCCCTGAACCTACAACCATGCATGGTCATATGTGACAATGGCCGTAACCTGGTGGCAGCTCTGATGGTTGGCAACCTCGCACATGTACCATACCTGGCCCATGTTCTCAACTTAGTGGTTCAGTGGTTTCCTTGAAACCTACCCAGCAGCAGCATTTGCAACTTCCAGCTCACTGACTGGTGTGCGATGTCACCACACATTGGAACACTCAACATTACATATGCTGGCAAGGCTTTGAGAGCAGCAGAGGGCAGTAGTTCAATGCCAGCTACACCATGCACATTGGTATTCTGGTCAGCCTCTGCACATAAGAGCTGATGAGTGAGCATGGATGTCTGACATCTGCGCAGTTCTCCAAAATGTTGAGGTTTCAACCAAGATGGTGAGCGGTGATGACTAGGGTTGAGCGAAACGGGTCGTTCATTTTCAAAAGTCGCCGACTTTTGGCAAAGTCGGGTTTCATGAAACCCGATCCGACCCCTGTGCGGGGTCGGCCATGCGGTACGCGACTTTCGCGCCAAAGTCGCGTTTCAATGACGCGAAAAGCGCCATTTCTCAGCCAATGAAGGTGAACGCAGAGTGTGGGCAGCGTGATGACATAGGTCCTGGTCCCCACCATCTTAGAGAAGGGCATTGCAGTGATTGGCTTGCTGTCTGCGGCGTCACAGGGGCTATAAAGGGGCATTCCCGCCGACCGCCATCTCACTGCTGCTGATCTGAGCTTAGGGAGAGGTTGCTGCCGCTTCGTCAGAAGCAGGGATAGCGTTAGGCAGGGTCCATTAACCACCAAACCGCTTGTGCTGTAGCGATTTCCACTGTCCAACACCACCTTCGGTGTGCAGGGACAGTGGTAGCTACATTTTTTTTTTTCCTCAGCGCTGTAGCTCATTGGGCTGCCCTAGAAGGCTCCCTGATAGCTGCATTGCTGTGTGTACGCCACTGTGCAAACCAACTGCTTTTTTCAAAGCACAAATCCTCTTGTTCCTTCCTTTCTGCACAGCTATCTTTTTTGTTTGTCCACACTTTTTATTTAATTTGTGCATCAGTCCACTCCTTATTGCTGCCTGCCATACCTGGCTGAGATTACTGCAAGGAGATAGTAATTGTAGGACAGTCCCTGTTTTTTTTTTTTTTTGTGGGAGATTAAGATTGGCATTTCTGCTAGAGTGCCATCCCTGTGTGTGCCATCTCTCACTCAGTGGGCCATAGAAAGCCTATTAATTTTTTTGCTTGATTTGGGTTCTAAAATCTACCTGAAAAAAAATCACTACATCAATCATTGGGAGAAAAATATTGGCCTCAGGGCTTGTGTGCCACTCCTGACTCCTGTGTGTGCCATCTCTCACTCAGTGGGCCATAGAAAGCCTATTTATTTTTTTGCTTGATTTGAGTTCTAAAATCTACCTGAAAAAAAATCACTACATCAATCAGTGGGAGAAAAATATTGGCCTCAGGGCTTGTGTGCCACTCCTGACTCCTGTGTGTGCCATCTCTCACTCAGTGGGCCATAGAAAGCCTATTTATTTTTTTGCTTGATTTGGGTTCTAAAATCTACTTGAAAAAAAATCACTACATCAATCAGTGGGAGAAAAATATTGGCCTCAGGGCTTGTGTGCCACTCCTGACTCCTGTGTGTGCCATCTCTCACTCAGTGGGCCATAGAAAGCCTATTAATTTTTTTGCTTGATTTGGGTTCTAAAATCTACCTGAAAAAAAATCACTACATCAATCAGTGGGAGAAAAATATTGGCCTTAGGGCTTGTGTGCCACTCCTGACTCCTGTGTGTGCCATCTCTCACTCAGTGGGCCATAGAAAGCCTATTAATTTTTTTGCTTGATTTGGGTTCTAAAATCTACCTGAAAAAAAATCACTACATCAATCAGTGGGAGAAAAATATTGGCCTCAGGGCTTGTGTGCCACTCCTGACTCCTGTGTGTGCCATCTCTCACTCAGTGGGCCATAGAAAGCCTATTAATTTTTTTGCTTGATTTGGGTTCTAAAATCTACCTGAAAAAAAATCACTACATCAATCAGTGGGAGAAAAATATTGGCCTCAGGGCTTGTGTGCCACTCCTGACTCCTCTGTGTGCCATCTCTCACTCAGTGGGCCATAGAAAGCCTATTAATTTTTTTGCTTGATTTGGGTTCTAAAATCTACCTGAAAAAAAATCACTACATCAATCAGTGGGAGAAAAATATTGGCCTCGGGCTTGTGTGCCACTCCTGACTCCTGTGTGTGCCATCTCTCACTCAGTGGGCCATAGAAAGCCTTTTTTTTATTATTTGGTTTCTAAATTGTCCCTGAAAAAATCATTTTATCTTATTTGGTTTCTAAAGTCTTCCTTAAAAAAAAAAAAAAAAAAATTAAAACAGTGGGAGATTAATATTGCCCTTTCTGCTTGTGTGCCAGTCTTGACTCCTGGGTGTGCCATCTCCCTCTCTCAAATTGTGGGCCATAGAAAGCCTATTAATTTTTTTGCTTGATTTGGGTTCTAAAATCTACCTGAAAAAAAATCACTACATCAATCAGTGGGAGAAAAATATTGGCCTCAGGGCTTGTGTGCCACTCCTGACTCCTGTGTGTGCCATCTCTCACTCAGTGGGCCATAGAAAGCCTTTTTTTTTTTATTATTTGGTTTCTAAATTGTCCCTGAAAAAATCATTTTATCTTATTTGGTTTCTAAAGTCTCCCTGAAAAAAAAAAAAAATAAAAAATAGGTGGGAGATTAATATTGACATTTGTGCTTGAGTGACAGTCCTGCGTGTGTGGCATCTCTGTGATTTGGTGCCACAGAAAACAGAGTGTGTAACATTGGGCCTGATTTTCCTTGTGGTCTCACCAACCTGTAAAGGGATATTGAAATCATACTGAAGTTATAGCTCACCGTGTAAGTTGTTTGACAGCAACAAATAAAGTTACTTTGGTTAAGTTTTTAAACCAATGAGGAAGTCTTGTGCAAGAGGTCGTGGCCGTGGGCGTTCATTGTCAGCTGGTAATGATGGTAGTGGTAGTGGAGCATCAGGTGGTCGTGGGGATAAAAATATTCCACCTAAGTCTGGAGCTGTGGAGCCAGGTTCGTTGTCTGGCTACACAAGGCCTCGAACGCTCTCTTTTCTGGGAGTAGGAAAACCGCTTTTAAAGCCGGAGCAGCAACAGCAAGTTTTGGCTTACCTTGCAGACTCAGCCTCTAGCTCTTTTGCCTCCTCTTCTGAAACTGGTAAATGTAAAAACAGCGCGTCGCTTGTGGATGTTCACGGTCAGGGACAAGTCGCTTCCTTGTCCTCTTCAGCAAAAACAACAACAAGAGAGAAGGATGCAGCAGGCGACACAACGGGTTACTCCATGGAGCTCTTTACACATACCGTCCCTGGCTTAGAAAGTGAAACACTTAACAGGCCATGCCCATTACAAGTAGATTCTGACATGGAGTGCACTGATGCACAGCCACAGCCAGAGTACTATGCTGCTCCTTTGACTCAGACCACAACATTGCCCTCTCAGGGTACTGATCCACAATCAGACCCTGATGAGACTATGTTGCCCCGCCACGAACACTATACCACCGACCGACACGGTGACACAGACGAAGTTGCACATGAGCTCGAAGAGGAGGTAATAGATGACCCAGTTGTTGACCCCGATTGGCAGCCATTGGGGGAACAGGGTGCAGGCGGCAGTAGTTCAGAAGCGGAGGTGGAGGAGGGGCCGCAGCAGGCATCAACATCGCAACAGGTTCCATCTGCCGGTCCCGTATCTGGGCCAAAACGCGTGTCAAAGCCAAAACCTGTTGGAGGACAGCGTGGCCATCCAGTTAAAGCTCAGTCTGCAATCCCTGAAAAGGGATCCGATGCTAGGAAGAGTGCAGTCTGGCATTTTTTTAAACATCCAATTGATCAGCGCAAAGTCATCTGTCAAAAATGTTCAACTAGCTTAAGCAGAGGTCAGAATCTGAAAAGTCTCAATACTAGTTGCATGCATAGACACTTAACCACCATGCATTTTCAAGCCTGGACTAACTACCAAACGTCCCTTAAGGTTGTAGCACCCTCGGCCAATGAAGCTAGTCAGCAACGCAACATCCCTTCCGTCACTGTAAGGCCACCATTTTCCGCACCACCGGCAGTATCTGTGCAGGTTTCTTTGCCAGCCAAAAGCAGTCAGGGTCAGGGAATCACCAGTTTTGTAGGAGGAAATATTGCATCTAGGGCACCGGCGGAAACAATACCGTCTCCAACCGTCTCTCAGTCTGCCATGTCCACCGGCACACCCGAAAGTTCCACGATCTCCAGCTCTCCAGTCCAGCTCACCCTACATGAGACTCTGGTTAGAAAAAGGAAGTACTTATCCTCGCATCCGCGTACACAGGGTTTTAACGCCCACATAGCTAGACTAATCTCGTTAGAGATGATGCCCTACCGTTTAGTTGAAAGCGAAGCTTTCAAAGCCCTGATGGAGTACGCTGAACCACGATACGAGCTACCCAGTCGACACTTTTTTTCCAGAAAAGCCATCCCAGCCATGCACCAGCATGTTAAACAGCGCATCGTCCATGCCCTCAGGCAATCTGTGAGTACAAAGGTGCACCTGACTACAGATGCATGGACCAGTAGGCATGGCCAGGGACGTTATGTTGGCTGTAGGCGTTCGCACCCCCTCCTCCTCCTCCTCATCCTCCTGCAGAAGCGACAGCTCTTCCACAGACCGCAGTCGGCCAACCACTCCATCGGCAGATGACACTGTTGCACACCAGTTGTCCCATTATGGGCCAGCTACTGGCAAGCGTCAGCAGGCTGTATTGGCTATGAAGTGTCTGGGTGACAACAGACACACCGCGGAAGTTCTGTCCGAGTTCTTGCAACAAGAAACGCAGTCGTGGCTGGGCACAGTAGATCTTGAGGCAGGCAAGGTAGTGAGTGATAACGGAAGGAATTTCATGGCTGCCATCTCCCTTTCCCAACTGAAACACATTCCTTGCCTGGCTCACACCTTAAACCTGGTGGTGCAGTGCTTATTGAAAACTTATCCTGGGTTCTCCGACCTGCTCCTCAAAGTGCGTGGACTTTGCTCACATATCCGACGTTCGCCTGTACACTCCAGCCGTATGCAGACCTATCAGCGGTCTTTGAACCTTCCCCAGCATCGCCTAATCATAGACGTTGCAACAAGGTGGAACTCAACACTGCACATGCTTCAGAGACTGTGCCAACAGAGGCGGGCTGTTATGTTTTTGTGGGAGGATACACATACACGGGCAGGCAGTAGGATGGCAGACATGGAGTTGTCTGGTGTGCAGTGGTCGAAGATACAAGACATGTGTCAAGTCCTTCAGTGTTTTGAGGAATGCACACGGCTGGTTAGTGCAGACAACGCCATAATAAGCATGAGCATCCCCCTAATGTGTCTGCTGATGCAAAGTTTGACGCACATAAAGGATCAGGCGTCTGCACCAGAGGAAGAGGAAAGCCTTGATGACAGTCAGCCATTGTCTGGTCAGGGCAGTGTACAGGACGAGGTAGCGGGCGAAGAGGAGGTGGAGGACGAGGAGGATGATAGGGATGAGTTTATTTTTAATGAGGAAGCTTTCCCGGGGGCACTGGAAATTGGTTGCGTGGCAAGGCCGGGTTCTGGTTTTTTGAGGGACACAAGGGACGTAGATTTGCCTGAAACTGCCCCTCAACCAATCACGACCGGAGATTTGTCAACTGGAACTTTGGCCCACATGGCAGATTATGCCTTATGTATCCTAAAAAGGGACACACGCATTACGAAAATGATGAACGATGATGATTACTGGTTGGCCTGCCTCCTTGATCCACGCTATAAAGGCAAATTGCAAAATATTATGCCACATGAGAACTTGGAACTAATATTAGCAACCAAACAATCAACTCTTGTTGACCGTTTGCTTCAGGCATTCCCAGCACACAGCGCACGTGATCGTTCTCACACGAGCTCCAGGGGCCAGCAGACTAGGAGTGTTAGGGGTGCACACATCAGAAGTGGCGTTGGACAGAGGGGTTTTCTGACCAGGTTGTGGACTGATTTTGCTATGACCGCAGACAGGACAGGTACTGCTGCATCAATTGAAAGTGACAGGAGACAACATTTGTCCAGTATGGTTACTAACTATTTTTCATCCCTTATCGATGTTCTCCCTCAACCGTCATTCCCATTTGATTACTGGGCATCAAAATTAGACACCTGGCCAGAATTGGCAGAATATGCATTGCAGGAGCTTGCTTGCCCGGCAGCTAGTGTCCTATCAGAAAGAGTATTCAGTGCTGCAGGTTCAATATTAACCGAAAAAAGGACTCGTCTGGCTACCCAAAATGTTGATGATCTAACATTCATTAAAATGAACCACAACTGGATTTCGAAATCTTTTGCCCCACCTTGCCCGGCCGACACCTAGCTTTCCTATGAAAAGCTCTTGCCTGTGGACTACTGTGAATTACTTTTCTAATGTCTAATTTTCTGCAGCTGATTGTCCAGCATACGACATGTTTACACCTCCCTAAATGGCCAAACTCCCCACACGGGGCCGTGGTATCGCGACTTGGCGCAAGCACCCGTGAGACTGCTGTTTGTCTGAAGAGGTGGGTGTGCTTGCTTTTGGTCGACGGCATTGCTACTGGGTCCCTCATAGTACAATAAAGTGTCTCTGGCGGTGGTGGTGCGCACCCAACGTCAGACACACTGTTGTAACATGAGGGGCCCTGGGCCTGTACCGCCGGCCACAAGAGAGTTCACCCACCCCCAGGTCAAACATTGCTCTACCACTTCCACAGTTATCTCTCACACTTCCACCAATGTTTAGTCTATGCGCTGACATCCTTCCATACTACCTGCCACTGACAATACCATTGTGTTGACATGTATGATGGTACTTAACATAGTCAGGGGCAGTGTCCTCTATTTACCACAGTAAATACTTTGCGCTAAATTAGTAGGTCTGAAACAACGCAGAATATCCCACCCCTGAACCTAATGATTGCACCCTTTAGTGTTTTTGTTTTGTTTTAATGCGAGACATTCACATTTATTTGTTGTTTTGGACTACTAACTGGCAGACACTCATTACAATCGGCCTCCGTTGACCAGACCACTGCTGCCCGTGTACCCCTGGAACCAATTATAAAGTGCCTACAGCCAGCCCATTTTATTATGTTAGGCCTTGGAAGCCTGTCTGCGGTCCCTCCTTCCACTAGGCCTCCACTGACCTGACCACTGCTGCCCGTGTACCCCTGGAACCAATTATAAAGTGCCTACAGCCAGCCCATTTTATTATGTTAGGCCTTGGAAGCCTGTCTGCGGTCCCTCCTTCCACTAGGCCTCCACTGACCTGACCACTGCTGCCCGTGTACCCCTGGAACCAATTATAAAGTGCCTACAGCCAGCCCATTTTATTATGTTAGGCCTTGGAAGCCTGTCTGCGGTCCCTCCTTCCACTAGGCCTCCACTGACCTGACCACTGCTGCCCGTGTACCCCTGGAACCAATTATAAAGTGCCTACAGCCAGCCCATTTTATTATGTTAGGCCTTCGAAGCCTGTCTGTGGTCCCTCCTTCCACTAGGCCTCCAATGACCAGACCACTGCTGCCCGTGTACCCCTGGAACCAATTATAAAGTGCCTACAGCCAGCCCATTTTATTATGTTAGGCCTTCGAAGCCTGTCTGCGGTCCCTCCTTCCACTAGGCCTCCAATGACCAGACCACTGCTGCCGTGTCCCCCTGGAACCTATTTTACAGTGCATAGAGCCTATTTTTTTAATTTTATTTAATATTAATAAAGCCATGATGGACTACGCTGTACCACGCTATGAGCTACCCAGTTGACAATTCTTTTGCGAGAAAAGCCATCCCACCCCTCCACCAGCATGTTAAAGACCACATTGTCCTTTCATTCTGTCAATCTGTGAGTCCAAAGGTACACCTGACAACAGACACATGGAGCGGTAGGCATGGCCACGGAAGGTTACGTGTCCTTTGTGGCGCAATGGGTTAATGTATTGGATGCATGGTCCACACAGGGGACAGCCTGGTAAGTCTGTCTGCAGTCCCTAATTCAAGTTGTCCTCAAATGAATAAATCTGAGCTTCCACCTTCTGGCTCTCATTAAGTGCTGTTTTTTAAAAGATTGTTGGTTCCGGCCTACTAACGGTGTTTGCCCCTGCCTGGTGTTGTCCTCAACTGAATAAAGCTGAGCTTCTACCTTCTGGCTCTCATTAAGTGCTGTTTTTTAAAAAATTGGTGGTTCCGGCCTACTAACGGTGTCTGCCCCTCCCTGGTGTTGTCCTCAACTGAACAAAGCTGAGCTTCCACCTTCTGGCTCTCTTTAAGTGCTGTGTTTTTAAAAATAGGTGGTTATGGGCCTACTAACGGTGTCTGCCCCTGCCTGGTGTTGTCCTCAACTGAATAAAGCTGAGCTTCTACCTTCTGGCTCTGATTAAGCTTTTTTTTTTTTTTTTAATTGCTGGATGGGGCCTAATACCTCTGTTTGCTGCTCCCTGGTGTTTGTCCTCAACTGAATAAAGCTGAGCTTCTACCTTCTGGCTCTCATTAAGTGCTGTTTTTTAAAAGATTGGTGGTTCCGGCCTACTAACGGTGTCTGCCCCTGCCTGGTGTTGTCCTCAACTGAATAAAGCTGAGCTTCTACCTTCTGGCTTTTGGCCTACAGTAGCAAATATTAAACTGCATTTGGCCTATTAGTGTGTTTGGGCCCTTAAAACAGTGTCTGCTGCTCCTGGGTTTGCTACTCCACTCAACAAAGCAATGCCGCCTGTTTAGTCCTGTTACCAATTTTGAACTGCATTTAGCCTACTTTATTCTTTGGCCCTATATCTGTTTCCTCCTCATCCTGCCCATTCCCCAGCCACTGCTAGATGAGTCTGCTGGTACATTGACCTAGACCACTACATTCCCCTTGCACTCTACACAGCCAGAATCTGACCCTGCTGAAAGTAAGGTTCCCCTTCCCGCATGTTATACCACCTTACACAGGGACAAAGAGGAAGGTGCAGATGAAAGTGCAGGTTCCTTCATCAGGTGGGGGGGCATACTCGTTGGCGACGTCACTGGCACAGGGCCCCTCAGAGTACGCAAAAGTGTCGCTGCTGGTGGGAGGCGCCCCCGCCGTGCAAACACACCGCTGTACTTTGAGGGGCCCTGTGCCAGTGCCAATGCCAACGAGGGGGCCTCTCTGCTTGCTTAGGATCACAGCACTTGCAAACTTGACATACTTACCTCTCACTGCTCCACCGCCATGACGTAGTCCACGTTTCCTGGGCCCACTAAAAGCTTGAACCAGCCCTACCCTCCACAACTTTTGCAAAATGACCCCCAAGTTCCAATGCCCAACTATTATTATAAAGTTAATTAAGATTGACAAGCTTCAGAAACAAGAGTGAATGTTTTGGGCATTAAAATGGGTACTGTAGGTGTTTTCCTGGCCTCCACTCACTGCCGACTATGCTTCCCCATTGACTTGCATTGGGTTTCGTGTTTCGGTCGATCCCCGACTTTTAGCGATAATCGGCCGACTGCACTCGACTCGACTCTGGACAAAGTCGGGTTTCACAAAACCCGACTCGACCTTAAAAAAATGAAAGTTGCTCAACCCTAGTGATGACGCCATAATCAGCATCACTATCCTTTTTCTCTGTCTACTGAAATGCTCACTACTCACAATTAAAGAGCAGACTTTCGCAGGCAGAGCAAGTTGAGATGGAGCAAGAAACTATACTGGGTGATGCTACACAGCCCAGCGGATTGAGTGATAATGAGGAAAAGGAGCAGGAGCTGGTTGCCTTCACTACAGATGGTAGGTATTATGCACACCACCTTCATCCCGTCTGTGGATATCCTGAAGACAAGAAGGAGGATGAGGAGGACAACATGGACAGTCATCCTCTTGGTGGGGACAGGAAAGTCTTGGCTGTTGGCAGTCTGCCACACATAACTGAATTTATGTTCTGCTGCCTTTCCCGTGACCCTCGCGTTGTATGTATTTTGGCCATCACTAATTACTGGTTGGTCACCCTTCTAGACTCATGCTACAAGGAGGAATTTACATCTCCCATGGCCGAGATGTCTAATAAAATGTTGCAATCTAGAAGGCCCTAGTTGAAAAATTATTTAAAAAATTCCCATCTGACAATGCTGGCAGAAGAGGTCAGAGTTCCTTGAACAATCAAGGAGTGGAGATGAAGGAGACACATACCAGATGCTGCAGAGGCTGGAGAAGACCCTCAAACGTCTGGCACAGTTTTCTCAGACCCTTCCAGTGCCCATGCCCTGATGCGCAGGGTACTCTGACAAGGATGGAAAAGTTTTGGAAGTTGTTGAAAGAGTACCTTGCTGACCATATCAGCGTCCTCCATGATTTCAATGTGTCTTCCTACTATTGGGTCTCCAAGCTAGACACATTGCATGAAATGTCTCTACACTTTGTAGGTCCTGGCCTGCTCTGCCGCTAGCGTTCTTTCAGAGTGGGTTTTTAGTGCCACCAGTGGTATTATAGCTGTTAGGTGCATCCGCCTGTCAACTGAAAAATGAACAAGGGCTGGATTGGGCCAGACTTCTCTACACCACCGAATGGCAGCAGCGGAACATAAACTCAAATCTAGTGTTTTTCTGTGGTATATTCCCATGCATCCCTTCCCACCCAAACTTTGGTATACGCTTCAGGATTTAATCTTTTTTGTGTTGTCATCCTCTTTCTCCTCCTACAGCACCATATCAACATGGTGATGCTACCCTCGCCATACATTTTTTGAGGGTGTTCATTATGTTCTATTAGTATATAATCTATTGCCTTTTTGTAGGCTGTCAAATGGTTGCCAATCTCAAATTCAGCCCAAACGTAGCACATTCAGATTCATGTTTGCTTTTACAAGCATTTTTACTCAAAGTCGGCAAAAGTCGGTCACAATTCTGTACATTATCGCATTTCTACTAATTCTTTTGCTATTACCGTATATGCTTGAGAGATAACAAAAGAACAACCCGGATAAAAATAGCTATATATAAAAGAATATCACAATCACCCCCTGACGAAGGAACTCGGTTCCGAAACGCGCGTCGGGTGTGTGCGTGTTCAGGACGGCGAGGTACCCTTAGGTAATGTTTACTATTTTTATCCCTGGATCTTTTAGCACTTTGCACTTTAATTTTGCTGGCACTGTGTAGTGTTATGACCCCAATGGCGAGGGTCTCAGAGGAACGTGGAAGTCTGCAGAATACAAAAATCCAGCTCATAGGGCAGTGGTAACTGGGTTGACCATATATCTACTCCTAACGCCAACACTAGAAGTAGCCGGGGATCATTCCTACGTTGATTCTAGATGACACGCGCCAGCCGGAGAATCTAGCTACCCCTAGTAGAGGAAAACAAAGACCTTTCTTGCCTCCAGAGAAGGGGACCCCAAAGCTGGATAGAAGCCCCCCACAAATAATGACGGTGAGGTAAGAGGAAATGACAAACACAGAAATGAACCAGATTAGCACAGAGAGGCCCGCTTACTGATAGCAGAATAAAGAAAGGTAACTTATATGGTCAACAAAAACCCTATCAAAATCCACACTGGAAATTCAAGAACCCCCGAACCGTCTAACGGTCCGGGGGGCGAACACCAGCCCCCTAGAGCTTCCAGCAAAGGTCAGGATATAGATAAGGAACAAGCTGGACAAAAATACAAAACCAAAACAAATAGCAAAAAGCAAAAGGCAGACTTAGCTGATATAACTGGAACCAGGATCAGTAGACAAGAGCACAGCAGACTAGCTCTGATAACTACGTTGCCAGGCATTGAACTGAAGGTCCAGGGAGCTTATATAGCAACACCCCTAACTAACGACCCAGGTGCGGATAAAAGGAATGACAGAAAAACCAGAGTCAAAAAACTAGTAACCACTAGAGGGAGCAAAAAGCAAATTCACAACAGTACCCCCCCCTTAGTGAGGGGTCACCGAACCCTCACCACGACCACCAGGGCGATCAGGATGAGCGGCATGAAAGGCACGAACTAAATCGGCCGCATGAACATCAGAGGCGACCACCCAGGAATTATCCTCCTGACCATAGCCCTTCCACTTGACCAGGTACTGAAGCCTCCGCCTGGAGAGGCGAGAATCCAAGATCTTCTCCACCACGTACTCCAACTCGCCCTCAACCAACACCGGAGCAGGAGGCTCAGCAGAAGGAACTACAGGCACAATGTACCGCCGCAACAAGGACCTATGAAATACATTGTGAATAGCAAACGACACAGGAAGATCCAGACGAAAAGATACAGGATTAAGGATTTCCAATATCTTGTAAGGCCCAATAAAACGAGGTTTAAATTTGGGAGAGGAGACCTTCATAGGAACAAAGCGGGAAGAAAGCCATACCAAATCCCCAACGCGTAGTCGGGGACCCACACCGCGGCGGCGGTTGGCAAAGCGCTGAGCCTTCTCCTGTGACAACTTCAAGTTGTCCACCACATGATTCCAGATCTGCTGCAACCTATCCACCACGGAATCTACCCCAGGACAGTCAGAAGGCTCCACATGACCCGAAGAAAAGCGAGGATGGAAACCAGAGTTGCAAAAAAAAGGCGAAACCAAGGTGGCGGAACTAGCCCGATTATTAAGGGCAAACTCAGCCAACGGCAAGAATGTCACCCAGTCGTCCTGATCAGCAGAGACAAAACACCTCAAATAAGCCTCCAAAGTCTGATTGGTTCGCTCCGTCTGTCCATTAGTCTGAGGATGGAAAGCAGACGAAAACGACAAATCAATGCCCATCCTACTACAAAAGGATCGCCAGAACCTGGAAACGAACTGGGATCCTCTGTCTGACACAATATTCTCAGGGATGCCGTGCAAACGAACCACGTTCTGGAAAAACACAGGAACCAGATCGGAAGAGGAAGGCAGCTTAGGCAAAGGAACCAAATGGACCATCTTGGAGAAGCGATCACATATCACCCAGATAACGGACATGCCCTGAGATAGCGGAAGATCAGAAATGAAATCCATGGAGATATGTGTCCAAGGTCTCTTCGGGACAGGCAAGGGCAAGAGCAAACCGCTGGCACGAGAACAGCATGGCTTAGCTCGAGCACAAGTCCCACAGGACTGCACAAATGACCGCACATCCCTTGACAAGGAAGGCCACCAAAAGGACCTGGCCACCAGATCTCTGGTGCCAAAAATTCCCGGGTGACCTGCCAACACCGAGGAATGAACCTCGGAAATGACTCTGCTGGTCCACTTATCCGGGACAAACAGTCTGTCAGGTGGACAAGACTCAGGCCTATCAGCCTGAAATCTCTGCAACACACGTCGCAGATCCGGAGAAATAGCTGACAAGATAACTCCATCTTTAAGAATACCAACAGGATCAGCGACTCCAGGAGCATCAGGCACAAAGCTCCTAGAAAGAGCATCGGCCTTCACATTCTTTGAACCTGGTAAATACGAGACAACAAAATCAAAGCGGGAGAAAAACAATGACCAGCGGGCCTGTCTCGGATTAAGGCGTTTAGCAGACTCGAGATACATCAGATTTTTGTGATCAGTCAAGACCACCACACGATGCTTAGCACCCTCGAGCCAATGACGCCACTCCTCAAATGCCCATTTCATGGCCAACAACTCCCGATTGCCCACATCATAATTTCGCTCGGCAGGCGAAAACTTCCTAGAGAAAAAGGCACAAGGTTTCATAACAGAGCAACCAGGGCCTCTCTGCGACAAAACGGCCCCTGCCCCAATCTCCGAAGCATCCACCTCAACCTGAAAGGGAAGTGAGACGTCAGGCTGGCACAAAACAGGCGCCGAAGTAAACCGGCGTTTCAACTCCTGGAAAGCCTCCACGGCAGCAGGAGCCCAGTTAGCTACATCGGAGCCCTTCTTGGTCATATCCGTCAAAGGTTTCACAATGCTAGAAAAATTAGCGATAAAACGACGGTAGAAGTTAGCGAAGCCCAAGAACTTCTGAAGACTCTTAACTGACGAGGGCTGAGTCCAATCAAGAATAGCTCGGACCTTGACTGGGTCCATCTCCACAGCAGAAGGGGAAAAAATGAACCCCAAAAAGGGAACCTTCTGTACACCAAAGAGACACTTTGAGCCCTTGACAAACAAAGAATTTTCACGCAAAATTTTAAAGACCAACCTGACCTGCTCCACATGCGAATCCCAATTATCAGAAAAAACCAAAATATCATCTAGATAAACAATCAAAAATTTATCCAGATACTTCCGGAAAATGTCATGCATAAAGGACTGAAAAACTGAAGGCGCATTGGAGAGCCCAAAAGGCATCACCAAGTACTCAAAATGACCTTCGGGCGTATTGAATGCGGTTTTCCATTCATCACCTTGCTTAATGCGCACAAGGTTGTACGCACCACGAAGGTCTATCTTGGTGAACCACTTGGCACCCTTAATCCGGGCAAACAAGTCAGACAACAGCGGTAAAGGATACTGAAATTTGACAGTGATCTTATTTAAAAGCCGATAATCAATACAAGGTCTCAAAGATCCGTCCTTTTTTGCCACAAAAAAGAATCCCGCACCAAGAGGGGAAGAAGACGGACGAATATGTCCTTTCTCCAGAGACTCCTTGATATATGAACGCATAGCGGTATGTTCAGGTACCGACAGATTAAACAGTCTTCCCTTAGGAAATTTACTGCCTGGGATCAAATCTATAGCACAGTCACAGTCCCTATGAGGAGGCAGTGCACTGGACTCAGACTCACTGAAGACATCCTGATAATCAGACAAATACTCCGGAACTTCCGAAGGCGTAGAAGAAGCAATAGACACAGGCAGGGAATCCCCATGAATACCACGACAGCCCCAACTTGAGACTGACATAGCCTTCCAGTCCAGGACTGGATTATGGGTCTGTAACCATGGCAGCCCTAAAACAACCAAATCATGCATTTTATGTAAAACCAGAAAACGTATCACCTCGCGGTGTTCAGGAGTCATGCACATGGTAACCTGTGTCCAATACTGCGGTTTATTTGCTGCCAATGGTGTAGCATCAATACCCCTAAGAGGAATAGGATTTTCTAATGGTTCAAGAGTAAAACCACAGCGCTTAGCAAATGAGAGATCCATGAGACTCAGGGCAGCACCTGAATCTACAAATGCCATGACAGGATAAGATGACAGTGAGCAAATCAAAGTTACAGACAGAATAAATTTAGGTTGCAAATTACCAACGGTGACAGGACTAACAACCTTAGCTATACGTTTAGAGCATGCTGAGATAACATGTGTAGAATCACCACAGTAGTAGCACAAGCCATTCCGGCGTCTATGAATTTTCCGCTCATTTCTAGTCAGGATTCTATCACATTGCATTAAATCAGGTGTCTGTTCAGACAACACCATGAGGGAATTTGCGGTTTTTCTATCACATTGCACCGAATTAGGTGTCTGTTCAGACAACACCATGAGGGGATTTGCGGTTTTGCGCTCCCGCAACCGCCGGTCAATTTGAATAGCCAGTGCCATAGTATCATTCAGACCTGTGGGAATGGGAAAACCCACCATAACATTCTTAATGGCTTCAGAAAGGCCATTTCTAAAATTAGCGGCCAGTGCACACTCGTTCCAATGTGTCAGCACGGACTATTTCCGAAATTTTTGGCAATACACTTCAGCCTCGTCCTGCCCCTGAGACATAGCCAGCAAGGCCTTTTCTGCCTGAATCTCAAGATTGGGTTCCTCATAAAGTAAACCGAGCGCCAGAAAAAACGCATCAAGATCAGCCAATGCCGGATCTCCTGGCGCCAGCGAAAAAGCCCAATCCTGAGGGTCGCCCCGTAAGAACGAAATAACAATTTTTACTTGCTGAGCAGAATCTCCAGATGAACAGGGTCTCAGGGACAAAAACAATTTACAATTGTTCACGAAATTCCTAAACTTAAACCTGTCTCCGGAAAACAGTTCAGGAATCGGTATTTTAGGTTCTGACCTAGGATTTCTGATAACATAGTCTTGTATGCCCTGCACACGAGTAGCCAGCTGGTCCACACTTGTAATCAAGGTCTGGACATTCATGTCTGCAGCAAGCATAGCCACTCTGAGGTAAAGGGGAAGAAGAAAAAAAAAAAAAACTCAGAATCTTCTTTCTTATAATCCCTCTTCTGCAATGCATTAAACATTTAATACTGGCCTGGCAAACTGTTATGACCCCAATGGCGAGGGTCTCAGAGGAACGTGGAAGTCTGCAGAATACAAAAATCCAGCTCATAGGGCAGTGGTAACTGGGTTGACCATATATCTACTCCTAACGCCAACACTAGAAGTAGCCGGGGATCATTCCTACGTTGATTCTAGATGACACGCGCCAGCCGGAGAATCTAGCTACCCCTAGTAGAGGAAAACAAAGACCTTTCTTGCCTCCAGAGAAGGGGACCCCAAAGCTGGATAGAAGCCCCCCACAAATAATGACGGTGAGGTAAGAGGAAATGACAAACACAGAAATGAACCAGATTAGCACAGAGAGGCCCGCTTACTGATAGCAGAATAAAGAAAGGTAACTTATATGGTCAACAAAAACCCTATCAAAATCCACACTGGAAATTCAAGAACCCCCGAACCGTCTAACGGTCCGGGGGGCGAACACCAGCCCCCTAGAGCTTCCAGCAAAGGTCAGGATATAGATAAGGAACAAGCTGGACAAAAATACAAAACCAAAACAAATAGCAAAAAGCAAAAGGCAGACTTAGCTGATATAACTGGAACCAGGATCAGTAGACAAGAGCACAGCAGACTAGCTCTGATAACTACGTTGCCAGGCATTGAACTGAAGGTCCAGGGAGCTTATATAGCAACACCCCTAACTAACGACCCAGGTGCGGATAAAAGGAATGACAGAAAAACCAGAGTCAAAAAACTAGTAACCACTAGAGGGAGCAAAAAGCAAATTCACAACAGTGTAGGAGCTATATGGGAATGAACCCCTTTTATGCATAAAATTGAGTTCCTAATGTTTATTTACACTCTAGCACTTTTTTGCATATATTGCACAATATTTTGAGAATTTTTTATGACTTTTATATTAATTTTTTTACCACATTTTTTGCACTTTAGTTACTGGGGAATTAATATACCCCGATATTGGGGAATACTTACCTTGCACAGATATATAAGTGACTTTCACATATGTGCGTTTGGGTTTCCGCTAATTCATCTTTATACGCCGTCTTGTGCAGCACACTTTTTGTTTAAATAATTGTGTTTATTTTAATAGTAATTTTTTTTATATATTGTATCGCTGCTGGATAATGAATTAATAAAGGTATATATATGATCCAGCCTGGTCTTCCTGGTGCATCCTTTGATTTTGGTGATTGGTTTTCTGCCCGTATATGCTTGAGTATAAGCCAACCCGCGTATAAGGCGGGGCACCTAATTTTAATAAAAATACTGGGAAAACCTATTGACTCGAGTATAAGCCTGGTATGCATTCTCCTCTCATCCTCATCCTGGTATGCATGGCCTCCTCATCCACATCCTTGTATGCATGCCCCCTCATCCCTATCCTGGTCTGCACTATCTCCTCATCCCCATCCAGATATGCATGGCTCCTCATCCCTATCCTGGTATACATGGCTCTTCATCCCTATGCTGGTATGCATGGTTCTTCATCCCTATCCTGGTATGCATGGCTTCTCATTGCTATCCTTGTATGCATGTCTCTTCATCCCTATCTTGGTGTGCAAGGCTCTTCATCCCTAAACTTGTATTCGTGGCTCTTCATCCCTATCCTGATATGCATGGCTCATCCCTATCCTGGTATACAAGGCTCCTCATCCCTATCCTTGTATGCATGGCTCTTCATAACTATCCTGGTATTTATGGCTCTTCATCCATATCCTTGTATGCATGGCCCCCATCAGAAAAACATAAAAAAATTAAACCATCCTACTTACTGTCCCTACGCTCCTCGTAGCATCATGTTCCAGTGTCAGCAGCTGCAGCGGTGGGGCGATCACATGTTCTACATAAAGGAATGAATATTCACTGCCTAAGGACATGGAGGGCAGTGAATATTCATTCTATTAAGTAGCGAGCACACGTGATCGCCTCACCAGTGCAGGAAGCCGGAGGCTGCGACTATTACGCCCCTCCATCTTCTGTGACCCTTGCTCGAGTATAAGCCGAGTTAGGCCTTTTCAGCACAAAAAATGTACTGAAAAACTCGGCTTATACTCAAATATATACTGTACATTGGCTATGATAGTGGTGCTGTTTGATGGCGGGGGGTAAGGGGACGAGTTTGATGAAGAGAGGGGTTGTGTCTAAGTCAGAGGAACATGTGGAGAGGTTACAGCAGCGGTGAGTGCTTTCTGTTTTTTCTTTCCTTAACTTTATGTGTGTTGGTTCTTGCAACCAATCAAATTCAGTGGCAAATCAGAAGGCCAGATTTCCACTTAAAATTCATTAGGCCTACTATAGTGGTGCAGCTACGAGGCCCAATTAGCTACACCAAATTGGTTGTGCTAGAAGTGTGTTTCAGTGGCAAATCAGAAAGCCAGATTTCCACTTAAAAATTGTTAGGCCTAATATAGTGGTGCAGCCATTATGTGAAATTAGCTACTGCAAATCGTTTGTGCTGTGCTTCAGTGGCAAATTGGATGACCAGATTTCCTCTTAAAAATTGTTAACATCACACACAGTACAATCCTCAGAGGTGGCACTCCAATCAATCTTGTTTCTCCCGCGTCAAAAATTTCCAAACACCCAACTGACTGGAGGGAAGCTCAGATACAAGACAAGAGCGGCTTCCGGTATCATTGGCTCCTCTGCACCTCAGCGTCCCGGACCTGGACATATCAGCGCCAGTTCCCCTTGCGATTTCTCGACTTTTCCGTGCGCCTCACCTTGAGAATACCCTCCAGGACCCCCGAGGTGTATTTGTCCGGTTACATTTGTGCACAGGCCTCTTGGGCCTATACATCGCGCTTTCTTGCTTCCAGTATCATAAGAGATGTTTCTGATGAAGGTCTTGTGATTAGACCGAAAACGTTTAAAATCTTTGAACTGGATGCACAAATAAACGAAATATTCACTTTCATCTTGCAAAAGAACCTTTGAGTGCCAAGTAATTTTTTAATTACTGTAGGGAAGCTCAGTTTGGCCATTCTGAAGAGCTGTTCAGACATTGTTTTCCATGGACATCAGAGGTCTGCTCCGAAGAATCACAGAATCCAGAGGAGGAAAGCATCTGCACCGATTGCCAAAATAATTTCATGTTGGATCCAGGACTGGCCAAAGTAGGTTCCGAGCGGAATCTAGACCGTCATCACCAGACGTTGACCACCAAGGGTGGAGGTGATCCTCAGATACCACAGGCGCACACTGCCTCAGGGTAATGGGATTAGGGCATGGTGTCAGCAGCTGTCATTGACACCAAGCCCAGGGTTTAGGAATGAAAAGGTGTCAGCCAGACACTCTCATTAGTAAGCAAGTAAGTGAACCAACATAGGCTGTAACCAAACAGCAACTGTTAAGTTTTACAAAAAATTTTTTTAAAAGAATTGCGTGGGCTCCTGCATAATGTTGATAACCAGCAGAGGGAAAGCCAATGGCTAAGGGCTGATGTTCATATTCTGGGAAGGAGACAATAGCCATAAAGGTTGCCAGGCTATTAATATCAGCTCACAGCTGTTTGCTTAGCCTTTACTGGCTAGTTTACAGGGGGACCCCCCAAAAAAATTGACCTAGGGTCCCCCTATGAAATCTAGCTAGCAAAGATTAGGCAGACAGCTGCAGGCTGATATTAATAGCCTAGGAAGTGGCCATGGATATTGGACCCCTCCCAGACTAAAAACATTAGCTCTCAGCTACCCCAGAAAAGGCGCATCTATAAGATGCGCCAAATCTGGCTCTCAGCCTCCCTCTTCCCACTTGCCCTGTAGTGGTGACAAGTGGAATAATGGTTGGGGGTTTAATGTCACCTTTTTATTGTCAGGTTACGTCAAGCCCACAGGTTAGTAATGGAGAGGCGTCAATAAGACGCTCCCATTAATAACCCCATAGTGATATAAAAAAACACACACAGAATAAAGTCCTTTATTTGAAATAATGACACCGACTCCTTTATTGAATCTAAATTAAATCAAATTCCCTGAATGCCTAATCCACTGAAGCCAACGTCTCCTGCAACAAAAATAAAATAATAAACCACAATATTCCTAACCTGTCCGCCGAGAAGATAATAATCCATAATGTTCCACGATAATCCTGATGACTTTGAGAGCAGTCACTGATGCAGGACCTGTCACATGAGATAATCGCTCCTGCAATGTATAGCACTGAGCTGCCATGAGAGAGGTCACATGAGTTCATCAGCTGATGAGCTGCAGTGATCTCACTTATGGCACCACCACAGGGTGAGAAAGTTCACCCAAGTTCATCATGAACTTGTGTAACCTCTCTCACAGCAGCTCAGTGCTTTACACTGTGGGAACTATGACACTCCTGTCATTGTATCGCCTGCGGCCGGGTAGAGCAGTCACATCTCCCAATGTGACTATTCTACACTTGAGGTCGCTGTGGGACACTCAGGATTATGTGGACTAGGGTGGACAGGTGAGCATATGTTAGTTTATCATTTTTGATTTTTTATAGGAGACATGGGCATCGGGGATTTTGTGTTAAGGTAAGAACATGTTTTTATTTTACAATTTTTATAAAAGATAAGTGCATCGGGGATGTGCCGTTAGATGAGAATGTGTTTTTTTTATTTGAATTTGTATTTAATTAATTTGCATGTGTTTTTTTTTTTTAACTTTGAGCACAGGCTACTTCTCCCATCAGCAGCTCTTGCCATCACTGTTATCAGTAACAGCAAACATAGCCTAATGGGAGAAGTAGTCTCTAATCTCATCAGTCTGCTGACCTGCATAAGCTCTTTACCACGGGTAACCGCTGCGGGTCACAGTATCTCTGCAGGGTCACGTTGACATCTGACAGCGTGACCTTGCAGCGCCCTGACCAATGGTAACTTTTTTTATAGTTTGTGGTTTGTGCACAGGTGTCAACTGACAAGAGACTACTCCCATCAATGGCACCTGCTGTCACTGTTTTCTGTGACAGCAGATGGAGGCTGATAGGAGAAGTAGTATCTCATCAGCTGGCACCAGCTGACCTGCAGTTAGCTTTTTACCATGTCTCACCGCATCTCTATGGGGTCACGCTGACATCTGACTGTGTGACCGCACAGGGCTCTGATGGCAGTAACGATCTACTGGCGGTAACGTTACCACCCATCAGAAGTGTTACGTTGGTGTTTCCCATGCTGAAGCACCTGAAGGGTTAATAAACTTCTTGAATATGGTTTGGAGCACCTTGAGGGGTGCAGCTTTTAGAATGGTGTCACTTTTGTGTATTTTCTGTCTTATAGACCCCTCAAAGTTACTTCAAATGTGATATGGTTCCTAAAAAAATGGTTTTGTAAATTTGGTTGGAAAAAAGAAAAATCGCTGGTCAACTTTTAACCCTTATAACTTCCTAACAAAAAAGTCTTGGCTCCAAAATTGTGCTGATGTAACGTAGACATGTGGAAAATGTTATTTATTAACTATTTTGGGTGACGTATCTTTGTGACTTAAAATTTTCAAAATTTTCGCCAAATTTCCATTTTTTTTCAGAAATAAACGCAAGTCATATTGAAGGAATTTACCAAGTAAGTAAAGTAAAATATGTCTTGAAGAAACAGTTTAAGAATCACCAGGATCCGCTGAAGCGTTCAAGAGTTATACTATATACAGTAAAGTGACAGTGGTCAGAAATGTAAAAATTCGTCTTTTCATGCAAACCACATCCCTGCCTGTGACCTGTTAATTTCCTTAGCTCCATTATTATACTTACATGTTCTCTATTTAGTAGAAATATTCCTATTGTATCATTTCATAGGAAGACTTAATATTCCAAAAAATCACTTTGCATGTAATGTATTAGGGTGGGAGGAAAATAATTACACTGATCACTGAAGCTTTACCTGGTAAAATAAATTAAATTGCAAAAGGAAAGTGTGCTGTTTTAAAAGTCTCTGATATACATAATACTGATACAGGTTTACCTACTGTATGTTTTATGGATGATTTTAAGATTTCAGGCAGATTCATGTCCTCTAGGGGGATTAAAAACATTGAATACTGAAAACATTTTTAAAAATAGTTACATTTTTTCTTATTTTCAAAACCAAAAATAAAGAAATTTGAATACAAAAATCTTTAGTTTCACTGCATCTATTTATTTTTTAATTTTATTTACACCGAGTGCAGAATTATTAGGCAAGTTGTATTTTAGAGGATTATTTTTATTATTGATCAACAACTATGTTCTCAATCAACCCAAAAGACTCATAAATATCAAAGCTTAATATTTTTGGAAGTTGGAGTGTTTTTTTTTCTAGATTTGGCTATCTTAGGAGGATATCTGATTGTGCAGGTAACTATTACTGTGCATAATTATTAGGTAACTTAATAAAAACCAAATATATTCCCATCTCATTTGTTTATTTTCATCAGTTAAACCAATATAACTGCACAAAATTTAGAAATAAACATTTCTGACATGCAAAACCAAAACCCCAAAAAATTACTGACCAATATAGCCACCTTTCTTTATGATGACACTCATCAGCCTTCCATCCGTAGCTTCTGTCAGTTGCTTGATCTGTTTCCGCTCAACATTGCGTGCAGCAGCCACCACAGCCTCCCAGACACTGTTCCGAGAGGTGGACTGTTTTCCCTCCCTGTAGATCTCACATTTTATGAGGGACCACAGGTTCTCTATGGGGATCAGATCAGGTGAACAAGGGGGCCATGTCATTTTTTTTTCTTCTTTGAGACCTTTACTGGCCAGCCACGCTGTGGAGTAGTTGGAGGCATGTGATGGAGCATTGTCCTGCATGAAAATCATGTTTTTCTTGTGTGATACCGACTTCTTCCTGTACCACTGCTTGAAGAAGTTGTCTTCCAGAAACTGGCAGTAGGTCTGGGAGTGAAGCTTCACTCCATCCTCAACCTGAAAAGGTCTCACAAGTTCATCTTTGTTGATACCAGCCCATACCAGTACCCCTACCTCCACCTTGCTGGTGTCTGAGTCGGAGTGGAGCTCTCTGCCCTTTACTCATCCAGCCTCTGGTCCATCCATCTGGCCCATCAAGAGTCACTCTCATTTCATCAGTCCATAAAACCTTTGAAAAGTCAGTCTTAAGATATTTCTTGACCCAGTCTTGATGTTTTATCTTTTGTTTCTTGTTCAAAGGTAGTCGTTTTTCAGCCTTCCTTACCTTGGCCATGTCCCTGAGTATCGCACACCTTGTACTTTTTGTTCTTTCTTTTTCTTTCAATTTTCTTTTTATTGAAAATTTTCAAAAATAACAAACAGCTTTAGATGTATATGAATATAACAAATGCAAACATTCAAATGTCTTGTTAGCATAACCAGTTTCACATGACTATTAATAAAGAGCTAACATAATATTATTGTTATTACATGCGTTTTGGCTCTATTATTGATTTGTCCGGATAACTTTAACATATAACAAGAAAAGTAAAGAGAAAAGGGTAAAGGTAAAGAGTAGGAGCGGAGGGGTGGGGAGGCATGGGTAGGGTAGGGACAGGTTCGGAGACACTTTGGGACCTATAATTATTTATGGTGATAATATATCGTAGAATGTGGGCTGTATCCTGAATTGGGTCCAAGGATTCCAAGTGTTATGAAAGGCAGCTGTTGTATGATTAATTCTCGCAGCTAGTTTCTCAATGTGGTATAGTTGTTCAATTTTGGAGTATAACTGATGGGCGGTGGGTACTGTTTTAGAGTTCCAAAATGTAGGAATTAAGGATTTTCCCGCTGCCAGAATTAATTGGGTCAATTTAGTGGCGTTCTTATCATTTGGCCAGATTGGGAGATTGAGAAAAATATTTTCTGGTTTCAAAACAATACATTTACCTAATATTCTACGTATGATAGAGGTTAACTCTTTCCAGAATGGGGAGAGCAACAGGCAGGACCACCATATATGATTATAGCTACCTTCATCTGCTTCACATCTCCAACAATTAGTGGTTGAGGTGTGCTTCCATCTCTGGATGCATTTAGGCGTTATATACCATCTGGTAATAATCTTAAATGAGTTTTCTTGAATGCGTACGCAGTTGGAGGGACCATGTGAGTGCCTGTATATATGTTTGATCTGTGACTCAGAAAAGGAAGTGCTCAAGTCCCTTTCCCATCTTGCTATATAAGCTCGTTTCAGTGGTACATCAATTTTAAGTACAGATTGATATATTATTGAGAGGATTCGGGTAGGGGGTTGCGTTCTAGAACATAGTGTTTCATAGGGGGTCAGGGGTCTATTGAAATCGATCGGAAGGTATCTCTGGCCGGAGATATGTGAGAGTTTACCATGCTTTACAAAAGTCAGTCCCAAAAGTCCGGGTATTTTGTGTAGTTCTTGCAAGGGTAGAAGTGCCCCGTCCTCAAACAACTGCTCTAATGGGATTTGGGCAGCTCGTATAGGGAGGGAGTCTAAGAGGTCTGTGACTTTAGTCAATGGGGAGAGAGGGGGAGCCAGATTGTGGTATAGTTTATTCCATATCTTAGTTGTAGCTAGGGTGTGAATATCTGTTAGTTTGACCGAGGACGGATCATTATTCTGACCCAGCAAGATGGAACGCAGAGGGAGAGGGGACAATGCTTCTTCTATCTTTAGCCATTGTTTATCCTCTGAGTTTCTGATCCAGTGAATCGTTCTTGAAATATGTGCTGCTTGGTAATATTTTGCGATATTTGGAGCACCCATTCCTCCCATGTCCTTTGGAAGCACGAGGGATTTAGAGTTAATTCTCGGTTTACTTTTTTGCCAAATGTAATTAAAGAATAGGGAGTGTACTTTAGCTAAAAAGGAGTAGGGTATTTGGATTGGGAGTATATTAAATAGGTAGATACATTTTGGTAGGATTAAGCTTTTTAAAATGTTTTTCCTTCCTATCCAAGACAGAAAAGTGTCTTTCCATGTACTTTTTGTTACTCCAGTAACGTTGCAGCTCTGAAATATGGCAAAACTGGTGGCAAATGGCATCTTGGCAGCTTGATGCTTGATTTTCCGCAATTCATGGGCAGTTATTTTGCGCCTTTTTTGCCCAACACGCTTCTTGCGACCCTGTTGGCTATTTGCCATGAAACGCTTAATTGTTCAGTGATCACTAGTGTTGAGCATTCCGATACCGCAAGTATCGGGTATCGGCCGATACTTAGCGGTATCGGAATTCCGATACCGAGATCCGATACTTGCCGCGTATCGGATACCGGAATCGGAAGTTCCCAGGATTCAAACTGCACAACTTTGTACGAAATCAGCCAATGAGACTGATTCCAAGTGTGGGCACATCCTGTTTAGCATGGAGGGCCTGAAACTACTGGCAAGGCTGTGATTGGCTGCTGAAATGATGTCATGATGCAGTTTAAAAGTCGCTGGCGCCATTTTGCGCTCACTCTGCTGTGAATTCAGTTAGTGACAGGACGCTGTTTGCTGACTGAGGGCCAGTTTAGAGATAGCGATTTGCTTCTTTGTGCTTTTCCAAGGCTAATTTAGCAACCGCTGTGTTCACCTACTGATCACCTTGCTTTTGCCTTGTAGCGCTGTTTTCACAGCGATCTGCAAGGTCTCTGTGTGTGTGTGTGTGAGTGCAGCCCACTCTCTAGTCTGAGTGCAGCCACATAGGCCATCCATAGCTGGTTGTATTCAGTTCAGGGAGGGTGGTTCATTGCCTCATACTGTTCTTTTTTTTTTTTTTTTCCAAGTAGTGTAGTCTGCTGCTAATTTTTTCAAAAAAATCCTATTAGTGTCTTTCCACCCGTCTCCAGCTAATTTGTGGAAAAACACTACATAGGATAACGTAGAGGAGGGTTTTTGGGCCTTGCAGCGCCGTTTACGGCTGTCTGCACGGTCTCCGTGTGACTGCAGCTCGCCCTGTAGTCTGTGAGCAGCCATAGCCTGGTTGTCTCCAGCTCAGGGTTCTTCACTGCGTCATACCGCAAAATCAATTTTCCTTTTGTTTTAAGTAGTGCAGGCTGCTGCACATTTTTTAAAAAAAATTCCTATTAGTGTCTTTCCACCCGTCTCCAGCTAATTTGTGGAAAAACACTACATAGGATAATGTAGAGGAGGGTTTTTGGGCCTTGCAGCGCCGTTTACGGCTGTCTGCACGGTCTCCGTGTGACTGCAGCTCGCCCTGTAGTCTGTGAGCAGCAATAGCCTGGTTGTCTCCAGCTCAGAGTTCTTCACTGCGTCATACCGCAAAATCAATTTTCATTTTGTTTTAAGTAGTGCAGGCTGCTGCACATTTTTTCAAAAAATTCCTATTAGTGTCTTTCCACCCGTCTCCAGCTAACTTGTGGAAAAACACTACATAGGATAACGTAGAGGAGGGTTTTTGGGCCTTGCAGCGCCGTTTACGGCTGTCTGCACGGTCTCCGTGTGACTGCAGCTCTCTCTGTTGTCAGTTCAGCCCCCAAAAAATAAATAAATAATAAAGTTCACCAAACACACCAGTGACACCACTTTACATTTGTGTAGGCCACATTAGCTCATATTAAAGTCTAGTCCACACTTTAGAAAATTAGTGTTTCTTATACCTGTTAGGAGTTGTTCAGGAATAAGCACACAAAGCCGTTAGTACTTTTCTGCTTATCTTTATCAGTCAACCAAGATGAAGAAGGCAGTGAGTAAGGCACGTGGGCGCGGAGCAGGGAGGGGACGTGGGGATTCTGTGCCTGCTGCGGGCACCGGTGACTCATCAGCACCCACTTTCACCAGGGCACAGTCATTCATGCGCAGCTTTGTCGCAGAGCGCCGTACACCGCTGCTGCGTGAAGAACAAATTGAAGCCGTTGTCGGATGGATGGCAGCTAATGCATCAACTTCAATTAGTGCCACATCCTCTCAGACACAGAGCACTGGAGAGCAGCCATCTGTCTCTTCAGCACCTGCCAAATTGCCCAGGCAGACAGAGAGCCCAGGACAGGAGCCGTCTCTACTTCTGTTCTCTGAATCTCTTGGCTTGGAAACAGGGGGCCAGCCAAGCAGCATTGGAGAAATGGAAGAAGAGGCAGTGTGCAGTGATGCCCAACAGCTTTTTCTCTCTTCCTCTGAAGAGGCGGGTGGGCCAGTGGCTCCGGTCACCACATCGCAGGCCGCATCAGCTGATGATGACACTCAGGTGCCACTTACTGGTGCGTGCTCTGCTGCTGAGACTACCCAGGAGGAGCAGTTGGGGGCAGAGGGTAGTGTAGATGATGAGGTCCTTGACCCATCTTGGCGTGAGGGACAGGAAGGTGGTGGGAGCAGCTCTGAGGAAGAGATTCCCCGTACGGCCCAAAGAGGGAGAGGGAGGGGGAAGACTGCGGATCCTGCAGCCTCCGCTTTGGCACCCGTTAGGAGCATGTCTCTTCCAAAAGCCAAAAAGGGCGCTCCCAAGACTTGCAGTGCCTGGTCCTTTTTTGACACAGTTGCAGATGACATTTGCTATGTCAAATGCAAGGTGTGTCATCACAAAGTCAAAAGAGGTCGAAATGTCAGCAACCTCAATACCTCCAACATGTGGAAACATGTGCGCACCAGGCACACGGCGGAGTTAGAAAAACACACTGAAGAGCTAGGCCAACCAACAGCGGCAGCTACCACCTCTTCAGCTCGTGTTGCCTCTTCCTCCAGCTCACACGCAGCTGGTTCGGCTTCCTCCCAGGAACGCCGTGGAAGAACCTCTGGCCTTGTTGTCCAGAGACCCGCTGTAATTCCACCCGCAGCACCACTTTCCCAGTCATCCACACACTCCCAGCCCAGTCTACAGCCATCGGTAGTACAGGCATGGGAGAAAAGGCGGCCTTTCTCGTCAAACCACCCACGAGCACAGGCTCTGACTGCAGGCATTGCCAAAC
Source organism: Ranitomeya variabilis (assembly GCF_051348905.1). NCBI lineage: Eukaryota > Metazoa > Chordata > Amphibia > Anura > Dendrobatidae > Ranitomeya > Ranitomeya variabilis. The sequence goes on along the minus strand of NC_135234.1, from coordinate 197,033,384 downwards.
TTCTGTCACTGGAAATGCTGTCATTCAGGCTGGTGGAGACTGACAGCTTCCGTGAGTTGATGTCATTGGCAGTCCCACAGTACAATGTGCCCAGCCGCTTTTACTTCAGCAGGCAAGCCGTCCCTGCCCTGCACAAGCATGTGGAGGGACACATAAAACACGCGCTACTGAATGCCGTCAGTAGCAAGGTCCACCTCACCACCGATGCGTGGACCAGTCAACATGGACAGGGGCGATACCTTTCCCTCACTGCCCATTGGGTTAATGTCGTTGAGCCGGGTACAGACCGTGCGAGTGGCGCAGGACGTGTCCTGCCCACTCCAAGGATTGCAGGAATCCATTCTGTACGCATTGACTCCTCCTCTTACACCAGTTCCTCAGAATCATCGCTGCAGGAGCCGTCACAGTCCACCTCCACATGGACCCGTGATGAACGTTTACCTGTTACGACCGACATGAGTACAGCCATGGCCAAACGTCAACAGGCCGTCTTGAAATTAAAGCCACACAGCACAGGAGCTCTGGAATGCCATCAAGCAGGAGAGCGATGTGTGGTTTGTGCCAGCGAATCTCCAGCCAGGCATGGTAGTGTGTGATAATGGCCGAAATCTGGTGGCAGCTCTGGGCCTCGGCAACCTCACTCACATCCCATGTCTGGCACATGTGCTCAATTTGGTCGTGCAGAGTTTTTTGAGGGACTATCCGGATCTTGATGCACTGCTGCACAAGGTCCGCCTAGAGTGTGCTCACTTGCGGCGTTCCAGCACGGCAAAAGCGCGCATTGCGGCTCTGCAGCGCCGACACCACCTGCCGGAACATCGCATCATATGTGACCTACCTACCAGGTGGAATTCCACGTTACATATGTTGGAGCGGTTGTGTGAGCAGCAGCAAGCTGTAATGGAGTACCAGCTGCATCAGGCGCAAAGAAGTCGCACTCCGCGCCGTTCAGACTTCACAACCACAGAGTGGGCCACTATGAAGGACGTCTGCCAGGTTTTGCGTCCCTTCGATTATTCCACGCGGATGGCGAGTGCAGATGATGCACTAGTCAGCATGACTGTCCCCCTTATCTGCCTGCTTGAAAAATCACTGCAAGCGCTAAGGGATGATGTTGTGGAAGAGGTGGAGGATGAGGATTCACCATTTCCATCATCTTCTGGACAGTCAGCGCCACGTGGTTCCTCACAAACGCGTAGGCAGGGGACAGTTTGTGAGGGGGATGAGGAGGAGTCAATGGAGGAGGAAGACATCCGTCCAGAGGAGGGAGTTACACAATTGTCCAGTACTCAGTGTGTACAGCGAGGGTGGGGTGATGACGAGCGGGCAGAGATCACGCCTCCAGCAGGGGACAGCGTTTCTTGGGCAGTTGGCAGTCTGCAGCACATGGTGGATTACATGCTGCAGTGCCTGAGAAATGACCGCCGCATCGCCCACATTCTCAACATGTCTGATTATTGGGTGTTCACCCTCCTCGATCCTCGCTACCGGGACAACGTAGAAAGCCTCATCACACCATTGAACCGGGAGCGAAAAATGCGGGAGTACCAAGACACACTGGTGAATTCCATCATCTTCTCCATTCCAACTGAGAGAAGTGCTGCTAGTGCATTACAAAGCAGCTCAGTGCGTCCAGGCAGTGGTGGAGGCTCTGCACAAAGAGGGAGCAGAAGCAGTGCCTCTGCCCAAGGCAAGACCAGTATGGCCAAACTGTGGCACAGTTTTCTGTGCCCGCCACAAAAGTCTACACCATCACAGACGGCTCCAGTCAGCAGGAGGCAACGGTTCTGTCAGATGGTGACAGACTACATGTCTTGCCCTCTTGCTGTACTCCCAGACGGCTCTTCCCCTTTCAAGTTTTGGGTCTCAAAGCTGGATACATGGCCAGAGCTAAGCCAGTATGCATTGGAGGTGCTGGCTTGCCCTGCGGTTAGTGTATTATCGGAACGTGTCTTTAGTGCTGCAGGTGGTGTACTAACTGACTGTCGCATGCGACTATTCTCCGATAACGTTGACCGGCTTACTTTCCTGAAAATGAACAAGGCCTGGATCTCGCAGGAATTTGCCACTCCTCTTCCTGATTAAATAATTAGGTCACTGTCTACGTTATCCAGGTCTCCTAATGTGTTCATCTTTCTACCACCTGAACTTAAATTCCTGGGCTCCAACACCGCCAGTTGAGGCTCAGAAGTGCCGTCTGCACAGTCAAAACATACGACCCAGTGTTATTGGGTTTCAGTAACGTCAGCTGATCCCCAGCTGTGTAGCCGGCAATGTGTCCTGCGACCGCCACGCTGACACAACAACTGAAATGTAAGGGAACCTGTCCCCCCCCCCCCCCAAGGCGTTTGTTACTGAAAGAGCCACCTTGTGCAGCAGTAATGCTGCACAAGGAAAAGGTAGCTATTTTTGTTTAGCTCCTTGCACACGCAGAACTTAACACTTATAAAATGTGTCCACTGATACCGTAAAACCGTCCCGGAGGTGGGACTTTCCTTCGTAATATGACGCAGCACAGCCATCATTCCTACCCCCTTGGCGCCGTGCCCCGGCTCCTCAGCGTTGTTTGATTCCGTCCCGGAGCCTGCACTGTTATGTTATCCCTTGGCCAGGCACACTTAGCGCTGCCCGTCTTCTGACATCATTTGGTGTCAGGATGGCTGCGCCTGTGCGGCCGCGCTGGCCGAGAGCCCGCCTCGCAGTGTCTTCTGATTTAATCCCACTGGGGGCCTGAGATCCATGGACATGCGCAGTGCATATCTGAACCTCCACCTCTCACTCATCTCCCTACGGTTTCTTCAGTGTTCGGTGTCAGCTGGTCCCTAATAGCATGCCACGGCCGTGACACCGCACAGTCTTAAGAAGCCGTAGGGAGGGGAGTGAGAGGCGAGGATATGCACTGCGCATGGCCATGGATCCCAGGCCCGCAGTGGGATTACATTAGACGACACTGCGAGGCGGGCTCTCGGCCAGCACGTCCGCACAGGCGCAGCCAGCCTGACACCAAATGATGTCAGAAGATGGGCAGCGCTAAGTGTGCCTGGCCAAGGGATAACATAACAGCGCAGGCTCCGGGACGGAATCAAACAACGCTGAGGAGCCGTGGCACGGCGCCAGGGGGGGTAAGAATGACGGCTGTGCTGCATCATATTACGAAGGAAAGTCCCACCTCCGGGACGGTCTCACGGTTTCAGGGGACACATTTTATAAGTGTTTAGTTCTGTGTTTGCAAGGAGCATAATGAAAAGAGCCACCTTTTCCTTTTGCATCTTTTGTGCTGCACAAGCTGGCTCTTTCAGCTACAAACGCCTTGGGGGGGGTTAAAGGTTCCCTTTCGACTTTCTCCAATCAGGCTTCGGCCTACATTGTGTTCCTCTGCTTTTCCTCCTGTCCCTGGGCTCCAACACCGCTAGTTGCCGTCCAGAAGTGCTGTCCGCACAGTCCCAACAGTCGCTCCTCTGTTATTGGGGTTCAGTAACGTCAGCTGTTCCCCTGCTGTGTGTGTGGCAATCCCTCCTATCTCCTCCACCTCCTCCTTCTCCTCCTGTCCCTGGGCTCCAACACCGCTAGTTGCCGTCCAGAAGTGCTGTCCGCACAGTCCCAACAGTCGCTCCTCTGTTATTGGGGTTCAGTAATGTCAGCTGTTCCCCTGCTGTGTGTGTGGCAATCCCTCCTATCTCCTCCACCTCCTCCTCCTCCTCCTCCTGTCCCTGGGCTCCAACACCGCTAGTTGCCGTCCAGAAGTGCTGTCCGCACAGTCCCAACAGTCGCTCCTCTGTTATTGGGGTTCAGTAACGTCAGCTGTTCCCCTGCTGTGTGTGTGGCAATCCCTCCTATCTCCTCCACCTCCTCCTCCTCCTCCTCCTGTCCCTGGGCTCCAACACTGCTAGTTGCCGTCCAGAAGTGCTGTCCGCACAGTCCCAACAGTCGCTCCTCTGTTATTGGGGTTCAGTAACGTCAGCTGTTCCCCTGCTGTGTGTGTGGCAATCCCTCCTATCTCCTCCACCTCCTCCTCCTCCTCCTCCTGTCCCTGGGCTCCAACACCGCTAGTTGCCGTCCAGAAGTGCTGTCCGCACAGTCCCAACAGTCGCTCCTCTGTTATTGGGGTTCAGTAACGTCAGCTGTTCCCCTGCTGTGTGTGTGGCAATCCCTCCTATCTCCTCCACCACCTCCTCCTCCTCCTCCTCCTGTCCCTGGGCTCCAACACCGCTAGTTGCTGTCCAGAAGTGTTGTCCGCACAGAGCCAAACACCTCGCCAATGTGTTAGTGGGGTTCAGCACCGCCAGCTGTTCCCCTGCTGTGTATACGGCAACGTGTACTGCGACCGCCACGCAGACACAACAAGTTAAATTTAAGGGAACCTGTCCCCCCCCCCCAGGCGTTTGTTACTGAAGGAGCCACCTTGTGCAGCAGTAATGATGCAAAGGGAAAAAGTGCCTCTTTTCGTGGTGCTCCTTGCACATGCTGAACCTAACACTTATGAAATGTGTCCCCTCCTACCGTGATACCGTCCGGTTGGTGGAACTTTCCTTTGTCATGTGACGCAGCACAGCCGTCATTCTTACCCCCTTGGCGCCGTGCGCCGCCTCCTCAGCGTTGTTTGAATCAGTCCCGGAGCCTGCGCTGGCCATGCACACATTTTGCGCTGCCCGTCTTCTGACATCATTTGGTGTCAGGCTGGCTGCGCCTGTGCGGCCGCTCTGGCCAAGATCCCGCCTCGCAGTGTCTTCTGATTTAATCCCACTGCGGACCTGTGATCCATGGACATGCGCAGTGCATATCTGAACCTCCGCCTCTCACTCATCTCCCTACGGCTTCTTCAGACTGTGCGGTGTCAGCTGATCCCTAATAGCATGCCACGGCCGTGACACCACACAGTCTGAAGAAGCCGTAGGGAGGGGAGTGAGAGGTGAGGATATGCACTGCGCATGGCCACGGATCCCAGGCCCGCAGTGGGATTACATTAGACGACACTGCGAGGTGGGATCTCGGCCAGCGCAGCCGCACAGGCGCAGCCAGTCTGACACCAAATGATGTCAGAAGACGGGCAGCGCAAAATGTGTGCATGGCCAAGGGCTAACCTAACAGCGCAGGCTCCGGGACTGATTCAAACAACACTGAGGAGGCGGCGCACGGCGCCAAGGGGGTAAGAATGACGGCTGTGCTGCGTCACATGACAAAGGAAAGTTCCACCAACCGGACGGTATCACGGTAGGAGGGGACACATTTCATAAGTGTTAGGTTCAGCATGTGCAAGGACCATAATTAAAAGAGCTAAGTTTACCTTTTCCAGCATTAGTGCTGCACACGATGGCTCTTTCAGCTACAAACGCCTGGGGGGGGGTTAAAGGTTCCCTTTCAACTTGCTCTAGTGCAGGCTTCGGCCTACACTCCGCTCCCTCTCCTCCTCCTGCTGACCCTGGGCTCTAACACCGCCAGTTGGGGCCCAGATGTGCTGGCTGCACAGAGCCAAACACCTCGCCAATGTGTCAGTGGGGTTCAGCACCGCCAGCTGTTCCCCTGCTGTGTAGCCGGCAACGTGTCCTGCAACAGCCACGCAGACACAACAGACCCAAAGCTGCCGCCAGTGCAGGCTTCGGCCTACACTCTGCTCCCTCTCCTCCTGCTGACCCTGGGCTCTAACACCGCCAGTTGGGGCCCGGTACTGCTAGCTGCACAGAGAAAAACACCAGCCAATGTGTCAGTGGGGTTCAGCACCGCCAGCTGTTCCCCTGCTGTGTAGCCGGCAACGTGTCCTGCAACAGCCACGCAGACACAAGAACTGAAATTGAAGGAAACCTGTCCCCCCTCCCCCAGGTGTTTCTATGTTTTACAGCCACCTTGTACAGCAGTAATGCTGCATGTGTGTAAGGTGGCTCAGAAACTTATTCTCCTTGCCCATGTTGAACTGAACACGTCTAAAATGAGTCCTCTGCAACCATTAAAACGTCCCTCAGGTGTGATTTTCCTTTGTATTGACACGCAACAAGCTCCTTGGTAGCGCTGCCCGTCTTCTGGCATCATTGTTTGGATGCCTGCGCCTCTGCGGCCGCCCTGACCCACACAACGCCCCTCGGTGTCTTATTTATTTGGACTGCGAGGGTGTGATTGACGGGCATGAACGGTGCATTTCTTCGCCTGTCCCTCATCTCCTTCCGCCTTCTTCGGACTGTGCGTCTTCATGGCCGTGGCATGCGATAAGGGATCAGCTGACGCCGCATAGTCTGAAGCGGGTGTAAGAACGCAAGCGAGAGGTGAACATATGTACTGCGCCAGGCCATGAATCCCAGCCCCGCAGTGTTTTAACAATGTTAAGACACTGCGGGCCTGGGATTCATGGTCATCGCGAACCGCACCGGCCGACATTAAATGATGTCAGAAGATGGGCAGCGCTAACAGCGCTAGGCCAAGGGATAACACGACAGCGCAGACTCCTGTACAGCAAATAACAACGCTCAGGAGGCTGCACCCAGCACCAAGGTGGGATTCTTGACATCTGTGCTGCGTCTCATTACGAAGGGAACTCGCGCCTCCAACACAGTGTGACTGTATAAAGGGCTAAATGTTATACGTGTTTCATTCAGCGTGTGCAAGGAGAAAAATTAAAAGAGCAACCTTTGACTTGTGCAGCACTACTGCTGCATAAGCTGTGGCTCTTCTACTTTGTAACACCTGAGGGGGGGTTAAAGGTTACCTTTAAAATTGGTTCAATTAGGCTTCGGCCTACACTCTGCTCCCCCTGCAGAGCCTGGGCTCTAACACCGCCAGTTGGGGCCCGGTAATGCTAGCTGCACAGAGAAAAACACCAGCCAATGTGTCAGTGGGGTTCAGCAACGCCAGCTGTTCCCCTGCTGTGTAGCCGGCAACGTGTCCTGCAACAGCCATGCAGACACAAAGCTGCCGCCAGTGCAGGCTTCGGCCTACACTCTGCTCCCTCTCCTCCTGCTGACCCTGGGCTCTAACACTGCCAGTTGGGGCCCGGTACTGCTAGCTGCACAGAGAAAAACACCAGCCAATGTGTCAGTGGGGTTCAGCACCGCCAGCTGTTCCCCTGCTGTGTAGCCGGCAACGTGTCCTGCAAATGCCACGCAGACACAAGAACTGAAATTGAAGGGAACCTGTCCCCCCTCCCCCAGGCGTTTGTATGTTTTACAGCCACCTTGTACAGCAGTAATGCTGCATGTGTGCAAGGTGGCTCATAAACGTATTCTCCTCGCACATGTGGAACTGAAAACACGTCTAAAATGTGTCCTCTGTGTGACCATTTAACCGTCCCGGAGGTGTGACTTTCCTTTGTAATGACACGCTGCAACCCCCTTGGTAGCGCTGCCCATCTTCTGGCATCATTGTTTGGCTGCCTGCGCCTCTGCGGCCGCCCTGACCCACACAACGCCCCTCGGTGTCTTATTTATTTGGACTGCGAGGGTGTGATTGATGGGCATGAGCAGTGCACCAGTTTGCCTGTCCCTCATCTCCTTCCGCCTTCTTCAGACTGTGCGGCTTCATTGCCGTGGCATGCGATAAGGGATCAGCTGCCGCTGCACAGTCTGAAGCGGGTGTAAGGACCCGAGTGTGAGAGGCGAACATATGTGCTGCGCCAGGCCATGAATCCCAGCCCCGCAGTGTTTTAACAATGTTAAGACACTGCGGGGCTGGGATTCATGGTCATCGCGAACCGCACCGGCCGACATTAAATGATGTCAGAAGATGGGCAGCGCTAACAGCGCTAGGCCAAGGGATAACACGACAGCGCAGACTCCTGTACAGCAAATAACAACGCTCAGGAGGCTGCACCCAGCACCAAGGTGGGATTCTTGACATCTGTACTGCGTCTCATTACGAAGGGAACTCGCGCCTCCCACACAGTTTGACTGTATAAAGGGCTAAATGTTATACGTATTTCATTCAGCGTGTGCAAGGAGAAAAATTAAAAGAGCAACCTTTGACTTGTGCAGCACTACTGCTGCATAAGCTGTGGCTCTTCTACTTTGTAACACCTGAGGGGGGGTTAAAGGTTACCTTTAAAATTGGTTCAATTAGGCTTCGGCCTACACTCTGCTCCCCCTGCAGAGCCTGGGCTCTAACACCGCCAGTTGGGGCCCGGTAATGCTAGCTGCACAGAGAAAAACACCAGCCAATGTGTCAGTGGGGTTCAGCAACGCCAGCTGTTCCCCTGCTGTGTAGCCGGCAACGTGTCCTGCAACAGCCACGCAGACACAAAGCTGCCGCCAGTGCAGGCTTCGGCCTACACTCTGCTCCCTCTCCTCCTGCTGACCCTGGGCTCTAACACCGCCAGTTGGGGCCCGGTACTGCTAGCTGCACAGAGAAAAACACCAGCCAATATGTCAGTGGGGTTCAGCACCGCCAGCTGTTCCCCTGCTGTGTAGCCGGCAACGTGTCCTGCAAATGCCACGCAAACACAAGAACTGAAATTGAAGGGAACCTGTCCCCCCTCCCCCAGGCGTTTGTATGTTTTACAGCCACCTTGTACAGCAGTAATGCTGCATGTGTGCAAGGTGGCTCATAAACGTATTCTCCTCGCACATGTGGAACTGAAAACACGTAAAAATGTGTCCTTTGTGTGACCATTTAACCGTCCCGGAGGTGTGACTTTCCTTTGTAATGACACGCTGCAACCCCTTTGGTAGCGCTGCCCGTCTTCTGGCATCATTGTTTGGCTGCCTGCGCCTCTGCGGCCGCCCTGACCCACACCTCGCCCCTCGGTGTCTTATTTATTTGGACTGCGAGGGTGTGATTGATGGGCATGAGCAGTGCATCAGTTCGCCTGTCCCTCATCTCCTTCCGCCTTCTTCAGACTGTGCGGCTTCATGGCCGTGGCATGCGATAAGGGATCAGCTGACGCCGCACAGTCTGAAGCGGGTGTAAGGACCCGAGTGTGAGAGGCGAACATATGTGCTGCGCCAGGCCATGAATCCTAGCCCCGCAGTGTTTTAACAATGTTAAGACACTGCGGGGCTGGGATTCATGGTCATCGCGAACCGCACCGGCCGACATTAAATGATGTCAGAAGATGGGCAGCGCTAACAGCGCTAGGCCAAGGGATAACACGAAAGCGCAGACTCCTGTACAGCAAATAACAACGCTCAGGAGGCTGCACCCAGCACCAAGGTGGGATTCTTGACATCTGTGCTGCGTCTCATTATGAAGGGAACTCGCGCCTCCAACACAGTTTGACTGTATAAAGGGCTAAATGTTATACGTGTTTCATTCAGCGTGTGCAAGGAGAAAAATTAAAAGAGCAACCTTTGACTTGTGCAGCACTACTGCTGCATAAGCTGTGGCTCTTCTACTTTGTAACACCTGAGGGGGGTTAAAGGTTACCTTTAAAATTGGTTCAATTAGGCTTCGGCCTACACTCCGCTCCCTCTCCTCCTCCTGCTGACCCTGGGCTCTAACACCGCCAGTTGGGGCCCAGATGTGCTGGCTGCACAGAGCCAAACACCTCGCCAATGTGTCAGTGGGGTTCAGCACCGCCAGCTGTTCCCCTGCTGTGCAGCCGGCAACGTGTCCTGCAACTGCCACGCAGACACAACAGACCCAAAGCTGCCGCCAGTGCAGGCTTCGGCCTACACTCTGCTCCCTCTCCTCCTCCTGCTGACCCTTTGCTCCAACACTGCTAGTTGGGGCTCTAGGAAGACAAGCTTGAATAGGTCCCCATCCTGGTTCCAGCACCATCAGCTGGTTCCGGGCAGAGCCTTTGGCTTAGGTGCCTCCCTCTGGGTATCCGAGTTCCACCAACGTCAGGTGGTCCTTGGTAGTGCTTTCAGGCACGGGTACCTCCTGCTTAGTAACCGGGTTCCAGTAACGTCAGCTGGTCCTCGGTAGTTCCATTGGCTCTTGGACCTTCGGCTACCCATCCGGGTTCCAGCACCGTCAGCTCGTTCTCGGCAGTGTCTTTTGCTCTTGTACCTTCTGCTCCCCATCCTGGTTCCAGTACCGTCAGCTGGTTCCGGGCAGAGCCTTTGGCTTAGGTGCCTCCCTCTGGGTATCCGAGTTCCACCAACGTCAGGTGGTCCTTGGTAGTGCTTTCAGGCACGGGTACCTCCTGCTTAGTAACCGGGTTCCAGTAACGTCAGCTGGTCCTCGGTAGTTCCATTGGCTCTTGGACCTTCGGGTAGCCATCCGAGTTCCAGTTCCATCAGCTGTTTCTCGGCATTTTCTCAGCCTTCTTGTACCTTGGTGACGATGACACCAGAGACGACAACCACTGAGATGACGACGACCCTGGAGACGATGACCCTGAAGACCACCCCGATGACGACGACCCCGGACACTGCGACCCTGGAGACGACGACGACCTGGAAGACCGAGAAGCAGAAGAACAAGAGGCTGCAGAACAAAGAGCAGAAGAACATTAAGCATAAGACTAAATATCAGAGCAAAAGATATTATCTAAATTATAAGCAGAAGAAGATTAAGCAGTGTATGGGGGTGAGTCCGTTCCTCCTCGTAGTGCCCCTGGATAAAGCCTGATGCTGCAGGCCAAACTGAACGCGGACAAATGTAACTTTTTTGTGACAGGCAGAACGGAAGGTGTAATCTTCAAACTTTTATAGATAACAACTACGGGAATGCCTGTCACAAATAAGAATATGATGAAGAAGTAGAATATGAAGAAGATAATAGTAAAATAAAAAGAATATGAACAATGTAACAAAAAAAATAATAGGTAGAAGATGAAGAAGAAGATGAATAAGGTGAAGAAGTTGATGTCAAAGAAGCTGATGATGAGGATAATGAAGAAGAAAGTGTGGGAGAAGTAAAAAAGAAGGTGAAGGGCGTGGAAGTAGTGAAACATCAATATCTGACAAAATAAAAAAAAAAAAAATATCAGTCAAAATCTAACGCCGAACGTCATAAAAAAAAATAAAAATCCTGCTATTCTATTTGATTGGGCTAAACCTCTGTGCCTTTAATGTCTCCGCCACCTCCCCCAATACATCCTACATTATTCTTAGTTGTTTTCCTTCATGTAGAATTAACCTACAAGGAAAGAAAGGGTTTATTTTAATTCCGATATTTTCATCCCATTGACTTGCATTGGGATCGGGTATCGGTATCGGATTAGATCCGATACTTTGACGGTATCGGCCGATACTTTCCGATACCGATACTTTCCGATATCGGAAGGTATCGCTCAACACTAGTGATCACGCTTCAAAAGTTTGGCAATTTCAAGACTGCTGCCTCCCTCTGCAAGACATCTCACAATTTTGGATTTTTCAGAGCCGTCAAATCTCTCCTCTGACCCATTTTGCCAAAGGAAAGAAAGTTGCCTAATAATTAAGCACACCCTATATAGTGTTTTGATGTCATTAGACAACACCCCTCCTCATTACAGAGATGCACATCACCTGATTTACTTAATTGGTAGTTGGCTCTCAAGCCTGAACAGCTTGAAGTAGGACAACATGTATAAAAAGTATCATGTGTAGTGTTGAGCATTCCGATACCGCAAGTATCGGGTATCGGCCGATATTTGCTGTATCGGAATTCCGATACCGAGATCCGATACTTTTGTGGTATCGGGTATCGGTATCGAAACAACATTAATGTGTAAAATAAAGAATTAAAATAAAAAATATTGCTATACTCACCTCTCCGACGCAGCCTGGACCTCACCGAGGGAACAGGCAGCGTTCTTTGCTTAAAATGCGCGCTTTTCTTTCCTTCCGTGACGTCACGTCTTCTGATTGGTCGCGTGCCGCCCATGTGGCCGCGACGCGACCAATCACAGCAAGCCGTGACGTAATTTTCAGGTCCTTCTAGGCATTCAGTATTTTAAAATTACGTTCCGGCTTTGTGATTGGTCGCGTCGCGGTCACATGGGCGACGCGACCAATCACAAGCCGTGACATCACGGGAGGCTGGACACGCGCGCATTTTAAAATGTGCGCGTGTCCTGCCTCCCGTGACGTCCCGGCTTGTGATTGGTCGCATCGCCCATGTGGCCGCGACGCGACCAATCACAGCAAGCCGTGACGTAATTTTAGGTCCTTCAGGATTTTAAAATTACGTTCTGGCTTGTGATTGGTCGCGTCGCGGTCACATGGGCGGCACGCGACCAACCACAAGCTGGGATTTCACGTAAGGAAGTAAACGCGCGAATTTTAAGCAAACAACGCTGCCGGTTCCCTCGGTGAGGTCCAGGCTGCGTCGGAGAGGTGAGTATAGCAATATTTTTTATTTTAATTCTTTCTTTTACACATTAATATGGATCCCAGGGCCTGAAGGAGAGTTTCCTCTCCTTCAGACCCTGGGAACCATCAGGGATACCGTCCGATACTTGAGTCCCATTGACTTGTATTGGTATCGGGTATCGGTATCGGATTGGATCCGATACTTTGCCGTATCGGCCGATACTTTCCGATACCGATACTTTCAAGTATCGGACGGTATCGCTCAACACTAATCATGTGATCAAAATACAACTTCCCTAATAATTCTGCACACAGTGTATTTATTTAACTCACTTATATAGCGCCATTAATTCCACAGCACTTTACATACATTGTCCCCATTTGGGCTCACAATCTAAATATAAATCAGATGTTTCAAAATACAAAATTATTTAACCTATACAGTAAACATTATTAAGAAAGTAAAATGAGAATGCGAGATTTACCATTTTTTATAGTCATCAGAAGTACCCCAAAACATTATGAAAAGTGATCATAAGTTCATATTTTCCCCCAATGAGTACCAAGAAAAAATACTGTCAAAAAGAAGCATTAACAGAAAAAAATCCAAAACTTAAAAAGTTATGGGCCTCAAAATATGCTACCAATTTTTTATTACGAAGTTTTGAATATTTTATAACCAGTAAAATACCAAAAAATAAATAGATCAACAGGACCATTTTATTTTAACCAAATATTGGGTTTCTGTTTTTGATGCAGGCTGCGTGAGGGTGTGAACCCCTTCATGACTCAGGAGCGTCTGACTCTAGCAAAACCCTTCTTCAAGACCAGTGTGAATACCGTTTGTCATTAATAGGGCCCATTATGTAGTGTTGGGAATATACAAGAATGAGTAAAAAATCTTTCACGCTCTGGTTATGCTGTCCACACTATCTTATTTGCGCTTTCCGTATGAGGTCGCTATCTCTCCAGTCACTGATTTGAATGTGTTAGGTTAGTGCATTTGTGACTATGATGTGAGAAACAAAGGCTGCCCCACTTACGATTTGCAAAAAAGAAGCACAGCCGGCAGTGATTTGCTTTGTACGATCTGAAAGTGTGTCTGGTGCTAATATTTATCAAAGACTTTGTGTTTAGTAATGGACAAAGGGTTTTGTTGCAAAGAAGTGTATATGAATGGATAGTCGCACAAGTGTTAGCCATGAATAAGGAGCCATACGCCAGGCCAAGACTTATGATAACATTGAGCGTGCACGTGAATTGATTCTGTTGAATAGACTACGAATTGTTTGGTCTCTAGAAAGAAGCTATGTGAGGATGAAGATTCACATCTGATAAAGCAGTGAAGACAACAGTATATTCATTGCTCACAGATCAGCCTAAAATATTTTTTAATATATGGTAGTATATGAAAGCTTGTTGACATATGGACAAAGTGCATTAAAAAGCATTATGCCAAAAAATTATGTTTTTTATTTTTCTAATGTTGATTCATATAAATACTATAGCCATGGTTGAGATTGCTAGTTGTCCCACCGTATACTCGTCCTAGACTCGCTCCTTGGCTGTGCTCATGCCTGGTCGGCATGATGGAGCTCTGCCGCTTGGCGTCTTTGTTGTTATGGTGACGTCGGGTACTCTGCCCCCGTACGTCCGGCAGCGTGACGCGGGCGGCGGAAGTTCCTGATGAGTCCGATCGTGCATGCGCCGACTATACCCGGACCGCAGCGCTAGGTGAGGGGATTATATAAAAAGGCCCTAGGTGTTACAATAGCCACCCCCTGATGAAGGATTCAGATCCGAAACGCGCATCGGGGTGCGCTATCAAGGGACGTGGCTGACCCTGCTATTCAAGGTATATTGTGTGAGTTCCCCTATTTTTTATCATCGTGCACTTTTTTCTCACTTGGCTCCTGTTGGATCCTCACCGCAGCAAGCACTTTGCATATTGCACCTTACATCCAGGCACTCATAGACACCTGTGGTGCCGTGATGCATCACATATAGATTGATGCATCTGGCATCCTTTTGTTACTCGCTATTATAGTATTATATATTACAGTTGCACATTCCACTATTGCACCTTATATGTGAGGTATATTAGTACCTATTGAAGTAAACTTTGGTTCAGATGATTGCCTCCTTGCACATGTAAAATTGCTGTTTTCAATTTTTTCATCTACACTTTGTTTTATTGATATGGTATTGGTATTTTAATACATTGCACTTTATACATATTATTTTGTACACATTATTCTTGCACATTTTGTATATATGAGGCATTCAATGACCCATCGTGTTGTACATATAGGTTGATAAATATAGCTAGTGCTTGGTAATTTCAAATCTGCACTTTTTATTGCAATTTGCACATCATATCGTTTGGTTGTTATGGTGTATTATCACTTATAATTTTTTGTTCCCTAATGGTAAATCAAAATAGGGTAGCACCAATCCTTTATTTAAATATGATCTGGTCAGCCTTTACCATCTCCTTTTGTAAAAATTTTTTATAGGTAATTAATTAGAGGAATATTGTCTTGTCCTGTTGTGCGCACTATATATTTTTATATTTACTATTGCCAATCACATATAATAAAGGCATTTTTATATCTATTTCCTGCTTGGTGACTTTTTTTGGGGTACTTCCGTATATTGGTTGTGTTTGTTTCTACTCCCTATGTTAGTGGTCTTCCACACCTCTCTCCACAGAGCACCAATCACTGGTATATGGTTTATATCACACTAAAATTGTTGATTAGATTGTGGTTATTGGTCAACAGTGGTTGGCATATCTGTGGTTGTGTTTAATGAATAAGGAGCCATACGCCAGGCCAAGACTTATGATAATTGATAACCAGTGTTGAGCGATACCGTCTGATACTTGAAAGTATCGGTATCAGAAAGTATCGGCCGATACCGGCAAAGTATCGGATCTAATCCGATACCGATACCCGATACCAATACAAGTCAATGGGACACCAAGTATCGGACGGTATCCTGGATGGTTCCCAGGGTCTGAAGGAGAGGAAACTCTCCTTCAGGCCCTGGGATCCATATCAATGTGTAAAAGAAAGAATTAAAATAAAAAATAGGGATATACTCACCCTCCGACGCAGCCTGGACTTTACCGCCGTAACCGGGAGCCGTTGTACCTAAGAATGCGCGCTTGAAGGGCCTTAGATGAGGTCACTGCGCTCTGATTGGTCCGTAGCGGTCGCGTGACCGCTACGCGACCAATCACAAAGCAGTGACGTCTTATAAGGTATTTCAAGCGCTTGAAAGACCTTAGGTGATGTCACTGCTTTGTGATTGGTCGCGTAGCGGTCACGCGACCGCTACGGACCAATCAGAGTGCATTGACCTCATATAAGGCCCTTCAAGCGCGCATTCTTAGGTACAACGGCTCCCGGTTACGGCGGTAAAGTCCAGGAGCCGCCGGAGAGGTGAGTATATCCCTATTTTTTATTTTAATTCTTTATTTTACACATTGATATTAATCCTGATACCGATTCCCGATACCACAAAAGTATCGGATCTCGGTATCGGAATTCCGATACCCGCAAGTATCGGCCGATACCCGATACTTGCGGTATCGGAATGCTCAACACTAATGATAACATTGAGCGTGCACGTGAATTGATTCTGTTGAATAGACTACGAATTGTTTGGTCTCCAGAAAGAAGCTGTGTGAGGATGAAGATTCACATCTGATAAAGCAGTGAAGACAACAATATATTCATTGCTCACAGATCAGCCTAAAATATTTTTTAATATATGGTAGTATATGAAAGCTTGTTGACATATGGACAAAGTGCATTAAAAAGCATTATGCCAAAAAATTATGATTTTGATTTTTCTAATGTTGATTCATATAAATACTATAGCCATGGTGCGTTAATTTTTGACTCACCCTTGTATTATATAATATGTAATACAAAGGTTACAAATCCTGCACATAATAAATAAAAAAAATAGTGCTTACTAATATAGATGATACACAAAAATTGGCCTCCACTCTGTAATAATGCGGGGTGCTGGTGTAACGGACCATACAGTTCTAATATCAATAAAGATTCACCGCACACCCTTTGTGGAATATCTTTCAGAAATGCTAAATTTATTCAAGATACAAAAGGTTAATCAGATAACTTATTTACACTGGAAAAATAATGATATGCAACACAGATTACTGATGTTTCGACCCCTTCCGCGTCTTAATCATAGGTAGCTTAATCCAGGTGTAGTATGAGAGCAGAACTCGAGATTAAAGAAGAGAGGTCCCTGTAGTATCCAGGGACTAATTACCCCAGTGATTCCGTCCAGAGGGTATAGGGTTCCTATTATGACTGTGGACCTTGGTATGCAGCGTGAATAAGCGGCGCTCCCATGCCTTGCTGTGAGGTATGATACCATACAGCAAGGTGCGGGAGCACTGGCCAAGGAATGGTGGCCAATCCTTAGGCTGTCTTATGTACCATTTTGGCATGTGTAGTGCGCATCAGGGGTGTGGCATCTAAAAAGACATTTCATAAAATGGAACTTCCTCCTTAGCAGCCATACAAAATGTGTTACGCACAGCAAATCCTACCTGAGACCCCGAACTTTACCTGCTGAGATTTATAATCACATGTCCCTTTGCAGTAACACTACAGTACAATGTGCATAGTCACACTGAGCTTTGCGATACAGAAATTACAATTATCTGAAATTCGCTCTGAGATTAACTTGTCAATCTAAAATCTCATGTAACTGATTGCTGCAACCTTGGAGCCAAAAACTCCTTAGTACTTTGCAAGACGATACCAGAAAAAGGACTACAGTTTATCGAAACGTTGACATTTTATAAGGGCGTTAGTATGCACAAATTCCTCTGCTGAAAGGGCTTTTTCTACTCTGAAAAGAATCAATGATCATTAAAGGGAACCTGTCACCACGTTTTTGGAAGATGGGATAAAAATAGCGTTAAATAGGGGCAGAGGTGGGCGTTACATTAGTGTGTTTGTTATGCGTTTATTACCCACCTAAGTTGCCGAAATACCTTTGCAAAGTCTCCGTTTTCGCCTGTCAATCAGGCTGGTCTGGTCAAAAGGGCATGTTGTCTTCCCCCAGATTTTGCGTAGTTTTCCGTTGGTGGCGTAGTGGTGTGCGCATGCCCAAGGTCCCGAATCCTCTGCCAGGGGATTTAAAAGAGCGCGCTGTTCGTTATTTCATTGGTGATCGGTGGGCGCGGCCATCTTCCTTTGGCCGCGCGTGCGCAGAAGCGGCGCTCTGCTGGCCGCGGCTTCAGGAAAATGGCCGCCGCGATCTCCATCTGCGCACGCGCGGCATCCCGCGGCCATTTTCCTGAAGCCGCGGCCAGCAGAGCGCCGCTTCTGCGCACGCGCGGCCAAAGGAAGATGGCCGCGCCCACCGATCACCAATGAAATAACGAACAGCGCGCTCTTTTAAATCCCCTGGCAGAGGATTCGGGACCTTGGGCATGCGCACACCACTACGCCACCAACGGAAAACTACGCAAAATCTGGGGGAAGACAACACGCCCTTTTGACCAGACCAGCCTGATTGACAGGCGAAAACGGAGACTTTGCAAAGGTATTTCGGCAACTTAGGTGGGTAATAAACGCATAACAAACACACTAATGTAACGCCCACCTCTGCCCCTATTTAACGTTATTTTTATCCCATCTTCCAAAAACGTGGTGACAGGTTCCCTTTAAAGATCAGCAAAATAAGCTGACTGCACTTGCACTCCTTTGCATTTAAGCACATTTAACAAAATCTGATGACTTCAATGAAACAATTGAAGCCAATTCATGGAAAAAGTGAGAAGGAATCAATTCTTCAATCATCATCTGCTGCAGAAAGCATAATCTCCAATCTGTTGGCCATGGAAATGCCGCCTTTCTGCCTGGTGGATACAGACTGTTTCCAAAAGCTGATGGCCGTCTCAGTCCCCCAGTGCTAATTGCCCAGTCACCATTATTTCTCTGTGCCTGTACTACACCAGTATGTCGTAGACAACATCACCCATTCCTTGACTAAATCTCTGTCTGCCAGGGTGCATTTCACCACTGATTCCAGGATGAGCAAACAAGGCTAGGTTACATCTCGCTGACTAGGCACTGGGTGACTTTGGTGGCTGGGAAGGCGGGGAAGGGGCTGGTCCACAATTCTTGGAACCCCAAAGCTTGCGGGACAAACCTCTGTATCTAACACTTCCTTCACTGCTTCTGCCTCCTCCACCTCCTCTAGTGCCTCCATCTGTGCCCTCAACCTGTCCCTTAATGAGACACACATTCCAACAGTGCAGAGAGAATATGCCCACATCCGTACTGCGCTGCCAGGAGTCAACACAATCAGGCAGAGTTTAAATGAATATGCCTTGGAGAGTGCAGTCACACAGCTCAAGAGTTGTGGACAGCTATCAAGGCCAAGATTGAGCAATGGCTGTCTCCACTGAACCTGGAATTAGGGAAGGCCATGTGCGATAACTTTGCAAACTTTGTGGTGGCCCTAAACTGGGGCAACCTCACACAAGTGCATTGCATGGCTCACGTCCTCAACCATTTGGCAATTTCACTGCCACTATAAGAGCCTGCTGCAGAAAGCACAGTTGCTGTGTGCACACTTCTGCCGTTCACACCACGCAGGTCATCGACTTTCATCGCAGAGGTATTTTGGCCTACCGATTAACCGTTTGATATGCTATGTGTCGACAAGGTGGAATTCCACTCTGCACATGTGGCAGCAGCAACAAGCCTTGGTGCAGTATGTCTTTTTGCATAGCTTGGGCCAATGCAGTACAGACTCAGTGGAAGCAGAGGAGGATGCAGAAGGGATAACAATATCTCTAAGTTCCGGACTGTTGTTACACAGGTGGGTGCCATGGAAGGGTGGATTACAGTGATCAAGGGGATCTCATTGTACCAAACAAACTGTAAATGAAGGTGCAGGAGCTGGGGAACAAATAGAAGAGGACAAGGAGAAAGACGTGATGGGAACACAACAGTCAGGAGATGAAGAGGATAATGATCCCCTCTCAATTGTCTGTGATTGGCTGAAGCGGACAGAGGAAGCAAGCTTGGGTGTTACTTTGCCACCAACACACCATGAGCATGGAACTCATGTAAGGGTGACACATGAGCACCTTCTTGCAGCACTATGTGAAACATGATGCCTGCATTCTTAGGCCATGTTCACACTTTGCGGGTTTTACCGCGGATCCACGGTGATTTTGATGCTGCGGGTCCACAGCAGTTTCCATTGCGTTTACATTTACATGTAAACCCTATGGAAACCACAAACCGCTGTGCACATGCTGCGGGAAAAAACGCGCAGAAACGCAGCGGTTTACAACCCGCAGCATGTCACTTCTTTGTGCAGAATCGCTGCGATTTTGCACACATAGGAAAGCATTGAACCACTTACTTCCCGCATGGGGCTGTGCCCACGATGCGGGAAGTAAGCGGATAATGTGCAGATGGTACCCGGGGTGGAGGAGAGGAAACTCTCCCCCAGGCCCTGGGAACCATATTTGTGTGTAAAAAAAAGAATTAAAATAAAAAATAATGATATACTCAACTCTCAGCGCTGCACGCGGCCATCCGGTCTGGGCTGCTGTGCGAGCAGGGCCTGAGATGACGTTGCGGTCACATGACCGCGACGTCGCGGTCACATGACCGTGAAGTCACGAAGGTCCTTCTCGGCACAGCATCTATGGAACTGGACCGCCGCGTGCAGCGCCGAGGAGATCGGGACGTCAGAGGGTGAGTATATAACCAATTTTTATTATTTTTACCATTACTATTGATGCTGCATATGCAGCATCAATAGTATAGGAGTAAACCCACAGCAGAAACCGCAAGACAAACCGCGATAAATCTGCAGGGATAACCGCAGCGGTTTTGCCCTGCAGATTTATCAAATCTGCTGCGGGAGAACCCGCAGAGGACGCCGCAAAGTGTGCACATAGCCTTAGGGTTATGGTTAGACACTGACTACTTGGTTGCCACTCTGTTAGATCCACTGTACAAGAGTAGAATTTGCCAGATGCTTCCCTACCCCCTGGAAAGGGACGTATGTATGCTGGAGTATCGAAACAAGCTTGTAAACAATCTTAAGAGTGGTTTTTCCCAAGTCAGCAGTGAAGCATATAGTGTGCATCGTATTTATAAACTTCGAACCCCAGGAAAGTCAAGCCGTTAACAGTAAGACATTAACAGCAGTAGCAGCATAAGTGGCAGAAGCAATTTCTGTGAGTCATTTCACACCTTTTTTCCATCAGTCTGTGCACCAGCAGAACAGACTACAAGTCTGATATGTTGTGAAAAACTGGAGAGGATGGTGCATGAGTATCTCAGGCTCAAAACACAGGTCAACAAAAAAAAAAATTTTTTCTGGTGTCCAAAATATTTTAATGAATTTGGGGTATTTTTGGGGTGCTGATTCTGAATATGCTATCAGTTTTGCCAGATTGGCTCAAGTTTTTGAGATTTTTGGTATCTTATTTATAGCACTTGTTGGTAAATGCGACGCATCATCTCATTAATTTCTTTGGATTAGTACTTGAACTGAGCAGTTCTCAATATAGTTTTGTGTTAATTAGTGTTCTAAAAGTTTGTTCATAGCTTGATTTTTGCACTAACTTTATGTTGTTGTCTGTTTTCCAGTGAAAAGCATGAACTCATCAAGAAGAAGTTGTCTTAACGATCCAGACTCATTCTGTTACATTTGTGGTGAATACACACTGCCAAAACATAGAAGAAACATAACAGACTTCGTAAAAAAAGTGTATTTTGCCTATTTTGGGGTTATGCTTGGGGACCAAGACAAGTTTTGGGCACCACACATAGTGTGCAAAGCATGTATCGAATTATTACGAAAATGGAGCAAAGGACAAAGAAAAAGCTTCAAATTTGGTGTTCCAATGGTGTGGAGAGAGCCAAAAAATCATCATGATGACTGTTATTTCTGTGCAGTGCAAGGATTCAATAAGCATAAGAAACGAAAATGGGAGTAACATGGAATCTGCAAGAAGGCCTGTCCCTCATTGTGAAGATGTGCCTGTACCTGTGTTTACCATAAATAACAGTCATCATGATGATTTTTTGGCTCTCTCCACACCATTGGAACACCAAATTTGAAGCTTTTTCTTTGTCCTTTGCTCCATTTTCGTAATAATTCGATACATGCTTTGCACACTATGTGTGGTGCCCAAAACTTGTCTTGGTCCCCAAGCATAACCCCAAAATAGGCAAAATACACTTTTTTTACGAAGTCTGTTATGTTTCTTCTATGTTTTGGCAGTGTGTATTCACCACAAATGTAACAGAATGAGTCTGGATCGTTAAGACAACTTCTTCTTGATGAGTTCATGCTTTTCACTGGAAAACAGACAACAACATAAAGTTAGTGCAAAAATCAAGCTATGAACAAACTTTTAGAACACTAATTAACACAAAACTATATTGAGAACTGCTCAGTTCAAGTACTAATCCAAAGAAATTAATGAGATGATGCGTCGCATTTACCAACAAGTGCTATAAATAAGATACCAAAAATCTCAAAAACTTGAGCCAATCTGGCAAAACTGATGACATATTCAGAATCAGCACCCCAAAAATACCCTAAATTCGATGAAATATCTTTGGCACCAAAAATGCTGTTGACCAGTGAAATCAATGCCATCACGGGGAGGGGAGTTTGGACCCTTTTGTATTTTGGTCTTCAAAAGTGGAAGAGTGGCCTGAGCTCACCTGTCAGGCCTTGGAGATTTTGTCATGCTGGGCAACCAGCATTCTCTCAGAACGTCTCTTCAGCACTGCTGACGGTGTCCTGATGGATAAGCAAATCCAGCTGTCCCTTGAAAGTGTAGACCTGCTAACTTTCATCAAGATGAACAAGTCATGTACAGTTACCGTATATACTCGAGTATAAGCCGACCCGAGTATAAGCCGACCCCCCTAATTTTGCCACAAAAAACTGGGAAAACTTATTGACTCGAGTATAAGCCTAGGGTGGAAAATGCAGCAGCTACCGGTGAATTTCAAAATTAAAAATAGATGCTCCATACCGTTCATTATGGCCCCATAGATGCTCGACATAAAGCTGTGCCACATATAATGCTCTGCACCGTTCATTATGGCCCCATAGATGCTCGACATAAAGCTGTGCCACATATAATGCTCTGCATTGTTCATTATGGCCCCATAGATGCTCCATAGAAAGCTGTGCCATATAGAATGCTCTGCACAGTTCATTATGGCCCCATAGATGCTCCATAGAAAGCTGTGCCATATACAATGCTCTGCACCTTTGAATATGGCCCCATAGATAGCTGTGCCATATACAATGCTCTGCACCTTTGATTATGGCCCCATAGATAGCTGTGCCATATACAGTGGGGCAAAAAAGTATTTAGTCAGTCAGCATTAGTGCAAGTTCCACCACTTAAAAAGATGAGAGGCGTCTGTAATTTACATCATAGGTAGACCTCAACTATGGGAGACAAACTGAGAAAAAAAAATCCAGAAAATCACTTTGTCTGTTTTTTTATCATTTTATTTGCATTTTATGGTGGAAAATAAGTATTTGGTCAGAAACAAACAATCAAGATTTCTGGCTCTCACAGACCTGTAACTTCTTCTTTAAGAGTCTCCTCTTTCCTCCACTCATTACCTGTAGTAATGGCACCTGTTTAAACTTGTTATCAGTATAAAAAGACACCTGTGCACACCCTCAAACAGTCTGACTCCAAACTCCACTATGGTGAAGACCAAAGAGCTGTCAAAGGACACCAGAAACAAAATTGTAGCCGTGCACCAGGCTGGGAAGACTGAATCTGCAATAGCCAACCAGCTTGGAGTGAAGAAATCAACAGTGGGAGCAATAATTAGAAAATGGAAGACATACAAGACCACTGATAATCTCCCTAGATCTGGGGCTCCACGCAAAATCCCACCCCGTGGGGTCAGAATGATCACAAGAACGGTGAGCAAAAATCCCAGAACCACGCGGGGGGACCTAGTGAATGAACTGCAGGGAGCTGGGACCAATGTAACAAGGCCTACCATAAGTAACACACTACGCCACCATGGACTCAGATCCTGCAGTGCCAGACGTGTCCCACTGCTTAAGCCAGTACATGTCCGGGCCCGTCTGAAGTTTGCTAGAGAGCATTTGGATGATCCAGAGGAGTTTTGGGAGAATGTCCTATGGTCTGATGAAACCAAACTGGAACTGTTTGGTAGAAACACAACTTGTCGTATTTGGAGGAAAAAGAATACTGAGTTGCATCCATCAAACACCATACCTACTGTTTAGCATGGTGGTGGAAACATCATGCTTTGGGGCTGTTTCTCTGCAAAGGGGCCAGGACGACTGATCCGGGTACATGAAAGAATGAATGGGGCCATGTATTGTGAGATTTTGAGTGCAAACCTCCTTCCATCAGCAAGGGCATTGAAGATGAAACGTGGCTGGGTCTTTCAACATGACAATGATCCAAAGCACACCACCAGGGCAACGAAGGAGTGGCTTCGTAAGAAGCATTTCAAGGTCCTGGAGTGGCCTAGCCAGTCTCCAGATCTCAACCCTATAGAAAACCTTTGGAGGGAGTTGAAAGTCCGTGTTGCCAAGCGAAAAGCCAAAAACATCACTGCTCTAGAGGAGATCTGCATTGAGGAATGGGCCAACATACCAACTACAGTGTGTGGCAACCTTGTGAAGACTTACAGAAAACATTTGACCTCTGTCATTGCCAACAAAGGATAGATTACAAAGTATTGAGATGAAATTTTGTTTCTGACCAAATACTTATTTTCCACCATAAAATGCAAATAAAATGATAAAAAAACAGACAATGTGATTTTCTGGATTTTTTTTTCTCAGTTTGTCTCCCATAGTTGAGGTCTACCTATGATGTAAATTACAGACGCCTCTCATCTTTTTAAGTGGTGGAACTTGCACTATTGCTGACTGACTAAATACTTTTTTGCCCCACTGTATAATGCTCTGCACCTTTGATTATGGCCCCATAGATAGCTGTGCCATATATAATGCTCTGCACCTTTGATTATGGCCCCATAGATAGCTGTGCCATATATAATGCTCTGCACCTTTGACCTTTGATTATGGCCCCATAGATGCTCCACATAAAGCTGTGCCTTATATATAATGCTCTGCACCGTTGCCCCATAGATGCTCCACATAAAGCTTTGCCTTATATATAATGCTCTGCACCGTTGCCCCATAGATGCTCCACATAAAGCTGTGCCATATATAGTGCTCTGCACCGTTGCCCCATAGATGCTCCACATAAAGCTGTGCCTTATATATAGTGCTCTGCACCGTTGCCCCATAGATGCTCCACATAAATCTGTGCCATTGCTGCTGCTGCTGCAATAAAAAAAACAAAACACATACTCACCTCTCTTGCTTGCAGCTCCTCAGCGTCCCGTCCCGGCGTCTCTCCGCACTGACTGATCAGGCAGAGGGCGGCGTGCACACTATATGCGTCATCGCGCCCTCTGACCTGAACAGTCAGAACAAGAGGACGCGAAGACTGAGCGGCGCCCGGTGGGTGGAACGAGGGAAGGTAAATATGTAATACTTACCTGCTCCCGGCGTCCCGCTCCTTCCCCCGGACAGCTGGTCTTCGGTGCCGCAGCCTCTTCCTCTGTCAGCGGGCACCGCTGATTAGAGAAATGAATTATGCAGCTCCGCCCCTATGGGAGGTGGAGCAGCCTATTCATTTCTCTAATGAGCGGTCCCATGTGACCGCTGAACAGGGGAAGAGCTGCAGCACCGAAGACCGTGGGACGGGCAGGGGAGCGCCAGGAGCCCCGGAAGCAGGTAAGTATGCCTCAGTGCCCTCTCCCCCTCACCCGCCGACCGTGACTCGAGTATAAGCCGAGGGGGCACTTTCAGCCCAAAAATTTGGACAGAAAATCTCGGCTTATACTCGAGTATATACGGTATATGAAAAAGTTTGGGCACCCCTATTAATCTTAAGCTTAATGTTTTATAAAAATTGTTCATTTTTGCAACAGCTATTTCAGTTTCATATATCTAATAACTGTTGGACACAGTAAAGTTTCTGCCTTGAAATGAGATTTATTGTACTAACAGAAAATGTGCAATCTGCATTCAAACAAAATTTGACAGGTGCATAAGTATGGGCACCTCACCAGAAAAGTGACATTAATATTTAGTAGATCCTCCTTTTGCAAAAATAACAGCCTCTAGTCGCTTCGTGTAGCTTTTAATGAGATCCTGGATGAAGGTATTTTTGACCATTCCTCTTTACAAAACAATTCCAGTTCAGTTAAGTTTGATGGTCGCCGAGCATGGACAACCCTCTTCAAATGATCCCACAGATGTTCAATGATATTCAGGTCTGGGGACTGGGATGGCCATTCCAGAACAGTGTAATTGTTCCTCTGCATGAATGCCTTAGTAGATTTGGAGCAGTGTTTTGGATCATTGTCTTGCTGAAAGATCCATCCCCTGCGTAACTTCAACTTTGCCACTGATTCATGAACATTATTGTCAAGAATCTGCTGATACTGAGAGGAATCCATGCGTCCCTCAACTTTAACAAGATTCCTGGTGCCGGCATTGGCCACACAGCCCCAAAGCACGATGGAACCGCCACCAAATTTTACTGTGGGTAGCAAGTGTTTTTCTTGGAATGCTGTGTTGTTTTGCCACCATGCATAACGCCTTTTTGTATGACCAAACAACTCAATCTTGGTTTCATCAGTCCACAGGACCTTCTTCCAAAAAGAAATTGGCTTCTCCAAATGTGCTTTTGCATACCTCAGCCAACTCTGTTTGTGGCGTGCTTGCAGAAACGGCTTCTTTCGCATCACTCTCCCATACAGCTTCTCCTTGTGCAAAGTGCGTTGTATAGTTGACCGATGTACAGTGACACCATCTGCAGCTAGTTGATGCTGCAGCTCTCTGGAGTTGGTCTGAGGATTGTCCCTGACTGATCTCACCATTCTTCTTCTCTGCCTTTCTGATGTTTTTCTTGGCCTGCCACTTCTGGCCTTAAAAAGAACTGTACCTGTGTTCTTCCATTTCCTTACTATGTTCCTCACAGTGGAAATTGACAGGTTAAATCTCTTAAACAGCTTTTTGTATCCTTCCCCTGAACAACTATGTTGAATAATATTTGTTTTCAGATCATTTGACAGTTGTTTTGAGGAGCCCATGATGCCTCTCTTCAGAGGAGATTCAAACAGGAGAACAACTTGCAAGTGGCCACTTTAAGTAGTTTTTCACATGATTGCATACACCTGGCTATAAAGTTCAAAGCTCAATGAGGTTACAAATAGTGTTGAACGATACCTTCCGATATTTGAAAGTATCGGATTGTATCGGCCGATATCTGAAAAATATCGGATATCGCCGATACCGATACCCGATACCAATACAAGTCAATGGGACACAAATATCGGAAGTGATCCTGGATGGTTCCCAGGGTCTGAAGGAGAGGAAACTCTCCTTCAGGCCCTGGGATCCATATTCATGTGTAAAATAAAGAATAAAAATAAAAAATAGGGATATACTCACCCTCTGACGCGCCTTGGTGGTAACCGCTGCAACCGGCAGCCTCCGTTCCTAAGAATGAGCGAGTGAAGGACCTTCGATGACATGGCATCTTGTGATTGGTCGCATGACGGCTCATGTGACCGCTCACGCGGCCAATCACAAGACCGCGACGTCATCGCAGGTCCTTCACTCGCTCATTCTTAGGAACGGAGGCTGCCGGTTGCAGTGGTTACCACCAGGGAGCGTCAGAGGGTGAGTATATCCCTATTTTTAATTTTTATTCTTTATTTTACACATGAATATGCATTCCGATCCCGAGTCCCGATATCGCAAAAATATCGGAACTCGGTATCGGAATTCCGATACCGCAAATATCGGCCGATACCCGATACTTGCGGTATCGGAATGCTCAACACTAGTTACAAAACCAAAAAAAGTGCTTTAGTAAGTCAGTAAAAAGTAGGTAGGAATATTTAAAACAAGAAAATGATAAGGGTGCCCATACTTATGCACCTGTCAAATTTTGTTTGAATGCAGATTGCACATTTTCTGTTAGTACAATAAACCTCATTTCAAGGCAGAAACATTACTGTGTCCAACAGTTATTAGATATATGAAACTGAAATAGCTGTTGCAAAAAAAAACAATTTTTATAAAACATTAAGCTTAAGATTAATAGGGGTGCCCAAACTTTTTCATATAACTGTATCTCCAATGATTTCTCCACCCCAGTCACAGACTAGGCAGACTAGTCGATGGTGTTGGCTATGCATTTGATTTTGATATGTTCAATGAATATCTGAACAGAGAAAATATTGTAAGGTTCTCTCATCTCCAATGACCAAACCAATCACCTGATTTAAACCCTATAGAGAACCTATGAAATTAGTTAAAGTGACGAGTTGCAGCTCGTACCCATATCAATAAAGATAAATTGTTTACAAATGGAATGGAGCAAGATCCTTCAAAATGTTTTGAATACCCTAGTGGTGCAGTAATTAAAGCAAGAGGTTATGCTGCAAAATACTAAATTATGGCATTGTAAACAATGAATTACTCTTTATGTTGTGATCAATAAATAGTATATTGAAAACTTTTGACAGTCAGGTTTCTTTAACTAAATGAACACACCTACACTACAGTTCAAAAGTTTAGGGTCACTTAGAAATTTCCTTATTTTTTAAAGAAAAGAACATTTTTTTCCAATGAAGCTAACATTAAATGATTCAGAAATACACTCTATACATTATTATTGTGGTAAATGACTATTCTAGCTGCAAAAATTTGGTTTGTAATGCAATATCTTCATAGGTGTATAGAGGCCCCTTTCCAACAACCATCACTCCAGTGTTCTTATGGTACTTTGTGTTTGCTAACTGTGTAAGGAGGCTAATGGATGGTTAGAATACCCTTGAAAACCCTTGTGCAAGTATGTTAGCACAGCTGAAAACAGTTTGGATGATTAGAGAACCTATGAACCTGACGTTCCTTTGAGCTAGATAAGAATCTGGACCATTACATTTGTTGGTTCCATTAAACTCTCAAAATGGCGAGGAAAAAAAAGAACTTTCATGTGGAACTCGATAGTCTATTCTTGTTCTTAGAAATGAAGGCTATTGCATGTGAGAAATTGCCAAGAAACTGGGGATTTCCTACAGTGGTGTTTACTACATCCTTCAGAGGAGAGCACAAACAGGCTCTAACCAGGGCAGAAAGAGATGTGGGAGGCCCCGCTGCACAAATGAGCAACAAGACAAGTATATTAGAGTCTGTAGTTTGAGAAATTGACTTCTCCCAGGTCCTCAACTGGCAGCTTCATTAAATAGTACACGCAAAACACCAGTGTCAACGTCTACAGTGAAGATTCGACTCCGGGATGCTGGCCTTCAGGGCAGAGTGGCAATGAAAAAGACATATCTGAGACTGGCTAATAAAAGGAAAAAATTTACATTGGCAAAAGAACACAGACATTGGACAGAGGAAGATTGGAAAAAAGTGTTATGGACAGACAAATCCAAGTTTGAGGTGTTTGGATAACAGAGAAGAACATTTGTGAGATGCAGAACAACTGAAAAGGTGCTGGAAGAGTGCCTGACGCCATCTGTCAAGCATGGTGGAGGTAATGTGATGGTCTGGGGTTGCATTGGTGCTGGTAAAGTAGGAGATTTGTACAAGGTAAAACAGATTTTGAATAAGGAAGGCCATCACTCCATTTTGCAATGCCATACCCTGTGGCTGCGCTTGATTGGAGCCAATTTCATCTTACAACAGGACAATGACCTAAATCACACCTCCAAATTATGCAAAAACCATTTAGGGAAGAAGCAGGCAGCTGGTATTCTATCTGTAATGGAGTGGCCAGCGCAGTCACCAGATCTCAACCCCATTGAGCTGTTGTGGGAGCAGCTTGACCGTACAGTACGCAAAAAGTGCCCATCAAGCCAAACCAACTTGTGGGAGGGGCTTCTGGAAGCATGGGGTGGCATTTCTCCAGATTACCTCAGCAAATCAACTGCTAGAATGCCAAAGGTCTGCAATGCTGTAATTGCTGCAAAGGGAGCATTCTTTGACGAAAGCAAAGTTTATAGGAGAAAATTGTTATTTCAAATAAAAATCTTTTTTTCAAACCTTGTCAATGCCTGGACTAGATTTTCAATTCATTTGGCAACTCATTTGATTAATAAAAGTATGAGTTTTCATGGAAAACACAAAATTGTCTGGGTGACCCTAAACTTTTGAATGGTAGTGTCTATTCTAAAGCATTTTGATTAAAATTAAGGTCTTGCATGTTGACAACTTCATGCACTTTCAATTCATCACCAGAAAAATGGCATCACAACTATCAGACAGAAGTAATCACACTTTTAAACAAAATGCAAAACTTTTGGTCATTACTGTATATTGATATTTCTCCTGTTACTCTTGTGAAAATAAAAAAAATGGGGCTAAAAGAACATTTTTGTGGGAAAAATGTGATTATTTCATTTTCATAGCTCAACGTTATAAACTTCTGTGAAGCACCTTAGAGTTCAAGGTGCTCATTCCATATCTAGATATATTCCATAAGAGGTTTTGCTTACAAATTAGGGTATCTTGTTGGGAGGGTCCACTGTTTAGGCACACCAGGGGCTCTCCAAAAGCTACATGGCTTCTGCTACTGATTTCAGTAAATTTTTTTGGTAAAAAAGACAAATGGCATTCTTACCCTTCGAGTCCTGTCGTGCACCCAAAGAGTAGATTTCCTCCGAGAGATATTGCCAAAAAAAATTGTATGGTGCATTGCCTCCTGTTACACGTGTGGAAATACAGGGTGGAGCGCGGTAATTAGCTTTTTTGCACTGCATGCTGTGGCGGCACTGTCGGTCGAAGAGAGGGGAGAGTGGGTGTGGCTTACAGTGGCTGATGGGAGATTTGTATTCCTCCGCCTTTCAGTTGCCATCATGCAGTGGACACGTGAGGAGAGGTCATTTTGTGTTGAAGCGTATTTTTCAAATGCCCACTCGATCATTGCAGTGCAGCGTGCTTTTCGTTTACAATTCGCTGTTCCTCCACGCGGACGTGTTCCTGGACGGCAATCAGTTGTAAATTGGGTGAATGCATTCAGAACAGCAGGGAATGTGTCATGTGTACGAAGGGGACCTGAGAGAAGGATTACAACACCACAAAACATCGAGAGAGTTAGAGCAGCAGTACTGCAATCTCCGAAACGCTCTGCTCGGAAGCAATCATTTGCTCTTGGCATTTCAAGACGTTCTCTCCACCGGATTCTTCATGATGAACTGAATTTTCACCCGTATAAAATGTGCGTGGTCCAACAATTGTCAGCACGGGACTATTTGACACGGCGGACCTCTTGTGAAGACATGTTAGCAACGATACCCCGTGACGCAATTGTGTTTTTTTCTGATGAGGCACATTTTCACCTCAGTGGGTGTGTAAACAAACAAAATATGCGTTACTGGAGTGAAACAAACCCCAGAGAAGTTCACGAGAGACCTCTGCATTCGGACCGCGTCACTGTGTGGTGCGCCATATCACGAGTAGGCATCATTCGTCTTTACTTTTTTCAGGAAAACGGTCATGCCATAACTGTGAACTCCGAACGGTACTTGTCTATGATACAGGATTATTTTCAGCCGGCTCTTGAGGCAATGGAACTAGAGGATACATGGTTCCAACAGGATGGTGCCACTGCACACACAGCGAGGGTTACCATGAATTGTTTGAGGCAAATGTTTCCTGGACGGCTTATCTCTTTGAGGGGAGATGTGAACTGGCCAGCACGCTCACCAGATTTAGCCCCATGCGATTTTTTCCTTTGGGGTTACCTGAAGTCTAAGGTGTATATCAACCGTCCCAACACCTTGGAAGACCTAAGGAACAATATTGAAGCTGAAATTGGCAGAATACCAGTGGACATGCTTGTTAGAGTTCATGAAAACTTCAGAAAACGTATGCAGCAGTGTGTGGATAGCGAAGGTCGACATTTGCCAGATACACTATTTAAAACCATGTAATTTAAAAATTCCATTACTGTTCAGTATAATTAAAATATAAAATAAATTTTTCTAATGATCATAATTTTTTTATTTCATTCCCAAATCAGCAAATTACCGCGCTCCACCCTGTACAAAATGTGGGGCTAAAAGAACATTTTTTAATGAAAAATACAATTTTTAATTTTACCGCTCTACGTTATAAACTTTTGTGAAGCATCTGGGGATTATAGGTGCTCAAACATCATACATTCCTTGAGTGGTCTAGTTTCCAAAATGGAATCACTTGTGGGGGTTTCCACTGTTTAGGCACATAAAGGGTTTTCTAGATGCAACATGGCATCCGCTAATGATTCCAGCCAATTTTGCTTCCAAAAAGTCAAACCTTCCCTTCCAAGCCCTGCCTTGTACCAAACAGTAGTCATCCCCCATATATTGTGTATCAGTGGACTGAAGATAAATTGCACAACAATGTCTGGGATCCATATTCTCCTGTAACGCTTGTGAAAATTAAAAAAAATGGGACTAAAGTAAAATGCTTGTGAAAAAAAGTTAAATGTTCAATGTTATAAATTTCCGTGAAGCACCTGGGAATTCAAGGTTCCCACCACACACCTAGATAAGTTCTTTGAGGGGTCTAGTTTCCAAATGGTGTCACTTGTTTTGAGTTTTTACTGTTTAGGCACATCAGAGGCTCTCCAAACGAATCGTGTCGTCTGCTCTCGATTCCAGCCAATTTTGTGTTCAAAAAGTCAAGCAGTGCTCCTTTCCTTCCGAGCCCTAACATGCATCAAACAGTAGTTTTCCCCCATATATATCGGCGTGCTCAGGAAAAATTGCATCACAAATTTTGAGATTCATTTTCTCCTGTTAACCTTGTGAAAATGCAAAACAGTTGGTCTAAAGTAAAATACTTATGAAAAAAGTTAAATGTTCATTTTTTTCCTTCCACATTTCATTAATTTCTGCGAAGCACCTGAAGGGTTAATAAACTTCTTTAATGTGGTTTTGAGGACTTTGTGGGGTGCAGTTTTTAGAATTGTGTCACGTGTGTATATTTTCTGTCATATAGACCCCTCAAAGTCACTTCAAATGTGATATGGTCCCTAAAAAAATGGCTTTGTCCATTTTGATGGAAAAACAAGAAAATCGCTGGTCCACTTTTAACCCTTATAACTTCCTAACAAAAATAATTATGTTTCAAAAATTGTGCTGATGTAAAGCAGACATGTGGGAAAAGTTATTTTTTAGCTATTTTGTGTGACATAATTATGGTTTAAGGGTATAAAATGTAATTTTTTGAAAATTGCAACATTTTCCAAATTTTTGCCAAATTTCTTGCTTTTTTCCACAAATAAATGTAAGTCATATTGAACAAATTATACCACTATCATGAATTACAATATATCTTGAAAATATATTTTCAGAATCAGTGGGAATAATTTAAGTGTTCCAGATTTATTACCACATAAAATGACACTGGTCAGAATTGTAAAATTTGGCCTAGTCATGAAGGCGAAAAAATGCTTGAGGGGTGAATGGGTTAATGTATTTATAAAATGCTTTTGGATTTATTTTCATGTAATTTGCGATTTAGTTACTTAGCTAAATTTGCTTCCCATAATTGTTTGAATTTACCTTTCCTTATCCTCCAGGTTTTTGCATTTCCCCTTTGAAATGTTTTATTGACTATCACTTTGAAACTTACCACACTATGATTGCAGCTCCCCATATGCTTTTATGATAAGAGAGACCATTGTGTTGCTCCCTGAGAGAGACTGAAATTGCCTATTAGAAATTACCCACTTAGGTCTCTGATCTATGCTAAACTCTGATTGAGCATGAATTCTGGCATAATACACATAATGCATAGTAAGTTGCAATTTTTAGTGCAAATTAGAAGTTGGGGCACCATTGACCTCATCTAGGCAGATAAGGTCAATGGTGCCCCCAACCCAGAAATGAAATGGGTCAGAGATTATGGATCAGTTTACACAGACTAACAGGATGATACAATTGCTAAACAGTTAACCTTTACAGATTGATGATCATTTAATAGCCTGTTTACACATGCTGCCCAAAGTAAACAATGAGCCCCGAGAGATCTGTACTGGATCGCTCAATGCACATAGACTGCAATAGTTCTCGACAGTGTGAGTCCTGTTTACAGATGACTATGCACTTATAAGAGCAATACAGAAGATCATTTTCACCCAATGAACATGTGTTTTGTCCATTCAGGTGATTGGCAACCTGTTCACACTGCACGATAATTGCTAAACAATAGTGATGAGCGAGTATACTCATTACTTGAGATTTCCCGAGCATGCTCGGGTGGTCTCTGAGTATTTTGGCATACTCGAAGATTTAGTTTATGTCGACACAGGCGCATGATTTGTGGCTGCTAGACAGCTTGAATGCATGTGGGGATTCCCTAACAAACAGGCAACCCCCACATGTATTCAAGCTGTCTAGCAGCCACGTTGACATAAACTAAATCTCTGAGCACGTCAAAATACTCGGAGACCACCCGAGCCTGCTCGAGAAATCTTGAGTAAGGAGTATACTCGCTCATCACTGCTAAACAAGTGTTTTTAAGAATGCTCGTTCATGTTTATCTGTCAGCGTAAATGCATCTTATTGTAACAGGACGCTTAATGCATCCCAATTCCCTCAGATGGAATAACAAAAAAACTGACCGACATAGGGCGTTGATCCAGGGAACTAGTCTGATTGCCGTATGTGGAGTCGGGAAGGAATTTTTTTCCCCAATGTGGAGCTTACTCTTTGCCACATGGTTTTTTTGCCTTCCTCTGGATCAACATGTTAAGGCATGTTAAGTTAGGCTATTGGTTGAACTAGATGGACTTAAAGTCTTCCTTCAACCTTAATAACTATGTTACTATGTTACTATCCAAACTAGTCTGAATAGGTGCATACCAGGAGCAGCTACCTCCATATACAATATACAAAAAAAGGTTGCACTCTATCGTGCTAAGCCACGTTAATGTGAAATATTTGAAATATGAATAGCAATACAGCTTTTGAATATTAGGAGAAAATGAATGAGACGCTTTGCACAAAATTTGGCTAAATAAAGTCTGCCCATCAACCAACATCAAGGTGTTCCCATAAGTCTGATGGGTTCCTAGCCAATGTGAACACATCTTTAAGGCTGATGTCTGAATTCCTGGGTGAATATGGACACCTCTCTCAGCATTGCCTGCATTTATGGGTGGATAGAAACCTGCCGTAATTAAAATCACCACATGGTGAAGGGCGGAGTGCTCGGTAAGTAAGCTAACATAGAATTAACAAAAGAAAACTAACTGGCATATCCAAACTAGTCTGAATAGATGCATACCAGGAGTAGCAACCTCCATATACAATATATGGAGGTATACATGCCACAGGGTCTCCGATCGAAAGACAGAAGGGGCTGTCAGCCCTTTGCTAGTTCTCTGAATGCTGCAATCTCAGTATTCCGGGGGTTAAAGTGCTGGGAGCAGAGCATGACCTCTTCTGGCAGTTAGTGCCGGGTGTCAGATGTCAGAATCAGCAGACACCCGGCGGTGACCGCCCGTCCACCACCCATGTGCGCAGGCGATCGAGTGGATGTAATAATCCATCCCTGGTCAATTAGGCCCAGGTCACATAGATGGATTATTACGTCCGATGTCAGAAAGGGACTAAAGGGGCCAACTGAGACTCTTTCGCCCTGGAGCCACGAAAACCTGGAATCGGCCCTGGATCTCAGGAAATTTGACTCAGATTCAGTCTTCTGCGGATTGATCTGCTCATCTCTAATATTCAGATATGGCAGATTTGTTGCTGTAATTTTTACAACTGAATTTTTTTTCTGTTTACAATGAGTGCTCTAGAGCCCAACATAGTAGTTGAGACAAAAGAGAGAAATAGCAGACATTTCTTTTATACTTTTCTTTCTTTCAGGAATTATTGTCTTTAAAAAAAAATTGCATCCAAAACTGTGATGGTTACAGTATATGTGAATTTAGCTAAGCTATAAAGATACGAAAAGATTAACCCACTCATAAAATTTGGTAAATCCACCGCGCAACACATAAACAGAAGTATAAAATTATAGAATTAAAAAATACCAAAATCAAAATATCAAAATACATGAAGTATTGTGTACCAAATTCAATGTTTCTTTTGTCTTTAGGGATTGCTATCTAGAAAACAAATATCATGATTTCCGCCAACACAGCTTGTGAACAGAACTTGCCTTGGAATTGCAACATTTGACAGCAGGTTGAAAAATGTGTCAGTTGAAAAGTTCATGATTTCGTAGCTATCTGAACAAATTACATAACACAAAGATAATAGAAATACAATCATTGCCGGGAGGACATGAAAGGATTTTTCATGTGTGCAACATACTCTCTACACAGACATGCCTGTGATTTTCATCTATTTTATGAGGCTTTGTGTCTTGCTCTTTCTTTTAGCCTCAAGTAATAATTACAGGTTTCTGGTACAACCCTGGAAAAATAAACACACAAAGGATGCTAACCCAGCTTTTTCACCTTGAAGCAAATACTGAATACAAATTAAGAGGCTCAAAACAATCCTTGTTTCATAGCTAAACAGTCTTCTCTTGTTGAAACATGCTATACCTAAAACAAATCAAATTAAAAGTATATATATTTTTTAAATAATTGCATTTGGCATTTGTTTTTCCTATCAAGAAAAGGAAAAAAACTATTGAATCACTCAATTTTGATAAAAAAATATTAAAAAAAATATAAAAAAAAAAATCAAAACGCTTATACTGCTCAGGCTTTTATGAATTATTTGAAACATTATCTTTAGTAATGAGAATCAATATCCTACTAAAACCCTGGGGGTTACAGCTTTCTCTAAGAACAGCTGGTCAATTTTGCATTATGGAGCCTTGTCATCGGCCATTTTTTCACATTTCTGCTATACATTTTCAAGTGGATAAGGATTCAGTTTGTTTGTTGGCCACTTTATTAATTTGATATGCCTTTCTGAAAAGAAAATATTAAAGGGAACCTGTTATGTCAAAAAATGCTATTGATGTGCAGATATGGGGTTAGTGTGCAGAGTAACAGATAAAAAGTTATATGTTTTTATATAGGTCTAGCATTATTTTTTCCTTTTTTTCTGAATGTAATGTTCTAAAGCCGCGCAGCCGCCACACTGAATGCCCAGCTGCCAGGAGGAAGCAAACTTAAATCCTCTAGGCAGCCTCAAGCTCAGTACAGAGCTGGCTATCAATCAGTGCCGAGGAATGATTACAATTGCTACTCAGTATGTACTAAGTGGTGACTGAAGCCATGTCCCTATAACTGAGGCTCCAAGATGAGTACAATTTATTTCCTCCCGGCAGATAGGCTTTCAGTGTCGCAGCAGCACAGCTTTAGACTGCTATTAACCTGCAGATTAACCAAAAATTTAAAATGGATAACAGGTTTGTACTTATTGCCAGAATACCTCTGCTATACATTTTATAATGAGCCATTTAAGTAAAAGAGAAGACTGCACTCAGATGGTTTAAGCTAACAGTTAAGATTATTATATTTACTCACTGCCAGTACAGTATATCACAAAAGTGAGTCCAGCCCTAACATTTTTGTAAATGTTTTATTATATCTTTTCATGGGACAACACTGAAGATATGAAACTTTGATACAATGTAAAATAGTCAGGGTACAGTTTGTATATTAGTGTAAATTTGATGTGCACTCTAAATAACTCAACCCACAGCCATTAAATGTCTAAATCATTGGCAACAAAAGAGAGTACCCCCCTAAGTGAAAATGGCCAAATTGTGCCCAAAATGTCAATATTTTGTGTGGCCACTAGGGTTGAGCGACTTTTACTTTTTTGGGGTCGAGTCGGGTTTTGCGAAACCCGACTATCTCAAAAGTCGAGTAGAGTGCAATCGGCCGATTATCGCGAAAAGTCGGGGATCGACCGAAACACGAAACCCAATGCAAGTCAATGGGGAAGCATAGTCGGCAGTGAGTGGGGGCCAGGAAAACACCTACAGTGCCCATTTAAAAGGCAAAAACATCCATTCTTGTTTCTGAAGCTTGTCAATCTTAATTAACTTTATAATAATAGTTAGGCATTGGAAATTGGGGGTCATTTGGCTAAAGTTGTGGGGGGTAGGGCTGGTTCAAGTTTTTAGTGGGCCCAGGAAACGTGGACTACGTCACGGCGGTGGAGCAGTGAGAGGTAAGTATTTCAAGTTTGCAAGTGCTGTGATCCTGAGCAAGCAGGGGGGGCCCACTCGTTCGCATTGGGACTGGCACAGGGCCCCTCAAAGTACGGCGGTGTGTTTGCATGGCGGGGGCGCCTCCCACCGGCAGCGACACTTCTGCGTACTCTGAGGGGCCCTGTGCCTGTGACGTCGCCAACGAGTATGCCCCCCCACCTGATGAAGGAACCTGCACTTTCATCTGCACCTTCCTCTTTGTCCCTGTGTAAGGTGGTATAGTATGCGGGAAGGGGAACCTGACTTTCAGCAGGGTCAGATTGTGGCTGTGTAGCGTGCAAGGGGAATGTAGTGGTCTAGGTCAATGTACCACAAGACTCATCTAGCACTGGCTGGGCAATGGGCAGGATGAGGAGGAAACACAGATATAGGCCCAAATAATAAAGTGGGCTAAATGCAGTTCAAAATTGGTAACAGGACTAACCAGGCGGCATTGGTTTGTTCAGTGGAGTAGAAAACCCAGGAGCGGCAGACACCGTTTTAAGGGCCACTAGTAGGCCCAATGCAGTTTAGTATTACAAATCTAGCCCGAAAGCCTGAAGATTGAAGCTCTGGAAAATAACACAGGACAACACCAAGGTGCGGCAGACACCGTTACTAGGCCCAACCAAAATAGTAGGCCAACTGCAGAGTTATATAAACAACAACTTAATGAGAGCCTGAAGATTGAACCTCAGCTCTGTTCAGTGGAGAACAGAAAGCAGCGGCAGACACCGTTAGTAGGCCCCAACCACACTAGTAGGCCAACTGCAGTGTTATATTAACAACAACTACTTAATGAGAGCCTGAAGATTGAAGCTCAAGAAAACCAAACAGGAGAAAACCCAGGAGCGGCAGACACCATTAGTAGGGCCCAACCAGACAAGTAGGCCAAATGCAGTTAAATATTTGATACTATAGGCCGAAAGCCTGAAGACTGAAACTCAGCTTTGTACAGTGAAGAACAACACAAGGGAGCGGCAGACACTGTTAGTAGGCCCCAACCACACATATTAACAACAACTACTTAATGAGAGCCTGAAGATTGAAGCTCAGCTTTGTGCAGTGGAGGACAACACCAGGGAGCGGCAGACACCGTTAGTAGGCCCCAACCGAAATAGTAGGCCAACTGCACTGTTATCTTAACAACAACTACTTAATGAGAGCTTGAAGATTGAAGCTCAGCTTTGTACAGGGGAGGACAACACCAGGGAGCGGCAGACACCGTTAGTAGGCCCCAACCGAAATAGTAGGCCAACTGCACTGTTATCTTAACAACAACTACTTAATGAGAGCCTGAAGATTGAAGCTCAGCTTTGTACAGTAGAGGACAACACCAGGGAGCGGCAGACACCGTTAGTAGGCCCCAACCGAAACAGTAGGCCTGCTGCACTGTTATCTTAACAACAACTACTTAATGAGAGCCTGAAGATTGAAGCTCAGCTTTGTACAGTGGAGGACAACACCAGGGAGCGGCAGACACCGTTAGTAGGCCCCAACCACACATATTAACAACAACTACTTAATGAGAGCCTGAAGATTGAAGTTCAGCTTTGTACAGTGGAGGACAACACCAGGGAGCGGCAGACACTGTTAGTAGGCCCCAACCGAAATAGTAAGCCAACTGCACTGTTATCTTAACAACAACTACTTAATGAGAGCCTGAAGATTGAAGCTCAGCTTTGTACAGTGGAGGACAACACCAGGGAGCAGCAGACACCGTTAGTAGGCCCCAACCACACATATTAACAACAACTAATTAATGAGAGCCTGAAGATTGAAGTTCAGCTTTGTACAGTGGAGGACAACACCAGGGAGCGGCAGACACCATTAGTAGGCCCCAACCAAACTCGTAGGCCAAATGCAGTTTAATATCTGATACTATA
The DNA here is from genome assembly GCF_051348905.1 of Ranitomeya variabilis. Lineage (NCBI taxonomy): Eukaryota > Metazoa > Chordata > Amphibia > Anura > Dendrobatidae > Ranitomeya > Ranitomeya variabilis. The sequence continues at coordinate 196,994,038 of NC_135234.1, read as the reverse complement.
AGCCGAAAGCATGAAGACTGAAGCTGAGCTTTGAACAGTGAAGGACAACACAAGGGAGCGGCAGACACCGTTAGTAGTCCCCAACCAAAATAGTAGGCCAACTGCACTGTTATCTTAACAACAACTACTTAATGAGAGCCTGAAGATTGAAGCTCAGCTTTGTGCAGTGGAGGACAACTGTAATGGGAGACTGACACAAAAAGTAGGCCTAAATAAGTAATTAGGCATAATGCAGTTCAAAATTGGTAAGTGGAGTACACTTGCAGCATAGCGTGGTTCAGCGGAGGAGGGCATGTGTAATTAGTGGCTCTGACACAGGAAGTAGGCCTAAATTAAAATGAAGGCTATATTAAGGTCAAAATTGGTAAAAGTAGTACACAAGTGGCATAGCTGGGTTCTGTGGTGGAGGACAACTGTTATGACAGGCTTACACAGTTACTAGGCACAAATAAGTAAGTAGGATAAATGCAGTTCACAATTGGTAACAGGAGTACACAGGCGGCATAGCTTTATTCAGTGGAGGACAACTGCAAGGAGTGGACTGGCCGAGACAGACACACGTAGTAGGCCTACAATAGAAAGTAGGCTCTATGCAGTTTAAAGTAGGCAACAGGGGTACACAGGCAGACAGACTTCCTAGGCATAAAATAACAAAATAGGCTCTATGCAGCTTCCATTATGTGGCAGGGGTACACAGGCAGCATTGGTGTGCTCAGTGGAGGACAATTGGAAGGAGGGACCACAGACAGACTTAGTAGGCCTAAAATAACAAAATAGGCTCTATGCAGCTTCCATTATGTGGCAGGGGTACACAGGCAGCATTGGTGTGCTCAGTGGAGGACAATTGGACGGAGGGACCACAGACAGACTTAGTAGGCCTAAAATAACAAAATAGGCTCTATGCAGCTTCCATTATGTGGCAGGGGTACAGAGGCAGCATTGGTGTGGTCAGCGGAGGACAATTGGACAGGGGGACCGCAGACAGACTTAGTAGGCCTAAAATAACAAAATAGGCTCTATGCAGCTTCCACTATGTGGCAGGGGTACACAGGCAGCACTGGTGTGCTCAGTGGTGGACAATTGGACGGAGGGACCGCAGACAGACTTAGTAGGCCTAAAATAACAAAATAGGCTCTATGCAGCTTCCATTATGTGCTGGTGCGCAGCCATTATGAAGATAATAGACCGAGAACCTTCTTGGATACCGTGGCTGCGAGGGGTGGATATGTCCCCTGTGGTCATTGTGTGGCATGCCCGAACATTGATAGGTGTAATACGTTTTCAGATGCAGGGAATACCCGTATATATAACATCAAAAAAAGGATTTCCTGCACAAGTGAAAACGTGATTTATTATGCAACGTGCCCCTGCAATAAAATATATGTTGGCCTGACTACCAGGCAATTTAAAGTGCGGGTGAGAGAGCACGTACGGGGCATCGCCGCAGCTGTGACCTGTGAGGACACATCCACCCTTAAAACGATACCGCGCCATTTTAAACAATATCACGGTTGTGATGGCACCCTCCTAAGATTTAGAGGCATTGACATGGTGGAGCTGGGAATTAGGAGGGGTGATATTCCTAAGAAACTAGCCCAGTTAGAGTCCAGATGGATCTGGTCGCTGGGCACTTTGTACCCCGCTGGCTTAAATGAAAATTTGAGTTATGCGCCATTCCTGTGATCATTAATCTGAGCATCTTACCAAGGGTTGCTTTCAAAGTTTATGGAATTGTTTTTATGTTTTTTTAATTATGTTTTATTCTCTGTCATTTCCCGGTGTTCCGTGCAGTGAGCCCAGGTATAAAGCTATACACTTCTTCCGAACTTGGTGTGATATCCGGATATGCTATATCAACTAAGTGATACATCATCCTCTGAATACGGGGTGGCATTTGGACTATTTATATCTGCACCTTCTGGATAACTGCATCTTTCAAGTGGCAGGAGAAGTCGCGCCGTCCATATATTGCTATTATCTTGTGACTTACTATATCATTTATACAGTCCCTGTTTATTTATCTTTAAAAAAAATATTTTTTTCTGTTAATAATATGGCCTCTGTTCTGCTATGTACCGTTATAATTATGGCAAAATGTCTTTAGTGTAGGACTAGGCCACATACTTGTATATGGGACTGCCCTAAAAAGAGAAAAAAGTTTGCAGTTACCGGTGAATACGCCCCTGTCTGACGCGCGGTCCCATTGCATCGGCTGTCTCCTGGGTGCAATCGGTGTCTATACGCGGCATCGCGCATGCGCGGTGCTGTGTGACGCCGATGCGCCCTGGCGTTGCTGTAGCTATGGTGACGCGCGCGTCACTTCCGGACAGTGACGTCACATCCGGGCGAGTGCCGTAGTTCAGGATTGGTAACGCTGGGGTACTTAAAGCACGGGACCCGGGGAGGTGAGTGCCCCCTGACGAAGGACGGACCGAAACGCGCGTTGGGGCAGGCACTCACCCCCCCCGGTTTCCCATAATCACGGTGCACTTGCTAACTGTAAGTACTATTCACCGCTCTCAATATGAGGCATGTTAGGGAGTTAGGAGCTACTGATTAGCCATATAGGAGCTTGCACATTGTTAGTAACCTCAGAGGACCAATTTTGTCACATAATTGTGAGTATATTTGGTGAGTGTCCATAATTTTGTGGATACTTACGAGGTACCTTTGTTTATGTGAGCATTTCTAATTAGCTCACTATGGCGTTGGCACATATTAAATAGCTCTGACCACCTAAAGGGTTAACTGGTGGGGGTGGGTGTCCCATGGTAATGTTTGCTTCAATTTTGTAAGCTTCCACACACCTGTTTGTCTTTTCTATGAATTTTAATATTTCTAATAAAGATTTATTGTAATTTATTAAAAGGACTAGTACATCTTTTTCCCTATGGGAATTATGCTTTAGTTAATTTGATGTGTCTCGATCTAAAGGTTGCCACATGGGGTGATCTAATATTGAACATAGTGGCTATAATAAATTTTTTTACAATTTCCATTATTCCCCCTCAATATGTGGTTTTGGTGTTCCTTGGTGATTTACATTATGTGGCAGGGGTACACAGGCAGCATTGGTGTGCTCGGCGGAGGACAATTGGATGGAGAGACCGCAGACAGACTAGTAGGCCTAAAATAACAAAATAGGCTCTATGCAGCTTCCATTATGTGGCAGGGGTACACAGGCAGCAATGGTGTGTTCGGCGGAGGACAATTGGACGGAGGGACCGCAGCCAGACTTAGTAGGCCTAAAATAACAATATAGGCTCTATGCAGCTTCCATTATGTGGCAGGGGTACACAGGCAGCATTGGTGTGCTCGGTGGAGGACAATTGGAAGGAGGGACCGCAGACAGTAAGTACTCCAAAAAACTAAATAGATGTTAATGTCTCGCAAAAAAAAAGGGTGCCATACTTAGGTACAGGGGTGTGCTCCTATGCTGACTTTCAGACATTGTAATTTGGCGCAAAGTATTTACTGGTGTAAATGTAGGACAGGGCCCCTGCCTATTTTAAATAGCATCATACATGTCAACAAATTGTTATTGCCAGTGCCAGGCATTGAAGGATTTCAGCAGTAGTGTTGAGCGATACCTTCCGATATGCAAAGGTATCGGTATCAGATTGGATCGGCCGATACCGGCAAAATATCGGATCTCGCCGATACCGATACCCGATACCAATGCATATCTATGGGACACACAATATCGGAATGGTTCCCAGGGTCTGAAGGAGAGGAAACTCTCCTTCAGGCCCTGGGATCCATATTCATGTATAAAATAAAGAATAAAAATAAAAAATATTGATATACTCACCCCTCCGGCGGCCCCTGCTCTTAGCGGTGCCTCCGTTCCTATGAATGCCGAGTTAAGGACCTTCGATGACCGCTCATGTGACCGCTCACGCGACCAATCACAAGCCGCGACGTCATCGCAGGTCCTTCACTCGCTCATTCTTAGGAACGGAGGCTGCCGCTTGCAGCGGTTACAACCAGGGCGCGTCAGAGGGTGAGTATATCCCTATTTTTTATTTTTATTCTTTATTTTACACATGAATATGGATCCCAGGGGCTGAAGGAGAGTTTCCTTTCCTCCAGACCCTGGGAACCATACACTGGGAACTTCCGATTCCGATTTCCGATATCACAAAAATATCGGAACTCGGAATCGGAATTCCGATACCGCAAATATCGGCCGATACCCGATACTTGCGGTATCGGAATGCTCAACTGTTGTGAATTAGACTTTTTTGGCTCCCTCTAGTGGTTACTAGTGATACGACTCTGGGATTTCCTTCCCTCTGTCTGCACCCAGCTGGGTCGTTACTTCAGGGGTGTTGCTATATAAACCTCCTGGAACCTTAGTCCAGTGCCTGGCATCGGTGTTATCAGACACATTCTGTTTACTCCTGTTTGCTGGTCCTGGTTCGTGCTAAATTAAGCTAAGTCTTGCTTCTTTGTTTTTTGGGTTATTTGTTTGCTATCATTTTTGTCCAGCTTGTACTAAATGTGATTCCTGACCTTGCTGGAAGCTCTAGGGGGCTGGTGTTCTCCCGGGCCGTTAGACGGTTCGGGGGTTCTTGAATTTCCAGTGTGGATATTTTTGATAGGATTTTTTGCTGACCATATAAGTTATCTTTCTATATTCTGCTATTAGCTAGTGGGCCTCTCTTTGCTAAATTCCTAGCTCATTCTTATGTTTGTCTTTTCCTCTTACCTCACCGTTATTATTTGTGGGGGGCTTCTATCCAACTTTTTGGGGTATTTCCTCTGGAGGCAAGAAAGGTCTTTCTTTTCCCTTCTAGGGGTAGTTAGCTCTCCGGCTGGCGCGAGACGTCTAGGATCAACGTAGGAACGTTCCCCGGCTGCTGGTATTTGTGGTGCTAGGATTAGTTATATGGTCAGCCCAGTTACCACTGCCCTATGAGCTGGTTTTCTGTATTTACTGACTTAGCATTATTCCTGAGACCCTCTGCCATTGGGGTCATAACACTCAACACTACTAAACAGTGGTGGAGCAGCGAGAGATAATTTTGCAAGTGGTAGAGCACTGTTTGAGCTGGGGGGGACACTCTCTCTTGGCCAGCGGTACAGGCCCAGGGCCTCTCATGTTACAACGGTGTGTCTGACATTGGGTGCGTGCCACCACCGCCAGAGACACTTCATTGTACTATGAGGGACCCAGTGGCAGTGCCGTCGACCAAAAGTGGGCACACCCACCTCTTCAGACAAAAGGCACTCTGATGGGTGCTTGCGCAAAGTGGCGAGACCACGGCCCCGTGGGGGGAGTTAGGCCATTTGGGGAGGTCATATGCTGTACAAACAGCAGCTGCAAATGAAGAGATTGGAACAGTCAGTAACACCAGTCCCAAAGCAAGATCTTTTTTCAGGAAAGCTATGTGTCAGTCGGGAATGGTGGGGCAAAATAATTAGAAATCCATGAGTGGTTCATTTTAATGAAGGTTAGATCATCAACATTTTAGGTCGCCAGGCGAGTCCTTTTTTCGGTCAGTATTGAACCAGCAGCACTGAATACTCTTTCTGATAGCACACTAGCTGCTGGGCAAGCAAGCTCCTGCAATGCATATTCGGCCAATTCAGGCCAGGTGTCTATTTTGGATGCCCAGTAATCAAAGGGGAATGACGGTTGAGGGAGAACATCGATAATGGAGGAAAAATAGTTAGTAACCATACTGGACAAATGTTGTCTCCTGTCACTTTGAATTGATGCTGCAGTACCTGTCGTGTCTGCGGTCATTGCGAAATCACTCCACAACCTGGTCAGAAAACCCCTCTGTCCAATGCCACTTCTGATTTATGCACCTCTAACACCTCTGCCCTGTTGCCCCCTGCAGCTCGTGTGAGAACCATCACCGGCGCTGTGTGCTGGGAATGCCTGAATCAAACGGTCTACAAGAGTAGCTTGTTTGGTTGCCAATATTTGTTCGAGGTTCTCATGTGGCATGATATTTTGCAATTTGCCTTTATAGCGCGGATCAAGGAGGCAGGCCAACCAGTAATCGTTATCGGTCATCATTTCGATAATGCGTGGGTCCCTTTTGAGGATACGCAAGGCATAATCCGCCATGTGGGCCAATGTTCCAGTTGTCAAATCAGTGCATGTGCTGGGTTGAGGAGCACTTTCGGGCAAATCAATGTCACTTGTCTCCCTCAAAAAAACTGAACACGGCCTTGCAACGCCAGCAGTTTCTATTGCCCCCTGAGAAGCTTCCTCATCCAAAAAATACTCATCCCCATCATCCTCCTCATCCTCCTCCTCTTCGCCCGCCACCTCGTCCTGTAGACTTCCCTGAGCAGACAATGGCTGACTGTCATCTAGGTTTCCCTCGTCCTCAGCTGCAGAGGCCTGCTCCTTTATGTGCGTCAAACTTTGCATCAGCAGACGCATTAGGGGGATGCTCATGCTTATTATGGCGTTGTCTGCACTAACCAGCCATGTGCATTCCTCAAAACACTGAAGGACTTGACACAAGTCTTGTAGCTTCGACCACTGCACACCTGACAACTCCATGTCTGCCATCCAACTGCCTACCCGTGTATGTGTATCCTCCAACAAATACATAACAGCACGCCTCTGTTCGCACAGTCTCTGAAGCATGTGCAGTGTGGAGTTCCACCTTGTTGCAACGTCGATGATTAGGCAATGCTGGGGAAGTTTCAAACACCGCTGATGGTTCTGCATACGGTTGGAGTGTACGGGCGAATGGCGGATGTGCGAGCAAAGTCTGCGCACTTTCAGGAGCAGGTCGGGTAACCCCGGATAACTTTTCAGAAAGCACTGCACCACCAGGTTTAAGGTGTGAGCCAGGCAAGGAATGTGTTTCAGTTGTGAAAGGGCTATGGCAGCCATAAAATTCCTTCCGGTATCACTCACCACCTTGCCTGCCTCAAGATGTACAGTGCCCAGCCATGACTGAGTTTCTTGCTGCAAGAACTTGGACAGAACTTCCGTGGTGTGTCTGTTGTCACCCAAACACTTCATTGCCAATACAGCCTGCTGTCGCTTGCCACTAGCTGTTCCATAATGGGACACCTAGTGTGCAACAGTGGCAGCTGCGGATGGAGTGGTCGTGCGACTGCGGTCTGTGGACGAGCTCTCGCTTCTGCTGGAGGACGAGGAGGAGGAGTGGGGACGAACGCCTACAGCCAACTGTTTCCTAGACTGTGGGCTAGGAAGAACTGTCCCAATATTGCTGTCCCCTGTGGACCCTGCATCCACCACATTAACCCAGTGTGCCGTGATGGAGACGTAATGCCCCTGGCCATGCCTACTGGTCCATGCATCTGTTGTCAGGTGCACCTTTCTACTCACAGATTGCCTGAGTGCATGGACAATGCGGTCTTTTACATGCTGGTAGAGGGCTGGGATGGCTTTTCTCGAAAAGAAGTGTCGACTGGGTAGCTCGTAGCGTGGTACAGCATAGTCCATCAGGGCTTTGAAAGCTTCGGTTTCAACTAACCGGTAGGGCATCATCTCTAACGAGATTAGTCTAGCAATGTGGGTGTTCAAACCCTGTGTACACGGATGCGAGGATGAGTACTTCCTTTTCCTAATGAGAGTCTCATGTAGGGTGAGCTGGACTGGAGAGCTGCATAGGGTGGAACTAGCGGGGGTGTCGGTGGACATGGCAGACTGAGAGAGGGTTGGTGATGGTATTCTTGCTGTTGCCCTACATACAGTGTTTCTTACCACGAACCTGGTGATTCCCTGACTGCTTTGGCCTTTCGACGAAACCACCACATTTACTGCAGGTGGTGTGGTAAACGGTGGGCTTACAGTGAGGGAAGGGATGTAGCGTTGCTGACTAGCTTCATTGTGAGAGGGTGCTACAACGTTAAGGGATGTTTGGTAGTTAGTCCAGGCTTGCAAGTGCATGGTGGTTAAATGTCTACGCATGCAACTTGTATTTAGATTTTTAACATTCTGACTAGGGTTGAGCGAAACGGGTCGGCTATTTTCAGAAGTCACCGACTTTTGGCAAAGTCGGGTTTCATGAAACCCGACCTGACCCCTGTGTGGGGTCGGCCATGAGGTCGGCGATCTTCTGAATCTGGTATCGGAATTCCGATACCGAATTCCGATATGTTTGCGATATCGGGAATCAGTATCGGAATCCATATTTAAGTGTTAAATAAAGAATCAAAATAAAAAATATTGATATACTCACCCTCGGACGCGCCCTGGTACTAACCGGAAGACTTCCTTCCTAAGAATGAGCGCGTGAATGACCTGCGGTGATGTCACGGCTTGTGATTGGTCGCGAGCGGTCACATGGGCGGTCACGCGACCAATCACAAGCCGCGACGTCGTCTAAGGTCCTTCACGCGCTCATTCTTAGGATGGAAGGCTGCTGGAAAGAAGCAGGGCGCGTCCGAGGGTGAGTATATACCTAATAGGAATATACTCACCCTCGGACTCGCCCTGCTTCTTTCCGGCAGCCTTCCTTCCTAAGAATGAGCGCGTGAAGGACCTAAGATGATGTCGCGGCTTGTGATTGGTCGCGTGACCGCCCATATGACCGCTCCCGACCAATCACAAGCCGCGACGTCACCGCAGGTCATTCACGCGCTCATTCTTAGGATGGAAGGCTGCCGGTTAGTACCAAGGCGCGTCCGAGGGTGAGTATATCAATATTTTTTATTTTGATTCTTCATTTTACACATTAATATGGATCCCAGGGCCTGAAGGAGAGTTTCCTCTCCTTCAGACCCTGGGAATCATAGTATCCCATTGCCCTGCATTGGGTTTCGTGTTTCGGCCGACCCCGACCCCGACTTTTTTATAGGATCGGCCGATTTCACTCGACCCGACTTTTGAGAAAGTCGGGTTTCGTGAAACCCGACCCGATCCTATAAAAATAAAAGTCGCTCAACCCTAATTCTGACCTCTGCTGAAGGTCCTTGAGCATTTCTTACAGATGACTTTGCACTGATCATTTGGATCTTGGTTAAAAAAGTGCCAGACTGCACTCTTCCTACTATCGGATACGTTTTCAAGCATTGCACACTGAGCTTCTTTAACCGGATGGCCACGCTGACTTACAACTGGTTTGGGTTTTGCCACACGTTTTTGACCAGATACGGGCCTGCCAGATGGAAGCTGTTGCGATGTTGATGCCTGCTGCGGCTCCTCCTCCTCCGCTTTAGAGCTACTGCCGCCTGCACCCTGTTCCCCCAATGGCTGCCAATCGGGGTCAACAACTGTGTCATCTATGACCTCCTCTTCTATGTCCTGCAGACCTTCCTCTGGGTCACTGTGTAAGCCGGTGCTATAGCGTTCGTGATGGGGCTTAATAGTCTCATCAGGCTCAGATTCTGGATCAGTACACTGCGAGGGCAATGTTCTGATCTGAGTCAAAGGAACAGCATAATAATCTGGCTGTGGCTGTGCATCTGTGCACTCCATGTCCGATTCATCTTGTAATGGGCATGGCCTGTTAACAATTTCCCTTTCTAACCCAGGAACGGTATGTGTAAATAGCTCCATGGAGTAACCTGTTGTGTCATTTGACACATCCTTCTCTTTTGTTCTGGGTGAAGAACACAAGGAAGCGATTTGTCCCTGACTGGGAACATCCACTGACTACGCGCTGCTTTCATATTTTGCACTTTCCGAGGAGGAAGCGAAAGAGCTAGAGGCAGAGTCAGCAAGGAAAGCCAAAACTTTTTCCTGCTGCTCCGGCTTTAAAAGCGGTTTTCCTACTCCCAGAAAAGGGAGCGTTCGAGGCCTTGTGTAGCCAGATGATGACGCTGGCTCAACAACTCGAGACTTAGGGTCTATATTGCTTTCCCACGACCACCTGATGCTCCACGACCACCACCACTACCATCATTACCAGCTGGCAATGACCGCCCACGGCCACGACCTCTTCCACCAGACTTCCTCATTCTTGGAAAAATGTAACCAAACTAACAACCGTTATGTGGTCCTGTAAAACCAGGTAGAAGGTGTACGTAAACTTGTTGTGAATTTAAATCTCCCTTTTTTATGTGTGGGAGAATGCAGGGAAAAATCTGGCCCACTGTATTACACTACACAGTTTGATTGGCAGAAAGAGGCTGGGAGATATGCCACTAACAGGAGTGACGCAGATGCACACACTGGCAATAGAAATCTCCCTCTTTAGGTGTGGGAGAATGCAAGGAAAAATCAGGCCCACTGTATTACACTACACAGTTTGATTGGCAGAAAGAGGCTGGCAGATGTGCCACTAACAGGAGTGACGCAGATGCACACACTGGCAATAGAAATCTCCCTCTTTAGGTGTGGGAGAATGCAGGAAAAAATCAGGCCCACTGTATTACACTACACAGTTTGATTGGCAGAAAGAGGCTGGCAGATATTCCACTAACAGGACTGACGCACGCAGATGCACTCACTGGCAATATAAATCTCCCTCTTTATGTGTGGGCGAATGCAGGGAAAAATCAGGCCCACTGTATTACACTACACAGTTTGATTGGCAGAAAGAGGCTGGCAGATATGCCACTAACAGGAGTGACGCAGATGCACACACTGGCAATAGAAATCTCCCTCTTTAGGTGTGGGAGAATGCAGGGAAAAATCAGGCCCACTGTATTACACTACACAGTTTGATTGGCAGAAAGAGGCTGGTAGATATTCCACTAACAGGACTGACGCACGCAGATGCACACACTGGCAATCTAAATCTCCCTCTTTATGTGTGGGCGAATGCAGGGAAAAATCAGGCCCACTGTATTACACTACACAGTTTGATTGGCAGAAAGAGGCTGGCAGATATGCCACTAACAGGACTGACGCATGCAGATGCACACACTGGCAATCTAAATCTCCCTCTTTATGTGTGGGAGAATGCAGGGAAAAATTAGGCCCACTGTATTACACTACACAGTTTGATTTGCAGAAAGAGGCTGGCAGATATGCCACTAACAGGACTGACGCACGCAGATGCACACACTGGCAATAGAAATCTCCATCTTTTTTTTGATATGGGAGACAAGTGATTTAATCAGGCCCACTATATCACAGTATAGTTTCTGTGGCACAAAATGAATGACAGATACCACAGACAGCACTGGCACAGATGCACAGATTTGGCAAGATTATTCTCCCTTTATTTAATTTTTTTTTTTTATATGGGAGACAAGTGATTTAATCAGGCCCACAATATCACAGTATAGTTTCTGTGGCACAAAATGACTGACAGATACCACAGACAGCACTGGCACAGATGCACTGATTGGCAATATAAATCTCCCTTCTTAGGTGTGGGACAGTGCAGAAAAATACAGGCCCACTGTTTTACACTACACAGTTTCAGGGGCTGAAAGTGGCTGGAAGATATTAAAAAAAAAAAAAAGGGACTGTACTACAATTACTATCTCCCTACAATAATCTCTGAAAAGTATGGCGGGCAGCAATAAAAAGGACTGCTGCACACAAAAAATGAGGACAAACAAACAAGATAGCTGTGCAGAAAGGAAGGAGCAATAGGATTTTTGCTTTTAAAAAAGCAGTTGGTTTGCACAGCGGCGTACACACAGCAATGCAGCGATCAGGGAGCCTTATAAGCTACAGAGCTGTTGCACAGAAATCTTGCCTCCACTGTCCCTGCAAAGAAAAGGTGGTGTTGGACAGTGGAAATCGCTACAGCACAAGCGGTTTGGGGGTTAATTTACCCTGCCTAATGCTATCCCTGCTTCTGACGAAGCTGCAGCAACCTCTCCCTATGCTCAGATCAGCAGCAGTAAGATGGCGGTCGGCGGGAACGCCCCTTTATAGCCCCTGTGACGCCGCAGAAAGCAAGCCAATCACTGCCATGCCCTTCTCTAAGATGGTGGGGACCGAGACCTATGTCATCACGCTGCCCACACTCTGCGTGCACCTTCATTGGCTGAAAAATGGCGCTTTAAGCATCATATGAAACGCGACTTTGGCGCGAAGATCGTGTACCGCATGGTCGATCCCACGCTGGGATCGGGTCGGGTTTCATGAAACCCGACTTTGCCAAAAGTCAGCGACTTATGAAAATGACCGATCCGTTTCGCTCAACCCTAGTGGCCACTAGTGATGAGCGAGTGTGCTCGTTACTTGAGTTTTCTGAGCATGCTCGGGTGTTCTCCGAGGATCTTGGGCGCACTCGTAGATTATGTTTGTGTCACCGCAGCTGCATGATTTGCGGCTGATAGACAACCCGAGCTCTCCCATGGGCAAATCCGCTTATGGAGACTTGTGAACCTCAATGAATAACCTTGACGATTTTCTTGCTGCTATGTCCATGATGTTCGATGATCCTAATCGACGCACTATAGCTGAGACCGCTTTGTTAGCATTACGTCAGGGTAAGCGTTCTGACATTGAATATGCTACTGAGTTTAGACGGCTGGCGGTGGATACGATTTGGGACAGTTATGCTCAGTTACCTATTTTTAGTAGAGGATTGTCTAATGAAAGATGAACTAGCTCATGCAGATGCTCCGAAAGAGTTAGACGCTTTTATTCAGCATTGTGTACGCATTGACATACGTGTTACAGAACGTAGACAGGAGAAGTTTGCAGCCTCTAAAAGTGTCACTAACGCTTTCCTTCATCCTAAAGAATCTACAGTGAAGTCCTCTTGGGAGGCTGAGCCAGTTCCCATGCAGGTGGATGCGCTACAGCGTTGTGAGCGTAACAAGCACAGGGAGCATCGTTTCCGGGAGAGCCTGTGCTATTACTGTGGGCAGTCAGATCACTTCCTCATCAATTGTCCCAAGCCACCTCGCAAGGTATTAGCCACGGTAAGGGAATTTGAAAATCAAGATGCTGAATCCATTACGTTGGAGTCTAGTTTTTCAGGGAGTGCCATCTTCCCCTCTCTATCTATGACTGCCTCTCCTGAGACGCCGAAGGGTAAGGACACACATTGTTCCCTTCCCATTAAGATCCAGTCAGCGGGACAATGGATTCCCTGTGCAGCTATGGTGGATTCAGGGGGAGGAGTAAATTTTATGGACTTAGCTTTTGCCAGGGAATATGGCATACAGACTCAGCAGAGAGCTGCTCCGGTAACTATGGAAACGGTGGATGGCTCCCCTCTAGTTTCTGGACCTGTAGATCAGGAGACGGGACTTCTGGAAGTTTTCATAGAGCCTGATCACCAGGAAAAACTGTCATTTATGTTGATCTCTTCTCCACATTTCCCTTTAATTTCAGGAATTCCATGGGAATCAACTGGGAGACTAAGGAGATCACCTTTCCATCAAAGGAGACACCGGTAACAGGCCAGACAAGTCCACAGAATACAGTACGGGTTACTGAGGTATCGTCTTTACCACCTGTTTATAGTGAATTTTCAGACGTTTGTGAGAAAAAGATGGCAGACCAGCTTCCTCTTCACAGACCATATGACTGTCCCATTGAGCTACTTCCAGGAGCTGCTATTCCCTTCAAGAATGTCTATCCACTAGCAGCTCCAGAGCTGCAAGCATTGAAAGAGTACATCGAAGAGAATTTGGCTAAGGGTTTAATTCGCCCCTCCTCATCACCAGCAGGAGTACCCATTTTTTTGTTAAAAAGAAAGATGGAACACTTAGACCATGTATTGACTATCGAGAGCTCAATAAACTGTCCGGAATCGCTACCCGTTACTGTTAATTCCTGAACTGCTGGAAAGGGTACGACAGGCCAAGATCTTCTCCAAGTTGGATCTTCGAGGAGCATACAATTTAATTAGGATCCGTTCTGGAGATGAATGGAAGACAGCATTTAGGTATCGGTATGGGCATTTTGAATATCTTGTGATGCCTTTCGGTCTCTGCAATGCTCTGGCTACTTTCCAACATCTAGCTAATGATATATTCAGAGATCTGTTGGACCATTTTGTTGTGATCTACCTGGATGACATTTTAATTTTCTCTGACTCTTTGCAGGAACATCAGGAGCATGTGAAGACTGTCCTGAGGCGTCTAAAAGAGAATCACCTCTACATTAAGCATGAGAAATGTGAATTCAATGGCGCAGAGATTCAGTTCCTGGGGTATTTAATCTTGCCACAGGGGCTTAGCATGGAGGCAAGTAAGATCCAGGCTATTCTTGATTGGCTCGCACCTTAAAATGTCAAGGAGGTACAGCATTTCATCGGATTCACAAACTTCTATAGATGATTCATTTGTAATTTCTCTGAAATTGTGCGACCCATTACACAGCTAACTAAGAAGGAAAATACTTTCTTGTGGTCCGCACTGGCTCAGGAAGCTTTTGATTGTCTTAAATCCCAGTTTACATCTGCACCTGTACTGGTACTGATTCACTCAAACCCAGCACTTCCTTTTATCGTAGAAGTGGACGCATCGGACTGTGCTCTGGGGGCCATCCTGTCACAGAGAACGGGAGAGAAAAGCTTGTTACATCCATGTGCTTTTTTTTCTCGCAGACTCTCCGCTGCAGAAAAGAACTACGATGTGAGAGATAAGGAGCTTCTTGCCATTAATGCTGCATTTAAGGAATGGAGACCCATCTGCAGGGGGCATCACAACAAGTTATTGTGCTCATGGATCATTGCAACCTGGAGTTCCTTAGGACTGCGAGATGTCTTTCTCCACGGCAGGCCCATTGGAGTCTATTTTTGAATCAATTTAATTTTGTCATTTCGTACCGCCCAGGTTCACGGAACGGGAAAGCGGATGCTTTGTCCCAAATCCATGCCATGGATTCCAAATGTGGGACCCCATCTAAGACCGTCCTGTCTGATGCCAACTTTATCAGAGTCATTCAGAATAAGGACTTATGGAAGACCATTAAGGAGGCCTACGACGCAGACCCATTTCTCGCCAACCCGACTGCTGATGTGAACTTGGTTCTCAGAAATGGTATGTGGGTCCGGGATCAACGTTTATACATTCCAGAGGCAGTAAAGCTGCAGGTCCTCAAGTTTGTCCATGATTCCAAGTTGTCGGGTCATGGGGGTTACAGAAGACACAGGAGTTTCTGAGCCTTTTTTTTGGTGGCCTATCTGTCTGAAGGACGTGAAGAGCTATGTTCTTTTTTGTGAGGTATGTGTACATTTCAAGACTCCTCGTGTATCACCTACTGGATTGCTTCAACCACTACCTGTCCCCTCTCGTCCTTGGGGGTCTATTTTAATGGACTTTATAGTTGAATTGCCCATCTCTGGGGGAAAAAAATCTATTCTGGTGGTTGTAGATCGCCTTACTAAGGCTGCCCACTTCATTCCTAGTCTTCCCTCAGCCAAGGAGACGGCGTATCTGGTCATCCAGAATGTGTTTTGGCTGCATGGAGTTCCGGAAGAAGTCATCTCAAATTGGGGAGTGCAGTTTACATCCAAGTTCTGAAAAGGATTCTGTGATTCACTTGGTGTTAATTTTTGTCTGTCCTCTGCATACCATCCTCAGACTAATGGGCAGACAGAACAGACGAATCCTACTCTGGAACAGTATCTTCGATGTTATATCAACCATTCTAAGGATGACAGGTTGGAGTTGCTCCCGCTCGCAGAATTCTGTTATAACAACTCTCAAAGTTCTTCTACTAAGGTAACACCTTTCTTTGCCAACCTAGGTTATCATCCCAGTATTCTTCCCAGATACCCAATCAATGCACTGGTGCCTGCAGTTCATGAAAGGTTGGTGGCAATGAGACAGAATCTGGAAACCCTGAAGGAATCTCTGTCTACTGCACAAGAGAGAAATAAGAGATCTGCCGACAGGTTTCAGAAGCCTGCACCTATGCATTAATATATACCTATTAGGTATATACTCACCCTCGGACGCGCCCTGCTTCTTTCCAGCAGCGCTCATTCTTAAGAAGGAAGGCTGCCGGAAAGAAGCCGAGGGTGAGTATATTCCTATTAGGTATATACTCACCCTTGGACGCGCCCTGCTTCTTTCCGGCAGCCTTCCTTCTTAAGAATGAGCGCGTGAAGGACCTTTCGATGACGTCACGGCTTGTGATTGGTCGCGGCGGCCCACGTGACCCCTCAGCGACCAATCAAAAGCCGTGACGTAATTCTCATGTCCTAAATTGCTAGAATGAGGAATTTAGGACCTGAAAATTACGTCACGGCTTTGTGATTGGTCGCTGAGCGGTCACGTGGGTGGCCGCGACCAATCACAAGCCGTGATGTCATCGAAAGGTCTTTCAAGCGCCATTCTTAGGAACGGAAGATGCCGGTTACCAGCGGCGATGTCCAGGCTGCGTCGGAGAGGTGAGTATATCAATATTTTTTATTTTAATTCTTTATTTTACACTTAAATGTGGATTCCGATACCGATTTCCGATATCGCAAACATATCGGAACTCGGTATCGGAATTCCGATACCAGATTCAGAAGATCGCCGACCTCATGGCCGACCCCACACAGGGGTCGGGTCGGGTTTCATGAAACCTGACTTTGCCAAAAGTCGGCGACTTCTGAAAATGGCCGACCCGTTTCGCTCAACCCTACTAATAACCTTATTGGACTTCCTTGTTTAAATATCTGTTCGCCTCTCAGTTTGCTGTGATTTACTTTATTGTGCCGAGGACCTCGTAACAGTTGCAGGGATATCTGTATTATGCTCTGTTTGCTATTATTTACTATATAGAGCTGAAGACCTCGTTGCAATTGCAGAAATATCTGTGTCAATTCTGTTTACATTTCTGTTTCGAGTAAATACATTCTTTGCTGCAACTTTGCTCTTGGACTGGCTTTATCCCATGCTATTAGATTCCGTAGTACCCATATAATTATTACACATAATGATGGAACTGGTGGATGTTGGAGACCTTGTGCTCCTCCACCTTCTGTTTGAGGATGCCTCACAGATGCTCAATAGAGCTTAGGTTTGGAGACAAGCTTCTCCAGTCCAGCACCTCTACCCTCAGTTTCTTTAGCAAGGTAGTGGTCATCTTGGAGGTGCTTTTATGGTTATTCTCATTTTAGAATACTGCTCTACTCGCCCGATGCCAAAGGGAGGGAAACATGTTCCGCTTCAGTATGTGATAGTACATATTAGCATTCATGGCTCCCTCAAAGAACTGTAGCTCCCCACATCTGGTTGCACTCATGCAGTCCCAAATATGACACTCCCACCACTATGCTTGACTGTAGACAAGACACATTTGTGTTTGTACTCCTCAACTGGTTGCTGCCACACACGCTTGACACCATTTCAACCACAAGTTTATTTTGATCTAATCAGACTACAGGACATAGTTCCAGTAACCCATGTCCTTAGTCTGCTTGTCTTCAGCAAAGTGTTTGTGGGCTTTCTTAGGCATCATCTTTAGAAGAGGCTTCCTTACGGGATGACAGCCATGCAGACCAATTTGATGCACTGACAGGCTGACCCCCACTCCTTTAACCTTTGCAGCAATGCTGGCAGTACTCATACGCCTGTTTTGAAAAGACATGCTCTGAATGTGACGCTCAGCACGTGCACTCAACTTCTTTGGTTGACTATGGTGAGGCCAGTTCTGAGTGGAACCTGTCTTTTTAAACCTCTATATGGTCTCGGCAACTGTGCTGCAGCTCAGTTTCAGGGTGTTGACTTTATTTGTATAGCTTAAGTCATCTTTATGTAAAGCAACAATTCTTTTTTTTCAGATCCTCACAGGTACCATGTTAAACTTCCAGTGACCAGTATTATTATTATTGTTATTTATTTATATAGCACCATTAATTCCATGGTGCTGTACATGAGAAAGGGGTTATGTACAGAGTTATAGATATCATTTACAGTAAACAAATTTACAATAACAGACTGGTACAGAGGGGAGAGGACCCTGTCCTTGCGGACTTACATTCTATGGGATAATGAGGAAGAGACAGAATTTCAGGGGTGCTGGAGCTCTGGTGGTGGTGAGGCGGCAACTCGGGTGCTGGTGAGGCAGCAGCTCGGGTGGTGGTGAGGCGGCAGCTCAGGTGGTGATGAGGCAGCAGCTCGGGTAGTGGTGAGGCAGCAGAATGGTTATTGCAGGCTGTAGGCTTTCCTGAAGAGATGGGTTTTCAGGTTCCATCTAAAGGATCCGAGGGTGGTGGATAATCGAACGTGTTGAGGCATGGAATTCCAGAGGATGGGGGATATTCGGGAGAAATCTTGGGGACAGGTTGTGGATGGCTTTGTAGATCAGTGTTAGTAGTTTGAACTGGATTCATTGGGGAATTGGGAGCCAGAGGAGGGATTTGCAGAGGGGAGAAGCAGGGGAGTAGCGAGCAGAGAGGTGGATTAGCCGGGCAGCAGAGCTGAGGACAGACTGGAGCGGTGCAAGAGAGTTAGCGTGGAGGCCACAGAGGAGGGTGTTGCAATAATCGAGGTGGGAGATGATGAGGGCATGCACAAGAGTTTTGGTAGATTGTGGGCTGAGGAAGGGACAGATTCTGGCAATGTTTTTGAGTTGGAGGAGACAGGAGGTGGCAAGAGTTTGGACATGTGGTTTGAAGGACAGGCAGAGTCAAGCATTACCCCGAGGCAGCGGATTTCAGGTGCGAGAGAGAGAGAGAGTGTATGAGACAAGTATGAGAGAGTGTGAGAGCGATAACATCAAATAATAACACTCCTGCTCCCTTTTCACACCTGAGACCATATAACACCATGGAACCTGTCAAAAACTGAAAAAACTGAACCTGTCAAAAACTGAACTCCTTGTGTTTCCTCCCTCTACTAACCTACCTATGCCCAACATTGCCATTTCCATGTGTGATTCTACCATTACTCCCCAGCAACATACCTGCTGTCTTGGAGTTATACTTGATTCAAATCTTTCATTCGACCCCCCCTCATCCGATCACTGGAAAAATGAAAGCAAATGTTACCATCCACCTTTAGTGTCTCCCCTATTTCCTCATAGATTGTAAGCTTGCGAGCAGGGCCCTCATTCCTCTTGGTATCTGTTGATTTATGTGATTATTGTTATGCTGTGATGTCTTTTGTCTGTACAAGTCCCCTCTAAAACAAAGTGCTGCGGAATATGTTGGCGCTATAGAAATAAAATTATTATTATTAACACTAATGAGTCACAAGACACCACGGAGAAAAAAAAAATTATAATTGTCCACAATTTGCACATTTTCACTTAAGGGTGTATTCACTTTTGTTGCCAGCGGTTTTGACATCAATGGCTATATGTTGAGTTATATATTTAAACTGTTATACAAGTTGAACACTGACTACTTTTCTTTGTATTAGAGTGTTATATCTTCAGTGTGGTCCCAAGAAAAGATATAATAAAATATTTACAAAAATGCAAGGGTAGATTCACTTTTGTGATCTACAGTATATATTTACATACATGCAGTGGATGAAAAAAGTGTTGGACACATCTTCTAAGCAAATATATTTCTAAAGGTGCTATTGACATAAAATTTTTGTTTTTTGCCAGATGTCTGTAGCAGCTCATCCAACCAAGCACACAAAGAAATCAAACCATAGATGTCTATAAATTAAGTTATGTGTAATAATGAGAAATGACACAGGGAAAAGGTTTTGAACACGTTTACTGAAATATAACCCCTTCACCACCCAGCCTGTTTTTACCTTCATGACAGGCCAAATTTTGCAATTGTGATCAGTGTCACTTTGTGATATAATAACTCTGGAATGCTTCAACAAATCCCAGACTGATTCTGACACTGTTTTTATGTGACACTTTATGATGGTGGTAAATTTAGGTAGATATTTTTTGTATTTATTTGTGAAAATATCAGAAATTTGGCGAAAAATTTGAACATTTCACAATTTTCAAACTTTTTTTTTTTTTTACACTTACCACGTGTCTGCTTTACATCACCTTCATTTTTTAAACATCATTTTTTGTTAGGAAGTTATTAAGGGTTAAAAGTTTATCAGCAATTTCTCATTTTTACAACAAAATGTATAAAACCATTTTTTTTAAGGACCACATCAGATTTGAAGTGACTTTGAGTGGCTTATATGACACAAAATAGCCACAATGGCAACCATTTTAAATCTGCACTCCCTAGAGTGCCAAAACAACATTTAAGAAGTTTAGAAACCTTTTAGTTGCTTCACAGGAATTTTGAAAGGAAAAAATATACATTTTACTTATTCCTACAAAAATGTTGCTGTTTTTTGGAGGGGTGCGGTTTTCTCTGGAGCCTTACAGGAATTTCTCTTCTTTTGTTAAAATATCATGATTCTTTGGAACCTCACAGCAATTTTCTCTCTGATTACTACTGTATGTCCTAGGCATCTAGCCTGTCTGATTTTATTTACTTCTCATAGCTCCTACTTATACCCCATCTTCTACTGATAAAGCATATATTGATGGTCTTTTTAGGCTCTGTGTGTGTGGTTTTTGGTACTGTGGCACCACCTTGTGATTTCCCACTTTTTAACATTTCTAGTTACATGTATGTGAATTTTTGATATATTAATAAAATTTGCATGTTTGTATATTACCTAATTCTGGTGTATATCCTTTTTCTATATGATTGTATTCCAATCTTGTACTGAATCTGTTATTCTGTTCGTGTAGCATTATGTCGTGGCACTGCGTGTAGCTGACTAATTCTTAGCTATATGTAACGACAGACAAGGCTTAGCTTACTTAGCTTACGCTCCCACTTCGCAAGGCCACGATGACGTGGGGCATGCGTCAAAGGTGGTAATAAAATGTGGACCCACTGGACCACAGGGGGGCCCAGGCCTACCCGCACTAGGGATGGGCAGCGAACAGGGTCTGTGGCAACTGAGCATGTGGGCAAGAAGGTAAAATGCAGGAGAAGATGACACTGCACAACTTCAGGTATGAAGAAACAAAGTTTACTAAGCAAAGTCACCATACAGATACAAGACATTACAAAGCTAGGCTCTCGATTCTGCACATCAAGCAAGGGTGAACATTACAGGACAGCAGACATCACACAATGGTAAGAGGTGTTCACGGGTTGATGCAGTCCAGGGTCATCTGGCACGTGCATATCAGGAGAACCTCTCTCTCAGGTCTCAGACGTAGCACAGGCACAGCAGGAAAACATCAGACACCACCCTCGGACAGATGTAATCCCAGGATGGACCCCAGGGAACAGGCCAGACATCGGGACACAGGCAAAATACAAAGAGCACAAGTCCAGGAATATCAAAATAGAAACTCAGGACATCGGCTGGTCAGATCCAGGACACACAGGCAGAGCTGTCAACAAGAATGAAGGCTGGAAACTCCCTAGGAACACGGAGGAGGAGCTCTTCCAGGAACACAAGTGGGACTAACTTAGAAACACAGGCTGGACCACCAGGACCATGGACTGAATATCTGGACACTGGACAACAGACACGGCTCCAGGCAGAGAGTGGCAGGACATCAGGGACACCAACAGAACATCAGGTAAGACTCCAGGCACCAGATGACGGTCATCAGGCTCCAGGCACCAGGTGGAGATAGTCAGGCACCAGGCAGCAGTCGTCAGACTCCAGGCACCAGGCAGTGGTCGTCGGGCTCCAGACACCAGTCAACAGTCGTTCCAGAGCCCTGTCAATTATATCCTTTATATTTTTACATGAAGAGACAAAATGATTTGCACAATTTCTTTCAATATTCCAATATTTGTTGTTAATTTCCCAACATGTTTGGAAAATTGTTAAATGTTTATAAAGTTAAACTTTTAACACTTCTATTTTTGAAAGTATTCTTAGTCTGTGACATTTTCTTCTAAACCTACCTGAAACTTTTGCACAGTACTGTAGACATGAGGGCATAATCCAAAATAAGTAGATATTCACTCAAATGTGATTCTGTTCATTAAAAAAAATTTCAATGGCTAAAAGAATTTGATGAATTTATTCCAATGGAATTGAGTTCTACTGCAATTTTACAAAAATCTATATTCTCCTGAATGTGAATTTTTGTAATTTGCTCTGATTAAATTGAGCAAAAGTACTACTGGCCGCCAATTTGCTGAACTGTAGAGGTCTTGATGACAAAAGATTTAAGGTGTTACTCTAAACTTTTTTTTTATTTTTGTGGGACTAAGAACTAACAGGCAGTTGTAACTAGTTATCTGCCTGCTCTGCTCGGAGCTGATTTCTGCTGGCTCAGAATGGTCATCTGCAGTTGCAGCTGACATCATGTTGACAAAGCAGTATTTTCTCTTCTGCTCTGCTTTGTTGATGGGGCATGTCTAGCAATATCATGCTGATTTACAGCTGGCTCCCCATTGACTAACTGCATGGAGCCAACTGTCAAACAGCATGATGTCCTCAGTGATGCCCGTTCCATTGAGCAGACAGGAAGAGCTGCTCTGTTTATGAGAGGTGAAATGAAGCAGCGGAGATTTTTCCTATGCAGAACAGGCAGGTAGCAACTACCTGTCTGTTAATTATTATCTCCATGCACAAAAATAAAAGTCCCAGATAATGCCTTTACAAACAACTCATACCTCTCCTGTCAACTGCTTGTTCTCCCCCATATGGTTTGCAGTGCCTCTACCTACTGCCACCACATGCAGAAACCCCAGACTTTTTTTACACTTGGATGGGACATCTATGCACATACACAGGGATGTCCCAGGCCTTCTAGGCATCTTGTCCTAGAGTGCACATTGTGAGGTCGAAGAAGTGTTGTAGTGACATGACAGAATGCGCCGTGATCTTAGAACGCGCGTACCCTAAGCCAAGAATTAGCGCCATGGCAAAGCATGTGAATGTGCATTGAAAGTTTGCTTCAATGTCTTGACATCACCGACACAAAAAGAGGACTTAAAGATCCTCCAAAAAAATTGAAAAAAGTCAAAGAGAAAAATGCAGAGATGTTTACCTGCTGAAGCCTCCAACCAAATGCACTAGCAGGGTTCGGCGGACACGATTAATGATGGCAAAAACACAGGTGCAAAAAATACCGATGAAACAACCACTTTCAATCCAGTGTTGGCTGTTTGGCATTAGTGCACAAAAAGATAAGCGATAATTGTATGTGGCGTTGCTCACACAGGCAATGCAAAGCATCTAATTTAAAGCCTATTACTGACGCACATATATGCGGGCCGCCCAGTGCCACAAAATGCATGCTATGTGAACAGAGGCCAACAGTTTACAGAGCCATCTTGGTCTGACCGCACCCTGCAAGATAAAGTGCAAAAAAGAACCCACATATCAATGTATGTAAGGTATTAGTTTATATTGGGGCCTCAATACGTAAGCTGGCAACCTGCGTCAAGGGTCCTTGTTTTTTTTTTTTGCACTTTATCTTGCAGGGTGCGGTCAGACCAAGATGGCTCTGTAAACTGTTGGCCTCTGTTCACACAGCATGCATTTTGTGGCACTGGGCGGCCCGCATATATGTGCGTCAGTAATAGGCTTTAAACCAGATGCTTTGCATTGCCTGTGTGAGCAACACCACATACAATTATCGCTTATCTTTTTGTGCACTATTGCCAAACAGCCAACACTGGATTGAAGGTGGTTGTTTCATCGGTATTTTTTGCACCTGTGTTTTTGCCATCATTAATCGTGTCTGCCGTACCCTGCTAGTGCATTTCTTTGGAGGCTTCAGCAGGTAAACCTCTCTGCATTTTTCTCTGTGACTTTTTTCAATGTCTTGACATCACGACGAGCGCTGTAAAGTTGCAATACACAGACTCTAGCATGGGACTTCTAGCCTTGACTATGCCTGGGATGTCCCTGCTTTTGAGCAGGAATGTCCTGAGTTTAGTGGTAACTGAAAGTCCTGTTCTGTCCTGTTGATACCTTGGGTTTTAGCATGCAATGGCAGTAAGGAGATGTGCCAAGAACGGTATGGGGGACAGTGAGCATCGGAGGTTGAGCAGTTATGTGAGTGTTGGCTGTCTTTTTTTTCTATATCTCACATTTACTAAGGGACATTAAATTCAAGGAAAATAAATTTAATATTAATCATTTCACAATAAAATCAGCATGATTTTGCAAATTAGAATCTCATCAGATATGCTCATCTCTAGTAGCAAATCATAAGTGCCCTGAAAAAGCGTTTTTATGCTTTGAGTTCTACTCAGACCTGAACACATAATAAGAGGAGTGCAGAGAAGTAATAAAAGGCAATACTCACCTGTCCTGCTGCCACAACTTCCCACCTGGTACTGTACTTCCTTTCTCTTGTCTTTATACTTTTTGGATCTTTTGCTGCTGAGTAGGTCTCCCACTGTCATATGGATTGCAATGCACATGGGCACCTGAATTTCGTATTCAGTGCTCAGAGCTTCCTGCACTGACTGTGTCAGCGCCGGCTGGCCGTAAAGCAGAGCACAGCGGTGACATCACCGCTGTGCTCTACTTTACTGCCGGCACTGACACATTCAGTGCAGGAAGCTCTGAGCAGCAGCGCGTAACCCTGTGGACGCCGGGGGACATGACAGACATCAGAAGGTGAGTATGTAGTGTTTATTTTTTTCACTTTTACAATGGTAACCAGGGTAAATATCGGGCCCTGCGCTTAGTAACCCAATATTTACCCTGGTTACCCGGGTGCTGGAGGGGGACTTCGGCATCGTTGAAGACAGTTTCAACGATGCCGAAGTCGTTCCCCTGATCGTTGGTCGCTGGAGAGAGCTGTCTGTGTGACAGCTCCCCAGCGACCTAAACAGCGATGCTGTAGCGATCGGCTCGTTGTGTATATCGCTGCAGCGTCGCTGAGTGTGACGGTACCTTAACACTTTTCCTCTTATTATCTTCCCATTTTGTTTGCACCAAATTTTGCACACAGCTGACTGGGATGAACCAATACTTTTTTTCTTATTACCACACACCATGCTTTATTTGAATCTTGAAGTTTTCAAATTTTTCTGGTGCTTCAATTAGCACTCTTGTTGAGGCTGTGTGTTCTTCAGCTGGCCAACTCTGACTGCTCAGTAAAATCTGTAAGTATTCAGTCTTCAATAATTTGACTAATTTGTGTTTCTTCAGTCACCTTCCACGACAGCAGTATCGGAGGATGTCTCCCCACCCTAATAGGGGACAGGAAACAAAGAGGTTAAATACCCCTCCCCTTCCTGCAACCACCAGTGTTTTTCCTGTCCCCTATGGGGCATGAAGAGGTTCTCTGATGGTGCTGCTGTGGCCGGCGATTGGGAGCGCTGTTACCTTGAAGCCGGGCAGTCGAGGTCGGGGGCTCCGCTCTCCTCCTTTGGACTGCTCCCATCTCCGTGTCCACCGCACGACTTGGAACCTCCACCCACCCTACCCATGCCTTTTTCGGGAGGCAAAGCAGGGCGGTGCGGTGCACCAGGGTCCTCCTGCAGCTCCCTGTCTTCCTCCTTCCTCCACGCTGCTGCTGGTGGTGGCGCACGCACACCGGAAGTGACGCGCACCCAAATTTCCGGCTTCATTGGCTCCATACGCTGAAGCTCCCGCGCACGCCGGCGGCGTCCCTGCCCCCAGGACATCCAGCGGCAGCCATGACGGGCATCTCTGACCCCCCCACAGACCCTAACGAGGAGGAGGAGCACCACCAAATTCACTGGGAGCCTCGGTAAATCATTTATTCCTGGCTGGGGAAGCCTCCAGGTAAGACCTTCTGTCTGTGACCCTCTGTATCTGGACCATTGACCATATGGATGGCGACAAACCCCTACACTCTGCTCCTGCAGAGCCCAGCGTTCACCCGTCTACTGTAAGTAGTGGGATGATGTCCCTTGCTGTCCATTTAAATTTAAGTGACTTAGTCCACCTTTCTCTCTCGTTTAAGGGAGACAAGGTCACTGCCCCTAGGAAGGATAAGATGCCCAGTCGCAAGTGTGCTGCATGTGCGTCCAAGCTTCCCTCCGCATATAAAAAGAAGCTCTGTCAACCATGCACAGACAAAGTTCTGCGTAGTGAACAGCCCTCACTCATGGACAGCATCAGAACCCTCATCAGACAAGAGATTCAGTCCTCCATGGTGGCCTTTTCTCAAACCCCAACACCGCAGCCTCCCCCTCCTAAGAAAAGGAAGATAGCCCTGGTAGTTTCCAACTCTGACTCGGGCGAGATACATACCTCGAGTTCAGAGGACATTTGGGAGAATGAGGGTTCTACTTCTGCTCCCAAATCTGACAATAAAAAATATCTCTTCTCCTCCGAGGATATGGAAGAGTTAGTTTCCATGGTGAGGGGCACCATGGAGGTAGAAGAGGAGGTAGAGGGCCATTCCGTACAGGATGACATGTTTGGGGGTTTGAAACCTAAATCTGTGAAGGGATTCCCCATACACGAAAATATCGAAAGCCTTATCCTCCATGAGTGGGACCTACCGGAAAAGGGGTTAACCGTCCCATCGGAGTTTAAGAATCCCCTTTAGGGAGACTGTTCTCTATTAGAAATGCCCAAAGTAGATGTTCAAGTGTCAAGGGTAACCAAAAAAACGGCTCTACCCTTTGAAGATTCCGCTCAGCTGAAAGATCCCATGGATTGGAAAACTGAAAGCTTATTGAGGAAATCTTGGGACACCAACTAATTTACTGAGATTTAACGTGGCCTCAACATGTGTAGCCAGATCCTTGTTTCTCTGGCTGCATACCTTGGAAAATCATCTTGTACAAGGTACTTCTAGGGGAGAGATTCTTAATTCTCTCCCTCTGCTTCAGAAGGCGACTGGATTCCTCGTGGATGCCTCCGCAGAATCAGTACGAGTAGCCGCTAGATCAGCTGTCCTCACTAATTTGGCTAGAAGGGCCTTGTGGCTTAAATCCTGGGGAGGGGATATTACCTCAAAGTCCAAGCTTTGTGGTATTCCCTTCCAAGGTCATTATGTATTTGGGCCTGTCCTGGATGAAATCTTGGACAAAGCCTCAGATAAGAAGAAAGTCCTTCCGGAACAAAAGAACCCTAGAAAGCGTTTTTTTCGTTCCCCCATGACCAAGCTCCCCAACAAAATTACAGGGGCAAGGGCAAATCGGGACGGTGGAGCTACCCCAAAGGAGGGAAAACCAGAAATATCCTGGTCCCTCAACCTCAGCAGACCTCTGAGAAGCAATGACTGCTCTCCGGTCGGAGGTTGACTCTCGCGATTCCTCTCCCAATGGCAGACGATCACCATGGATCGGTGGGTCCTGCGTACCATACGGGAAGGCCTAAGATTGGAGTTTGAGAGTCCTCGCCCTCACCGTCTAAACATCACTTCTCTACAGTCTCCAGGACTTTGGGATTCTCTGATACCGGATATTCTAAGCCTGCTTCAGGCAGAGGTGATTTCCCATGTACCACATCGGGAAATAGGAGAAGGTCACTATACCCACCTTTTTCTGGTGAAAAACCCCTCTGGGAAACACCGTATCATCATAAACCTGAAACCTCTAAATCAGGTAATAAAATACCGAAGATTCAAAATGGAATCGATCAGATCAGCAATCCCGCTGATTGGTTAGGACTGGGTAATGGCGACGTTGGACCTGAGGAACGCATACTACCATGTGCCAATACATCCAGACCACAGGAGGTTCCTCAGGTTCGCAATTTCCCAAAACAAGCAAGTCAGCCACTACCAATTCAATGTCCTTCCTTTCGGAGTCTCGTCTGCTCCACGAGTCTTCACCAAGATCATGTCAGAAGCGGTAATCTTTATCCGACAACAGGGGGTCTGTGTCATTCCATACTTGGATGACTTTCTCATCATCGCCCCATCCGCTTCGCGCCTCAATCAGGACGTGACGAAGGTCCTCGATATCCTAAGGTCACTCGGGTGGATCCCGAATTTGGCAAAATCAGATCTCCGGCCATCTCCACGGAAGAAATTCCTAGGAGTTCTTCTGGACTCGGAGAAGAGGATGTCCATTCTACCCGAGGACCATCAGATCGATCTTGTCCACAGGATCTCCAGGTTCAAAAGCCAAAAAACCCTGAATCTAAGAGACTCTATGTCAATCCTGGGTTCATTGACATCATGCATCCAGTCAGTCTCCTGGGCCCAAGCCCATATGAGAATTCTTCAATCTCACATCCTGACGTATTCAAGAGGATGCTAGATGGCTTTAACCAGGAAGCTTCCCCTTCCCTCTCGTGTGACATCTTCCCTCTCATGGTGGCTGAACTCCCAAAACCTACATCGGGGAGTCAACTGGGATCAGACTCTTCTCAGAGTACTCACAACAGACGCAAGCCAGAGAGGTTGGGGCGCCATGATCGAAGGCTCCCACTTTCAGGGGTTGTGGCCCCCGATGTAAGACACAGCTGCTCAAATCTGAAGGAATTGAAAGCTGTGGAAGAGGCGCTAAGAGCCGCATCTGCCCTCATTCAAGGTCACCATGTACGGGTGATGTCCGACAATATGACCACTGTGGCCTATCTCCGGCACCAAGGGGGCACAAGACACTCGAGCCTAAATATAACTGCTGGAAGGATTTTTTCCTTGGTGGAGAATCACCTTCTGTCCATCTCCGCAGTACATATAAAGGGATTGGACAATTCCCAGGCGGATTACCTCAGCAGGAGGGACTTCCATCCAGGAGAGTGGTCTCTAAACCAGGATGCATTCCTGTCCTTAGTCCGGAGGTGGGGAACTCCCGATGTGGTGCTGTTCGTCAACAATCGGAATACAAAATCAAACACCTTCTTCTCCCTGACCTCCTCAAACGAGGCGCATGGACTGGATGCTGTTGTGAATTCCGTTCTGGAGCTCCCTCCTGTGGTTGCTAATGGTATTTTTGTGAGTTCGGCCCTTGGGCTCCCTCTGGTGGTTTCGAGTGGAACTGCTGCTCCTTTAGGTAGCTGTAGCAGCTGCCTCCACTGATCGCCTTGCCTGGGTTTGTTATTTAAACCTGCTCTGGGCTTTAGTTCATGCCAGCTGTCAATGTTCTTGGTTGGATTTGGTTCTCTCCTTGGATTTCTCATATGGCCTGTCCTTGTCAGCAAAAGATAAGTTTTTGCTAGTTTTTGTTTGTCCATTTGTTTGGACTCTATTGCTCTGCAAATATGTCTCTTTTTGTCCAGCTTGTCACTGTCATATTCAGGCTAGCTGGAAGCTCTGGGAAAGCAGATTTGCCCCTCCACACCGTGAGTCGGTGTGGAGTTCATTTTTGTAAACTCTGCGTGGATTTTGTAGTTTTTAATACTGACCGCACAGTATCCTTTTCTCTCTGTCTATCAAGTTTAGTATTGGCCTCCTTTGCTGAAATCTGATTTCATTTCTGTGTACGTCATTTCCCTCTCCACTCACAGTCAATATTTGTGGGGGGCTGTCTTTCCTTTGGGGGTTTTCTCTGAGGCAAGATAGCTTTCTATTTCCTACTTTAGGGGTAGTTAGCTCTTAGGCTGTGACGAGGTGTCTAGGGAGAGTCAGGAACATCCCATGGCTATTACTAGTGTTGTTGTTAGTGTCAAGGTGAAAATGTATTTTCTTATATACTTTTTATACTTTTATATAACTTTATACTCTTTTTGTACTGCTATACTTTTATACTGTGAAACAATAAGTTTTTCCTATCTGTTAGTTAATGCAAATGTAATTGTATTTAAAGATGGCCCCTTGCATCCAGGAGATGCTATGACTACCCAGGGAGGGAATCTGCCCTGTGATATAGTGTTACACACTGCAGGCCCTATATATGATTACAAGACACCCGAGCACTGCTGCACAGTATTGCAGACAGAGCTCACCTGCAGGACATGCTACAGGTGTGCTGATTCAGCTTCATGGAGACAAACAGAGACCTGTTGCTTATTATAGTGGCCGCCTGGATACGGTGGCAAGAGGAAGCCCCTTCTGTGTTCGGACTGTGTTGTCTGTCCAGCTATTGCTACACAAATCTTCAGAGATTGTTTTGGATTACCCACTGATGGTCCACACCCCACACGATGTATATAGTATCCTTAATCAGGTACAACCTAGCCACCTGTCTATGGCCGGACAGCTGCGACTTCGGTGTGCTATTCTCATGCCTACTAATGTGACTTTGAAAAGGTGCACTGTCCTGAACCCCGCTACTTTTCTCCTAGTTCCCCTGGATCCAAAGGGGGGAGGAGTAGGTGATAGGTGACATGAAAAAGGACACTCTTTTTCTTTCTAGAATGGATCCAGAGGAACAAGATTAGGTTTCCAAACCCCATGATTGTCTAGAATTGATGTCTCAGGAAACGGCTGGTCTCTAGTGTGCCCATTCTAATGCTGATTTTGAGCTTTTTGTAGATGGATCCCGTCACCAAGATGACCAAGGACGCTACTGTACCAGATATGCTGTGGTCTCAGAACATGAGATAATCAAGGTAGAGTCAATGCCAGCTCATATGTCTGCACAAGAAGCAGAAGCTCAAGGCGCTTACAGAAGCGTGCAAACTAGCAGAAGGTAAGACTGTAAATATCTACACTGATTCCAGGTATGCTTTTGGCATTACACACGGTTATGGGCCTATCTGGAGAGCCAGGGCTTTCCTGACAGCAAATGGCCACCCCTTTAAACATGCTGAGGCAGTCCAGCAACTTATGAATGCACTACAGTTTCCCACCTAAGCAGGCATCATAAAGGTAAAGGCACATAGCAAAGGCACTGATGGACGGACGAAGGGTAACGCACTGGCAGACCAGGCTGCGAAGAAAGCAGCAAGCACTCCTGTAGCCTCTCAAGTACATCACCTGGACACCCCACCATCTCCACTTGTGTTGAAAGACATCTTAGCCCAGTTACAAGAACAGGCAAGTAAGGAGGAGAAAGATAGGTGGCAAAAGATAGGGGCTTGCTCTGATACCGTTACCGGACTATGGGGGAGGGGTGAAAAGGTCTGCCTACCACAGGTACTGTACCCAATGATGGCACAGGTTCTGCACGGGAATGTGCACCACTCGAAGACGGCCATGTGTGACACCCTACAGAAACAATGGATTGCCCCCGGGTTTTCCACCTGCGCAGAAAGGCAGGTACAGAGCTGCATGATATGTGCCACACATAATCAGGGTAGGACAGTGAAAACCCCATCCAAACACACTCCCCGGCCCCTTTAACCAATTCCAGAGACTGCAGATTGATTAAATTCAGTTACCCAGGGTAGGGACGTATGAGTATGTGTTGGTCTGCATTGATTTATTTTCAGGTTGGCCAGAAGCCTACCCAGTTGCCAAAGCTACGGCTAAGACAACGGCGAAGAAACTGATGGCTGAGATCATATGCAGGTATGGAGTTCCTGAAGTCATTGAAAGCGATCGGAGTTCCCATTTTACTGGAGAGATCATGTCAGAGGTAATGGCAGCACTGGGGGTAAGTCAAGCATTGCATACTCCATTCGCAGAGTAGTGGAAGAGTGGAGAGACTAAATGGAACTCTTAAGCTTAAAATCCAGAAGGCAATGGCAGAGACTGGTAAACCATGGACAGAATGCCTTCCTCTAGCTTTGTTTTCAGTAAGATATACCCCAAACAGGAAGACAGGACAGTCACCGTATGAGATTCTGTTTGGCAGGAGCCCCAATCTTGAATGTTTCTTTCCACAACAGTTGCAGATCAAGTACCAGGACTTGACTAGCTATGTGCAGGCCTTACATGGACACCTTGCCAAAGTGCATTTAACTGTCTTCAGTTCTCTTCCAGACCCAGACAAGGTTCCTGGACACCATGACTTTGTGCCAGGAGACCTGGTGTATGTGAAAAAGTTTGTGCGCAGAGATTGTCTCCAGCCAAGATTTGAAGGACCCCACACGGTGATCCTGGTCACCCCCACTGCAGTAAAACTTGAAGGAAAGAGCACCTGGATTCACGCTTCACACTGCAAAAGAGACCGAACCAGTGTTTAATCACAGAAGTGACTGAAGGGAAATGTTGCTGTTTTTGACCTTGGGACTGGGGGCCATCCTCGCCCCTACCTCTTCGGCCCCTGTTGTAAATAAGAATTCTGGCCCCACTATTCTCTGGGTAAACCTGACAGCCCCGGTGAATATCTGGCGATTTGATTTCTGTGATGTAGTCAAGTGCCTTGAGACTGAACGGATAGTAGGGGGAACTATCCAGTTTTATATGTGTGTTACCAGACAATACAATGATAATTGTCATTATTGGACAGATGCTGCCTGGAGTACAGGGAAAGATTGGGGATATAAACCTAGCGAAGCCATGTTCCCTAAGGATAGGACGGGTAGGAGTCTTCGTGAGAGAATGCATCTAACAGCCCTTCTGCAACCACTTAGGGGCTGTAAATGGGGTAAAAGTTGTCACCCCCTCCTCCTGAATCTTGAAAGCCCCCAATCTGCTGATCTGCAGACGTTTGTACTGGGAAGATCTTATAATTATGTACTTAGTAGTGGATACCATGGGAATTTAGGCCCAGGTGAGCGTTTGCAAAATGTAGTTAATGAAGTGATCCCCATTCCAGGTCTCAGTTGGCAAGAGGTTTTCTCCATAGAAACACAAACAGCCCCAAGGAAAAACCTATGGTTAGAATGGGTAAGATACAATGTAAAAGTCCAGAACATCTCTGTAGGATGTATTGCTTGTGCTGCTGCGAATACGCACCTCTACACACATGCATTGCTTTTCCCTGATGACAACATCACTGCCTGTGTTATGAATCTGTTGAAAGGTTTGAAGCCCACTGATTGCCCAGACTATGTCCCATTAATTCATGAGAAACCCAAACTAAAGGTCCCAGGAGAAGTAACCGTATTAGCTGACAATTACACCTGCTATAATTCCCACGACACTACAGGTACACCAGTAGGTCTCTTCAAGACAAGTTTCTGCAAAGAGAACAGTTCTCTAGATACTGATTTGCTAATTAAACATACACAATATATGTACACCAAAGATACCTGATGAACCTACCAGAAAGAGGAGAAGTCTCGATCAGCTCCATATGAGTTATGAAGAAGATCCACTAGTATATATTGATGCCATTGGAGTGCCAAGGGGGGTGCCTGACCAGTTTAAAGCCCAGAACCAGATCTATGCTGGCTTTGCTTCTATAATCCCACAGGTGCAGATTAATAAAAATGTTGAATGGATCAAATATATACATATATTACAGTGAACAAAGATTTGTCAATTATAGCTGTGATGCCTTCCAGGGTATAGTTGAGGATTTGGGCCCTAACACTTGTATGACCCGTGCTGCAACCCGACCTAAGAGAATTACACTGAATCCTGTCCAGACAAGATCACATGCAGTGATATAAGAAGCTGACACAGGATTGTGGTTGGTGGATAGTGGGGACATTAACTTTTGGGAGTAGGCTGACAGTAATCCTTTTGGGAAGGAGCTGTAGACCAGCATGTCATGTCGCCCCCCACCACCAGAGAACCAACCACATCAGGTAGGGCAAAACAGATACAGGAGTATTATCCCTGGAGGCCCTCTGACTAGCTAGCTATGCAAAAACAATTGGCTGACCCTGAGAACCAACCTTTCTCATTTTACAAACAAATAATGACAATATGATAGATGTATAAGTACACCTGGGCAGGCCTAGGTAGATAGTGAAAGCAATCTCGACTGGCACCTTCCTCAATCAAGAAGTAGACCCACCAGAGTATGATGGTACTGATCCAAGGGAGATCCCTAAGTACATTCCCCTCAAGAGAGTAGACAGAACCCCCCATTCTCAGATGATACTAAGATTTAGTTTAGGGACAGTGGGAGAACTCCATGTGAGGTTAGTGAAGGGTTCAGCTGCCTGGAGGCCTCTCGCTAGGGGAGAGTTTCTGAGGTGTCTGGATGAAGAAATCCACCTCCCCTTTCCCCATTACATGGACAGTCTCGAAGGATCCTTCTTTAAGGGAAAAACTTAGTGTTTAGGGGGTTTGTCAAGGTGAAAATGTATTTTCTTATATACTTTTTATACTTTTATATAACTTTATACTCTTTTTGTACTGCTATACTTTTATACTGTGAAACAATAAGTTTTTCCTATCTGTTAGTTAATGCAAATGTAATTGTATTTAAAATGGCCGCCAGGGTTCAGTTTCGTTTCTGGTTTGTGTCTGGAGGGATGAATCATTTCTTTGGAATCGAAACTAAAAGAATGAGAAGAAGAGGAGGAATTCACCAGGAGACGTTCGACGAATCAGAGAGAGAGACTGAGCACTAGATGTATGCTGCTTAAACCCCACCCATTGCATTCCCTTTTTAGTACTATGTATTGAAAAATAAAGCACAGTTGTTGCTCGGCTACTCAATGAGCTGAACGCCAGAGCATCAGCAAAGATTGAATCAGCTACGTGTCTGAATCATTTCTTTTTCGGTACCAGAAGCTCTGCGCTCACATTACAATTTGGAATGACTGGTGAATGAGGATTAATTGTCGTATTACGACCCCGACATTAGGATTAGGAACTGCGGTCAGTAGAGATACCACCTCCTCAGAGCTCGTCCCATGTTGCGTTTTAGCCACCAGGTCATATCAGTGTGGCCTCTTAACCACCAGGTCATAACAGTACAGCTGGCCCACAATGTGTTAAATGAATCTCAAAAGAGGGAAAAGAAAGTTCTGAGTCTTTTTTTTTTTCCTTTGTAGCTTGTTTTGTCTTTTTTTCCCCTTAATCTCTGGGTGGTTCAGGATTTTGGTGCTGATATGGAGGCTCAGGGTCTGTCCTTGCGTGTGGATCAACTCGCTGCAAGGGTACAGAGTATCCAAGATTATGTTGTCCAGACTCCGGTATTAGAGCCTAGAATTCCTATTCCTGATTTGTTTTCTGGGGATAGATCTAAATTTTTGAACTTCAAAAATAATTGCAGATTGTTTTTTGCTCTGAGACCCGGTTCCTCTGGTATCCCCATTCAGCAGGTGAAGATTGTTATTTCTTTGCTGCGTGGCGACCCGCAGGACTGGGCATTCTCCCTTGAGCCAGGAAATCCTGCATTGCTCAATATTGACGCATTTTTTCAAGCGCTCGGATTGCTGTATGACGAGCCTAATTCTGTGGATCAGGCAGAAAAGACTTTGCTGGCTCTGTGTCAGGGTCAGGAAGCAGCAGAAGTATACTGCCAGAAATTTAGAAAGTGGTCTGTGCTCACAAAATGGAATGAGTATGCCCTGGCAGCGATTTTCAGAAAGGGTCTTTCTGAAGCCCTTAAAGATGTTATGGTGGGGTTTCCCACGCCTGCTGGTCTGAATGAGTCAATGTCTTTGGCCATTCAGATCGATCGGCGTCTGCGCGAGCGCAAGGTGGTGCACCATATGGCAGTGTCCTCTGAGCAGAGTCCTGAGCCTATGCAATGTGATAGGATTTTGACTAGAGCAGAAAGGCAGAAATTCAGACGTCAGAATGGTCTGTGTTTTTACTGTGGTGATTCTGCTCATGCTATTTCTGATTGCCCTAAGCGTACTAAGAGGGTCCCTAGGTCTGTTACTATTAGTACTGTACAGCCTAAATTTCTCTTGTCTGTTACCCTGATTTGCTCATTGTCGTCCTTTTCTGTTATGGCATTTGTGGATTCTGGCGCTGCCCTGAACTTAATGGACTTAGAATTTGCCAAGCGCTGTGGTTTTTCCTTGGAGCCTTTGCAGAGCCCTATTCCCTTAAGGGGGATTGATGCTACGCCATTGGCCAAGAATAAACCTCAGTACTGGACACAGTTAACCATGTACATGGCTCCAGCACATCAGGAAAATATTCGCTTTTTGGTGTTGCATAATTTGCATGATGTTGTTGTGCTGGGTTTTCCATGGTTACAGGTACATAATCCAGTGCTGGATTGGAGATCTATGTCTGTAACTGGTTGGGGTTGTCAGGGAATACATAGTGATATTCTTTTGATGTCAATTTCCTCGCCCCCTTCTTCTGAAGTTCATGAGTTTTTGTCGGATTTCCAGGATATATTTGATGAGCCCAAGTCCAGTTCCGTGCCTCCTCATAAAGACTGCGATTGTGCCATTAATTTGATTCCTGGCTGCAAGTTCCCTAAGGGCCGACTTTTCAATCTGTCTGTGCCAGAGCATGCCGCTATGCGGAGTTATGTAAAGGAGTCCTTGGAGAAGGGGCATATTCACCCGTCTTCGTCACCTTTGGGGGCTGGATTCTTCTTTGTTGCCAAGAAGGATGGCTCCTTGAGACCCTGTATAGATTATCGCCTTCTCAATAAGATCACGGTCAAATTCCAGTACCCTTTACCTTTACTTTCTGATTTGTTTGCTCGGATTAAGGGTGCCAGTTGGTTTACTAAAATCGACCTTCGAGGGGCGTATAATCTCGTGCGTATTAAACAAGGTGATGAATGGAAAACAGCATTTAATATGCCCGAAGGCCATTTTGAATATCTTGTGATGCCATTCGGGCTCTTCAATGCTCCATCGGTATTTCAGTCCTTCATGCATGATATCTTCCTGAATTATCTGGATAAATTCATGATTGTGTATTTGGATGATATTTTGTTTTTTTCCAATGATTGGGAGTCTCATGTGAAGCAGGTTAGGATGGTGTTTCAGGTCCTTCGTGCTAATGCGTTGTTTGTGAAGGGGTCTAAGTGCCTCTTTGGCGTTCAGAAGGTTTCTTTTTTGGGTTTCATTTTTTCTCCCTCGGCTATTGAGATGGACCCTGTTAAAGTCCAGGCCATTCATGATTGGACTCAACCCACATCTGTAAAGAGCCTTCAGAAATTTTTGGGCTTTGCTAATTTTTATCGCCGCTTTATTGCTAATTTTTCTAGTGTGGTGAAGCCTCTGACCAATTTGACGAAGAAAGGCGCTGATGTGATGAATTGGTCCTCTGCGGCTGTTGATGCCTTTCAGGAGCTTAAACGTCATTTTACTTCTGCCCCTGTGTTGCGTCAGCCAGATGTTTCGCTCCCTTTTCAGGTTGAGGTTGATGCTTCTGAGATTGGGGCAGGGGCCGTTTTGTCTCAGAGAAATTCTGATGGCTCTTTGATGAAACCATGTGCTTTCTTCTCCAGAAAGTTTTCGCCTGCTGAGCGTAATTATGATGTCGGCAATCGGGAGTTGTTGGCTATGAAGTGGGCATTTGAGGAGTGGCGACATTGGCTTGAGGGAGCCAAGCATCGCGTGGTGGTCTTGACTGATCATAAGAATCTGATTTAACTCGAGTCTGCTAAGCGGTTGAATCCTAGACAAGCTCGGTGGTCTCTGTTTTTCTCCCGTTTTGATTTTGTGGTCTCGTATATTCTAGGATCTAAGAATGTCAAGGCTGATGCCCTTTCTAGGAGTTTTTTGCCTGACTCTCCGGGAATTCTTGAGCCGGCTGGGATCCTCAAGGAGGGGGTGATTATTTCTGCCATCTCCCCTGATTTGCGGCGGGTACTTCAGGAGTTTCAGGCTGATAAACCTGACCGCTGTCCAGTGGGGAGACTGTTTGTTCCTGATAGATGGACTAGCAGGGTAATTTCTGAGGTTCATTGTTCGGTGTTGGCTGGTCACCCTGGGATTTTTGGTACCAGAGATTTGGTGGCTAGGTCCTTTTGGTGGCCTTCCTTGTCGCGGGATGTGCGTTCGTTTGTGCAGTCCTGTGGGACCTGTGCTCGGGCTAAGCCTTGCTGTTCCCGTTCCAGTGGGTTGCTTTTGCCTTTGCCTATTCCTGAGAGGCCCTGGACACATATTTCCATGGATTTTATTTCTGATCTTCCTGTTTCTCAGAAGATGTATGTGATCTGGGTGGTTTGTGACCGTTTTTCTAAGATGGTCCATTTGGTACCGTTGCCTAAGTTGCCTTCCTCCTCTGATTTGGTTCCATTATTTTTTCAGCATGTGGTTCGTTTACATGGTATTCCGGAGAATATTGTGTCTGACAGAGGTTCCCAGTTCGTTTCTAGGTTTTGGCGGTCCTTTTGTGCTAGAATGGGCATTGATTTGTCTTTTTCTTCAGCATTCCATCCTCAGACAAATGGCCAAACGGAGCGAACCAATCAGACCTTGGAAACCTATTTGAGATGCTTCGTGTCTGCTGATCAGGATGATTGGGTGACCTTTTTGCCGTTGGCCGAGTTTGCCCTTAATAATCGGGCTAGTTCGGCTACCTTGGTTTCGCCTTTTTTTTGTAACTTTGGTTTTCATCCTCGTTTTTCTTCGGGGCAGCTTGAGCCTTCTGACTGTCCTGGTGTGGATTCTGTGGTGGACAGGTTGCAGCAAATTTGGACTCATGTGGTGGACAATTTGACGTTGTCTCAGGAAAAGGCTCAATGTTTTGCTAACCGTCGTCGGTGTGTTGGTCCCCGGCTTCGTGTTGGGAATTTGGTCTGGTTGTCTTCTCGTCATGTTCCTATGAAGGTTTCTTCCCCTAAGTTCAAGCCTCGCTTTATTGGGCCTTATAAGATTTCTGAAATTATCAATCCGGTGTCTTTTCGTTTGGCCCTTCCAGCTTCTTTTTCCATTCATAATGTGTTCCATAGATCCTTGTTGCGGAGATATGTGGTACCTATGGTTCCCTCCGTTGATCCTCCTGCTCCGGTGTTGGTTGAGGGGGAATTGGAATATGTGGTGGAGAAGATTTTGGATTCTCATTTTTGAGGCGGAAGCTCCAATATCTGGTCAAGTGGAAGGGGTATAGCCAGGAGGATAATTCTTGGGTTGTTGCCTCCGATGTTCATGCTGTCGATTTGGTTTGTGCTTTCCATTTGGCTCGTCCTGATCGGCCTGGGAGCTCTGGTGAGGGTTCGGTGACCCCTCCTCAAGGGGGGGTATTGTTGTGAATTCCGTTCTGGAGCTCCCTCCTGTGGTTGCTAATGGTATTTTTGTGAGTTCTGCCCTTGGGCTCCCTCTGGTGGTTTCGGGTGGAACTGCTGCTCCTTTAGGTAGCTGTAGCAGCTGCCTCCACTGATCGCCTTGCCTGGGTTTGTTATTTAAACCTGCTCTGGGCTTTAGTTCATGCCAGCTGTCAATGTTCTTGGTTGGATTTGGTTCTCTCCTTGGATTTCTTATATGGCCTGTCCTTGTCAGCAAAAGATAAGTTTTTGCTAGTCCTTGTTTGTCCATCTGCTTGGACTTTATTGCTCTGCAAATATGTCTCTTTTTCTCCAGCTTGTCACTATGTCATATTCAGGCTAGCTGGAAGCTCTGGGAAAGCAGATTTGCCCCTCCACACTGTGAGTCGGTGTAGAGTTCATTTTTGTAAACTCTGCGTGGATTTTGTAGTTTTTAATACTGACCGCACAGTATCCTTTTCTCTCTGTCTATCAAGTTTAGTATTGGCCTCCTTTGCTGAAATCTGATTTCATTTCTGTGTACGTCATTTCCCTCTCCACTCACAGTCAATATTTGTGGGGGGCTGTCTTTCCTTTGGGGGTTTTCTCTGAGGCAAGATAGCTTTCTATTTCCTACTTTAGGGGTAGTTAGCTCTTAGGCTGTGACGAGGTGTCTAGGGAGAGTCAGGAACATCCGACAGCTATTACTAGTGTTGTTGTTAGGATTAGGAACTGCGGTCAGTAGAGATACCACCTCCTCAGAGCTCGTCCCATGTTGCGTTTTAGCCACCAGGTCATATCAGTGTGGCCTCTTAACCACCAGGTCATAACAGGATGCTTTCTCCCACCCCTGGGAGTTTGCCCTGGCGTATGCCTTCTCGCCAATCCCATTGCTACCCAGAACATTACAGAAGATCCGGATAGATCAAGTTACGATTCTGGTAGCCCCATTGTGGCCAGGGAGAAGCTGGTTCAGCGCATTAACAAGCATGTGTCTAGAAGGCCCAATTCTGCTTCCCCAAAGATGCGACCTTCTTCAACAAGGTCCCCTGATCCATCCGGACCTACACAAGCTAAAACTAGCAGCTTGGGTACTGAAGCCGAGATCCTGAAAGCCAGAGGTCTCTCACAGGAAGTAATTGAAACCCTACAAAAGAGTAGGAAGCCAATAGCTAATGCCATTTATGGCAAAATAGGGAAAAAAATTTCGTCATGGCGTTTCCCGAACAGACCGGATCGATTCAACCCAAATATTGCACAGATCCTTCAATTCCTCCAGAAGGGCTTGGAACTGGGGCTTTCACCTAGTACCCTAAAGGTTCAGGTGTCAGCTCTTGGGTTTTTCTTCGACCAACATCTAGCAAACCACCGGTGGATCAAACGATTCATAACATCGGCAATTAGAATCCGTCCGAGACTTCATGTCCACACCCCTCCTTGGGACTTGAACCTTGTTTTAAATGGTCTGACCGGTGACCCTTTTGAACCCCTTTCAGCCTCCAGCTTAAAAGTCCTGACCCTTGAAACCATCTTCCTGGTAGCTATCACTACCGCCAGGCGTATGGTGGAACTGCAGGCCTTATCAGTCCAGGAGCCATTCCTGACCATAACCATGAATAGTATAATCCTCAAATTAGACCCTTCCTTTATGCCTAAGGTACTGTAGTTTCAGACTTCCACAGAAATCAAGACATCATTTTACCCTCATTCTGTCCAAATCCCTCTAATCCAAAAGAAGAGGCCTTTCACACCCTGGACATCCGTAGAGTGGTCCTGTTCTACCTCCAACAGACAGAAAGTTGGAGGTTGGACCAAAACCTGTTCGTCCAGTGGTCAGGACGAAATAAGGGCAAGAAAGCAGCCAAAAGCACAATCGCTAATTGGATTAAACAAGCCATTAGTCTTGCATACTCATCCCAGAAGCTTGCACCTCCAGCTTCATTAAAAGCCCACTCCACCAGTTCAGTCTCGACTTCCTGGGCAGAGAGGGGAAACGCATCATCAGAGCAGAAATGCAGAGCCGCCACGTGATCATCGGTCCATACATTCACCAGACACTACAGGCTCAAGTTCAATAGGGACCTATCATTTGGCAGACACGTTCTCCAAGCAGTTGTCCCTCCCTAAAGAAATTAGTGGTTGGTATCACTCAGATACTGCTGTCGTGGAAGGTGACTGGAGAAAATAGAATTACACTTACCGGTAATTCGGTTTCTAGGAACCTTCCACGACAGCACTAATTTCCCTCTCTATCTGATGTATTTACTAGATGATTCCTGCACTTAAGTGGTAACTATACATGCTACTGTGTCCAGAAAAAACACTGGTGGTTGCAGGAAGGGGAGGGGTATTTAACCTCTTTGTTTCCTGTCCCCTATTAGGGCGGGGAGACATCCTCCGATACTGCTGTCGTGGAAGGTTTCTAGAAACCGAGTTACCGGTAAGTCTAATTCTATTTTTTTTTATTTGTGTTTTAGACACGCTAACTCGATTCTGATCCCAAATTTTTTCACTCAATATTGGGTGATGCCACAATTTATTTTCCTCTTTTTGATCTGGAAAAAGAAATGCCATCAGTTAGTTTATTTTCATGTTTTCTTTGAAGTATGCTTAAATAAAAGATCCTTAAAAAAATTATCTATTCACCAAACAATTCTCTCCTCTGCCACTCCTATGTACTGTTGCATCCATTCCTTGCTGATTTCCTTATTTTCTCTTCCAGAAGGGTTGACACATGATTGCAGAAACCAAACAATGCCTGCAAGGGTGACGAACATTTCCATACTAAATCCTTTGCCTTGCAATATTTTGTTTCTTGTTACTCAGATTTTATTTGGATATAGAAAGGAAATTTGAAATTTCACATTGTTGTACTGAAACTTCAGACAAATAATGCATCCTGAAAAGAAATTTCTGCTAAACAAGGCAGAGCAGTAATGTTATTTCTGAGGTTTGTTAGCATTCACTATAAATAACTTTAGTGAGAATCAATGGCTCTGCTTTTTTGGATAAAGGTTAGGAGATTCTGAGGCTTTTGTGAGGAAGCTCCTGTTGTGTTTTTTGACAAGAACCATTGATAAGAGATGGTGCAACTGCAGGAACTCTATAAAAATAGATTTGTGTCTTAGTGTTGCTGATCAATGTTCTAAATGTTCTATTTGAAAGACTATTGAATATGTGCAGTAGGTTATGTTTCTGTGTGCTAAATGACCTGGCAAGACTGTAAGTTTGCATTTTGTAGGTTGCATAATGTAAATGAAAAACAATAAATATAAGTGCCAATATCATATTTGCATCACAGAATTACATTGTTACTTTAGTTTTTAATTAAAAATAATGTGAAGGGAAAATAACTGTTTTAAAAGTAATTACAAACTTTTTATTGCTCTATTTAGTCATTTTGGAGTTATATTGGTTAAAATGTTTACAGGTTCACAAAGTTGACATCCATTATTGACAGCCATTGTAATGATCATATAGGTGAAAGAGGGTGTAATTTGCTACACTTTCATTACAAACCCTAATATATAATATAGCAATTGCTAATTATAGAAATTTTGCTTTTATAAATAATCTGATTTGATTGTTATTGACATATAGCATAAAACCCCGGGGAATGAATGGAAAGCAAGGGAATGTCCTGCAGTTACCTTGAGTCACAGTGATGCGCCCTCTGCTGGATGTCCTCATATGAACTCGAGCGTGGGAAAAATTCCCAGGCTCGAGTTCATATGAGGACATCCAGCAGAGGGCGCATCACCGCGACTCAAGGTAACTACAGGACATTCCCCTGCATTCCATTCATTCACCAAGTTTACAGACAGGAACGACTGCATTAGCAGAGCTCCTGGGTGTAAAATGATTTAACCCCTTCAGATGGATTTACATTGTGGGACGTGACCTGAACGACGGAAGGTATGGGATATTGTTGTTATTTTATTTTTCCTTTTTTACAGAATGAGGGTCTTCAGGTGGATTTAGAGTCTAATAAAATATTAAAACACCCTGTGTCTTTATTTCATTAAAGTACTTTGTAATAATGTGTGTGTGTTTTATTAACCATTTCCTACTATTGGATTAATAATGGATAGGTGTCATTATTGATGCCTCTCCATTATTAATCTGGCTTAATGTCACCTTACAATAGCAAGGTGACATTAACCCTTCATTACCCCATATCCCACTCCTATATGGGAGTGGGAAGAGAGTGGCCAAGTGCCAGAATAGGCGCATCTTCCAGATGTGCCTTTTCTGGAGTGGCTGGGGGCAGATGTTTTTAGCCAGGGGGGGCCAATAACCATGGACCCTCTCTTGGCTATTAATATTTGCCCTCAGTCACTGGCTTTACAACTCTGGCAGAGAAAATTGCGCGGGAGCCCACGCCAATGTTTTTCCGCGATGTAACTCTTTAATAGCTTGAGGGCCCAAATTTTGCACATACACACTACTAACATTAGTAGTGTGGAATATGCAAAAAAAAAGGGATATGAAATGGTTTACTGTATGTAAACCATGTCTCATATCATGTCGGGTTTGAGAAGGAGATAGCAAAAGCCGGCAATTGAATTACCGGCTTTTATGATATCTAGCGCTGAATTAAATATAATTATATATATATATATGTGTGTCTCAATGACATATATATATATATATATATATATATATATATATATATATATACAGTTAGGTCCATATATATTTGGACAGAGACAACATTTTTCTAATTTTGGTTATAGACATTACCACAATGAATTTTAAGCAAAACAGTTCAGATGCAGTTGAAGTTCAGACTTTCAGCTTTCATTTGAGGGTATCCACATTAAAATTGGATGAAGGGTTTAGGCGTTTCAGCTCTTTAACATGTGCCACCCTGTTTTTAAAGGGACCAAAAGTAATTGGACAATTGACTCCAAGGCTATTTCATGGACAGTTGTGGGCAATCCCTTTCTTATGTAATTCTCAATTAAGCAGATAAAAGGCCTGGAGTTGATTTGAGGTGTGGTGCTTGCATTTGGAAGGTTTTGCTGTGAAGTAAACATGCGGTCAAAGGAGCTCTCCGTGCAGGTGAAACAAGCCATCCTTAAGCTGTGAAAACAGAAAAAACCCATCCGAGAAATTGCTACCATATTAGGAGTGGCAAAATCTACAGTTTGGTACATCCTGAGAAAGAAAGAAAGCACTGGTGAACTCATCAATGCAAAAAGACCTGGGCGCCCACGGAAGACAACAGTGGTGGATGATCGCAGAATAATCTTCATGGTGAAGAGAAACCCCTTCACAACAGCCAACCAAGTGAAT
The DNA here is from genome assembly GCF_051348905.1 of Ranitomeya variabilis. NCBI lineage: Eukaryota > Metazoa > Chordata > Amphibia > Anura > Dendrobatidae > Ranitomeya > Ranitomeya variabilis. The sequence goes on along the minus strand of NC_135234.1, from coordinate 196,950,254 downwards.
AACACTCTCCAGGAGGTCGGCGTATCAATATCCAAATCTACCATAAAGAGAAGACTGCATGAAAGTAAATACAGAGGGTTCACTGCACGGTGCAAGCCACTAATAAGCATCAAGAATAAAAAGGCTAGACTGGACTTTGCTAAAAAAAATCTAAAAAAGCCAGCACAGTTCTGGAAGAACATTCTTTGGACAGATGAAACCAAGATCAACCTCTACCAGAATGATGGAAAGAGAAAAGTATGGTGAAGGCGTGGTACAGCTCATGATCCAAAGCATACCACATCATCTGTAAAACACGGCGGAGGCAGTGTGATGGCTGCCAGTGGCACTGGGTCACTAGTGTTTATTGATGATGTGACACGGGACAGAAGCAGCCGAATGAATTCTGAGGTACTCAGAGACATACTGTGTGCTCAGATCCAGCCAAATGCAGCCAAACTGATTGGTCATCGTTTCATACTACAGATGGACAATGACCCAAAACATAAAGCCAAAGCAATCCAGGAGTTTATTAAAGCAAAGAAGTGGAATATTCTTGAATGGCCAAGTCAGTCACCTGATCTCAACCCAATTGAGCATGCATTTCACTTGTTAAAGACTAAACTTCAGACAGAAAGGCCCACAAACAAACAGCAACTGAAAACCACCGCAGTTAATGCCTGGCAGAGCATCAAAAAGGAGGAAACACAGCGTCTGGTGATGTCCATGAGTTCAAGACTTCCGGCAGTTATTGCCAACAAAGGGTTTTCAACCAAGTACTAAAAATGAACATTTTATTTTTAATTATTGAATCTGTCCAATTACTTTTGGTCCCTTTAAAAACAGGGTGGCACATGTTAAGGAGCTGAAACTCCTAAAATCTTCATCCAATTTTAATGTGGATACCCTCAAATGAAAGCTGAAAGTCTGAACTTCAACTGCATCTGAATTGTTTTGTTTAAAATTCATTGTGGTAATGTCTATAATCAAAATTAGAAAAATGTTGTATCTGTCCAAATATATATGGACCTAACTGTATATATATATATATATATATATATATATATATATATATATATATATATATATATATATAGATATATATATTGTATATATGTTTTAACAAACATTTGAGCACATAAATCCATTAGATGTCGGTTTTGCAAGCCTGCGAGAAAATATCGTAGTACGGATGCCGTACGGATTACATACGGAGGATGACATGCGCAAAATACGCTGCCACACCCTGCCTACGGATGACATGCGGATCACTATTTTGGGAACATTTCTGCGTATTACGGCCGTAAAAAACGGACCGTAATTTCATACGCTGAGTCTGACGCCAGCCTTATACAGAATTTGGTGAATAAAAAGAAGTAAACCCCAAAATATGTCAGAGCAAGTTTCTGCATGGACTTCATGACTGATTCAGTACAAACAAAGATACAATCATATAGAAAAATATTCTCAAGAACCTGAAATATGATAAACAATGATAGAAATGTGATTGGTATATCAAGTACAAAGTTGAAACACATACACATAAAATGTTTGAAAAGTGGGAGACCACATGGTTGTGTCACAATCTCATAGACTATATGTACTTAGGAAGCAGATGTATGTAGACCCAAACAAATAGCATACTAAAATGCAGATTGAGGCTAAGAAGTACCAAATATATATATGTAGAACAGGCAAAAACCTATATGACATCCTGCTCACAGAGAAACCAGAGAAACCTGCCTGCTCACAGAGCTTAGCGATACAGAGAGACTCGAGATGGACTATTTGCCTCCTGGAGCACAGATTTTCCTAGAAGAGTTTGCGGACTCCATATACAGAGCCTCTAAGTGCTAGAAGAGCAGAATCCCCCCTCAAGTGACCCCATTTTGGAAATTATACCCCTTTGAGAACTTATCCACATGTGTAGTGACGTTTTTGACTCCATGAATGTTTCCCAGAAACGAGCAGAAGTGAATGTTGCCAAGCAAAAATTGCAAACTGCCGTTGTAGTGATCAGTACGCTGTAGTGACCAATACGTTGGAGTGACTAGTATGTTGCAGTCACCATTACGTTATGCCGGGCTTATGCTTCTGTAGGCTTGGGCCGGTAAGTTAGGCAGCTCTCATCGCTTCAGAAATGCCAAATATTTGATGGAGCTGTATCATGGCTTATTTTTTCCAGGACAAGATGTCAGTTTCAACAGTACCATGCTTATTTATATTCGTCATTTTGATCGCGTTTTATTCCACTTTTTGTTCAGTGGTATGATGATAAATATAATAATAATGATAATAATGATAATAATAAATAATAATAATAATAATAATAAAGCATTGTTTTTTATTAAATTTTATGGTGTTCTCTAAAGGGGTTAACTAGTGAGATAACTTCATAGGTCAGGTCATTCTGGACGCAGCAATAACAAATGTGTACTTTTATTGTTTTAATAATTTTTTCATACAAATATTTATTTATGGGTACAATATAACAATTTTTTTTATTAATTTTTATTTTTTTATATATATTTGTACAATTTTTTTAAAACTTTTTTTTTTAACTTTTTTACTTTGTCCCAAAGTATGGGACTTTCATTTTTTGCAGGCTGATGGCTTGTATGGCATAGAGATGCAGGCACATACCTATGCTATGCAAACTGTCAGCACTGTACTGACAGACGAAGTTGCTGATCATGCTCTGAGAATGATCAAGCAACTTTGCTAGCTCAGGTGACCCAGATGTCATCATGGCAATGATGGAGAGCCTGCGATGATGTTGCGGGATCTCCAATCCAAGGGCAGGGGCGTTGTCCTCCCTCTGCCTGATCACGAAATGCTGCGATCGAGTTCTGGAGTAGGTGGGGTTATAACAACTTTACTTATTTAAGCCAGATTTATGTTTGAGGGTCTACACTTTAAGACTGACCAAGATGTATTAAATCTATTAATAAGTTTGGTGACTCTTAATGAAGCATTAATCGTTTCACGTATAGCTTTGTCAAGGGTACTGGGGAGCTGGGTAGTATGTTTTTTTTCTTGCTCCACGTATTAACGGTTGCTGTTTCTGTGTTGCTGGACACTGTTAGGAGCTCTTTTTTGAGTTGTTTATTGCCAATTCAGGGGAATTTTAATTATGTTTATTTTGCTGATCCGTTTTCAAATAATGTTTTTCGTTCCTATATCATATTTGTCAATAGTATGAATTTTTCTGCTTTGTACATTTACTGCCTGATTAATATATACCCGATTGATTATTTTAAGCCATTGTCTGATTCATCAGCTACCACACTGTTCCTTTTTGGGGGGTTTATGGGGTGTTTTTCACTTTTTTCTTTAGTAGTTGTGTATACATTTTTGTACTTAAGAATTTTATATTTGCATTTGTGTACTGGTAGTATTTCTTTTTGGTAAGACATAATAATCTCTATTTATTGGGTACTCTTTAAATGTTTTTTAGACTTTTGGCAAATATTTTGGCTGCTTTTTCATTATTTGGTTACCAAACCATGGGCACCATGAATCAAAGTCTGGTAGTGTGATTGAGGTCAGGTTTATTTTTCTTCAAAATGCTCCAGTTTTTTCCAAAGAAAATATTATTCCCACATCACTCCAAGTGATTATTAAGTTTCTCCCATATCAAGTGACCTGTCAACTACCTGTAGGGGCGCTGGTAGAAGCAAGCTGTGTAGTCGCCAGAGAGGTTCTGCCTCTGGTTATGGTCCCTGGCCAAGTCTAACTAGATTTTCACTGAAATTAGCATTTTTGAAAAAAGTATACCTGATTGCAATCATAGAGACAGGCTCTGATTTATGAGGCCATAATTCGGACAACACAAAGTAGCTGACAAGTTCCTATTGGATCACATTCACACTTATAACAGTGCAATTTACAGTGATGCCCCCCTTTAAGAATTCAGTAACAGTCAGTGATCCCAAAAATTTCCACCTATAGTCAGAGAAATGGAGGAGCATTCTTTTACAAACCAATTGGTATATGTATGTGATTTTCTAAAATACATGATCTATTACACTACTATTTTGTTACACAATATTGCACATTTTAGGCAGGAGTGGAAAAAATGCTTTCAAAAATAGAAGTGTTAATAGTTTATATTTAGTAATAACAAAATGCAAAGTGAATGAACAAAAGACAAATCTGAATCAAATCAATATTTGGTTCTCCCCCTTTCATATATTATTCAATGAAGATGGATTTTATCCGTGAATTGAGAATTTGGAGAATGAATGATCAGTTCAGCAGAAGAAACATGATGATTTCTCTAATAAGACATATTGCAAAGTTTCTTATTTTCATATTTATTTATGGAAAAACATATTACGAAGCCATATTGTGACTTGTCATACTGCTCAGCTTCTAATTAAAGGGATTGTCTGGTCTATGTCTGGTCTAGAATGACAAGTCTGCAGTCACTCTGTGCGACTGTAAACTTGTGAATACTCCCAGTGCACACAGGGAACGGCAGTCAAGTATGCGATATGCATACTCCTAGCCAGAACCCGCTCAATACAAGTGTATCAAAGTGCAAGGGGGGCCCACTCGTTGGCATTGGCACTGGCACAGGGCCCCTCATAGTACGGCGGTGTGTTTGACAGCGGGTGGCGCCTCCCACCGGCAGAAACACTTTTGCGTACTATGAGGGGCCCTGTGCCAGTGACATCGCCAACGAGTATGCCCCCCCACCTGATGAAGGAACCTGCACTTTCATCTGCACCTTCCTCTTTGTCCCCGTGTAAGGTGGTATAGTATGCGGGAAGGGGAACCTGACTTTCTGCAGGGTCAAATTCTGGCTGTGTAGAGTGCAAGGGGAATGTAGTGGTCTGGGTCAATGTACCAGCAGACTCATCTAGCAGTGGCTGGGCAATGGGCAGGATGAGGAGGAAACACAGATATAGGCCCAAATAATAAAGTGGGCTAAATGCAGTTCAAATGTGGTAACAGGACTAAACAGGCGGCATTGCTTTGCTCAGTGGAGGAAAACTGTAATGAGTGGCAGACACAGTTAGTAGGCCCAAATAATAAAGTAGGCTAACTGCAGTTCAAAATTAGTAGCAGGACTAAACAGGCGGCATTGCTTTGTTCAGTGGAGGAAAACTGTAATGAGTGGCAGACACAGTTAGTAGGCCCAAATAATAGTGGGCTAAATGCAGTTCAAAATTAGTAACAGGACTAAACTGGCAGCATTGCTTTGTTCAGCGGAGGACAACTGTAAGGAGAGGCTGCCACAGTGAGTAGGCCGAAATAAGTAAGTAGGCTAAATGCAGTTCAAAATTGGTAACAGGACTAACCTGGTGGCATTGCTTTGTTCAACAGAGGACAACTGTAATGAGAGGCTGACTGTTATGACCCCAATGGCAGAGGGTCTCAAAAATAATTACTAAGTCTGCAAACACAAAAACCAGCTCATAGGGCAGTGGTAACTGGGCTGACCATATATCTAATCCTAGCACCACAAATACCAGCAGCCGGGGAACGTGCCTACGTTGATTCTAGACGTCTCGCGCCAGCTGGAGAACTAACTAACCCTAGAAGGGAAAAGAAATACCTTTCTTGCCTCCAGAGAAAAGACCCCAAAAGTTGGATACAAGCCCCCAACAAATAATAACGGTGAGGTAAGAGGAAAAGACAAATGTAAGAATGAGCTAGGTATTTAGCAAAGAGAGGCCCACTAGCTAATAGCAGAATATAGTAAGATAACTTATATGGTCAGCAAAAACCCTATCAAAAATATCCACACTGGAAATTCAAGAACCCCCGAACCGTCTAACGGCCCGGGGGGAGAACACCAGCCCCCTAGAGCTTCCAGCAAGGTCAGGAATCACATTTAGTACAAGCTGGACAAAAAATGAGAGCAAGCAAATAACCCAAAAAACAAAGAAGCAGGACTTAGCTTAATTTTGCACGAACCAGGACCAGCAGATAGGAGCAAACAGAAAGGATCTGATTACAACGATGCCAGGCACTGGACTAAGGATCCAGGAGGTTTATATAGCAACACCCCTGGACTAACGACCCAGGTGGGTGCAAACTGAGGGAAGAAAATCCCAGAGTCATATCACTAGTAACCACAAGAGGGAGCCAAAAAGTCTAATTCACAACAGCTGACACATTGAGTAGGCCCAAATAAGTAAGTAGGCTAAATGTAGTTCAAAATTGGTAACAGGACTAAACAGGCGGCATTGCTTTGTTCAGCGGAGGACAACTGTAATGAGAGGCTGACACAGTGGGTAGGCCCAAATAAGTAAGTTGGCTAAATGCAGTTCAAAATTGGTAACAGGACTAAACTGGCGGCATTGCTTTGTTCAGCGGAGGACAACTGTAACGAGAGGCAGGCACAGTGAGTAGGCCCAAATAAGTAAGTAGGCTACAATGCAGTTCAAAATTTGTAACAGGACTAACCAGGTGGCATTGCTTTGTTCAGCGGAGGACAACTGTAAGGAGTGGCTGACACAGTGAGTAGGCCCAAATAAATAAGTAGGCTAAATGCAGTTCAAAATTGGTAACAGGACTAAACTGGCAGCATTGCTTTGTTCAGTGGAGGACAACTGTCATGAATCCCAATGGCTAGGGATAGCACAGGACAAGCAAGGTACAAATATATAACGGACGAGCTCTAGGGTGATGGAACCTGGGCTGACCGCTGCCCTACGCCTGACAAACGCAACTAGAGATAGCCAGGGAGCGTGCCTACGTTGGTTCTAGACGCCACGCACCAGCCTAAGAGCTAACTAGTACTGCAGAGAAAATAAAGACCTCACTTGCCTCCAGAGGAACGAACCCCAAAAGGTATAGTTGCCCCCCACATGTATTGACGGTGAAATGAGAGGAAGGCACACACATAGAGATGATATATATAGGTTTAGCAAATTGAGGCCCGCTGTAAACTAGAAAGCAGAACGATACAAAAGGGGTCTGAGCGGTCAGCAAAAAACCCTAATCAAAAAACCATCCTGAGATTACAAGAACCCATGTGCCAACTCATGGCACATGGGGAGAACCTCAGTCCACTAGAGCTACCAGCTAGCATAGAGACATAATAAGCAAGCTGGACAAAAAACCAAACAACTGAAAATCAGCACTTAGCTTATCCTGAAAGATCTGGGAGCAGGTAGGCAGGAACAAAACAGAGCACATCTGAATACATTGATAGCCGGCAAGGAAATGACAGAAAGGCCAGGTAAAATAGGAAACACCCAGCCTCTGATGGACAGGTGGAAACCAAAGGCCGCAACCCACCAAAGTCACCCAGTACCAGCAGTAACCACCAGAGGGAGCCCACAAACAGAATCCACAACAGACAACTATAAGGAGAGGCTGACACAGTTAGTAGGCCCAAATAAGTAAGTAGGCTAAATGCAGTTCAAAATTGGTAACAGAACTAAACAGGCGGCATTGTTTTGTTCAGCGGAGGACAACTATAAGGAGAGGCTGACACAGTTAGTAGGCCCAAATAAGTAAGTAGGCTAAATGCAGTTCAAAATTGGTAACAGAACTAAACAGGCGGCATTGTTTTGTTCAGCGGAGGACAACTGTAATGAGAGGCTGACACAGTGAGTAGGCCCAAATAAGTAAGTAGGCTAAATGCAGTTCAAAATTGGTAACAGGACTAACCAGGCGGCATTGCTTTGTTCAGCGGAGGACAACTGTAAGGAGAGTCTGACACAGTGAGTAGGCCCAAATAAGTTAGTAGGCTAAATGCAGTTCAAAATTGGTAACAGGACTAACCAGGCGGCATTGCTTTGTTCAGCGGAGGACAACTGTAATGAGAGGCTGACACAGTGAGAAGGCCGAAATAAGTAAGTAGGCTAAATGCAGTTCAAAATTGGTAACAGAACTAACCAGGCGGCATTGCTTTGTTCAGCGGAGGACAACTGTAAGGAGTGGCTGACACAGTGAGTAGGCCCAAATAAGTAAGTAGGCTAAATGCAGTTCAAAATTGGTAACAGAACTAAACAGGCGACATTGATTTGTTCAGCGGAGGACAACTGTAATGAGAGGCTAACACAGTGAGTAGGCCCAAATAAGTAAGTAGGCTAAATGCAGTTCAAAATTGGCAACAGGACTAACCAGGCGGCATTGCTTTGTTCAGCGGAGGACAACTGTAAAGAGAAGCTGACACAGTGAGTAGGCCCAAATAAGTAAGTAGGCTAAATGCAGTACAAAATTGGTAACAGGACTAACCAGGCGTCATTGCTTTGTTCAGCGGAGGACAACTGTAAGGAGTGGCTGACAAAGTGAGTAGGCCCAAATAAGTAAGTAGGCTAAATGCAGTTCAAAATTGGTAACAGGACTAACCAGTCGGCATTGTTTTTTTCAGCGGAGGACAACTGTAATGAGAGTCTGACACAGTGAGTAGGCCCAAATAAGTTAGTAGGCTAAATGCAGTACAAAATTGGTAACAGGACTAACCAGGCGTCATTGCTTTGTTCAGCGGAGGACAACTGTAAGGAGTGGCTGACAAAGTGAGTAGGCCCAAATAAGTAAGTAGGCTAAATGCAGTTCAAAATTGGTAACAGGACTAACCAGTCGGCATTGTTTTTTTCAGCGGAGGACAACTGTAATGAGAGTCTGACACAGTGAGTAGGCCCAAATAAGTTAGTAGGCTAAATGCAGTACAAAATTGGTAACAGGACTAACCAGGCGTCATTGCTTTGTTCAGCGGAGGACAACTGTAAGGAGTGGCTGACAAAGTGAGTAGGCCCAAATAAGTAAGTAGGCTAAATGCAGTTCAAAATTGGTAACAGGACTAACCAGTCGGCATTGTTTTTTTCAGCGGAGGACAACTGTAATGAGAGTCTGACACAGTGAGTAGGCCCAAATAAGTTAGTAGGCTAAATGCAGTTCAAAATTGGTAACAGGACTAAACTGGTGGCATTGCTTTGCTCAGCGAAGGACAACTGTAATGAGAGGCTGACACAGTGAGTAGGCCCAAATAAGTAAGTAGGCTAAATGCAGTTAAAAATAGTTAACAGGACTAACCAGGCGGCATTGTTTTGTTCAGCAGAGGACAACTGTAATGAGAGGCTGACACAGTGAGTAGGCCTAAATATGTAAGTAGGCTAAATGCAGTTCAAAATTGGTAACAGGACTAAACTGGTGGCATTGATTTGTTCAGCGGAGGACAGCTGTAATGAGAGGCTGACACAGTGAGTAGGCCCAAATAAGTAAGTAGGCTAAATGCAGTTCAAAATTGGTAAAAGGACTAACCAGGCGGCATTGCTTTGTTCAGCGGAGGACAACTGTAAGGAGAGGCTGACACAGTGAGTAGGCTAAATGTCTGCCAAAAATGTTTTCATAAATAAACAGGTGGCATAGCTAGGTACAGGTGTGGGCTCCTCTGCTGAGTAGCAGACAGTGGTAGTAGGCACACAGTATTAACTGGTCTAAATGGAGGCCAGGGCCCCTGTATATTTTAACTATCATCTATCATTTCAACAAATTTGTATTGGCAGTGCCATTGAAGGATTTAACAGCACAGACTACACAGTGGTGGAGCAGGGAGAGGTAAGTATTGCAAGTGGTAGAGCACTGTTCGAGCTGGGGGGAACACTCTCTCGTAGGCGGCGGTACTGGCACAGGGCCCCTCATATTACGACGGTGTGTCTGACGTTGGTTGTGCACCACCACCGTCAGAGACACTTCATTGTACTATGATTGACCCTGTGCCAGTGCCGTCGCCCAAGAGTGGGCACACCCACCTGTCCAGGCAAACGGCACTCACACGAGTGCTTGCGCCAGGTGGTGACCACGGCCCTGTGGGGGGAGTCAGCCCATTTAGGGAGGTATAAAAATGGCCTATGGTGGACATTCAGCAGCTGCAAATGGAGGAATTGAAGCAGTCAGTAAGAGGAGGCCAAAAGCAAGACATTTTTCAGGCAAGCTACGTGTCAGCAGGGGAAGGTGGGGCCAAATAATTTGAAATCCATGATTGGTTCATTTTAATGAAGGTTAGATCATCGACATTTCGGGTAGCCAGACGTGTCCTTTTTTCGGTCAGTATTGAACCAGCAGCACTGAAGACTCTTTCGGATAGCACACTAGCAGCAGGGCAAGCGAGCTCCTGTAATGCATATTCTGCCAATTCAGGCTAGGCTTCTATTTTAGATGCCCAGTAATCAAAGGGGAATGACCTGTGAGGGAGAACATCGATGAGGGAAGAAAAGTAGTTCGTAACCATACTGCAAAAATGCTGTCTCCTGTCACTTTGAATCGATGCAGCAGCACCTGTCGTGTCAGCGGTCACTGCGAAATCACTCCACAACCTGGTCATAAAACCCCTCTGTCCAACGCCACTTCGGATTTGTGCACCTCTAACACCTCTGCCATGTTGCCCCCTACGGCTCGTGTGAGAACCATCACCGCCGCTGTGTGCTGGGAATGCCTGGACCAAACAGTCTACAAGAGTTGCTTGTTTGGTAGCCAATATTTGCTCAAGGTTTTCATGTGGCATGATAGTTAATTTTCCTTTATATCGTGGATCCAGGAGGCAGGCCAACCAGTAATCGTCATCGGTCATCATTTTGATAATGCGGGGGTCCCTTTTTAGGATACAGAAGGCATACTCAGCCATGTGGGCCAATGTTCCAGGTGTCAATTCACTGCTTGTGCTGGGTTGAGGAGCACTTTCTTGCAAATCAACATCACTTGTGTCCTGCAAAAACCCTGTACCTGACCTCGCAACGCCACCAGTTTCTATTGCCCCCTGAGAAGCATCCTCCTCCCATAAATATTCATCCCCATCATCCTCCTCCTCCTCCTCTTCATCCGCCACCTCGTTCAGGTGAGTTCCCTGAGCAGACAATGGCTGACTGTCATCAAGGCTTCCCTCCTCCTCGGCTGCAGACGCCTGCTCCATAATGTGCATCAAACTTTGCATCAGCAGACGCATTAGTGGGATGCTCATGCTTATGATGGCGTCGTCTGCACTTACCAGCCGTGTGCATTCCTCAAAACACTGAAGGACTTGACAGAGGTCTTGTAGCTTCGACCACTGCACACCAGACAACTCCATGTCTCCTGTTATGATCCGGTGACCTTGGAGCCACATGAGAGACTTTCTCAGGAGTAGGTGGTACCTGTACTGACCGCAAACCCTAAACTAACACCGCAACTAGAAGTAGCCGTGGGATGTACCTAACACGTCCTAGACACCTCGACACAGCCGGAGGACTAAATACCCCTATAGATGGAAATGGGAATTCTATCTTGCCTCAGAGCAGAACCCCAAAGTATAGGCAGCCCCCCACAAATATTGACTGTGAGTATAAGAGGAAAGACACATGCAGGCAGAAAAACAGGATTTAGCAAAAGAGGCACTTCTAGCTAAATAGAAAAGGATAGGACAGAATACTAAGCGGTCAATATTAAAATCCTAAAAATATCCACAGCAGATAATACAAATATTCTACATCTAACTAAAGACATAGAAAGTATATCTGCATCTCCTGAGAATCCAGCATGACTGAAAAATCCAAACAAAGTCTAAGCTGGACAAAAACACAATGAATTGCACTGAATTGCAAAGCACACTGCAAGTGTGCACAGAGACAAAAAACCAGACACTTATCTTTAGCTGAATTGGCAGCAGGGCATGAGGAACCAGAGAGAGATGCAATCCCTCCAAGTACAATGGACAACTGGCAAGGACTCATGGATCCTGCAAACCTAAATACCTAGTAAAGCTGCAATCAGCAGAAACACCTGCCCTGGATTACAACCCCAAGACAACTGCACTACCACCAACAACCACCGGAGGGAGCCCAAGAGCAGAATTCACAACAGTACCCCCCCCCCCCTTGAAGAGGGGTCACCAAACCCTCACCAGAGCCCCCAGGCCGATCAGGACGAGCCAGATGAAAGGCATGGAACAAATCAGCAGCATGGACATCAGAGGCAAAAACCCAAGAATTATCCTCCTGGCCATAACCCTTCCATTTGACAAGGTACTGAAGCCTCCACCTCGAAAAGCGAGAATCCAAAATCTTCTCAACCACATACTCCAACTCCCCATCAACCAACACAGGAGCAGGAGGATCAACAGAGGGAACAACGGGCACCACATATTTCCGCAATAAAGATCTATGGAAAACATTATGGATGGCAAAAGAGGCCGGAAGGGCCAAACGAAAAGACACCGGATTGATAATCTCAGAAATCCTATAAGGACCAATAAACCGAGGCTTAAACTTAGGGGAAAAAACCTTCATAGGAACATGACGGGAAGACAACCAGACCAAATCCCCAACCCGAAGCCGGGAACCAACACACCGACGACAGTTAGCAAAATGCTGAGCCTCCTCCTGAGACAACACCAAATTGTCCACCACATGAGCCCAAATCTGCTGCAACCTATCAACCACAGAATCCACACCAGGACAATCAGAAGGTTCAACTTGCCCCGAAGAAAAACGAGGATGAAAACCAAAATTACAAAAGAAGGGCGAAACCAAGGTAGCCGAACTAGCCCGATTATTAAGGGCAAACTCGGCCAATGGCAAGAAAGCCACCCAATCATCCTGATCAGCAGACACAAAGCATCTCAAATAAGTTTCCAAAGTCTGATTAGTTCGCTCGGTCTGGCCATTTGTCTGAGGATGAAATGCGGAAGAAAAAGACAAATCAATGCCCATTCTAGCACAAAAGGCCCGCCAAAACCTAGAAACAAACTGGGAACCTCTGTCGGACACAATATTCTCTGGAATACCATGCAAACGAACCACATGCTGAAAAAACAACGGAACCAAATCAGAAGAGGAAGGCAATTTAGGCAAAGGCACCAAATGAACCATCTTAGAAAACCAGTCACAAACCACCCAGATAACCGACATCCTCTGGGAATCCGGAAGATCCGAAATAAAATCCATAGAAATATGCGTCCAGGGCCTCTCAGGGACCGGCAAAGGCAAAAGCAACCCACTAGCACGGGAACAACAAGGCTTGGCCTGCGCACAAGTCCCACAGGACTGCACAAAAGAACGCACATCACGCGACAAAGAAGGCCACCAAAAGGACCTACCAACCAAATCTCTGGTACCAAAAATACCAGGATGGCCAGCCAACACAGAACAATGAACCTCAGAAATCACTCTACTAGTCCATCTATCAGGAACAAACAGTTTCCCCACAGGACAGCGGTCAGGTTTGTCAGCCTGAAATTCCTGCAGAACCCGTCGCAAATCAGGGGAAATGGCAGAAAGGACCACCCCTTCCTTCAGAATGCCGACCGGCTCAAGTACCTCAGGAGAATCAGGCAAAAAACTCCTAGAGAGGGCATCAGCCTTAATATTCTTAGAACCCGGAAGATACGAGACCACGAAATCAAAACAGGAGAAAAACAGGGACCATCGAGCCTGTCTAGGATTCAGCCGTTTGGCAGATTCGAGGTAAATCAGATTTTTATGATCGGTCAAGACCACAATACGGTGCTTGGCTCCCTCAAGCCAATGTTGCCATTCCTCAAACGCCCACTTCATAGCCAACAACTCCCGATTGCCGACATCATAATTGCGTTCAGCAGGCGAAAACTTACAGGAAAAGAAGGCACACGGTTTCATCAAGGAACCATCAGAATTCCTCTGAGACAAAACGGCCCCTGCCCCAATCTCAGAAGCGTCAACCTCAACCTGAAACGGAAGAGAAACATCTGGCTGACGCAACACCGGGGCAGAAGTAAATCGGCGTTTAAGCTCCTGAAAGGCAGAGACAGCCACAGAGGACCAATTCGTTACATCAGCGCCTTTCTTCGTCAAATCGGTCAGGGGTTTAACCACACTGGAGAAGTTAGCAATGAAACGGCGATAAAAATTAGCAAAGCCCAAAAATTTCTGAAGGCTCTTCACAGATGTGGGCTGAATCCAATCATGAATGGCCTGAACCTTAACCGGATCCATCTCTATAGATGAGGGAGAAAAAATGAAGCCCAAAAAAGAAACCTTCTGCACTCCAAAGAGACACTTAGACCCCTTCACAAACAAAGAATTATCACGAAGGATCTGAAATACCATCCTGACCTGTTTCACATGAGACTCCCAATCATCGGAAAAAATTAAGATGTCATCCAAATATACAATCATGAATTTATCAAGATAATTCCGGAAGATATCATGCATGAAGGACTGAAAAACAGATGGAGCATTAGAGAGCCCGAATGGCATCACAAGGTATTCAAAATGGCCTTCGGGCGTATTAAACGCAGTTTTCCATTCGTCACCCTGCTTAATAAGAACAAGATTATATGCCCCCCGAAGGTCAATTTTAGTAAACCAACTAGCCCCCTTAATCCTGGCAAACAAATCGGAAAGCAAAGGTAAAGGGTATTGAAACTTGACCGTGATCTTATTCAAGAGGCGATAATCAATACAGGGTCTCAAGGAGCCATCCTTCTTAGCAACAAAAAAAAATCCCGCTCCCAGCGGTGAAGAAGATGGACGAATATGCCCTTTCTCCAAAGACTCCTTAACATAACTCCGCATGGCGGTATGTTCAGGCACAGACAGGTTGAAAAGTCGGCCCTTAGGAAACTTACAGCCTGGAATCAAGTCAATAGCACAATCACAGTCCCTATGCGGTGGAAGGGAACTGGACTTGGGCTCATCGAATACATCCTGAAAATCAGACAAAAACTCTGGAACTTCAGAAGAGGAGGAAGAGGAAATTGACATGACAGGGACATCATTATGAACCCCCTGACAACCCCAACTAGTCACAGACATAGACTTCCAATCCAACACGGAATTATGTATCTGCAGCCATGGAAAACCCAGCACAATAGCATCATGCAAATTATGCAACACCAGAAAAGGAGAGCAATCATCCCATCCCTTTGAAAAAAGGCATTCCTAAGGGCCAGTATTTAAGAATTCGAAGGAACTGTTCAAACCAGGGTTCCTTTCAAGAACAGGCCAATGATCTGCGTAACAGATTCCTCGATAGAGGATACCCTGAAGGGGTGTTAAAGAATGCCTATAAAGAGACAGTTAAGAGGGACAGAAAAGACCTGTTGGTATCCAAACCCAAACTAGAGAACGACATGACCATCCGGTTCATTACAAAATATTGTAATGGGGCAGACAACATCAGAGATATCTTTAAAAAACACTGGCCGGTTCTGCTAATGGACAGGGACATAAAAGAGCATGTTTCCCCATACCCCCAAATCACGTATAGGAAAGGGCGGTCTCTGGGTGATAGGCTGGTTCACAGCCATTTTGACCCTAATGGTATGCGTGATTCACGTCTTGATCATGCCAAGGGCTGTTTCAAATGTGGCAGATGTAAGGCTTGCTCCTCTATAGTAAACACTAAGACTTTTATGAGCAATGTAACCGGTAGATCCTATACCATCCGACATTTCATAAATTGTCGTACCAAAGGGGTCATTTACAAAGCAAGCTGTGAGTGTGGATTGGAGTATGTGGGAAAGACGAAAAGGGAATTTCGGAAAAGAGTGGGAGAACAT
Source organism: Ranitomeya variabilis (assembly GCF_051348905.1). Lineage (NCBI taxonomy): Eukaryota > Metazoa > Chordata > Amphibia > Anura > Dendrobatidae > Ranitomeya > Ranitomeya variabilis. The sequence goes on along the minus strand of NC_135234.1, from coordinate 196,934,800 downwards.
CTTCGGGATATTGTAAATGACAGAGAAACTCCGGTGGCAACCCACATGAACTCCTTCCACCAGGGTGACCCCAAAAAAATCACCTTTGTGGGGATAGACAGAATTTTACCACCTGTCAGAGGGGGGGACTGGGATAAATTTATCCTTCAAAAAGAAAGTAGATGGATTTTCTATCTCAAAACAGTCCAACCGTTAGGGCTGAATGAATTACAACCGTATAGCTGCTTTCTATAAGTACCTTCTTCCCCTCCCCCTTTTTTGCCCCCTCCTCTGTCTTATATGTACAGCCCTTTCTCAGGGGCCATAGGGTTATAGTAGGTAGGGATAGTCCTCGGTGAGTGGGGGCGCCACAACGTACTATATTTAGGGTGCCAACCCCCGCGTGAGGCAGGTTGCCAGCCTTCAACACCAGGTTTAGGCACATATTCCCATATGAACTCAATCCATGTCATAATAAATGAGTATCCATTTATCTATCCTTTATCCCATTAGTATAGCATCTCCTCCCTATCTGTCCTATATAGGGACTATAGGGACAGGTACTAAGGGATAGCCGTCGTCGAGTGGGGGCGCCACTGGCGTAGGATTCTCTCTAGGGTGCCAACCTCCGCGATAGGTAGGTACTAGGAGGGTAGTAATCTGTGGCAGGATTGTAACAGGGAGCCTTCTTTCACCCCTTTGTATGAGTCAAGTCCCATGGGCCGGTGGTGTTTCGCGCCCCCCCCCCCCCCATTTTAACGACAGGATTACACTATATATATTTATTTTATTTTTTTTCCCCTTTTTTACCTCTCTCTCCTCAATCGCCAATGTATTGGTGTTTATGCTTAAATGAATTCTTATTCCGTGGGTTTCTGATAAATTATTCCACATCATCTGGTCTCGGCAATCCATTTTTGAACTTGGTTGACATCGTAGTCAGTTTACACACTGCACATATCTGATCGGGGGATGTGACCCCTTTCTAACTGGTTGGTCCATCCTATGTGTACTGAGTTTCACATATATGCTCATTATATACACATTTGGGCAGTATTTTTGTGTTACTCAGTCTATTCGAGACTAATTTTGCGTGGGTCTCGGTCCAAAAACATGAGAGTATGGAGCTTACATGATTTATGTGCCGGGCGGCGCTTGATGGTGGAGTGGAGCGCTTGCGTTCCATCTCCATGACGATCAGCGTTTCACAGCCCGTACGATATGCTCGGCGATACTCAACACATGGTGCGCAGGACCGGAAGCGCGTCACACGCTAGGGGCGGTGCCCTGAAGTCGCGTCTCCGCATTCAGCGCTTTTAAAGCACAGATGAGGAAAGGTCTGTAAAGCGGCATTCTTTCTCACTCCCCTGATGAGTCCAATCGGACGAAACGCGTCGGGAGACGCTTCTATTGCACGAGGGGCAAACTCATCCTCTTGAGAGATACGCTAACTCTCTCCAACAGTGGGTGAGATCTAACTGTGGACACAGGGCTCTATGTTGTGAGATGCACACATATTGATGCCCGGGGCTAATAGCGCCTGAAATATAAAGACAGTGGCTGCACTGTGGTAATCAATAGGGACGCCTATGACAAGTGTACATGGGGTAGCATGGTCCCTGAATATTGACCACACAGTGACTTGTGACTTAGCCACATAATGCTTATATAGCCTCTCTCATGCTGCTATAATTTTCTGACAGTGTCTATTATATAATGGTGATACATGTGACTTTGGTTATTTGCCCATGACCTATCATGTCAGTTGCACTTTAAGTAACATATAGGTGACAAATAAGGTTCAGTCTTTGTTATACAAGATTACATGTTTTGACTGCCACACATGTGCATCTATGAATTAAGACGTAATTGGTTACAGCTGTGGTTGAAATCCACTACTGGTTCCTAACATATATCTCCAGTATAGCCTTATACACGTGGGCCTTGGAAAAAGGGAGATACAGACCATTATATATTCTATTGTATCCTGATTGGGACATAGAAGGAAGGAGATTCACGGAACCACCGTTTCCACCATATATATGGTCCCAAGTGACTCCTTGACACTGCCAGATACATTTCTTGGTTTTATATTGTCTTTTTTTCATTCTGTGTTTGGTAGGGTTCACTTGCACTAAAGGGTTTCCTTTTTTTCTTTTTTCATTTGTTATCGTGATATTTTTCATGTTATAACCTTTTACCATATACCTATTAAAGGTTAAGTTTTATCCAATTGCTATTCACCAGAAAAGGACAATCTTCCTGATGGGCTGGCGCCATGCACATGGTCACCTGTGTCCAAAACTGGGGTTTATTTTTAGCCAAAGGTGTAGCATCAATGCCCCTTAAAGGAATAGGGTTCTGCAAAGACTGCAAGGGGAAACCACAACGCCTGGCAAATTCAAAGTCCATTAAGTTCAAAGCGGCGCCTGAATCCACAAACGCCATGACAGAAAATGACGACAATGAGCAGATCAAGGTCACAGATAACAGAAATTTAGGTTGTACGGTTCCGATGGTAACTGAACTAGCGATTCTCTTTGTACGCTTTGGGCAGACTGAAATGACATGAGAAGCACAATAAAAACACAACCTATTCTGACGTCTGAATCCTTGTCGTTCCGTTCTAGACAGAATCCTATCACACTGCATAGGCTCAGGCATCTGCTCTGAGTACACCGCCACAGCGCGCACAGTTCTGCGCTCCCGCAAGCGCCGATCAATCTGAATGGCCAGAGACATAGAATCACTCAGACCAACAGGCGTGGGAAACCCCACTGTTGTGAAATTGGATTCTGGGCTCCCCCGGTGGCCACTTGTGGAATTGAACTTGTGTGCATCATCCCCTCTGTTCACCTGCTCCTATCTGGATGTGGGAGTCGCTATATTACCTTGCTCCTCTGTCAGTTTCTTGCCGGTCAACAATGTAATCAGAAGCCTTCTGTGCTTGTTCCTGCTACTAGACAACTCCCAGCTAAGTTGGACTTTTGTCCTTGTGTGTTTTTGCATTTTGTTCCTGTTCACAGCTGCTGTTTCGTTACTGTGTCTGGAAAGCTCTAGTGATCGGAAATTGCCACTCTGGTGTTATGAGTTAATGCTAGAGTCTTAAAGGAATTTCTGGATGGTGTTTTGATAGAGTTTTCTGCTGACCATGAAAGTGTCCTTTCTGTCTTCCTGCTATCTAGAAAGCGGACCTCGATTTTGCTAAACCTATTTTCATACTACGTTTGTCATTTCATCTAAAATCACCGCCAATATATGTGGGGGCCTCTGTCTGCCTTTTGGGAAAATTTCTCTAGAGGTGAGCCAGGACTGTCTTTTCCTCTGCTAGGATTAGGTAGTTCTCCGGCTGGCGCTGGGCATCTAGGGTTAAAAAACGTAGGCATGCTACCCGGCTACTTCTAGTTGTGCGGCAGGTTTAGTTCATGGTCAGTATAGTTTCCATCTTCCAAGAGCTAGTTCTCATATATGCTGGGTTATGTTCTCTCGCCATTGAGAATCATGACAGTTTGACCGGCCCAAAAAAGGGTTAAATTACTGGCTGAGAAAGGAGAGAAAAAAGAAGTCTGCTACAATTTTTTTTTTTTTTTTTTTTCCCTAGTTCTGAGTGTGCTTTTAATTGAATCACTTGCTAGTCTGCCTATACTGCAGCCTTCCTCTCTTTCTCTCCTTCTAATCCTTGAATGGCTCTGTGTTCACCGGTTTCAAATGGATCTTCAGAGTGTAGCTACAGGTTTGAATAATCTCGCCACAAAGGTACAAAATTTGCAAGATTTTGTTGTTCATGCACCTGTGTCTGAGCCTAGAATTCCTTTGCCTGAATTCTTCTCGGGGAATAGATCTCACTTTCAAAATTTTAAAAATAATTGCAAATTGTTTTTGTCCCTGAAGTCTCGCTCTGCCGGAGACCCTGCACAGCAGGTCAGGATTGTAATTTCCTTGCTCCGGGGCGACCCTCAAGACTGGGCTTTTGCATTGGCACCAGGGGATCCTGCGTTGCTCAATGTGGATGCGTTTTTTCTGGCCTTGGGGTTGCTTTATGAGGAACCTCATTTAGAGCTTCAGGCGGAAAAGGCCTTGATGTCCTTGTCTCAGGGGCAAGATGAAGCTGAAATATACTGCCAAAAATTCCGCAAATGGTCTGTGCTTACTCAGTGGAATGAGTGCGCCCTGGCGGCGATTTTCAAAGAAGGTCTCTCTGATGCCATTAAGGATGTTATGGTGGGGTTCCCTGTGCCTGCGAGTCTGAATGAGTCCATGACGATGGCTATTCAGATCGATAGGCGTCTGCGGGAGCGCAAACCTATGCACCATTTGGCGGTGTCTACTGAGAAAACGCCAGAAAATATGCAATGTGATAGAATTCTGTCCAGAAGCGAGCGGCAGAATTTTAGACGAAAAAATGGGTTGTGCTTCTATTGTGGTGATTCAACTCATGTTATATCAGCATGCTTTAAGCGTACTAAGAAGCCTGACAAGTCTGTTTCAATTAGCACTTTACAGTCTAAGTTTATTCTATCTGTGACCCTGATTTGTTCTTTGTCATCTATTACCGCGGACGCCTATGTCGACTCTGGCGCTGCTTTGAGTCTTATGGATTGGTCCTTTGCCAAACGCTGTGGGTATGATTTGGAGCCACTGGAGGCTCCGATACCTCTGAAAGGGATTGACTCCACCCCATTGGCTAGTAATAAACCACAATACTGGACACAAGTGACTATGCGTGTTAATCCGGATCACCAGGAGGTTATTCGCTTTCTGGTGCTGTATAATCTACATGATGTTTTGGTGCTGGGATAGCCATGGCTGCAATCTCATAACCCAGTCCTCGACTGGAGAGCTATGTCTGTGTTAAGCTGGGGATGTAAAGGAACTCATGGGGACGTACCTTTGGTTTCCATTTCATCATCTATTCCCTCTGAGATTCCTGAATTCTTGTCTGACTTTCGTGACGTTTTTGAAGAACCCAAGGTTGGTTCACTACCTCCGCACCGGGAGTGCGATTGTGCCATAGACTTGATTCCGGGTAGTAAATA